>NC_086104.1:28370735-28978735 GCF_963921235.1 Mobula hypostoma
AAGATGAATCTCAAGGTAGTATATATTATCCATACTTAGATAATAAATGTACCTTGAACTTTGAAATAATTGCAGCAACCCACCTAGCCTATATCCTTCAAGGAGGAAATCTTCTGTTCTCTCCCAATGCGTGCTGTGCACCAATACTTTTGCTCCTGCAAATATAGAAATAAATATCCCTCAGTAACGAGAGTTCACAAATAGAAACTGGAATATTAGAATAGAACTCTGTGCTCCTCCCAGGTTTATAAGTAGCATTTGTAGCTGCCTCAGTAAATTATTTTTCCCATACTGCTTGTGCAGTGTATTAACCCAGGGTAAAGGCCTCAATTCGACCAGTGCACATGAAGAGCATGGTGACCTGCCTTGATGACTATCATCCAGTAGCACTCACATCAACAGCGATGAAGTGTTTTGAGAGATTGGTGATGAAACATATCAACTTCTGCCTGAGAAGTGACTTAGATCCGCTCCAATTTGCCCAGCAGCACAACAGGTCCACAGCAGATGCCATCTCATTGGCTCTTCGCTCAACCCTGGAACATTTGGACAGTAAAGATGCATACATTCGGATGCTCTTTATCGACTACAGCTCAGCATTCATTACCATCATCTCCTCACAACTGATGAATAGAACATAGAATATAGTAATCTACACCACATTACAGGTCCTTCAGCCCACAATGTTGTGCTGACCATATAACCTACTCTAGAAACTACCTAGAATTAGGCGACAAGTCCTTGGCCTCAGAACCTCCTTGTGCAATTGGATCCACAATTTCCTCAGTTCAGATCGGCAACGACATCTCTTCTAAGGATCTCCATCAGCAGAGGTGCACGACTAGGCTATGGGCTTAGCCCCTGCTCTACTCACTTTACACTTATAACTGTGCGGCTAAGCTCAGCTCCAATGCCACATTCAAGTTTGCTGACAAGACCACTGTCATGCGCTGAATCAGCATATAGGAGGGAAATTGAAAATCTGGCTGAGTGGTGTCATAACAACAAACTCCCAGTGTCAGTAAGACCAAGGACTGATTATTGACCTCATGAGAAGGAAATCGGAGGTCCATGAGCCAGTCCTAAACAGAGGATCAGCAGCTTAAAATTCCTTGGTGTTATTATTTCAGAGGACCTGTCCTGAGCCCAGCATATAAATGCAATTTTTAAGGAAGTACAGCAGCAGCTCTACTTCCTTAGGAGTTTGTGGAGATAAGGCATGACATCTAAAACTCTGACAAATTTATGTAGATATGTGATGGAGAGTATATTGACTGGCTGCATCACAGCCTGGTATGGAAACACTATAATGCCTTGAACAGAAAATCCTCAAAAAGTAGTGAATACGGCCCAGTCCACAACATGTAAAGCCTTCCCCACCATTGAGCACGTCTACATGAAATACTATCACAGGAAAACGGGCCCCCCTCCACCACACAGGTCATGATCTCTCCTCGCTGCTGCCATCAGGAAGAAGGTATAAGAGCCTCAGGGCTCACATCCACCAGGTTCAGGAACAGTTATTACCCCTCAATCATCAAGCTCTTGAACAAAAGGGATAACTTCACTTGCCCCATCATTGAAATGTTCCCACAACCACAGTTTCAAGGACTCTTCATCTCATGTTCTCCATATTTATGTATTTATTATTATTTCTTTCTCTTTGTATTTGCACAGTTAGTTGTCTTCTGCACATTGGTTGAATGTCCAAGTTGAGCAGTCTTCCACTAATTCTGTTATGGTTATTATTCTATAGATTTATTGAGTATGCCCACAAGAAAATGATTCTCGGGGTTGTATATGGTGACATATACTATATGTGCTTTGATAATAAATTTACTTTGAACTTTTAACTTTGAAATGAACAGGGCTCTGCAAAGATCAATAAATCTGGGAGCAAAACGGGAGATTTTAACCTTAATGAAAACACAAGAGATTCTGTTGATGCTAGAAATCCAGAGGAATACACACAAAATGCTGGAGGAATTCAGCAGGTCAGACAGCATCTATGGAAATGAATACGGAGTCAATGTTTCAGGGCGTGGATTAGCTCCGATCAAGAAGGAAATATGTTTTCACTGAGAAAGAATGAGAATAAAGTTGTAGCAATGAGCAACCTTTCCTGACCCCATTCTGCACTGGGATTGGGCCTGCAGTGAACCGTTACTTTGAATAATGGGTTGTACATTATCTTATAACAGGAAAAAAAGGAGATGAATTTCTGAGGAGAGGCAAATAATATAAAGATATTTCTTAGTCTCTCTTGGTTGACAGAGTCAAAGGCTTTTGTAAAGTCAAAAAAAGGTCGTGTATGCTAGTTGAAGCTACTGGCTGCGTTCTTCTTGTCACACAGAGAAGATAATGTCCAGATGTATCATATGAGCAGAACCCTTGCTAAGAGACATACAATTGTTATTACAGCCCATTAATTGCTAGCCTTGCCAAAGTCTTTTTTTATCTGAAATCATTAACACAAATTTGCATTCTATTATAAATGCAAAAAATATATCCAGTGTTTGGTACTTCTAAAGATGCCTATCACTTGAACTTCTGATTTTCAAGTATTGAAGGTGTATGTTGACTGGCTAGTTGACCATTTGGGACACAACTGAGCAAGCCTGTCTTTGTCTCGTGTTGAAATGCCCAGTCAAAACGCAGGCGTCTTCTACTTGAGTCCCAAAATTAATTTACAAACCACAAACTAAGAAGAGAAGCTGTAAATTTTTTGATCTACTCTGCTACAGCAAGAAAGTTAACACTCCTTGTCCAGGCCTATGTTTTCTATGAGACGCGGTTCCATGCAGGACACAACAACTGACAGCTGAAGCCATGGGGAAGCCTCATTCCTCCTCATCAAGCCTCCTCCCTCAATCAGGCACACTCTCTGCCCCAGGAGAGCACTGCTGTGAGCATCTGCTAATGCTGGTCTTTTGCCAACTGCTATAAGATGCAAGAGAATAGTCTCTGATTTCTGTTCCTCCCCTATGGAGAAATGACCGGTCTCCAGTGGAGTTCCTCCCCACTTTGGTGGAGTTAAAATCAGAAATTATAGGAAGCTTTGTGTTATTTTTCCAAGCACAAGAACAGAAATATTATGATTTATTTGCTTTTTGTAATATAGGAGACAAAAATATAGCTTGTGCTTTAAAAAAAAAATCAGTGCCAGCTATTGGTAACTCATCAAGCAAGAATACAAAATAAATGTTTTGGCAGGCCCATTGTAAAGACTACATAAAAATATATAAAATTCATCATTAATCGACTAGAGATGGTAAATTCCTAACAGGTTCAATTTCATTTCATTAAATAAAAGATTATATTAATGTGATTTTGATCTTCTCAAGAACAAAACGCCATTGAAAGTAATGGATTAGGACATTTAAAAATTGTTTTTTTAAATTGAGATTTAATCTTATCAGAAATGATCTCAAATGGGTTCTACTAAAGCACCATTCAATCATCATTTGACGCATTGCAGTTATTTCAATGACCAAGATGTGCTAAAAAAAACAATTTAATCTATCCTGTAGGATATGATGAATTGTATAGAAGATGTCATATTGCTGCCTAATACCCTGATGTAATGAGAATATAGAATGAGTAATCTATAACCAAGAATGTTGCTTCCTTACAATAATGATCCTAGCTTATTGTTGTCATGATAATCAGGATGGATAAATAGAAACCAACAAGTAATTCCACTGAATAAGAAATTTGAACAATGTATAAAGTGAAGTAAGAATCCATTCCCATCATGACCTCAGGATATCCCAAAAAGCTTTGTAGCATCTGAAGTCATTTTAAAGTTTAAGTTTTGCTATTTACAGGAAGGCAAGGGTGTGCAGAGTTCAGTTAATAACTGCTATACATCCTTCAATTTTTTTTAGATAAAGTGACTGCCTGTTGGAAGATAAACTCTGCAGTGAACTGGAGTACAATCCAGACTGGGAGAAAGGCAGAATTTTGTGATTGGGATTCATGGTTGGATGAGTTGAGGTTTGTGAACAGTATTGATAGTGCAGATCCCTTCCTATGATCTTGGAGCTGAATAAGTCATATCATAGTTGCGATTGGGGAAAATCTTGTTCACTGGGGCTCAGATCAGAGTCTGGGCTTTAGGTCAGAGTCACGTAGTGAGAAGTAGGGGGTGCAGAATTTGGGTAGGCAGATATAATGGGAGTGAGCAGGGGAGAAGTGGTATGAGTTCAGTGTGATTAGGGGTCAGGCAGTTGGACATTATTGGGAGGTGGTCAATTAGGCTCAAACATCATTCGGATGGAGAGCAGATTGTTATCATCCTTCTCCATTAAAACTGTAAATGGGGATCGTAGTCATGGGTTGGTAAATGTTCAATCTTTTTTGACTATTAACCAGCATTTATGGGATTAAAAACGACACACAATGTTCCAATCAAGTAAATATTACAGTATCAATTATCTTAGTGATTTTGGTTAGGGGGTAAACATTAACCAAAATAGCAGAAGTAATTTACCTAATCATTGACACCGCACCAAGGGACCTTTTATCCAATCTAATAAACTTTGCCTCACACATCACAAAGACATGTTGGTTGTCAGGTTACTTAACTGCTCTTAATTGCTTCTAATGTCAATGTGCAGCAAGAGTGGGGGCAGTAGAATTTTAATAAGGCACAGGGAAATAGATGATGATCTGATTGAGGGAAATGCTCTAAGAACTCAGTAAGCCAAGTGACTTCCTTCATTGTCCATAAGCCCATAAGACATAGGAGCAGAATTAGGCTATTTGGCGTATTGAGTGTACACTACCATTTGATCATAGCCATCCAACTTCCTCTCAACTCTGTCCTCCTGCATTCTCCCCATAATGTCATGAGAAAAATAAGAGAAATCTAGTGTACTCAAACGTTTCCTACAGATGAGGCAGGAATGTGCCACAACTAGTTCCACATTGAAAATGCTAATAGTGAGGCATCCAGGAGCACAGCCTGAAATGACAGAGCTCACTCTCAGCACAAGGCAGGCCAGAGCAACCCGGCAATCGTGCTGTTCCAATAAGCAAATGACTGATTACAATGAAAGCAGTATGTCCCTCATGCTGGTTGTGACAAAAATAAATCACTCAGTGACAATGCACCTTAAAATATTCATTTCTGCTTTTCTTTTCATCCATCACTGTGTCCTCTGGCATCTAAGCTAAGAAAAGATGAAAGCAATCGTTCCGTGCCCTGAGCTTCAACAGCTACTTCCTGTAGCAATGCTCTGTTTTTATTTCACTCTCCCTTCCTTTCTTCCCCAGTACCTCCACTAACGAGTGGCAGGGATACACATTGCATGTTGCTGTTATTCAATAATCCACGAGCAGAAATACTAGATCTTTTTTAACACAACACCATTATTAATGTACTTCTCCAAGTGGTCCAAAAAGCCATGAAATATAATCGTTTACTTCAGGGTATCTTATTACATTGACTTCTTTCTAGATTATTCACCTGTAAAATACAGTCCTGCCTGTAGTTACCCTTCATCCAGACCGTGTAGAGGAGATTCACTTTCATTTCATATCCCGCACTGAATTTTCAGAATGTTCCAAGCATTTTTATTAATGGTACAAGGATGAAAGACATTCGTGCTCAAAGGGAGCAGGGTATCTTTGTACACACTGAAACTTAACAAGCAGTTAAACAGACAAACAGTGTGCAGGACTTCTTTATTGTGTGAGTATAAGATTAAGTATATTTTATTGAAGCTACATAAGGCCCTCGTGCAATTGCGCTTGGAGTATTGTGTAGAAGTCAGCTGTTGCTACCTAAGGAAGGATATACTTGAAAGTGATATACTATATATTCATCTCATCTAAGTATAACTGAGGTGGCAGGATTGTCCGATGTGGAAATATTAAGCAAACTAGACCGATATTCATTTGTGCTCAGAAAAATCACAGGTAACCGCATTGAAACTTGCAAAATACTTCCAGCAGTTGATGAAGTGATGCTGGAATAATGTTCTCCTGGCTGGAAATCTGGAACTGGGGGGGGGGGGGGTCATTATTTCTAAAGGTCAACCAATTTGAAATGAGATAAGAAATTTCTTCACAAAGAGAATGGAGAATATTTGGAAACTACTGCCCCAGAAGATATGGAGGCTCAGTTGCTGAGTATATTCAAGTCAGAGATCAGTAAAATATTAAAGGAATTAAGGGATATGGGATTAGTGAGCTGAATTAAAAGATTAACTGTGATTTTATCAAATGGTAGAGGAGGCGAGAGGATCCAAATAATAAAATTAGATTAGTTTATTGTCATATACACCAGGGTGCAATGAAATTCCTTGTTTGTATAAAGCTCACAGTATACACGGTAACAGTAAGTACAGCAATAAATACAATGGCAAGCACAAAACAGCAAAATGGTGCCAAAATTGCCCTGCGTTCTGAGGCAATGCAAAAAAAATTAAATAAGGCAACAACAGCAGAATAACCAAGTGAGGTAGTGTGAAGAGTACAAAAATGTGGCAGCACAACTGGGAAGGCTGTGTAAAAAAAAAGGTGACTGGTTCAAGACTCTGATAGCAGTGGGGGAGGAGCAATTTTTGAGTCTGGATGACTAGGCTTTCCTGCTCCAGTTTCTTCTCCCAGAAGGGAGAAGACAGAAACAGGTAGCTCAAAGATGGCAGATATTCTTCCCAATACTATACCAATTTCTGAAGCTACACATCATGTTCATGTGTTTCACAGGACGTAACTGGTCCTAAGAGCCTTCCAGAAGAAATGTCCTTGTGCACCAGAGGTAGCAGGGAAGAGTACATAGAACATAGAAGCCTACAGCACTTTACAGGCCCTTCGGCCCGCAATGTTGTGCCGACCATGTAACCTACTCTAGAAACTGCCTAGAATTTCCTTACCACATAGCCCTCTATTTTTATAAGCCCCATGTACCCATCTGAGAGTCTCTTTAAAGACCCTATTGTATTCACCTTTACCACCATCGCTGGCAGTGCATTCCACACAGCTACTACCATTCTGTGTGAAAAACTTACCTCCTACATCCCCCTTGTACCTACTTACAAGCACCTTAAAACTATTCCCCCTTGTGCTAGCCATTTCAGCCCTGGGGAAAAGGCCTTTGGCTATCCACATGACTACTGCCTCTCATCATCTTATACGCCTCAGTCAGGTAAGGTGGAGAGAGGCAGTTGTGGGCAAGAAACCTTCAAAGGTCACGTGTGCAAAAAATGTGATTTGAATGATTTGTCAAGGTGGGCTGCTCAACACTGCACATACTCTTGCGTAGGAAGTCTCGTCCGGGCGTGCACACACACTCAGGCGTAGTTAATGTACCAAACTGCTCCTGCACCCACGTATCCACTTATCTCACTGTCTCCCACACTATCCTTCACACTCTCCCGACCATGGGCATTTTAACCCTTCAACTGTAAACAGAGATCAAGCTTCAAAATGTAAGATGATTGATTTGTCTTTCACCTGCTCCATTATATTCCTAAGATGGCAAGGAATATAAAGGAGTCACTCACATGGAGCATGACCCCTTAATGGCTCACTATATCATCCTCATGGACAGAGGAGCCTCAGAGGCTGAAATTAGCTCAACAGCAGAGCTTCTAAAAATGTTTTGCTATGTTCAGTATGCTTCATTGTGATTACTATTGAAGCACCTTCAATTACTCCAAAAGACTGAGGTTTGGTAAAATACTGAAAGGCTTTTATTCACTGTACAATACGACCTCCACAGTGAGTGTCTGCCCCCGGACTGAGGGGGAGGGGCAAGGCGAACACCTTTATACAGGACTCTGTGGGAGGAGCCACAGGGGCAGTCAGCAGAGGGGTGTGTCCAGACAGGTAACCGAGTTACAACATATATACATGGTTTACCACATTCACCCCTCCTTTTTTTAAAAAGAGTCCCGCGGGGTGAAGTGACTGACAATATTTACAACAAGTATATTTACAGGTTAAGTCTATCAGGCGGTCGAGTCCGCCGCTGTGATCTACGTAGCACCGGCGGTGATTGCACCGGCGATGGCGGTTGTGCTGGCTCCGGCCTGACTTCAGGTGCCAGCACGTTAGGCGTCGGTAATCCCTCGTGCGCGTGCATCGCGCCCGGTATGGGAGTGTCGTGTGGTGTCTGTATAGGGTTTGGGGTGCACGGTGTCTCGTAGGTACATACATTGGTGGTTATGGGGTCAATAGTCCCCACGGAGTGTTCAGGGTAGGGGCCTGGAGCTCCTGCGGGCGCCAGATCGCGGATGAAGACCGTGTCTTCCTGCCCATCAGGTAAAACCACGTAGGCGTACTGGGGGTTCGCATGAAGTAAGTGAACCCTCTCGACTAACGGGGAGTATTTATGGCTCCTCGCATGTTTCCGGAGCAGCACTGGCCCCGGGGACGTCAGCCAAGTTGGTAGGGTGGTTCCAGTGGTCGATTTTCGGGGAAAAGAAAAGAGCTGCTCATGAGGGGTGGCATTGGTGGCTGTGCATAACAGGGAGCGGATGGAGTGGAGTGCCTCGGGAAGGACCTCCTGCCAGCAGGAGACCGGCAGTCCCTTTGACCTGAGGGCTAAGAGTGTGGCTTTCCACACCGTGCCATTCTCCTTCTCTACCTGTCCATTCCCCCGGAGATTATAGCTCGTGGTCCTACTGGTTGCAATTCCCCTAGCCAGTAGATATTGGTGCAGCTCGTCACTCATAAACGAGGACCCTCTGTCACTGTGGATATAGCATGGGTATCCGAACAGAGTGAAGGGCTTGCGCAGGGCTTTTATAACTGACGTGGTAGTGGTGTCGGGGCAGGGGATGGCGAAGGGGAACCGCGAGTACTCGTCAATTACGTTAAGAAAGTACACATTGCGGTCGGTGGAGGGAAGGGGGCCCTTAAAGTCAACACTCAGTCACTCAAAGGGGCGGGTGGCCTTGATGAGTGGTGCCTTTTCGGGTCGGTAGAAGTGTAGTTTGCACTCTGCGCAGACTTGGCAGTCCCTGGTCATCATCCTGATCTCCTCAAGGGAGTAAGGCAGGTTCCGGGCTTTCACGAAGTGGAAAAGCCGGGTGACTCCCAGGTGGCAAAGGTCTACATGTAGAGCGTATAGCCGGTCGATCTGCGCACTGGCACATGTTCCCCGGGATAGGGCATCGGAGGGCTCGTTGAGCTTCCCAGGCCTGTACATGATGTCATAGTTGTAGGTGGAGAGTTCGATTCTCCACCTCAGAATTTTATCATTTTTGATTTTACTCCGCTGCTGATTATTAAACATGAACGCGACTGAGCTCTGGTCAGTTAGCAGGGTGAACCTTTTGCCGGCAAGATAGTGCCTCCAGTGCCTTATAGCTTCCACTATGGCCTGGGCCTCTTTCTCTACCGCAGAGTGCCGAATTTCAGGGCCTTGGAGGGTACGGGAGAAGAACGCCACTGGTCTTCCTGCCTGATTGAGGGTAGCAGCCAGCGCAAAGTTGGAGGCGTCACTCTCCACTTGGAAGGGAATGGCCTCATCCACCACATGCATTGCTGCTTTGGCAATGTCCCCTTTTATGTGGTTGAAGGCCGTGTGGGCCTTGGCAGAGAGGGAGAATGTGGTGGACTTGACCAGGGGACGGGCCTTGTTTGCATAGTTAGAGACCCATTGGGCGTAATATGAAAAGAAGCCCAGGCACCTTTTGAGGGCTCTGAGGGTATTGGGAAGAGAGAGTTCCAACAGGGGGCGCATACGGTCGGGGTCAGGGCCAATGACTCCATTCTCCACGACACACCCAAGGATAGCAAGTCAGGTGGTCCCAAATACACACTTGTCCT
Organism: Mobula hypostoma; assembly: GCF_963921235.1. NCBI lineage: Eukaryota > Metazoa > Chordata > Chondrichthyes > Myliobatiformes > Myliobatidae > Mobula > Mobula hypostoma. Next base: position 28,380,519 of record NC_086104.1, read on the forward strand.
TGTTATAGGTGAGGTTGAAAGATTTGGCCGCTTGGAGAAATTTTTGGAGGGTGTTGTTGTGATCCTGCTGGTCGTGACTGCAGATGGTGATGTTATCCAGATATGGGAACGTGGCCTTCAGTTGGCACTGGTCCACCATCTGGTCCATTTCCCTCTGGAAGACAGATACACCATTCGTGACACCAAAGGGGACGCGCAGGAATTGATAAAGCCTGCCGTCTGCCTCGAAGGCAGTGTAAGGGCAGTCCTCCCGGCGGATGAGGAGCTGATGGTAAGCGGATTTTAGGTCTATGGTCGAGTACACCTTGTACTGTGCTATCTGATTGACCATATCTGCGATGCGGGGTAGAGGGTACGCGTCGAGCTGCGTGAACCTATTGATGGCCTGGCTATAGTCCACGACCATCCTATTCTTCTCTCCGTTCCGAACAACGACCACCTGCGCCCTCCAAGGACTTGTGCTTGCCTCAATGACCCCCTCCCTGAGCAGCCGCTGCACCTCCGACTTAATGAAAGCTCTGTCCCCCGCGCTGTACCTCCTGCTTTTGGTTGCCACGGGTTTACAGTCGGGGGTCAGGTTGGCGAACAGCGGTGGGGGAGGGATCCTGAGGGTGGAGAGGCCGCAAGTGGTGTCACTAGTGCGGCAGTTGGCATGATGTTGGGTGGGATGCGCGGGTTGGTGTGTGTGTGTGTGGTCAGTAGCGGGGTACGTGACATATCTCTACAAAACAGGGGATTTATGACAGTAATTGGCGGGAGGGGCCCATCATACTTCATTGTCACGCTTTTCAGGTGGCTCTGGAAGTCCAATCCCAACAGCACAGGGGCACACAGTTGAGGTAGGACCAGTAACTTAAAGTCCCGATATTCTGTGCCCTGCACCACTAGCGTCGCTACACAACCCCACCCCCGGATGTCTGTTGTATGCGACCCGGAGGCCATGGTGACCCTCTGACTTACCGGCCGTATCATGAGTCCACAATGCTGCACCGTGGCCGGGTGGATAAAACTCTCCGTGCTGCCTCTGTCAAACAGGCAGCTTGTCCTGTGCCCCTCCACCAGGATGTCCATCATTGACCTTGTGAGCTGGTGGGGAGCGCTTTGGTCGAGGGTCACGGAAGCCAGGGTGGGGTCGCTGTCTTGGTCCGGCGTGGTGGGGTGGCCCGTGAGCACCCGTTGGTCGTAGGCGGTGGGAGATGGTGCCGACCAAGATGGCCGCTCCCATGTCTAGCACGTGGTGGCGGCGTGCAGGGAATATGGCGGCCCCCATGTCTCGCACGTGGTGGCAGTGTGCAGGGAAGATGGTGACCCCCACGTCTCACATGCGGCGCTGCTCAATCCCGCTCGTGGTTTTGACTTACAGACCTTGGCGAAGTGGCCCTTCTTTCCGCAGCTGGAACAGGTAGCTTGTCGGGCCGCGCAGCATTTCCAGGGGTGCTTCTCCAGTCCGCAGAAGTAGCACTTCGCGGACTCACGACTGGCTTCAGCTGAGGTCGATTCGCCGGCGGGTTGCGGGGTCTGCGGCACCCACGAGACCATCGGGGGATCGCGTGCCTGGAGAGCCTCGGAGTTATGCAGAGCGGCCTCCAACGTATCAGCCAGCTCGATCGCCGAACTTAGGGTAAGATCGGCTTTTTCCAGCAGCCGCTGGCGCACGAACACTGACCTGATCCCCGTAACGAAGACGTCTCTCACTAGGAGCTCTGCATGCTGCGCCGTCGTCAGCTCCTGGCAATTGCAGGCCCGCACGAGTGTCTGTAGGGCCCGGACAAACTCAGCACTCGATTCCCCGGACCATTGTTGCCGTGTTGCTAAGCGATGCCAAGCATAGACGCTGTTTATCGGCCGCAGGTATTGTTTTTTGAGTGCGTTCACCGCGCCGTCGTAGTTCGGCTGGTCTCTGATCAGCAAATAAACCCGTGAACTGACCCTGGAGAGTAGAACTCTGCGCTTTGCTACGGGGTCGGTCGCTTTAATCTCCTCTAGATACGCTTCGAAGCAGGCCAGCCAGAGTTCGAAAGCGTTTCCAGCGTCAGGCATTTGCGGATCGAGGTCTAATTTGTCTGGTCTCAGGGCCTGTTCCATGTTTTAAAATGTACAGCAAATAAAATTGAAGCACCTTCAATTACTCCAAAAGACTGAGGTTTGGTAAAATACTGAAAGGCTTTTATTCACTGTACAATACGACTTCCACAGTGAGTGTCTGCCCCCGGACTGAGGGGGAGGGGCAAGGCGAACACCTTTATACAGGACTCTGTGGGAGGAGCCACAGGGGCAGTCAGCAGAGGTGTGTGTCCAGACAGGTAACCGAGATACAACATATATACATGGTTTACCACAACTATTGATATGATTTATTGTAAGTGCCCTCATTGCTAGCTCTCTGCTCCTTCATCTTAGACCAGCTTTGTGTACAAGTGCAGCTATCTTATGATTTGTCTTAGGGCATCAGATGAGACTAAATTAGTACGCTGGGTTACTATTGTTACATGTATATAAGTGTAATGAAAACTTGTCTTGCATATCATCCATATAGATCATTCCATTAGAACAGTGCATTGAGGTGGTACAAGGTAAAAATAATTACAGAAAGCAAAACAGTGACAGAGAACTGGACAGGTTTGGATGGAGCATAGGTTAGGTTTTAATATTATTCCCTGGCAGTTTATGGAAGCGGTAAAAATAGGTACATTATTGAAAGTCAGAGAAAGAGCAGCTCAGGTAGACAATAAAGTCCAAGGTCATAATGTGAAGTCAATAGTCCATCTTAACATACTTCATCTTCTTCTTCTTTTGCCCGTTACAGTGCTGGTGTTTCAGTCAGCAGTGAAGGTCCTCCATCTCGGGTGGTGTTCATGGCCTCCTTCATCGTATCAGTAGCTTCCTCTCAGTTTACTGTCAGTCATGCGAGTCCCGGGTGGAAACTTAGGAGTACCATGGCACGCAGATGTAGAAGTATTCTTCATTTCTGTTTCCATAGCAATTTTGTTTTACCAGTCAGGGTTGTTAACCCTGAGCTGAACTCCAGGACAGAAGGACTGGTGGACCACTCTTAGTCTGGCCTCTACCCTTTGATGGGTTTAGCATGAGTGACCCAACCAGGAACCAAAGCAAAAAGCCCTGACTTCAGCCAGCATAGCTCTTCAGGTCACTGAGGCACACAAGCCTCCAAACCACGCCAAGTTTGTGGTCCTCTTGGAGGATCTAAACATGCTGGGTCTAGGGGACCATTTAATTGCCTTTAAGCAGCAGGATAGCAGCTGTGCTTGAGCTTGGTGGTACGTGTTGTCAGACTTTTGTATCTTCTGTGTGAAGTAAGGGAGAGAAGAGAAAATGTCCACAGTTGGTGGTGTCCTTGATTATGTTGGTTGCTTTACCAAGTAATTGGGAAGTATAGACAGAATCAGTGGAGGGGAGGCTGATTCGTGTGATGTGCCAAGCTGTGTCCACATTTCTGCAGTTTCTTGCAGCCACGTGAAGAGCAGTCGCCAGACCACGCCATGATGCATCCAGATAGGTGCATCAAAGGAGACAGACCAAATTTCTTTAGCCTCCTGAGCAATTAGAGACACTGGTGGATCTTTAGTAATATTCACTGCTAAGGACTTAAAGCTCTCAAACCTTTCGACCACAGCACCATTGATACAAACAGGAGCATGTGCAGCACCTCTCCACTCTTCCCGAAGCCAATGATCAGCTCTTTTGTTTTGCTGGCATTGAAGAAAATGTGGTTGCCGTGATACCATGTCACTAGACACCCTATCTCCTTCCTGTACTCTAGTTATTTGAAATATGGCCCATTATGGTGATATCATTTGCAGTGTTGTTGATGGAGGTAGAGAAAAATCTGGTCACACAGACATGAGTGTATAGGGAGTATAGTTGGTGGCTGAGGATGCAGTAAGTGTTGTGGTCTGTCATTACTGATTGCAGTCTGTTGGTCAAGAAGTCAAAGATCCAAAGGGAAATTCTGGATCTAAGAATTTGTAGATGAAACAACACACACAAAAAATGCTGGTGAACGCAGCAGACCAGGCAGCATCTATAGGAAGAGGTACAGTCGACGTTAACGGGCCAAGACCCTTCGTCAGAACTAACTGAAAGAAGAGATAGTAAGAGATTTGAGAGGGGGAGGGGGAGATCCGAAATGATAGGAGAGGACAGGAGGGGGAGGGATGGAGCTAAGAGCTGGAAAGTTGATTGGCAAAAGGGATATGAGACTGGAGAAGGGAGAGCATCATGGGGCAGGAGGCCTAGGGAGAAAGAAAGGGGGAGGGGAGAGGCCAAGAGGATGGGCAAGGAGTATAGTGAGAGGGAAAGAGAGTGAAAAAGGAGAGAGAAAGAAAAAAATAATAATAAATAAATAAATAAATAAATAAATAAATAAATAACGGGTGAGGTACAAGGGGGAGGTGGGGCGTTAATGGAAGTTAGAGAAGTCAATGTTCATGCCATCAGGTTGGACGCTTCCCAGATGGAATATAAGGTGTTGTTCCTCCAAACTGAGTGTGGCTTCATCTTGACAGTAGAGGAGGCCGTGGATAGACATATCAGAATGGGAATGCGACGTGGAATTTAAATGTGTGGCCACTGGGAGATCCTGCTTTCTCTGGCGGACAGAGCGTAGGTGTTCAGCGAAATGGTCTCCCAGCATGCTGAGCTCATTGACTTCATTAACTTTGCCTCCAACTTTCACCCTGCCCTCAAGTTTACCTGGTCTGTTTCCGACATCTCCCTCCCCTTTCTTGATTTAATTACTCCTTCTAAAGATTCGCTTTGTTCGGGGATTAAGGGAGAGACCTTATCAGTAGACCTGGCCAAAACAATAGCCTTCTCCCATCTGACTGATCCCATCCTAATCTTTTCAAAATGGTTTTTTCCTCTTATCAGGGGGCCCCTAGCTTCATTGATTTCCACGCTAACACCGACTAGGTTTGTTAGCATATCAAAAGCCGGTGACCGTCTCAGTTCGCGTCGGTCATGATCAATAACATTTTTTTTCCTGGGCAGCCGGTAAATCTCTTTCATGATTCCACCAACTGTTTCCTCCAGCACCGCAAAATGTCCACCGGGGGGTACCTCGTGGGCCATGTTAAAAACCTCATCCCCATAACTCTTTTTACCACCCCCCACTCCTCATCCACGGATACTGTACTTGATTTCCCTTTCTTCCTTAGCACTTCCTCCTTCGCACAATAGCTTGTCAAGGCTGTGTCAGAGAGAGCAGTCTCTGCCAAAACCATCAGCCCCTCGTCTCGCTCCTGCGTCTGCACAAATTCTTTCCTGGCTACTGCTACGTCCGTCCCAGCTCCCTCACTACCTCTTATCTCACTACACCCTGTCTCATACAAGGTTGGCAGAAATGTTTCAGCTAAATTTATGTCGGCCTCTGCAGCTTTCCTCGCCATCCGCCGAGTTACTGCGCAAACGGGATAAACCTGCGAGTCCACGGGCGGGGCCTCCATGCTGGCAGGCTGACTTGTCAGCCTCACGGCGGGGAACACGATTCCCCCAGCGATGTCATTACCGAGCAAGACTTCCACGTCTTTCATCGGTAATTCGGACCTCACCCCGATCGTGACTAGTCCAGAGACCAGGTTGCTCTGTAAGTGTATCTGGTGCAAAGGGACTGACTCTGTCCCTTCCCCAACACCTTTGACCTCTACCTCCCCAGTCTGGGTCTCTGAGCTAAACTCTAATACACTCTTCAATATTAATGACTGACACGCTCCCGTGTCTCTCCAGATCCGCACTGGAACTGGTTTTAACCTCTCCTTCACTGACACCAGTCCGGCCGAGATAAACCTCTCGCGCCCTTCCTGGACTTTTTCAGACCTGTCCTTCCCTAGCGGTTCGCTTAACAGCTCGATACAGCCATTCAAAATTTCCGCTTTTCCTTTCCCCGTCTCCTTCCTTGGGGCAAAGCACCTGGACGCAAAGTGTCCGACTTTCCCACAATTATAACAGACGACCCCAGGAGACTTCCTACCAGACTGCTCCCAGTCTACCTTATCCTTTTCACTAGTCCCCGGCTTACTTTCTGACTTTTCCGGCGGACTTTCCCCGCCGTCCTGACTACCCTTCTGGTAGCCTTTACTCGGGGCAAACTTCATTTTATGCGTCAACGCATACTCATCCGCTAACTTAGCAGTTGCGGCTAACGTGGCTGCCTCTTTCTCATCGAGGTAGGGTCTCATACCCTCAGGGACACAACCTTTAAACTGCTCAATCAGAATCAGCTGCAGCAGTCTGTCATAATCCCCCTCTACCCCTTTCGAGGCGCACCAACGCTCACAATATGTTTGCATCTCACGAGCAAACTCCAAATACGTGCGGTCCCACTGCTTCCTCGCATTCCGGAACCTCTGCCGGTATGCCTCCGGGACCAACTCATAAATCCTGAGGATGGCCTCTTTCACCACCTCATACCTCTGGGCATCTTCCGCGGACAAAGCTGAGTAAGCTTCTTGGGCCTTCCCTTTTAGTACACTCTGAAGTAAAACAACCCACTTATCCCTCGGCCAGTCCTGACTTATAGCCACTTTTTCGAAGTGGAGAAAGTACCGATCCACGTCGGTATCGTCAAATGGGGGAACCAGCCTAACCTCCTGGGTCGCCCGGAACCCTCCACCTTGGTTCGGCACGAGCCCCTGCTCGGCCCTTATCCTTAACTTTTCCAGCTCAAATTCCCTTTCCCTCTGTTTCTCTCTCTCTTCTCGCTCCCATTGCCTCTCTTTCTCCTCTCTCTCTAACTGTCTCTCTCTCTCTTTCTCTTCTCTCTCCAACTGTCTCTCTCTCTCTTGCCTTTCCACCTCTTTCTCTCTCTCCTGCCTTTCTAACTGCTTCTCTTCGTGTTCTAACTGCCGTACCCGGAACTCGTGCTCGAGTCTCAGTTTTTCAAGCTGTACCTGTACTGCGTCTCCAGCAGGTTTTTCAATAGACACCACCCCCAGCTCACCTTGGGGAAACACACCTTTAGATACATAGTGCTCTACAATAGCTCTGTGTATCTCCTCTCTCCTCATTGTCGACTTCACTTTAGCAAGATTCAACCGTTTTGCCACAGCTATCAATTCTGATTTCCTGGCATCCTCTAATGCCTCCAAGGTCGGCGCCTTTATAAATTCCTCAGCCTCCATTTCTGCTGTTTGTCTTTTCTTTCTTTCGGGAATTTTAACCCAATCAATTTACTCCGTCCCAAATTTAGCGTTCAAAATCCCGGACGAGCCCCCACTTATGTTACGTACCCCGTAACTGGGTTGCCAAACCAGCAGAAATGGATCACTCAGATGGAGTCTGGAGTACTAGAACTAAGAAAGTTTTATTAAAGAAACAAGCAACACAGTAATCGAAAGGATAATAAATGCAACAGTTCAGTGATGATAAACACACATGTGCACAGAATTAAGATAACAGCATCAATCAAGCTCTATCGTTGTCTAGGGGTAAATGACCAAATTTCAAAATGACTCAAAGTTCAGTCCAGTTCAGTTCGCAGTAATCGTTGCCATGGCGATGGACAACGTGGGGGAAGAGAGAGATAGAACAGGAACAACTGATCATTCAGAACACTGCTTCACTCACAGACCGGCGAGATTGCTCACAAGCAACTTTTGGGCGGGTCCTTGGTGATGTCACCTGAGGTCACCGACTGTGACCCCTCCTCCAGATGCGGTCGATCCTCTGCAGTGAACCCGGCACCCAGGCAAGGGCGGACACACACCGGGTTCCCGCTGATCGTACCTTTCCACCCCGGGCGTTGTCTGGTACTTCTCACCCACTCGTGAGAGGCGCACCGCTTCCAGGGTCTCGTTACCTCGGGTGGCGTGTGTCCTGTCTTAGCGAACCGGTCCCTTTTTATCCCCCTGCTGGGGTATCGCCTGTCCATCACTTCAAACAGTTCAGGGTTCAGAGGGGGAGCCGCTCCAGACAGCTCTCTCTCTCCCACGTCCCTTCATTACACATCTCCAGACGCTGCTCCATTGTTCCTTATCTCTCCTTCCCCTGAGGGCAGGTGGCAGACCACTTGCTGATGTCACTGATGCTAACCCAGGCCAGCAAACATCTTAATTTTATGTGTATTCTCGTCACACCTTCTTCCGCCATCAACTCTGCTCTGAAACGTATCTCTCCCATTTCATGCACATCTGCTTTCACCCCATCCTCCTGCCACCCCACTAGGAATAGGGTACCCCTTGTCCTCACCTACCACCCCACCAGCCTCTGGGTCCAACATATAATTCTCCATAACTTTCGCCACCTCCAACGGGATCTCACCAATAAGCACACCTTTCCTTCCCCCCCCCCCCCGCTTTCCGCAAGGATCACTCCCTACATGACTCCCTTGTCCATTTATCCCCCCCATCTCTTCCCACCGATCTCTCTCCCGGTACTTATCCTTGTAAGCGGAACAAGTGCTACACATGCCCTTACACTTCCTCCCTCACTACCATTCAGGGCCCCAGACAGTCCTTCCAGGTGAGGCGACACTTCACCTGTGAGTCAGCTGGGGTGATGTACTGCGTCCAGTGCTCCCAATGCGGCCTTCTATATATTGGCGAGACCCGACGCAGGCTGGGAGACTGTTTCACTGAACACCTACGCTCTGTCCACCAGAGAAAGCAAGATCTCCCAGTGGCCACACATTTTAATTCCACGTCCCATTCACATGCCTCCTCTACTGTCAAGATGAAGCCACACTCAGGTTGGAGGAACAACACCTTATATTCCGTCTGGGTAGCCTCCAACTTGGTGGCATGAACATTGACTTCTCTAATTTCCGCTAATGCCCCACCTCCCCTTCGTACCCCATCCGTTATTTATTTATTATTATTAATTATCTTTTCTCTCTCTCTCTCTCTCTCTCTCTCTCTCTCCTTTTTCACCCTCTGTCCCTCTCACTATACTCCTTGCCCATCCTCTTGGCCTCTCCCCTCCCCCTTTCTTTCTCCATAGGCCTCCCATCCCATGATCCTCTCCCTTCTCCAGCCTCGTATCCCTTTTGCCAATCAACTTTCCAGCTTTTAGCTCCATCCCTCCCCCTCCTGTCTTCTCCTATCATTTCGGATCTCCCCCTCCCCTTCCCACTTTCAAATCTCTTACTATCTCTTCTTTCAGTTAGTCCCGACGAAGGGTCTAGGCCCGAAACGTCGACTGTACCTCTTCGTATAGATGCTGCTTGGCCTGCTGCGTTCACCAGCATTTTTTGTGTGTGTTGCTTGAAATTCCAGCATCTGCAGATTTCCTCGTGTTTGAATTTGTAGATGTGTGTACACAACAGGAAAGATAGTACCTAAGGCATAGCTGTAGTCAATAAGATGTAGCCTGATATAGGTATCTTTATTATTTAGCTGCTCCAGAGATAATTGTAGGGCTGGGAGCCATGGACCTCTTTCGGCAAAGACAAATTGCAGTGCATTGAGGTTGTCGGGGAGGCTGGAGTTAATACGTGCCATGAGCAGCCTCTTAAAGTACTTCATGCCAGTGGATGTCAGAGCCACCAGGAAGCACACATTATTTTCTTTCGGTACAGAGAAAGTCGTGATCTTCTTAAACCAGGCGGGAACCTCAGATTGAAGCAGGGAGAGGTTAAAAATGTCTGAAAATAACCCTGCTAACTGATCTGCACAGGATCTAAGGACACAGCCAGAGACACCATCCAGACCAGATGCTCTCTGTGGGTTCACTCCCTCGAAGACTGATATTATGTCTGCCACAGTGACGGAGGGTTCCGCATCATGGGTGGGTGCTGACATTCCAGTCCCCTTCTGTTCCAAGTGTGCAGTGAATTTATAGATAGCATTTGAGGTATGACTAGTCACGCAGTGTAGAGAGAGTAAAGCAGTGTGGGCTAAGCAGCAACTTTGAGATGTGCATGTGTTTACTGTCAGCAAAGTAAATCTGTTATTTTCGATCCATACTGACTGTGGTCTCCTGATGAGGAAGTCAAGGATCCATATAGAAACCCAGGTTTTGCAGCTTATTGAGTGTGGGGTGATGGTTTTGTAGGCCAAACTGAAATCAATAAATCCTCAGATAGACAGGTGATAGATTCTGAGATAACACATCTGATTTACTTTGCTTTAGAAACCTCATCTTGTGTAACGGATTGAAAGAGCTGGATTCACTGAGAGAGCACTAGTGAGGAATTATGCCAATATGATCATTGTGTTGTTAAGTGTATTAACTTCATTGGCCGCCATGCTTGTGGGCCATTGTCGATATTGAACACAAAATAATCTGCAGATACTGAGGGTCAAAGCAACACTCACAACACACTGGAGGAACTCAGCAGGTGGGGCAGCATCTGTGGAAACGATCAGTCGACGTTTCGGGCCAGAACCCTTCTTAAGAACTGAAGAGGGAGGGAGCAGAGGCCCTATAAAGAAGGTGGGGGGAGGGTAGGAAGGAGAAGGCTGGTAGGTTCCAGGTGAATAACTGGTAAGGGGAAAGATAAAGGGGTGGGGGAGGGGAAGCAGGGAGGTGATAGGCAGGAAAGGGGAAGGAGGAATAGGGGAAAACACAATGGGTAGTAGAAGGAGGCAGAACCATGAGGGAGGTAATAGGAGGGGGCAGAGTGAAATAGGGATGGGGGCGGGGGAGGGAAATTACCAGAAGTTGGAGAATTCTATGTTCATACCAAGGGGCTGGAGACTATCTAGACGGTATATGAGGTGACTACCTTGGTATGAACATGGAGTTCTCCAACTTACAGTAATTCCCTCCCCCTTCCTTCCCCTATCCCTATTTCACTCTGCCCCCTCCCCCAGCTGCCTATCACCGCCCTCATGGTTCCAAAACGTTAACTGATTGTTTCCACGGATGCTGCCCGACCTGCTGAGTTCCTCCAGCTTGCTGTGAGTGTCGATATTGAACATCAGTCCAAAGAGTTCAAGGTCTCAACCAGTGTTCAAACCTACAGAGTTAATCTGAGGGACGTGCATTTTGTGTAGAGGTCATCATGGTTTAAGTAATGTGCCAGTAATAGCAAATACAGGCAATTTGTATCAAGCCATGAATATTTTATAGTCATTGACCCATTCAGTGAAATGCTTCTTTGTTTATTTAGCAATACAGTGCCAAGTCGGCCCTTCTGCTGTCCCTGCAACGCCTGATAAACCTGATTAACCCTAATCTAATCACGGGACAATTTACAATGATCAATTAACCTTCCCGGTACATCTTTGGAGTGTGGAAGAAAGCCGAAGTGCCCAGGGAAAAGCTACACATTCCACGGGGAGGACATACAGGCTCCATATAGAATGGTGCCAGAATTGAACTCCAAAATCCCCCAAGCTGTAATAGCATCGCACTAACCATGGCGCCCCACTTGCAGAACATTAAATTCAGTGTAAGTTGATCAGCACAATTAATCACCAGAGAAATAATGCATAATTTGGACACTTTGAGCTGATCATTTACTTAGTTTATTGCCTGTAACTTTGTGAGTTAGTTTGCATTTGAGAATTCTAGTTTGCATTTTCCTTATGAAAGTAATTTTTTTATTTATTAACACACATCAAAGTTACTGGTGAACGCAGCAGACCAGGCAGCATCTCTAGGAAGAGGTACAGTCAACATTTCAGGCCGAGACCCTTCGTCAGGACTAACTGAAGGAAGAGTTAGTAAAAGATTTGAAAGTGGGAGGGGGAGGGGGAGGGGGAGATCCAACCTGATGGCATGAACATTGACTTCTCTAACTTCCGCTAATGCCCCACCTCCCCCTCGTACCCCATCCGTTATTTATTTTTATACACACATTCTTTCTCTCACTCTCCTTTTTCTCCCTCTGTCCCTCTGACTATACCCCTTGCCCATCCTCTGGGTTCCCCCCGCCCTTGTCTTTCTCCCCAGGCCTCCTGTCCCATGATCCTCTCATATCCCCTTTGCCAATCACCTGTCCAGCTGTTGGCTCCATCCCTCCCCCTCCTGTCTTCTGTCATTTTGGATCTCCCCCTCCCACTCCCACTTTCAAATCTCTTATTAGTTCTTCCTTCAATTAGTCCTGATGAAGGGTCTCGGCCCGAAACGTCGACTGTACCTCTTCCTAGAGATGCTGCCTGGCCTGCTGCGTTCACCGGCAACTTTGACATGCGTTGCTTGAATTTCCAACATCTGCAGAATTCCTGTTGTTTGCGTTTTTATTTATCAAGTTCCTTTCATTCCATGCAGCCGTGTAAACACAGCCGGGATGTTACTCTGGGAATGCGAAGATGTTACCTAGTTCACATAGTTCTCTCTCTTGTTCTCCAGATTTTGCCTTAACACTGTTGGACTCTGGGCCTCTGCTCAGGACTAATACAAGGTTTGGACTCTCTATAGATGCTGCTCCATTGAGTTCTTCCAGTAGATTGTAGCTGAAGAAATCTTACGTGTTTCTGGGAAATGTAACATTCACCATGAGGAAAGTCTTCTCACGATCAATAATGAGTTACACCTGAGAAAGTGGAAACCTTCCCTGTTCTTAAGGTACTCAGGGTATTCAAGGGAACCCCTTATAGAGACAAATGGGTGAAGCCAGTTCCCAGCTGCATTTAAGGATAAAAAGCAATGCTGGAAAACCTTTTTGCCCAAGGTGCTATCAGATCGTCACAGAAATCAAAGTAGGTGATTAGTTTTTTACTCTGTCACTTATTCTGTGAAGCAGTGGTGAGAAACAAATTGGGAGACATGGTGGAAATCTGCTGATTATTCTTGGAGAGTTTCTGTGATCAGGAAATTGAATGTCATTGTGACTTTGCCCTCGGCAGAAAGAGCTGTTCGGGCGTAAGAATATGGTGGTAGGTCTTGCCGCACAGAATATCCGAAATCTCTTGGCAGGACAATTCTTGACAGCCATCTCTCTGCCTTATGCCATGAGGTGCCAATCATTGCCCAAACATCACCTCGGATAGTGGAAAGCTGGTGATGCTATTACTGTGGTTCTCACTCCCTATGAGTTACATACTGTATATTTTAGTAAAAGCCCTGTCATGTTCTCAAATGTCCACTGTGCTCTTTTAAATAACAAGAAAACCAAAAAAACTACTCCAGTGGGTAGTTCTGGTGAGATTGTTCAATGGAAGAAAATAAGAAAATTAGCTTTATTTGTCACCTACACATCAAAACAAACAGTGAATTGTTGTTTTTGTCTCAATGCTAACACAATCCGTGGATGTGCTGGGAGCAGCCTGTAAATGTTGCCTTGCTTCTGACACCAAAATAGCATGCACACAATTTACTTACCCTACCCCGTACAGATTTGGAATTTGGGAGAAAAGAGGCACACCTGAAGGAAACTCATGCTGTGACGAGGATCTGGGGATTTCGTGACTTCTGTCATAGTTTAGTGTGTGACTGGCCCATTAAATTGGCAAACATTACTTATTAAGGTGCCTGATACAATCTGGCACAGAAGTATTCTCCAGTGCAATCTGCTGCACAGTAAAATTAAAACTGGTTCTTGTAACACCTAATTATAAAGGGATTGCATGATTCAGTTTCTAGGTTAATCTGTTTCAGTAATATGAATTGAGGAATAAATATTGGCTGCAGTACCAACTATAACATAGCTTTCCTTTGTCAAAATAATGGTGGAGAACTCTTACATCTTAGTTCAATTCCTCATTGAGAATGCAGCACATTTGACAGTGCACCATTTTCACAGTATTGCCCTGGGTTGAGAGTATAGATGTTAATGTTGGAGGGGGAATTAAATCTCATCTATCTTACTGAAATGAAAGAATGCTGGCTATTATACTATGCTGGTACCAAGAACTTCCCAATTTTATCTGCTACTAAGTCCCCGTGCCACAATGGAACCATCCTCGGGGTGGAGGAGCAACACCTTATTAAATCTTAATTCATCTGGGTAGCCTCCAACCTGATGGCATGAATATCGATATCTTCTTTTAGTTAAAAAAAATTTCCCTCCCTCTCCCCTCTCTTACCTCTTCTCATCTCCCTACCACCTCTCCTTGGGTCCCCTCCTCTTTCCCTTTCTCCTATGGTCCACTCTCCTCTTCTATCAGATTCCTTCCTCTCCAGCCCTTTACTGTTCCTACCCACCTGGCTTCACCTGTCTATCACCTTCCAGCTACCCTCCTTCACTGCCCCCACTATTTTATTCTCTCGTCTTCCCTCTTCCTTTCCAGTCCTGGAGAAGGGTCTCAGCTCGAAACTTCACAGTTTATTCATTTCCATAGGTGCTGCCTGGCTTGCTGAGTTCCTCCAGCTTTTTGTGTGTTGCTTTAAATTTTTCTGGTTGCCTTCTGAGCCGCAAGAAGTGTAGACAGAAAGCAGGCTGGTTTCTGTGATATGCTGAACTGTGTCCACAACTGTTTGCAGTTTCTTGCAGTCACAGGCAGAGCATTTGTCATACCAAGTAGTGATGCACCAGGACAGGATGCTTTGTAAACAGGAGAAAGTCTGCAGATGCTGGAAATCTAAAGCAACACATTCAAAATGCTGGAGGCATTAAAAATTGTCAGGGTCAAAGGGAACATGCCAACCATTTTTTAGCCTCCTTAGGAAGTGGAGTCTCCAGTGAGCTTTCTTGGCTGTGGGTTCAATGTGGTTGGAGCTGGACAGGCTATAGGGAGATGTTCACTCCCAGGAACTTGAAGCTCTTCACCTTCTCGACCTTAGCACTGTAGATGTGAACAGAGCATGTCCACCACAGCTGTTCCTGAAGTCAATGACCAGCCCTTCCCTTTTGCTGACATTGAGGGAAAGATTGTTGTCATGACACCATGCTGCTAGGCTCTCTACCTCCTCCCTGTGCTCTGATTCATCATTACTTGAGATGAGACCCACTACAGTGATACCATCTGCAAACTTGAAAACAAAGTTAGAGCAGATACTGGCCATGCAGTCATGAGTGGAGTGTGTAGAGAGTAGAGTAGGGGGCTGAGGTTGCAGCTTTGAGGGGCACCAGTGTTGAGGTGACTGTGGTGGAAAACAGTCGATTTTTCACTTGGTAGATGGTGAGAGGAGTTTAAAGTCAATATGGTGTTGACTCAGGAGATTAAGGGGCAACAATACTGTTTATTGAGTTGAAAAAGGAAGCCAAATATTTGCACTTTTCACTCGCTGTGTATTTAGCAGGTCCTAATGTGGTATCATTGTGCATTCCATCATCTGACCATTGCACTCCTAAAACTCCCTGCTGCACAAAACATTATTATCCATTGCCTTTCAAAGCAGACCTTGCGTATTTGTTTGCTCTGTTTTCTCTCCAACCATTCCCAGCAACATTTTCTGACCTCTTCCTTTCCAGCGTTATTATTAGGTGCAGTCTTTAGAATTTGCCCATAATTGTTTCCTTCAGCATCATCCCTCCAGCACTCTTCTGGGTCTTTCTGAGCTCACATTGACATCACTCCCTCGTTTTATCCCAAATACACATTGTGCAGCAGTGATTAACTTCCTTCACCACACTGATCTAAAAGTGTGTGTAAAAAAAAAATTAAGTGAGGAGAGAAAACTGGAAACTAATAAGCTTTATCGATATATTTTTCTTGATTAACAGGCTCAGTAATTACACTTCTATGCAGCGCAATTAGTAAGCAGAACAACGGCATATATATTACAGGCCTGCCATTCATTGTCCTATTTTGTTTGCTAATTGTTTGTTAAATTGTGGTTGAAGGATTGCTTGCAATTTACCTTTTTCTCATATGATGTAATTAATCCCATATTAAACTTCTCTTTATTCATTCACTTCGTAGATCTGCTGTCACTGGTAAAAATCCATTCCAAATTGCCCTCAAGCAGATGGTGGGAGAGCTATTTTATTTAACTTTTGCAATCCTTCTCATGAATGATCAACACTGTCCCAGGATTTAGACTTGGTGACAATGAACGGCTGGTGATATGCTTCCATTCTGGCAGTAAAAATTGCTGTTGAAGGTAGCCTTCCAAACTCCTTCCTTGCCCACTACACTCAGACATAGCATTGTGCTTTTTCTCTCTCCGATTTTGAGATTACCCAAGAGGATCAGCTTGCCTTGCCCAAGGACACAAAACAGGATTTGTTCATCCAAAACTTCCCTAACAAGCTTGGTATGGAAACTGTACTGCGGCAGAAAGGAAGGCTCTACAATGGGGAGTCAAAACTGCCAACACATCACCAGAACCAGCCTACGTGCCTTCAAGGACACATATACAGAAAGTAGGCAATAACGTCATGAATGACCCCACCCACCCTGCGCATAGACGGCTTGTCCCACTCCCATCAGGAAGGAGGATACATACCATCTACTCCATAACCAGCAGACTCAAAAACCAGTTAAATTCCCCAAGCAGTAAAACTTTATTGTGTTTTCTGTGCAGCATCGGAGCCAGAGTAACAATTATTTCATTCTCCTTTGCTCTTTGTGTACTGGGAATGACGTTAAATAAACTTGAATATGTACCAATGTAGCACATTGGTTCTATGTTACTAGCTAGCTGAAGGGATCATAATGGCCCTTTAGTTCCATAGGAGGAGTCATCTAGCTCATCCTTGATGGCAAAGCTCCCTTTGTGATGGCAAGCTTTCTCTTCCAACTTGCTTTTAAGAAGAAGGTGTACTTCATCACTACATGCTTTGAACCAGCTGTCCCTTTTGGTCTTGTTTTCTTCAGGAAGGCAATGGCACTTTCAAACCAACGGGCTATGTTAACAGCATGATGTTTAGGTCTGACTTTCCAGGTGCTCAACCTCATATGATGCAGTGAAAGGTACCTCTGCATAGTTGAATTTATTGTGGCATAATCATTGCTCTTCCATAACCATATAGACTTGAGAGAGTAAGGTCATCTTATAGGAAACGGCAGATGCAAAATCATATAGAAAAATATAAAGTTATGTACTTTGGTGCTCAAAGAAGAAAAGCCACATATCTTTTAACTGGTGAGAAATTGGGTAATATGGATGTTCAAAGAGACCTAAGTGCCCTTGTTCACCTGCTAGTGTAGCAAACAATCAGGAAAGAAAATAATATACTAAGAGTTTATACGCGAAGGATTTGGGTGCAAGAGTAGAGAAGTCTTACTGCAATGACATAGGTCTTGTTGAGACCCCACTTGGAGTAATGTGTACTCCTTCGTCACCTTGCTTAAAAATAGCAGAGAGAGAATGCAGTGAAGATTCACCAGAATGGTTCCAGGTTTGTCATACGAAAAGAGACTGTGTAAACTAGGACTGTATTCTCTGGAGTTTAGAAGAATGAGTGCGATCACATGGAAAATCACAAATCTTTTGCAGGTTTTGACAATTTTCATGAAGGAGAATGTGTCCCCCAACTGAGGTATCCAGTTTTGAACTCCCCAACCTTGGGGGAAAAAACTGACCATCTTGTGATGATTGTAATTGTGTATATTTCTGACAATGAATTGAAAATCACACTCTGAGTGGACCATCAGGGCACAGTCATCAGCATAGAGCACTGCAAGGACAAGCTTCTCAATCATCTTTGACTTGGCATTCACACGGCGCTGGTCAAAGAGTGATCCATCAAACCTGTGCTTCAGATACATATTTTGTTCAAGGTTTCTGATGGCATGGTTCAGTGTGCATGTGAAAAATAGGTTAAAAAGCACAGAGGCCAGCACACACTCTTGTTTCACATCATTTGAAATGCTGAATGGTTCTGAAGCTTCATTCGACAGGACGAGTCATGAAAGAGGCGATTGAAGCCCAACAAACCTGTGAAGGTATCCCAGCTTTAACAATACCATGCACAGCACTTCTCTGGCCATGTTGAAGGTTCTCTTCCGATACGCTGGTGATTAGAATTATACAGGCCAGAACCTTCCTGGTGTTGGACAAGAGGAGAATGCCTCAGTAGTTACCATAGACATCTTTCTTTGTTGTTTTTGAAGTGTGGGACCATCATGGCATCTTTGAAGTCTTTAAGAATGTCTACTTCTTCCCAGATACACATAAGAATGCCGTGGAAGGTTCTGATTGCAACTAGACCTTCTGAGTTGAAGATCTCAGTAGGTATTCTATCCTGCCTGGTGGATTTTCCAGAGCTTGTCTGAGCAATAGCTTTCTTGACCTCATCCAGCATAGGGGAAAGTTCAAGGATGTTTCTGTGGGATCTAGTTAAGCACAGCCTGGTGCACAGCAGAGTGCCTGGTGAGCAGGCTGCTGAATTACTCTTTCCATCTTGAGTTGATGTTATTCTTCTTCTTGGGCAAGGTTGTGTGTCTGATGACAGGAGAGGTGTGGTGCTTGGTGCATGCAGTCAAGATTGCCTTAATAAAACTGCAGAACAATTTGGATTTCTTGGTGTCAGTAAAGAGCTAGCATTCTTCTGCTTTCTTCTCCTACCACTCATCCTGCATTCTACACAGGGCAGCCTGTGCCTGGCTCTCGAAGTGTTTGAAGAGATTATGTATTACTTTGAGGGATATGTCCACTGAGGGAAGAAGATTGAATACAGTCGGTGAGTTCAGGTACCTCAGCATCATCGGCTTTATTGATGGCTCCACAAACAAGGAAATCAGAAGTGACGAGGCAGAAGGGACTATTTGCACCTGAACTGAAGGGGGACTAATATCCTAGTGGGAAGGTTGGCTAGTGCTGCACGGTTGGGGTGGGGTGTTAAACCAGAGTGGTAGGGGGATGGGATCTAGCTGGGGAGCGGTTGGGCAGACAGTTGTTAAGCCTATATACAAAGTCAGAAATTGAAAGTTTGAGCATGGTGGGACTAATATTCTAAACTACATATATTTCAATGCAAGGATAAGGTAGGAAAGGCAAGTGAGCTTTGAGCATGGATCAGCCCATGGATTTGTGACATCTGGGTTCAAGTGTGTTGAACTAGCACAACCTTTGTCTACCCAGTTAGCTCAAAGTGTACACTGTTGTTATTGTTAGCAGTCTCCTTTACGGCTGTGAAATATGGACTGTTTACAAAAGATGTCACAGACAGTTAGAGTGCTTTCCCATTCGTAGCCTTAGGTTGGTCCAAGGCATCCACTGGCAGGACCAAGTCAGAAACTTGAAGTCCTCTTCAGAGCGGAAACCATGAACATTGAGACCATGATGCTAAAAGCCCAGCTTTGATGGACAGAATATGTCATGAGCATGGAAGACTCCAGAAGCCACGAACAGCTACTGCATGGCATGCTACTGATGGCCAAGAAGGAACCGGGGCAGGCCTCACAAGAGGTGCAAATATTATGTGGAAACTAACATCATATATGCTGGACTTACTCCAAAGCAGCTGGAACTGGATGGCATGCCTTGGTAAGACTCAACCACAATATCTGTGAGGAGAGACGTCATGCAGACCTGTTGAATGATAGAAAGCTGCAGTAGCAATTACTCCTGCTGGCTCGGGACAGGTCCCCTACCCTCACCACAAATAAATTTGCCACTCAAGACTTAGACTCCACTTAGACTTCATAACAGATGAACTGCACAAAAACGACTGTCGTAGTCAGATATGGTGGACCTTCCATCATATTTCTGATGGTCCTCAGCACTTTGCAACTAACCTATTTTGAGCATCAGATCTATTTTGAGTCTGTCCTTTTTAGCTTCACACATCATGATGGATGGAGTCCCCAGTGTGGAGACAGAACTTTATCTCCATAAGGGAAACATGGTGGTCACTTTTGATAGTGTCATCAAAGACTGATGTATTTGCCAGGGGTGAATTGATGAAGACAAATTCAAGTGATTCCATCTCTCATAATGATATTGATAGTTATTTTTTATTGTCTCACGTACCAAGACACGGTGAAAAGATTTGTTTGTGTGTCACTCAGGCAGATTATGCCATACATAAGTACATTGAGGTAGTAAAAAGAAAATGGAATGCAAAATATAGTCCGAATCAGAATCAGGTTTAATATCACTGGCATGTGTTGTGAAATTTGATAACTTTACTGCAGCAGTACAATGCAATACATGGTAAATATACAGAAAAAGCAATTACTGTATATATATGTCTATTCAATAGTTACATTAAAATAAGTCGTGCAAAAAAACAGAAATAAAAATGTAGTGAGTTAGTGTTCATGTATTCAATGTCCATTTCAAAATCAGGTGGCAGAGGGAAAGAAGGTTTCAAAGGTACATTTAATGTCAGAGAAGTGTATACAATATATATCCTGAAATGCTTTTACTTCGCAACCATCCACGAAAACAGAAGAGTACCCCAAAAAATGAATGACAGTTAAATGATAGAACCTCAAAGTACCCCCCCCAGCTTCCTCCTCCTATACATAAGCGGCAGCAAGGCAATGATCTCCCCTCCCCCCACTGAGCACTCAAGCGTGCAGCAAAGCAACAGCAAAGACACAAACTTGCAGTACCCCAAAGACTGCTCGTTCACCTGGTATTCGACATACCACAGGCTCTCTCTCTCTCCATAATAATGGAGAAAGAGTGGTCTCCATTTCACAGCAAGAGGGGAGACACAACAAAACAACTCACTGGTTTACGATGTTAAAAGTCTATTACATCACTTTTGCCCAAAGATCTCAGGTCTCTGGGCACACAGCCATAGATCTTCCGACTCCCACGACACACCTATGTCCTGCCTGGACACCGACCTTCAATCTGCCCGCAGCCAGAGCCATGAAATTCCGAAACTCTGAAGTGGAGCTAAGCTCTTAGGCCGCATCCTTGGCATGTCGAATAATGGCCAGTCGTGAAACCCTGAGAGCGGGTCCCACTCCAGCAAAGAACCAAAGTCAGCGTGTAACTCCAGGTCAGGATCTTCAAAAGAACCCTGAAAGGGAAAAACAGAGATATTAAAGATGGAACTAAAGGCTGTTTCTGAAGATGCAAGCAAAGGAGTTGTCATTTAGCACCATCGTGACTAAGAAGGTGTTCCTGAATCGCTGAGTGTGTGCCTTCAGAATCCTTCACAACAGTGAAGTGGGAAGAGGACATGTCCTGGGTGGTGGGGATCCTAAATGATGGGCGCTACCTTTCTAAGGCACCGCTCCTTGAAGATGTTTTGGATACTACGGAAGCTAGTACCCATGATGGAGCTGACTAATTATACAAGTTTTTGCAACTTACTTCGCTCTTGTGTAGTAGCCCCCCCCATAGAAAACGATGATGCAACCAGTCAGAATGCTCTCCATGTTATAGTTGTAGAAATTTTCAAGTGTTGTAGTTGACAAACCAAATCTCCTCAAACTCCTAATGAAATGTAACCACTGTCTTGCCTTTTTAGCTGTATTAATATATTGTGTCTGGGTTAGGTCCTCAGAGGTATTGACACTCAAGAACTTGAAATTGTTCACTCCCTCCATTTCTGATCTCTCTATGAAGATTGGTTCGTATTCCCTTGTCTCACCCTTACTGAAGTCCACAATCAGCTCTTTGGTTTAACCGACATCGAGTACAAGGTTGTTGCTGCGACACCACTCAACTAGCTGGTATGTGTCACTCCTATGTGTCCTTTCATCACCATCTGAAATTGTGCCAACAATGGCACTTCTATAGCAAATTTATAGATGGCATTTGAGCTATGCCTAACCACTCTATCTTGGGTGCTGAAAGAATTGAACAGTGGGCTAAAAACACATCCCTGTGGTGTGCCAGTGTTAATTGTCAATAAGGTGGGCATGTTATTTCCAATCGGCACAGATTGTGTTCTTCTGGTTAGGAAGTCGAGGATCCAGTTGCAGAGGGAGGTACAGAGGCCTAGGTTCTGTAGCTTTTCAATCAAGACTGTGGGAATGATGATGTTAAATAATGAACTTTAGTCAATAAACTGCATCCTGACAGAGGGATTTGCATTGTCCAGGTGAACCAAGGCTGTGTGCAAATTTCAGTGGTTCCACGTTCTTCCTGGGATAGGTGTTAATCCTAGCCATGATCAACCTCTCAAAGCATTTCATTACTGTAGATATGAGTGCTACTGGACAATAGCCTTCAGGGCATGGCCTGCTTGATTAGTGATGATGCCCCCAAGCATTTTAAATTATGAGCATTGAAGGCTTTCACCCAAGTTACATGTTGTGCTATTATCCAAATATTGTTCAAAGTGGAGAGAGGACAATAGGTCTTTCCCTGTGTTTGACCTGATGTCTCGTGACTTAATGTGGTGTGTAGTCAATCCTGAAATCACGAAGGGGTCTACTTCCTGCCTATAATATTACTGTACTGCCACTCCTGATGGTGGGTCTGTGCTGTTAGTGACAGAGGAAGCTCAGAGGGCTTGTTTGGCTTGATGCCTGTAAGACATGATTATGTAGCAATAACATTGTCAGCCTAGGCTGAGGGTTGGTTGATATTATATCATACTGGTAGCTAGCTGGGTAGTCATGGAGAAAAATACAAAAAAAGATGTGCTTGCAAACATCAATAATAGCAATAGGAGATGACGTTCAAAGAAGCAAGTGGCAATATCCTGCAAATTCTTCTCTGGATCTCTTCAGCAATAAGCAGTGTACGAAGAGGCCATGGTCAGTATTGATGTAGCATTATGACATGTGATTGTTCCAACTTCATCAAGACAACACTTTAAGAGCTTCGCTGTGCTCAACCTTTAAAAGTGAAGCTTGGTCTGAAAAAAAAAACAGGATACTTTGGCCAGAAATTCTGTTTACCATCTGGTTCAGGAAAATAATGGTTGGATGACGCAGCACACAATGAGTCATTAGAAGTTACTTTTTCAACCGCAAGCAGGCAGTGCAAACTTTGGGTTACTTTGGTCAGATCAGTAAGAGCATTGTTTGCCCTTAATTTCCTGAATCAATGTAGCATTTAAACTGTGCCACTAAGACACAAACTTATGACATTCCAGGTACCAATTAGAAATAACATTGTGTTTATCCAATTGGTAATTTAATCTCAAATGCAGTAGTGATTAGCTTTACCAAATGACTGATTTCAAGATTCAAGACTCACAAATGTAATGAAATAATTGTTACTCTGGATCCCATGCAGCACAAAAAAAACACAAAAGGTAAAGAATACAGTATAAATTACTATACATATAAATATACAGTAGATAATATGATAACTTGCATACATAGATTGTATGTCCATAAAGTGACACTAGACTGACTGGAAATGATAAAGTAGTGGTGGTTGGGAATGTGGAGGGCTGGGTTGGTAGGTGGAGGTATTGGTCAGCTGTACTGCTTGGGAAAAGTAATGTTTTTGAGTTTGGTGGTCCTAGCATAGACGCTACATGCTTCCTCCCTGATGGGATTGGGGCAAACAGTCCATGAGCAGTGTGACTGGGATCCTTCATGACGTTACTAGCCCTTTTCTGAGTACTTTTCTATATATATATGTCCTTGATGGCAGGTAGGCTAGTGTCGGTGATGCACTGGGCAGTTTTGACTACCCAGTGTTGAGCCCTCCTGTCCATTGAGGTGCAGTTTCTGTACCGAGCAGTGAGGCAGCTTGTCAGGATGTTCTCAACTACGTATTTGAAGAAAGACGTGAGTATGGCTGTGCAGAGTGCAGCTCCCTTCAGCTTCCTCAGAAAATAAAGGCTTTCTTGACTGTGTAAGATGTTTTCTTGGACCAGGAGAGATTGTGTGTGATGTGCACTCTCAGGAGTTTGAAACTGCGTGCTGTTTCCACTGCTGTGCCGACAATGTAAAAAGGGGGTTTTGAGTTCTTCTGAAGTCGATAACCACCTCCTTTGAATTGTTGGCATTAAGGAAGAAGAGGCTACAGCATTGACTGCTGGTGGGCAATCAGAGAAGACATCTCCATTACATATTAGGATTGTCAGAGGGCCTTTCAATTTTTCCAATAACACGGTCCCAACTAATCCCCTCACTGCCACTTGCATTTGCTTGGCTGAACTAACTTTTACAGTGAACTACTGGTCCTTTAGTTACACCACTTTCTCTAGATCAAAGGTGTAACTCACACAGGGCAGCTTCTTTGTGGAATACAGTTCCCGAGGAGATTACGTAGCAAGAAATAGAGTTTAAAAGAAGCAAGCAGGATCAGTCAGCATGTTTTACACACCACAGTTCCTGAGGAAACATTGGATTGTGCATAATTTGGAACTTAGCAAGGACCAATAAAAATAAGATAGGTTTAAGCAGAATGTCCATTGTGTGCGTTGGCCAGTGTTAGAGTGGCAAGTTGAGGCTTTGGCTCATCAAGATTTTGAGGAGAGGTGTGGGCTATAGATAGATGTTTTTTTCATTAGTTATTCTTTTTTTCTTATTGCATTTTTAGAGTAGTAGAAATGCCAGGCAGGATGGTGGAATGCTTCTCTTGCAGGATGCAGGAAGACAAGAAGACCTCCAGCGTCAGTGACAACTACACCTGGAAGAGGAGCATCCAGATGCAGCTTCTAACAGACCGTGTTAAGGAGTAGGAGCTGGAACTGGATGAAATCCTGATCATTCAGAAGACTGAGGGGTTGATAGACAGGACATACATAATGACAGATAACTGGGTGACCGCCTTGATGGGGAAAGGGGAAAGGCAGCCAGGGCAGCAGGGTGTCTCCGTGGTCATTTCCCCCAAGGACAGGTATACTGGTTTAGGTACTATGGGGCGGGGGGAGATATATCAGAGGAAAGCTTCTGAGTCTGGCACTATGGCTCAGAAGGGAAGGGGGAAGAAGAGGCGAGCTGTGGTGATAGAGGATTCTTTGGTTAGGGGAACAGATTCAAGATTCAAGATTCAAAGATTCAAAAAACTTTATTGTCATTCTAACCGTACATCAGCTCTGCGGGGCAGAATGAGACAGCGTTTCTCAAAAGCAGTGCAATCATAACATAACGAACGCAACACTAAATAATAAACATAACAATAAATAGTAAAACGCAACAGCCACATGTCAGTTAAAATCAAGTTATAAGTGTCCAGTGCAAGTTAGAAGTGTCCAAAGCAGAATCAGGTAGAGCAGCTATTTAGCAGTCTGACTGCCTGTGGGAGGAAACTGTTTAGTAGCCTTGTGGTTTTAGTTTTGATACTCCTGTAACGTTTGCCTGATGGCTGAAGAACAAACAGTTCATGGAGAGGGTGTGAGGGGTCTTTAATGATGTACCGTGTCTTCTGGAGGCATCGACTCTGAAAGAGGTCTTGGACAGAAGGTAGGGAGACCCCAATAACCTTCTCTGCTCCCCTAACCACCCTCTGCAAGGCTTTTTTGTTGACAGCAGTGCAGCTGGAGTACCAGGTTGTGATGCAAAAGGTCAGCACACTCTCAACCACGCCTCTGTAGAATGTAGTTAAGATGTTAGTGGCGAGTGATGCTTGTTTAAGCTTCCTCAGAAAGTGCAATCTCTGCTGGGCCCGTTTCACAATCCCAGTGGTGTTCCTGGACCAGGTGAGATTGTCTGAGATCTGCACCCCAAGGAACTTGATAATTTCCACTCTCTCCACTGTGGAGCCGCTGATGCTGAGGGGTGTGTGCTCAGGCTAAGACCGTCTGAAATCGACGATCATCTCCTTGGTTTTGGTGACATTAAGCAACAAGTTGTTATCCCTGCACCAGCTCTCTAGGTGTTTGACCTCCTCCCTGTACATATTTTCATCATTTTTGCTGATGAGCCCCACCACTGTGGTATCATCTGCAAATTTAATGATCAGGTTCTCCTTGAATCTGTTAGCAGTGTAAACAGCAATGGGCTAAGCAACACAGCCTTGTGGGGATCCAGTGCTCAGTGTGATCGAGTCAGAAAGGAAGTTCCAGAATGGTATGTTGCCTCCCAGGTGCCAGGGTCTCGGATCGAGTCCACAGCATTCTCCAGTGACAGGGTGAGCAGCCAGAGGTCCACGACAGTTTCAATGACATAGGCAGGAGGGGCGATGGGGTCCTGCAAAGGGAGTTCAGGGAGTTAGGTGTTAAGTTAAATGACAGAACCTCCAGGATTGTGATCTCTGGATTGCTACTCATGCCATGTGCTAGTGAGGAGGGCGACAGAGTTTTGGATCATCGTGCTTTCTTCCAGGAATGTTGGGACCTGCACAAAAGGGACTGTTTGTACCTGAACTGAAGGAGGACTAATATCGTAGCAGGAGGGTCGGCTAATGCTGCACGGTTGGAGTGGGGAGTTAAACCAGAGTAGGAGGGGGATGGGATCCAGAGCACCTGACAGCTGTGGAGTGGTTGTGGAGAAAGTTGTTAAGCCTACATACAAAGTCAGAAATTGAAAGGTTGAGCATGGTGGGGCTAAGGTTTGGAATTTGCATGTATTTCAATGCAAGGCGTAATGTAGGAAAGGCAAAGGAGCTTTGGGCATGGATCAGCGCATGGATTTATGATGTTGTACCCATTACTGAGACTTGTTTGCAGGAGGGGCAAGACTGGAAGCTCAAAATTCTAGGGTTCCATTGCTTTAGATGTGATAGAGCAGGACGGATTAATTGGAAACAATGGCATTACTAGTCAGGGAAAATGTCACAGCAGAGCCCAGGCAGAGCTCTTCTGGTTAGGCTTTATGGTAGAACTGAGAAATAAGAAAGGTATGGCCATGCTAATGGGATTATGTATGGTGTGTGGGATTTAGAGGAGCAAATTTGTAGAGAGATCACATTCTGTTGCAAGAAACTTAAGGTTATGATAGTCAGTGATTCTAAATTTCCACATTTTGACTGCAGCTCCCATACTGTAAAAGGTCTGGAGGGGAAAAAGTTTGTCAAATGTGTTCAGGAAAGTTTCCTTAATCATTCCAAACTAGAAAATCTGATACCAGATCTCCAATTAGGGAATGAAACAGGGCAGGTGACAGAAGTTTGTGTAGCGGAACACTTTGCATCTAGTGATCATAATGCCATTAGTTTCAAGGTAATTATGTTAAAATGTAGGTCTGGTTCTCGTGTTAATATTCTGAATTGGATAAAGGCTGATTTTGATGGTATCGGAAAGAATCCGTCAAGTCTGGATCGGGACAGTTTGTTTTCTGGCTAAGGCGTACTTGTTAAGTGTGGGGCTTTCAAAAGTGAAATTTTGAGGAGTAAAGAGTTTGTATGTTCCTATCGGAGTAAAAGACAAGGAAAACAGTTTTAGGGAACCCTGGCTTTTGAGAGATATTGAGTCCCTATTTAAGAAGAAGGAGGTGCATAGCAGGTACTGTATAGGCAGGTAGGAACAAATGAGGCTCTTCAGGAGTATAAGAAATGTAAGAGAACACTTTAGAAATAAATCATGAGGGCTAAAAGAAGGCATGAGGTTGCTCATCAGACAAGGTGAAGATGAATCTTAAGGGCTTCTACAGATACAGTATATTAAGAGCGAAAGGATAGCAAGAGACAAGATTATTCCTCTGGAAGATCAGAGTGGTAATCTATGCATGGAACCATAAACTGATTTTTTGCATCTGCATTGGGAGAAGGTCACAGAGACTGTACAAGTGAGGCAAAGCTGCAGTGATGTCATGAACACTATAGAGATCACAGAGGGTGAGGTGTTTGTTGTCTTGAGGCAAATTAGGGTAGATAAATCCCCAGGGCCTGACAGGGGTTCCCTCAGACCCTACGGGAAGCAAGTGCAGAAATTGCTGGGGCTCTAGCAAAAATATTTGAAATATCCATAGCCACGAGTGAGGTGTCAGAGGTTTAAAGGATAGCTGCTAGAAAGGCTCTAAGAATAAGCCAAGAAATTATAGGCCGGTGAGCCTAGCATCAGTATTGGGAAAGTTATTGGAAGGTATTGTAAGAGACTGGATATATAAGTATTTGGATAGTCTGGAACTGATAATAGATAGTTAACATGGCTTTGTTTCTTTAGGCTGAATCATGACCACTAGAAAAAGACAGACAGAAAGCTGCGTGAAAAGCTGTCGGACACCTGAGGTTCCCTCCAGCATTACATAGATCAGTTCATTGATTGCTTGATAAGTGTTATTTTGCTTCCTTCTGTATTTTGTTAAGATTCCTTCTTTCCTTCTGTAATTTATTATCTTATAACCTAATAAAGTAATCCCTAAAACCTTTAACTTGTGAACAGTGCCCTCTTTATTTGCAGTTACCTCTTGACACTGAATCAGGAAAGAAAAAGGAATGAGATTATAAATATTTTTATTAGAGATGGTGGGTTTTCCATATGAAGAGAGGTAAAGCAAAACCAGATTTCCGTTCCCAAGTGTTTAGCAGAATCATTGGTGACCTTTCTCAAACCTGTGCAGTAAGATCCAAAGGGGGACTGACAGAGTAGATGTGAGGTGTTCTCATTAGCGGGAGAGTCTCAGACATAACTACAAGGCAAGGGGCCATAGAAATCTCTTCTAGTGGGTGGTAAATCTCTGCCCCAGTGAGTGGTAGAGGCTGGATCAATAGAAGTACTTAAAGTGGAAGTGGATATTTGATAAATCGAAGAATAGAGGGGTATGGAGAAATAGCAGAGAAGAGAAGTTAAGGTGAGCGTTAATCAGCCATGATCGTATTAACTGGTCAGGCAGGCTTCAAGGGCTGTGGGCTTCTCGTGCTCCTGTTTTCCTGTGTTCTTGTGATCCTATTAAAACATACCAAATCCTTACACATCTTAAAAGGATTGTTGCAGTGGAAACCTTTCCCCTGGCTGTGATGTCTAGAGCCAAGAGTCACCCTCTCAGAACAAGGGGAGATCATTAGGACTGTTATGAGGAGAAATTTCTTCACCCAGTGACTGATAATTTCTCACAGTTTTCTACCCCAGAATTCATTTAACACCAATATCAAAAGATTCCTAGATATTAAAGGAATTATGAGATATGGGGATAGTACACAAAAATAAAACTGATGCAGAAGATCAACCCATGTCTTGATGAATGACAAAGCAGACTTGAGGGCAAGATGGACTTGTACTTCTCCTAGTTCTTATTTTATTATGTTTAAAGAAAGTAATGAAATAATATTACAGGAACATAGCTAGGAATATAACTGTGAATTCTACAATGCAGTTTGTGCCAAGGAATCTAGTTGGACCTGTTGCAATGGAGTGTGCTCGGGGAAATACTGAGTAAACCTGCTATGTGATGTGTGCTCAAGAACATAGGTGAGAAAACATCCTCAGGAGCATCAGTGTCAATGTTATGCCCACCCCCCCCCACCGCCCCGTGGCAACTCATTTGACTCAATTAAGTTCTTTCTTCTCTACCATTTATACATGTGCAATAAAAGTTTATCACCAAAATTAATTCACCACTTTCCTTTTTCAGCTTTGTACATGGTCAATATCTTCTTTGATGATTAATTTATTTCACATTCCAGATTGCCTTCTAAGTTCATTGCTCTTTCAACTTCTCCTATCATATATTTTTCCAAACTATGTCTTCGGTCACTTCTTTAGTCTTGCCATCTCTCGTGGCCCTGCCACTCCTATCCAACCCAGATAAGTGCCATTTATGCTCATCACCTTGAAAGGCTTTCCTCCTGTACCCAACTCTAATTCTTTCCATGGCTGCCTCTGAATAAAACTCTTTTTCCCAATTCAAGTGCAACTGCGATTTCAATTATCAAGACTGGATCTAGACTCACTTCAGTGAACGATTTACCTATCCAAGCACAACTTCATCTTTGAAGGCTGATTCCTATGAAGCAATTATATTCTTTAGCTCTAGCCACTTCTGTTACTAAAGATTTTATCACTGTTCCCTTAATTAAAAGGAACTACATGGCCACTTAAGCCACTTAATATAGCTAGACCACTTAAATCATAATCAAGCCCTGCTCTATTTGTTACATAGCTTTCACCACTCCGGGGTCATCCTGAGCAACTCGACAAACACAAATTATTTTCTCAACTGTTAGACGTCTTCTTAAATTCTTCTGTTCTTCAGCCTCATACCAAAAAATAAGTGCAAACAATTCCTTGGGTGGAGTTGTTGTTCAGCTTACTATTTGGATAAAGTAACTATATTTGAGACTCACACAAAAAATGCTGGAGGAACTCAGCAGGCCACGCAGCATCTATGGAAAAAAAAAGTAGTCGACGTTTTGGGTGTAAAGGCATTAGTGAGCTTTCTTGATTGTAGGATGTGTTCTGGGGCCATGAAAGGTCATGCAAAATGTGCACTCCCAGGAGTCTGAAACTGCTCGCAGTTTCCACTGATGTAGAGAAGGGTGTGAGTGGTGCAAGTTCTCCTGAAGTGGATAACCATCTTCTTTGTCTTGATGACATTGAGGAAGAGGTTATTTTCCTGGCACCAGGCCTCGAAGTCTTTCACCTCCTCCCTGTAGACAGGCTCACTGTTGGTGAGGAGACCTACTACTGTCATGTTATCAGCAAACTTGACAAAGTGACAGTGGATATGGCCCAGTTCATCACCAGTAAAACCCTTCCATCTTTGAGCACATCTGCACGGAGCATTGTTGCAGGAAAGCAGCATCCATCATCTGGGACCCCACCACCACCAGGTCATGCTCTCTTCTCACTGCTGCCATCAGGAAGAAGACACAGGAGCCTCAGGACTCACACAACCAGGTCCAGAAGCAGCTACTACCCCCTCAACCATCAGGCTCTTAAGCCACAGGAGATGACTGTGCTCAACTTCACTTGCCCGATCACTGAAATGTCTCCACGACCTATGGACTCACTTTCAAGGAATCTTCATTTCATGTTCTCGATATTTGTTACTTATTCATTTATTATTATTATTTCTTCCTTTTTGTTTTATCACAGTTTGTTGTCTTTTGCACACTGGCTAAACAGCCAGTTGGTGCGGTCTTTTACGTATTCTGTAATGGTTATTATTCTACTACGGATTTATTGTGTATGTACACTAGAAAATGAATCTCAGGGTTGCATATGGTGACATATATGTACCTTGATAATAAATTTACTTTGAACTTATTGAACTTTGGCCTGCTGCCTTAGTCATTTCCCATCATTCCACAAAGCCTATTGGCCCAACATTTTTGGAATTACAAATTATATTTTTCCTTCCTCCTTTCCTGCCTACTCCAAGCTCATCTTAATTGTGAGTTCCTGCTTCTTCAGCAATATTCCCACTGAATTACTAACCAGCTAACTTACTTTCATCATTCTCTACTGGCAGTATTGTTAGTGGCTATGTTGATTTGAGTACTGTTCTCCCACTTTGAAATCAGCCATCATGATCTTCTCTGTTGATGGAAACCCTTGCTCCAAAATCCCTGAACCTTCCAAGGTAACTCCATATGTTCTTACTTTCCAAATGCATGACAACTATACTTGGAACTCTGTGTTTGACTCTCTCTAGCCCCTTCCATAGTACTGAAACAACTTGGTTCAAAGTTATCAATGACATCCTTTGTGATTGTTGACTTTCGTTAGTACTGACAATAAGGGACTACAAATTGTTATGTATCATCAGTTAGAACATGGGGTTCAAATCTGCAATATCTGGAATTGTGTTTAAGTGAATCTAGGAGCTTAATTGCCATTGTACCAGCATTTTTGCATACTCATTATACAAAGACAACGCACTTAATGCTTGCTCCCCTTGTAACTAATAAATAGGCAGCAGGGTTTTTAAACTCCCTCTAATGAGTCATTGCACTATCTGCAAGTGAATGTTTAGGCCCTGTGGCTTTATCTATTTGGTTGAATAATCTCAAGAGTTCTCAACAAACAATTTATGCTCGGATTATTTTTGTGTATATGAAATTGAAAGACGGCATAGAAAACAAAGTCCAGCTGGGTTTGTTGTTCTCGGGAAGAAATTATCATCCTCACTTCCAATAGAATATTCACCCACTGTGAGTTATTTCTGTGTTCCTGTACTTTATCAGAGAAACACTGTTACCTTAGAAAAAGATCCGTTTTATTTTTCACATGTGCGTTGACAGTGAAGTGCGCTTTTTGCATCCAAGGCCAACGCGGTCTGAAGATGTGCTGAGGGGCAGCTGGCAAGTGTTGCCATACTTCCAGTGCCA
This sequence comes from Mobula hypostoma, assembly GCF_963921235.1. Classification (NCBI taxonomy): domain Eukaryota; kingdom Metazoa; phylum Chordata; class Chondrichthyes; order Myliobatiformes; family Myliobatidae; genus Mobula; species Mobula hypostoma. The sequence goes on from NC_086104.1 coordinate 28,412,274, forward strand.
ATGCAGCATGCCCACAGCTTGCTAATCTTAACCCTAACCTGTAAGTCTGGGACATGTGGGAGAAAACTGGAGCACCCAGAGAAAACTATCGCGGTCACCAGAGAAAATTATTGTGGTCACCAGAGAAAACTATCGTGGTCACCAAGAGTTTCTGTTACGGGCCAGCTTCTGCGTTTAGATCTCTAACTCTCCAGAGTAGGGACAGCTGGCACAGCCCCTTTAACAATTCAGGACTGTCCAGCTAATTGGCAATCATGTTTTAGGGCCATGAATTCAGTATTTAAGGAGCACCTGAACAGAGCTTCAGTGCTCAATTGTAAGCACAACTAAAGATATCGTCTAGTCTTTTGTTTTGAGCTGTTTTCATTCCAGTTTTATATCACGTCTCAGTCCTTGCCTCAGATACTCCAGCTTTTGGGGTCCTAATCATCCTTATCAAGGTCTTTTGTCACAAATTTGTACAAACTCCTTACAAACAGTGACAGGAATTGAGCCCCTATTGCTGGCTCAGTAAAGTCTTACGCTAGCTGCTACACTACCCTGCCGACTCTTTGTACTTCGGTGCATTGTTTAACTCAATCATGTGTTATGTGATGCCAGTACTCTCATCTGTATTGAATTTGAAACCTAGGACAGAAATCCCTGCTGTCACTAATTTGTATTGAACTGTCTGTAAGTTAATTAGTTCAGATAATTGTGCAATAGATTCCTCTTGATATTATCGCAGGTAAATATGGTTTTGAATAAACAGACTTGGAGGTTATATGCCATTTTGTAATCATGTATTATTTGTTTATGTTAAATGGCCAAAAGAGAATTTTACAATGAATTGTTACAGTCAGCACAATGTCCAACCTCTCCCCAACCACAAATGCAACATTTCCACTATTCACTGGCATTTAAACAGTTTTCTGGCTCTAACTGCCTTATTTTCATGATGAATTTTCAACCTTCCATATATGCAGAAGCCGTCTGCTTTCTTCTATTAAACCAGCTCCCATCTATTGCCCTTTTTCACTGCCTGGTTAAATCTGTTTCCTCATGTAGTCATTGCTTTCGCTCCAAACGGATCCCAGCTATGCCTATCTCTAATGGGACAAAAGAGTCATTCTTTATTGTACAATTCATGTCCCATCAATCACCAACATGGGAGATTCTTGCAGATGCTAGAAATCCAGAGCAACACACAAACAGTGCTGGAGAAACTCAGAGACAGGCAACATCTATGGAGGGGGATAAAAAACAGTAGACATTTCAGACCAATACGTTTCACCAGGATGGAAAGGAAGCAGAAAGAAGTCAGAAAGCAAAGGGAGGGGAAGGAGTACAAGTGGTAAATGATAGGTGGAAACAGATGGGGGGAAGGTAGGAAGATGGATGGCTGGGAAATTGGGAAGTGGGATTATGGGGGATGAAGTAAGAAGCTGGGAGCTGATGGGTGGAAGAGATGAAGGACTGAGGTAAAGGGAATCTGATTAGAGAGGAGGGAAGGAGGAGGGGCAAGTGAGCAGGAGAGAAGGGGTGGGAGGGGAAGCAGAATGGCAAATGGAAAAAGGGAGAGGGGGAGAAATTACCAGAAATTAGAGAAAATTATGTTCATGCCACCCAGTGGAATATAAGGTGTTGCTCCTCCAGACCTGAATGTGGCCTCACCATGGCAGTAGAGCAGCGGTCCCCAGGTACTGCCAGGTACCGGGCCACAAAGCATATGCAACCGGACCGCGAGGAAACAGTATGAGTCAGCTGCACCTTCCCTGTCATGCATTATTGAACTTGAACATAGGGTTGCCAACTGTCCCGTATTTGCCGGGACATCCCATACATCGGGCTAAATTGGTTTCTCCCATACGGGACTGCCCTTGTCCCGTATTTCTCCTGCTAAGGTAGAGCGTTCCTACGAAACCTTTCATGCCAAAATGGCGTAAAGTGAAGAAGCAATTACCATTAATTTATATGGGAAAAATTTTTGAGCATTCCCAGACCCAAAAAAACAACCTACCAAATCATACCAAATAACACATAGAACCGAAAATAACCTAATATATAGTAAAAGCAGGAATGATATGATAAATACACAGCCTATATAAAGAAGAAATAATGTATGTACAGTATAGTCAGGAAGATTATGCGAAAACCAATTTGTGGGGGGAAAAATCGGCACATACACGCATGTGCACGTCACGCATGCTCACACAGGTGCCCGTGCAAGGCTTCATGGTCATAGTAATCTTTCCCAGGGTAAAGACAAGTGTCCCGGGATTGACTGCTACTTTTGTCCCTTATTTGGGAGTGAGAAAGTTGGCAACCCTAACTGTAAGAAGACATGCCGAGGTGAGTTTCACCCAACTTGAACACCCCCTCCCCCGCATCCCCCCCCCCCCCCCCGGTCAGCCAGCCCGCAAAAATATTGTCTATATTAAACCGGTCCGTGGTGCAAAAAAGGTTGGGAACCCCTGCAGTAGAGGAAGCCATGGACCAACATGATGGAATGGGAAAGGGAAGTGTAACTAAAGTGGGTGGCCACCAGGAAATCCCATCTTTTGTGGCAGACGGAACGAAGGGGCTCGAAGTGCCTCCCCCCACCGTGTACATTGCGTTGAACTGATATAGAGAAGGCCACATCAGAAGCACCAAATACAGGTGAAGTGTTCCCTCTTTTGGAAGGATTGATTCAGGCCCTGAATAATGGTGAGGACAGAGGTATAGGGATAGGTATAACTCATTTTGGGATGGGATAAGTGCCAGGAGGGTGACCAGTACAGACAGGTGAGTGTATTACAGAGTCATTTACGGTGGGGGATGTGGGGAGGGGGTGTGCAGAAGTGCTCAGTGGTAGGAGTATATTGTAGATCACAGAAGTTGTGAAGAATGATGTGCTGGATATGTAGGCTTGTGAAGTGGTAAGTAACGACAAGGGAAACCCTGCTGTGGTGGAAAGATAGGGTTAGAGCAGATACGTGGGAGATGCAGGTGAGGGCAGCATACATTGGTGGCATTGATGGTGGTGGAAGAGAAATTATGTTCTTTGAAGAAGGAGAACATCTCAGATGTTCTAGAATGGAAAGTCCTATCCTGATAGAAAATGTAGCCGAAATGGAGGAACTGAGAAAAGGGAATAGCATTTTTGCAAGAGAAAGGTTAGGAAGATGTAGAGCCAAGATGACTGTGAAGGTCTCCCACTTTTGTCTTTCATCAAGGTACCTTGCATCACCTACTTTCCTCCCTTACATTAACACTCCCTGATGAAAATTAATTGGTTAATTGACATGAAACAATAATTCTTAATTGTCTACATAAATGTCGCCTGACCTACTATGTTTTAACACATTTTTTGATTCTTTATTATTTTCAGATTACTAACATTGGTAAAGTTTAACTTTTATAAAATGTAGTCAAAGCTACCTTATTCTATTTATCCTCGTCAATTTCTAGGTCCATGGATCATTACAACATGTGGTGCCAGTGGGCCCAAAGGGCCAACACAAGCTCAATGCAATAATGCTTACCGGAATACAAATACATCTGTAGTGGTTGTGGCTGAAGGACGTTGGCAAGGAATCCAAAAGTGGAGAGTGCCATCAACTGACACATATAAGTAAGTGTAGACTCTCTTACTGTATAATTCACTTTTGTAACATAACCAAGCACTTATTATTCTTCTATTTAGAGCTTGAGAAGATATCCTTATGGTGGAGATAGTCCCACTCTTATTTCAGAATGTCATTAATCCATGCTTTGAATATTTTTTGGGAGAAGGGATTAATTTTACTAATCCTTTACATTAACTGAGTATTTCATCCTTCCCATTAAAAAGTTTATTTACTTTGGTAATCAATGAATAAAATAGACCCTCTCTTCCTGACCATTGTCAACATCCAGGAGAAAAAAAAAACAAATTATAAAAATGTTATTAGGTCAGATTTTGTAATGATTATGTATATGGGATGAAGACATATTGATATATTTAGAAGATATCAATCAATGGTGATACGTCATTTGAATTTAAGTACAAAATGGCATCAAAGTCGTTTATAGGAATAAGCACAAGTACGTGTACAGTATGCACAGATGCAATGAAAAACTTATTATGAAGTGCTTTGAGAGTTTGGTTGTGGTGCGAATCATTTTCTGCCTCAGAGATAACCAGGATCTGCTCCAATTTGCCTTCGGCTGTAACAGCCAGGCTTGTGGTTTACTGTTATCCTCTGTCGAAGACACAAGGTTCCGCCCATCTGACTGTTCGTTCCGTACTACATTCTCACTGCAGTTGTATTTTATTATGGTATTTCAAAACCCGGCAAGGAGTTAAATCCTATAAGATCACCCTAGTCCAGGTCTGACTCACTTCATCGACCTAAGTACTGTTGTATCTGAACCATCGCAATATTACCTCCATTAGATCCTTGATTGGTCAGGGCATGAAGGGATACGGGGATTGGCAGGAGATTGGGCCTGAGAGGAAAATTGGATCAGGTATAATGAAATAGCGCAGACTCGATGGACCAAATGGCCTAATTCTGCTTCTATATCTTGTGGTCTTATTTTCTTCTTTTCCAATTATGTACCATTCTGATTAGTGGTATTGAGCCAGTCCCATTCAGGGCCCTAAATAGCCCTTTCAGGTGAGGTATCATCAATTGTATCCTCATTGTATCTACATCAGTGAGACCCAACATAGACTGGGGAACCATTTTGCTGATCACCTTTGTTCTGTTTACTACAAAAGGCAGGTTTATCACTGGCTATCCATTTCAACTCAGACTTCCCTTTCTCATTCCAACATGTTGGCCCAATGAGGTTGCACTCAGCTTGGAGGAGCAAAACCTCATATTCCAGCTTGGTTCTTGAACCAAGAACATAAGAAATAGGAGCAGGAGTCGGCCATCTAGCTTGTTGAGCCTGCTCCGCCATTCAATAATATCATGGCTGATCTGGCCATAGACTCATCTCCACCTACCTACTTTTCCCCATAACCTTTAATTCCCCAAGAGTGCAAAAATCCATCCAACCTTGTCTTAAATATATTTACTGAGGTAACCTCCACTGCTTCATTGGACAGAGAATTCCACAAGTTCACTAGTCTCTGGGAAAAGCAGCTCCTCCTCATCTCTGTCCTAAATCTACTCCTGTGAATCTTGAGGCTATGTCCCCTAGTTCTAGTCTCACTTACCAGTGGAAACAACTTTCCTGCCTCTATCTTATCTATCCCTTTCATAATTTTATATGTTTCTACAAGATCTCCTCGCCTTCTTCAGAATTCCACCAAGTACAGTTCCAGGCGATTCAAGCTCTCCTCATGGTCTAAACCCCTCATCTCTGGAACCAACCTGGTGAACTTCCTCTGCACCGCCTCCAAATCCAGTATATCCTTCCTCATGTGAGGAGACCAGAACTGCACACAGTTTTCCATGCCCTATTCTGGTTCCCTTTCATCCTTTCTCTCCCCCTCACCTTCCCATCACCACCTTCTTGTGGCCCTCCTCTTTCCCATTCTTCCATAGTCCACCGTCTTCTCCTCATCAGATTCCTCCTTCTTCAGCACATTACCTCTTCCACCAATCACCTTCCAGCTTTGTACCTCATCCTTCTCCCTCCCTTTCCTCACTCAGCCTGCCCCCTCACCTAGTCTCACCTATCTGCTGCCAGCTTGTACTCCTTTCCCTCCCCCACCTTTATATTCTGACTTCTGCCTCCTTCCTTTCCTTTTTGAAACATCAGCTATTTACTCCTCTTCAAAGATGCTACCAGACCTGCAGAGTTTCTCCAGCATTTTGTGTATATTGCTCAAGATATCCAGCAAATGCAGAATCTCTTGTGTTACTAATTGCTCCTGAGTTAAAAAAAGAGATGAGAATTGATATTAGACCACTAGGAAATGATGCTAGAGAAGTAGTAATGGGGAAGAAATGCGGACGAACTTAATAAGTATTTTCCGCCAGTCTTCACTATGGAAGACACTGTGTATTCCTGAAGCTCTAGAGTGTTAGGGGAAAGAAGAGTGCAGGTTGCTCTTTTCAAGGAAAAGGTGTTTGGGAAGCTGAAAAGTCTGAAGGTAGATGTTATATTTGTCCTTAATAAAGACAAAATAGGCGTGGGTTTACAGTAAAACATTTTGTTACTGAACTGCTGCTCAACCCTGCCCGCACACAACCAAGTCACCATCATAACCTCCAGTTCTGGATGCACCCCTCTCACATTGCCCACTGGGAACTGAAGTTCTTTATTATGCACACATAATAACGTATATTCTCCCTTGAAAGAAAAACAAGGACAATACAATGTCCTCATAAACCTTTGTGACGGAGAAACAGCAGAGTCTGAGCTCCTAGCTGGTGTGATGCAAGGAGACACTCTGGCACCCTACATCTTTATAATCGTCCTTGATTACGCTCTGCGTCAAGCTACCAAAGATCATGACAAGCTTGGTTTTACCATAAAACCAGGACAAACCAAAAGGGTCAGACCAGTTACACTCACAGATCTCGATTTTGCAGATGACATAGTCCTGTTCTCTGACCAGATAGAGGAAGCACAGCAGCTACTGACAAAAGTAGAAATCGAGTGCAATAAAGTTGGACTCCACCTAAACGCTGAAAGGACAGAGTACATGGTGTTTAACTGCGACGAAGGTACTCTCAAGACCGTAGAGAATGATACCATTAAGAAAGTCTTTGACTACAAGTACCTCGGGTCAAGAATGATGAGTTCAGAGAAGGACATAAAGATACAGAAGGTGCTGGCGTGGAGGGCTATGAACGACATGGAGGAAATCTGGAAGTCAAACCTGACCAGAGGGCTTAAAAAGAGGATTTTCATAGCAGTCATAGAATCCATTCTCACATACGGATGCGAGATGTGGACACTCACCGAGACTATGCGAAAGTCTCTAGATCGTTGCTATACACGAATGCTCTGGATGGCTCTTGGCGTGAGTTAGCAACAGCACATGATGAACGTTGAGCTCTATAACGATCTACTGATGCTCACCACTAAAATCGAGGTGAGAAATCTGCAACTAGAAGGGCACTGTCTATGCCACTCCGAGCTGCCTGCCAGCCTAGTCATCATATGGGAGCCCAAGGATGGGAGGATGAACCCTGGGCGCCCTCCCAAGACTATGGTCAACACGCTCCTAGAAGACAGCGGCACGGCTAATGTAGATGAACTGAACACACTGATGAGGGAGAGGGAGAAGTGGAGAGTCTGTCATCGTGCCTGACGCCGGCCCCCTAGGCCTAAGTCAATGTAGTAGCATAAATCTGCAAGGAACAACAGTCACTTCCAACAAAGTTATCAACATTCTGTAGCCAGTTTCAACTGCTCAGCATTTCAACTTCAATTGTAATGAGCAACTGCACTCCTTTATCCACTCAACAACTTTCAGTTAGTCTCTGAGATAGTCTAATTGTCCTTTTTGACCTGTTATTTGTTTCTACAGGTGCATCGCTTGCATTTTCTGCATTCATATTTGTGTCTTTCTGAGAGCTCTGATCAACATGTTCATTTTTTACACATGCTGGCCCCCAAGGTGTACTGACAGGTGACGCATCACAGCTATGGGTTGGAGCTTGTAGTCATAGATCCACAGGGTTCCTTCCCAGAGGTGTCCATCCTCCATCTGGATCTGGTAGGGATGTGGAGCTACTTCCTCTTGCACGTATCCTTGCCAGAATTGTGATCTCAAATTTGCACTGGATCTCCAGGCTTCAAGACTGGTAGGCTCCTCACAGACTTGTCGTGATAATGTTTCTGTTTTGCTTTCCCTTTCACTTTTGTCAATGTGAGCTTGGGTGCTCATTTAGGCTTTCATGCACTGAAAGGTTAGTGCATGTACACCAACCCATCAGCATTTGGTCTGGTGAAAGGCTATCCTGTAGTGAAACTCTTCTGTAAATCATCAGACTTTTGTGGAAATCCTCTCATCCATCTTGTGCTTCCTTCATAAGGCCCTTCACTACCCTGACTGAATTCTCTGCTAGGCCATTAGATTTTGTGTGATGTGGGCTTGAAGTTATATGTTGAAACCCACAGATACTGGCAAAAGACTCAAATTCACGGCTCGAAAATTGTGAACTATTCTCTGATACCTCTTCTCATGGAACTCGGTGCCTCTCAAACAGTTTTCAGGAAGGTGATGACTGCTTTGCTAGATGTTGATTACAGTGTTGCAACCTTGAGGTAATTGGAAAAGTAGTCTGTTACAATATGACTCTTATCATTACAATCAAACAGGTCCGCTCCAACTTTAAAGTACGACCTTTTTGGTACAGAGTGTGGTGTAAGCGGTTCTACTTGCTTCTTTGATGTGTAAGTAAGGTATAGTTCACATGAAGCAATGGTCTGGCTGATGCTTTGGGCCATTCTTGGCCAGTACATCACATCACGAGCTCTACATTTACATTTTTGCTCACCAAGATGCCCTTTGTGTATCTTCTGGAGCATTTCCTTGTGTAGTGACACTGGAATCACAAACTCGTTCCCTTTGAAGATCATATCTTTCACTACTGACAGTTCAGCTCTGCGTGCCCAGTAATACAGAATGCACACTGGATAGTCTTTCATAGATGCTGGCCATGCTTTCCGTATTGTATCTTTGAGTTCTTTCATTGTTTTATCTGACCTTGCTGCTTTCCTAATCTGCTCTGTTCTGTCAGGAGTTACTGGAAAGGAGGTGATAATCCATGTCAACGTTGGCCAGTGTATCTGCATTAGCCACTTTGTCACTCTTTTCTTTCTTGTCAACTGCTCGAAACTCTGTATCAGCAGCAAACATATATTTTCCTGGTGTGCAGATCATCTTCGTATCATATTTCTGCAGCCTTATCAACATGTGTTGTATCCTCATGGGACAGCCATTCAGTGGTTTGGATATGAGTCCATTGATTTATGGTCTCTCTCCACCTCAGAAGCTTGTCCATAGATGTACTGATGGAATCTTTTGTATGCATATGTCCTGGCAAGAAGCTCTTTCTCTATCTGTGCATAGCTGGTTCCACACCTGTTAAAGCCCTTGATGCATAAACCACAGGTTGCCATGTGTCATCATGGTGCTGCAGTAGTACTGCTCCAAGGCTGTATCGGGACGCATTAGCCGAGATCCTAGCACACCTTTCCAGATCATAAAACTTCAGCACATGCTCTTTAGTTAGGACTCTTTTCAGTGTCTGAAAACACTCTTCTTCCTCGTGAGACCAAATCCACTCATGTCACTGCTCAAAGAGTGACCTATGTGTTGCTGACACAGTTGATAGTTGAGGAATGAACTTAGCCAGGTAAGTCACTACCCCCAGGAAATGTATTTGTTTTGGAGCCTCTCCATGTTTTCAATAGCTGACATCTTTCTTGGGTCAGGCTTCACTCCCTCTTCAGATATGACATCCCCTATGAAAGTCAATGTCTTAAACCAAACTCACAGTTCTCTTTATTTAATTTCAAATTGACATTCCACGTCACATCAAGCACTTGTCTCAGTCGGGTATCATGCTCATCCTTGGTGGAACTCCAGACGATGATGTCATCCATCATGGTCTCGCCAGCAGGTATGCCCTCAAACATCGTGTGGATAGTTTTATGGTAAACTTCTTGTGCAGACAGAATCCCATATAGTAGCCAAAGAAACCAGTATCTTCCCTGTGGTGTGTTGAACATACACAGTCGTGAACTTGCCTCATCAAGCTTCATCCGCCAAAATCCAGAGTTTGATAAATCACTTGGCAACTGCAAACCAGGACACAATCACCTCCTATGTTGGCAATTTAAAATGTTTTCCCTTGATGGCTTTATTGAGATCTCTTGGGTCTAGATATATCTGCAATGCTCCATTTGCACAATGACCAGTGAGCTCATCCAATCAGCTGGTTCTTCCATTTTCTGTATGAGATTTATCCGTTCCATGCCTGCCAGATCTTGTTTAAGTTTGTCTCTAAGTGCAAACAGAACTTTCCTGCATGCATGGACAACAGGAGTCATTGTCTCATCTCTATGAATTTTGTATACAGGTGAGCATCCAAGCTTTTCGAAAACATCTGCGTACTCTTCCATAAGAGTTGTGTGGTCATCTTTAGTCTGTGAAGTCACTACGAAAACTCTTTTCAGCAGATTGAGCTTTTCACATGCACTCAGACCTAATATTGGCTGTACTCTCTTTTCTACAATCAGTAGCTGTGCCTTTAGGTGCTGCCCCTTGTGTTTGAAGGTCACTATACAGCCTCCTTTTACTGGAATGTTCTTCCAGTGCACCCTGTTACTTTTAACTTTACTGAGTAACTGTTGCTCTTTACTGTGAGGGTCTTGTAATCATCCATGGAAAACAAATTCACCTGGGCTCCGGTGTCAAGCGTGAATGAAATTACTGCGTCTCATTCATAGTCAATGGAATGATCCATTCTGGTTTACCAGCACCAGCAGTCTGTAGAAAATCTACAAAGAGTTCCTCCATTTCCTCATCAACCATATGCACCTTTCTCTTGGTAGCCCCAGCTTTGCAGCACTTTTCAAAATGATTATTTTTCCCACAATTATTGCAGGACTTTCCATAAGCAGAATATGAAGTTGGAACGTGATGATGTGAAAGTATGAGCCTTCCTCTTAGCTTTCCTGTTGCTTTAGGAAACATCTTGTGCACTGCTCCTGTTTTCACAGCATGCACTGTTACGTCTGCTCTGTGTTTCCCCTTAGCTTGAGCTCATGTGGGACCTGCTGCCTTACACATATTCACAACCTTTCAATAGTTTCATTTAATATCGGAGAAGTGTATGCAGTATACATCCTGAAATTCTTGTTCTTTGCAACATCCACTAAAGTAGAAGAGTCCCCCAAAGAATGAGTGACAGTAAAAATGTTAGAACCCCGCCCACACATAAGCAACAGCAAAGCAATGGCCCTCTACCACACCCACCCACTTCTTCAAAAAAAAATTGGCACCCTCCACCCACCAAGCAAGCAATAGCAAGGCCCCCAAGAAAGACCATGATCTGCAGTACAACAAAAACTAATTGTTCACCCGGCAATTCGACATGCCACAGGCTCTCTCTCTCTCCCTTATAAAAAGAAAAAGAGAACTGAGGTCTGAGTGTAACTCCAGGTCAGGGTCTTCAACAGAACCCCATGCACCCTGAAAAGAAAAAGAGACCGATCAAAGGAAGAAATTAAGCTGTTTCCACGGATGAGCTCAAAGGAGTCGCTGTTGAGCACCATTGTAATTCCACCCCAAATATTCCTTTTCAGCTTTAAATCTTTTTCACACAGCAGTTCTTTCTCTGAGTCCATTATCTGGACTTCCCCAACTATCCTGTCTCTAACTTGTGAGTTTCTCATATCTCCAAATTCACAGGACCTATTCAGTGTGTGAAGCTCAGCTAAGCGTTGGTTGAAGCTTACACTTTGTTTCTATTCACAGGAAAAAAAACAGACATCTCTCAAATGTGACACACAAAAATTTCTGGAGGAACTCAGCAGATCAGGCAGCATCTTTGGAGAAGAGTTTTTACTCTTTCAGTAGATGCTGCCTGACCGGCTTAAGTTCCTTCAGCATTTTGTGTGTGTTGCTTTGGATTTCAAGCATCTCATGTTTGTGATCTCTCAAACGTGATGTCCTTACTTGGGACAAAATACTCCTCAAATTTGATCATCAGAGTGTCCAACATAAAAGCCGTGTCATCAATTTGAAAATTGGTACAGATGTCCAAGTTATCTTCGCCAATTACATGCAGAAAGATAGACACTTTATATTTTCCATTGGTCTCTCCTGCTCTGCTAGCAGCTAAGTATATATTGAATCACTGTTCGAAGCGTTTCCAGTTATCAGTTAGATTGCCAGTAAACTGCATAGGTGCGGAAGGACTTAGTTTATCCATGATGGGAAATCTCAGCTTCTCACCCAAATTTCTCTTGGTGAATCCGGTGACTGCTGAACTTTGGGAACAACTTGCCACCTCACTAGCCAGTTTCTCTCCATCGTAACTAGCACCTTTCGTATTCGTGCAGTTTCTTTCTTAGTCACGCGCTGTCTTCATTTACTCTCCAGGTTCAGACCTCATACTGTCTTTTTACTCCATGTCATGTTTGTTCTTAATAAAGACAATCTTGGCGTGGATTTACGTTAGAACATTTTATTACTGAACTGCAGCTCAACCCTGTGTGCACACAACCAGGTCTCCATCATACCTTCTGGTTGTGGATGAACCCCTTGCATTGCACACTGGGAACTGAAGTTCGTTATTACACACACAGTAGATAAGTCAGCTGGACCATATGGTCTACACCTCAAGGTTTTGGAAGAGGTGGCTGAAGAGATTATGGAGGTATTAGTAATGATCTTTCAAGAATCACTAGATTCTGTAATGATTCTGGAGAACTGGAAAATTGCAAATGTCACTCTTCTCTTTAAGAAGAGAGGGAGACAGAAGAAATGAAATTATAAGCCAGTTTACCTGACTGCAGTAGTTGTGAAGATGTTGGAGTCCATTGTTAAGGATGCGGTTTTGGGGTATTTGCACATGAAAATATAGGCCAAAATCAGCATGGTTTTCTAAGGGAAAATATTGCCTGACAAATCTGTTGGAATTCTTCGAGGACATAACAGGCAGGATAGATGAAGGATGTTTTGAAGAAAGGTCTCAACCTGAAACATTGACTGTTTGTTCATTTCCATGGATGCCGCTGGCCTACTGAGTTCCTCAAGCACTTTGTGTATGTTGCATCAGTGGATGTTGTATACTGAGATTTTCAGAAGGCCGTTGACAAGGCGCTGCACATAAGGCTGCTTCAAAAGATAAGAGCCCGTGATATTACCGGAAAGACAGCAGCATAGAAGATTAGTTGACTGGCAAGAGGCAAAGTGTGGGAATAAATAGGGCCTTTTCTGGTTGGCTGCCAGTGACCAGTGGTGTTCTGCAGTGATCAGTATTGGGACCACTTCTTTACATATTATATGTCAATGATTTGATTGATGGAATGGATGGATTTGTGGCCAAGCTTGCGGATGATAGCAAGACAGCTGGAGGGGCAGGCAGTGTTGAGGAAGCAGGGAATCTACAGAAGGACTTGGATTGGGAGAATGGGAAAAGAATGGGAGATGGAATATAGTGTAGGGAAGTGTATGGTCATGCATTTTGGTAGAAGGAATAAAGGCGTAGACTATTTTTTAAACAGGGAGAAGATTCAAAAATCAGAGGTGCAAAGGGACTTGGGAGACCTCGTGCAGGGTTCCCTAAAGGACAACTTGTAGATTAAATCAGTGGTAAGGAAGGAAAATGCAATGTTAGCATTCATTTCAAGAGGACTAGAATATAAGAGCAAAGATGTGATGCCAAGGCTTCACAAGGCATCGGTCAGACTGCACAGAGTATTGTGAGCAGTTTAGGGCTCCTTATCTGAGAAAAGATTGCAGGTTTTGAGGAAGATCCAGGAATGAAAGGATTAACGTAAGAGGAGTGTTTGATGGCTCTGGCCCTGTTCTCGATGGAGTTATCAGAATGAGTGGGAATCTTGTTGAAACCCAGTGAATATTGAAAGGTTTAGCTAGAGAGGATGTGGACAGGGATGTTTCCTATAGTGGGTGAACCTAGGGCACAGCTTCAGAATAGAGAGACGCCCATTTAAAACGAGATGAGGAGAAATTTCTTTAGCCAGAGAGTGGTGAATCTGTGGAATTTATTGCCATGGACAGCAGTGTATTTAAAGTGGAGGTTGACGGGTTTTTGATTAGACAGGGCATCAAAAGTTACGGGGAGAAAGCAGGAGAATGGGGTTGAGAGGGATAATAAATCAGTCATGATGGAGCAGACTTGATGGGCCAAATGGCCTAATCCTGCTCCCATGTCTTGTGTTATTATGGATTCTCACAACAATTCTCCATTCATTATTCTGTGAACAATCAATTAATACCCTGAGATTTATTTTTTAATTAAGTCAGAATCAAGCTTATATTTTTTTCACATTCTCAGAGAACTTCAAGGACCATTAATTGTCCTCGCATGTGGCAACTTCTAAATATTTCTTCACACTGAAAACACTGTCCATTCTTATTAAGGAATAGTTGTTACACTCTAGGGATCTGAAAGACGTAGCTTTAGAGATTATGGTGGCACTTCAGGAACTGCACCTAGGGTTCTGAAAGAGATGGTGTTTGAGATTGTGGTGGCTTTAAAAATGATCTTTCAAAAATCATTGGGCTCTGGCATGGTGCCAGAGGACTGCAAAATAGCAAATGTCACTCCACTCTTTAAGAAAGGAGGAAGGCAGCAGAAAGGAAGTTATAGACCAGAGCCTGACCTCAGTGGTTGGGAAGATGTTAGAGTCAATTGTTAAGGATGAGGTGACGGAGTACTTGGTGACACAGGACAAGATAGTACAAAGTCAGCATGGTTTCCTTCAGGGAAAGTCCTGCCTGACAAACCTGTTGGAATTCTTTGAGAAGATTACAAGCAGGATAGATAAAGGGGATGCAGTGGATGTTGTATATTTGGACTTTCGGAAGGCCTTTGAGAAGATGCCACATGTGAGGCTGCTTACCAAGTTAAGAGCCCATGGTATTACAGGAAAGTTACTAACATGATTAGAGCACTGGCTGATTGGTAGGAGGCAGTCAGTAGGAATAAAGGATCCTTTTCTGGTTGGCTGCCAGTGACTAGTGATGTTCTGCAGGGGTCGGTGTTGGGACTACTTCTTTTTATGCTCTATATAAATGATTTAGATGATGGAATAGATGGCTTTTTTGCCAAGTTTGCAGATGACATGAAGATTGGTGGAGGGGCAGGTAGTGTTGAGGAAACAGGTAGGATGCAGAAGGACTTAGACAGATTAGGAGAATGGGCATGAAAATGGCAAATGAAATACAATGCTGGAAAATGCAAGGTCATGCACTTTGGTAGTAGAAATAAATGTGCGGACTATTTTCTAATGGGGAAAAAAATCCAAAAATCTGAAATGTAAAGGGTCTTGGGAGTCTTTAGAACACCCTAAAGTTGAGTCAGTGGTGAGGAAGGCAAATGCCATTTTAGCATTTATCTCAAGAGGTCTAGAATACAAGAACAAGGATGTGATGCTGAGGCTTTATAAGGCACTGGTGAAGCCTCAACTTGAGTATTGTGAACAGTTTTGGGCCCGTCATCTGAGAAAAGATGTGCTAGCATTGGAGAGGGTCCAGAGGAGGTTCACAAGGATGATTCCAGGAATAAAAGGGTTATCATACAAGGGACGTTTGATGGTTCTGGGTCTGTACTGGCTGGAATTCAGGAGGATGAGGGGGAATCTCATTGAACCCTTCTGAATGTTGAAAGGCCTAGACAGAGTAGATGTGGAAAAGATGTTTCCCATGGTGGGAGAGTCTAGGACAAGAGGGCACAGCCTCAGGATACAGGGGTGCCCTTTCAAAACAGAGATGTGGAGACATTTCTTTAGTCAAAGTGTGGTGAATTTGTGGAACCTGTTGCCTCATGCAGCTGTGGAGGCCAGGTCATAGGGTGTATTTAAGGCAGAGATTGATAGGTTCTTGATTGGACATGGCATCAAAGATTACGGGAGAAGCTCGGGAACTGGGGTTGAGGAGGAGAAAAAAAGGATCAGCCATGATGGCCTAATTCTGCTTCTATGCCTTATGGTCTTTTTAACTCTTTGGTTGTCGCACCAGGGGAGATGCAGTAAGGACATTAGCAGCAAATACCTGCAGCCAGTCTCCTGCTTCCTATTGCTGATGAAAAAGAGGATAAGGTCTGGAGTATCAGAGACTACCTTATTGAAACAATGATTAGCAAGCCATGCAAAGTGGCATATGCTAGCAGTTCTGGGTTTGACTCATTGTCTGTGATGTTTGTAGGGATTTCAATCCAGCAACAATGACTTCTTGGCAAAATATTTTGTGCATAACTTGGAAGAAAATTTGTAGATAGTAATGTTCCCGTGCACACACTGCCATTGCCTCTCTGGTGGTAAATGTCATCATGGATTTGGGTGGCCCTGTCCAGTAGCCTGGGTGAGTAACTGACGTGCATCTTGCATGTGTGCCCACCTGAAATGGAGGGAAAGATTGTTTCAGGTGGTAGATGAAGTGCCATTTAAGTGGACTGCATTGTCCTAGATGGTGAAAAGATTCTTGACAGTTTTTGGAGCCACACTGATTCAGATAACTGAGTATTCCATTACACTCCTAACCTATGACTTGTAGATGGTGGAAAGGCACTAGTGTGCCAGTAGGACATAGAAATTTACAGCACATTACAAACCCTTTAGCCCACAATGTTGTGCCGACCAGGTAACCTACTCTAGAGACTACCAAGAATTTCCCTACCGCATAGCCCTCTATTAAAAGACCCTATTATATTCACCTCTATTACCTTCACTGACAGTGCATTCCACACACCCACCACTTTCTGTGTGAAAAGCTTACCCCTGACATCCCCTCACTACCTATTTTCCAGCACCTTAAAACTATGCCCCCTTGTGTAAGCCATTTCAGCCCTGGGAAAAAGCCTTTGGCTATCCACACAATCAATGCCCCTCATCATCTTGTACACCTCTATCCAAGGAGAAAAGGCCGAGTTCACTCAACCTATTTTCAGAAGGTACACCTTCCAATCCAGGGAACACCTTTGTAAATCTCCTCTGCACTCTCCCTATAGTATCCACATCCTTCCTGTAGTGAGATGACCAGAACTGAACACAGTACTCCAAGTGGGGTCTGAACAAGGTCTTTTATAGCTGTAACATTACCTCACGGCTCTTGAACTCAATCCCACGGTTGATGAAGACCAACACACCATACGCCTTCTTAACAACACTGTCAACCTGTGCAGCGGCTTTGAGTATCCTATCATCACAGTCCCCAAGATCTCGCAGATACTCCACACTGCCAAGAGTCTTACCATTTATATTATAATCTGAAGAATCATTTGTTAGAATACCCAGACTTTTGACTGGTCCTGATGCAAATTCGTGACCCAAAATTTTGACTCTGCCTCCACAAATGGTGCATAACCCTTGAGTCCCTCCACCAGTTTGTTTTTTTTTGCCCCAGACTAGTTTGCACTTGTAGCTGTCATATTTATGTAGCTATCCCAGAGTTTCTGTGGATTAATTGTGTAAGACTCAGTAATGCAATTGGCCTCGAAGGGCAGGTGGTTGGACTCTTCCTTGTAGACTATTCTGTGGAAGGAATGTCATTTGCCACTCATCGTGTGCATTGCGTAGTTCTTGCCATATGCATAGTTTCATTTGCTGAAGAGTTGTCAACAAAATTGAATATTGTGGAATCAGGTACAAAAAGAGGGGGATAAAGCTGGATTATAGAAAAAAAATGAAAGAAAATTAAGATATAAAATGTATTCAGTTAAAAATCTTCTGAAACAATTTGCAACCTGAAGGAACAAAATTCCACACTCATAATTGTTCACTTTCTAGGCTAATGGCATTAACAATTATCATGTCACATAATTAATCCTTTTTATCACCTGACTTTATCTTTGTGGCAAGCTTAATGGACAGTTAATGTGCAAATGCAGCACCTCCATAAAAATCATCAAAGGTGAAGGGTGAGATAGCAATTCCCCTACGCTAATGGTGGTGCAGTACAAATAGACCACAAATTGTTATGATTTAGAATGTCTCTTCAAGTACCTGCTTTGTGCAAAAATTGTCTGTTATTCAGGCAATGCTATCTTCTTCTGCAAAATCTGTCTCATTACTTTTAGTAGCTTACAAAATGCAGGAGACCTGAAGAACACTGTAACATATATGTTTTTGAACCGACATTAATCCTTCTGACGTATATACCAAAGCTGTCACAGTGCCGGTAAATTTCTATATAAAACCTTTGCAACACCGAGCTTACAATACTCCAATCAGCTCTCACTGAAGTAAATGCCGTCATGTTGATAGCACAAGCAGATTCTAACTGACTGATTTAGCTCCTTGTCACGGACAAGCCGAGCTTGCCTCGAGATTTTGATTGCTTTGAAAAGCAGGAAATTGGATAATGTGTTGCACGTTTAGCACAGGGTACCTGCTGTCTGTCCTTGGTTGTGATAGCCCTCTGACACCATTCATCTGTTTTCAACACCCATTATTCCTAAATCAAAATTTCTGATGCTACAGAGTAAAATGAAATTTCTCTTGTTGGTCGAAATTATTCAAAAGCATAGAACTGAAAATGAGAATGGACAAGACTTTAGTGGCATGTCAGCAATTGTTCCTTGGCAATTTTGTAATACATAAAAAAAAAATAGGGACAACTCGGAGCCACAGTAAAGCATACACCATCTATGACTGACAAATAGAAAACGCTGAAGACATTCCGCAGATCCGGCAGAGATGTGGAAAGAGAAATAGAGTTCATGTTTTGGGTTAACGATCTCTCATTGAGATTGGGAAAGAGAAAAAAAAACAAGTTAGTTTTAAATTCCAGAGAAGGTGGAGAAGAGGTGGATAGAACACAGGGAGTAGCTCCAAGAGTGGGCAAGAACTGCTGTAATGACAAGCTGCTGATAAAACACATCTGTTTGATAGTTTAATGGGGGCATTTAGAGATAGAGGAAACAGAGGAAAATGTAAAGGCTGCAATTTGCAGGTCAGATCTGTCAGAAATGCCCAGCAGATCAAGCTAGCAGGCAGTGGAATAAAAAACTGATTTCACATTACAGCAGAACTGACCAGTTCTGATACAAAGAAAGCAATTTACCTCCAATTGTTAAATCAGATACTGAATCCTGAAGACTGCAACACCCTGAAGGAAGATGAAATCCTCCTATATGTTATTATTCCTCCTTTGCAGTTCGTAAAGACATTGAAATGTTGTGAATGTAACTCCACTATTTAAGATAGGTGGCTGAACAAAAGTAGGGAGCTATGGACCTGTAAGCCTAACATTAACAGGGAAAATGCTGGAACCTATTATAAAGGATTGGTAACAGGGAACTTGGTAAATAATAATTAGGCAGGACAGAATCAACAGGGATTTATGAAATGGGAAAAAAAAATTCTCCTGCAGAAGGTGGTGAATCTTTAGAATGCATCACCCAAGAGATTGTGTTTAATACATCTCAGTCAGAGAAGATAAATGTTTAGTTATTAAGATAATTGAGGAATATGGGTACACTACAGGAAAGTGACACTGAGCTAAATGCAAAGCTTCATTCCTGTTGTGTTCTTAGTGTGTTGAGTGGGATTTATATGAAAGCTTAGCAGGGTTTGGGGTTGTTAAATAACTAACACAAGGAATCCAATTGAAAACCAACTCTCCACTTACAAGATACAATCTATGTCAATACTACTTTCCACAAAAATAAGGAAGGTTCAGAACAAAGAATCTCTAGAGATGACAGCCATTTAAAACCATAAGACCATAAGATATAGGTCTCCACCATTCCATCACGGCTGATTCCCATCCCACTCAACCCTTCTCGCCACATCCTTCCAAGCCCTGACCGATCAGGAAATGATCAGCTTCTGCCTTAAATATACACATGGACTTGGCCTCCACAGCCTTTGGCAGAGCATTCCACAGATTTACTACTCTCTGGTTAAAAAATTCCTCCTTACCTTGTTCTAAAGACTAGCCCTTCAATATTGAGGCTGTGCCCTCTAGTTCTGGATACCCCCACCATAGGAAACATTGTCTCCACATCCACCCTATCTAGTTCTTTCAACATTTGGTGGGTTTCAGTGAGATCCACCCACATTCTTCTAAATTACAGTGAGTACAGGCCCAAAGCTGCCAAATGCTCTTCATGCGTTAACCCCTTCATTCCCAGAATCATTCTAGTGAAACTGCTCTAGACTCTTTCCAATGACAACACATCCTTTCTGAGATATGGAGCCCAAAACTGTTGACAATACTCCAAGTGCAGTCTGACTAGTTTCTTATATAGGCTCAGCATTATCTCCTTGTTTTTATATTCTATACCCCTTGAAATAAATGTCAACATTGCCTTTGCTTCTCTACCACAGACTCAACCTGCAAAATTACCTTTCGGGAGTCTTGCACGAGGACTCCTAAGTCCCTTTGCACCTCTCACAAATGAACCTTCTCCCCATTCAGATAATAGTCCATATTATTGTTCCTTTTAGCAAAATGCATTATCATACATGTCCCAACACTGTATTCCATCTGTCAACACTTTACCCATTCTTCCAATTTGTCTAAGTCCTGCTGCAATCACATTGCTCGCTCAGTAGTACCTACTCCTCCACCTATCTTTGTATCATCCACACACATTGCCACAAAGCCATCAGTTCTATTATCAGCAACCAACTAGAAAAGGCCCCTTTTATTCCCATTCGCTGCCTCCTGCCTGTCAGCCACTCTGCAAACATACCAGTATCTTTCCTGAAACGCTATAGGATTTTATCTTGTTAAGCAGCTTCATGTGTGGCATCTTATCAAATGCCTTCTGAAAATCCAAGTAAATAGTATCCACTGCCTCTCTTTTGTCCACCCTGCTTATTACTTCCTCGAAGAATTCTAACAGATCTGTCAGGCAAGATTTACCTTTACAGAAACCATGCTGACTTTGATTTATTTTATCATTAGTCTCCAAGTACCTTGAAACCTCATCCTTACCAACAGACAACACTTTCCCAACCACTGAGGTTAGGCTAACTGCCCATAATTTTCTTCCTTTTGCCTTCCTGCCTTCTTAAAGAGTGGAGTGTCATTTGCAATCTTCCATTCCTCTGGGACCATGCCAGAATCAAGTGATCCTTGAAAAATCATGACCAATGCATCTGTTATCTCTTCAGCAACCTCTCTCAGGACTCTGGGATTAGTCTATCTGGCCCAGGTGACTTATCCAGCTTAAGACCTTTGAGTTTGCCTAGCACTTTTTCTTTTGTCACTCACTGCTGTTCCCTGACACTCATGGACCACTGGCAAACTGCTAGTGTCTTCCACAGTGAAGACAGATGCAAAGTACCCATTAAGCTCATCTGCCATTTCTTTTTCTCCCATTACTACCTCACCAGTATCATTTTCCAGTGCTCCAGTAACAACTCTCACCTCCCTTTTACTCTTTATAAAACTGTAAATTTTTTTTGGTATTTTGCCTGTATTATTGGCTAGTCTGCCCTCATATTTCATCTTTCTCCTTCTTATAGAGTTTTTAGTTGCCTTTTGTTGGATTTTAAAAGCTTCCCAATCATCCAACTTCCCACTCACTTTTGCTACCTTATATGCCCTTTCCTTGGCTTTTATGCCTTTTCCTTGGCTTTTATGAGTCCTTAACTTCCCTTGTCAGCCATGGTTGCCTAAACCTGCCATTTGAAAACTACTTCTCTGTGGGACATATCTATCCTGTGCCTTGTGAACTATTGCCAGAAACTTCAGCCATCTGTGCTCTGCCATCATTCCCACCAGTATCCTTCTCCAATCCATTGGGCAGGCTCCTCTCAATGCCTCTCTAATTCTGTTTCTTCCATTGTGAGTTATGCTTCTTCCTCTCAAATTGCAGTATGAATTCAATCATATTATTGTTACTGCCTCCTAAGGGTTCCTTTATGTGAAGCTCCCTCGTAAGATCTGGGTTATTACACAACCCCGAGTAGGCTCAATCACAAGCTGCTCTACAAAGCCATCTCACGGGCATTCAACAAATTTCCTCTTTTGCGATCCGACACCAACCTGATTTTCCCAATCCCCTTGCATATTGAAGTACCCATTACATTGTGTCATTACCCTTTTTACATGCCTTTTCCAACTCCCTTTGCAAACTCAACCCTGCATCTTGGCTACTATTTGAAGGCCTGTATATGGTTCCCATAATTGTTTTTTTACCCTTGCAATTTCTTAACTCCACCCACAAAGATTCAACAGTCCTCTGACCCTATATCACCTGCTTCTAAAGATGTAATTCCATCTCTGACCAACAGCGCCACACCACTGCCTATGTCTTCCTGCCTGTCCTTTCGATACAAAGTATATCCTTTGATGTTAAGCTTCTAGTTATGTCCTTCTTTCAGCCACAACTCAGAGATGCCCAGAACGTCATAACAACCAATCTCTAATTGTGCCACGAGCTTGTCTACCTTATTCTGAATGCTGTGCGCATTTAAATTTAGTACCTTCAGTCCTGCATTCTTCACCCTGCAATTGTTGACCGCCCTGATCATTAACCAGGGTGGACTGAGGCAATATAAACCAAAATTGCATACCATTGCTGATTGAATTCCATCAGCATGGGAGAATGAATCTCAGAGTGCAATCTAGTACATTTGATTTCTTCCTGATTTCTAATTATATAAACATCCAAACATAAGCCTCTGTTCCAACCCCAATCATCTCAAAACAAATGTATTTCTGTCAAAGGGAAAACTTAAATATTAAGAATTTAAAATATAGGTCTTCAAATTACCTGCCAGTCTTAACAGCGACTGGACAAGTGCCTGGCAACCAATTCCCTCAGGAGGCAGATAACTTGCAATCCCTCAATGGAGGCAGCTTGCCTCCAGCAGCACAGTAGCATAGTGGTTAGCACGAAGTTTCTCAGCACAGGCAACCTGGGTTCAATCTTCGCCACTGCCAGTAAGGAGGTTGTACATTCTCCCCATGACCACATGGGTTTCCTCTGGCTGCTCCAGTTTCCTCCCACAGTCCAAAGACGTACCGGTTGGTTGGTCAATTGGTCATTGTAAATTGTCCTATGATTAGGCTAGGGTTAAATTACTGGGTGAAAGGGCCTATTCCGTGCTGTATCTCAATCAATCAATTAATTTTCCAACCGTGATGTGAGTTTTCTTCATCTTAGATGTACATTTGAGTAAAAAAAAAGGCATAAAGGACTGGTTTATCTGTGCCTTTACAGCACATCTACTTTCAGATTTGTTATATTTAAATACCCCGCTCCCCACTCCATGTCCTCAGTGATCACTGACATTGTGGAGATGCAATTATTACCCAACAAATGCAAACCCTCACGCTCCTGTGGTTCAAACACCACTATCTGCTTGCTTCCACTCAGTAGGGGGTCAGCACTTCAGGCAAAGGATCTGGAAATACAAAATAAAATAATATACTGGAGATAAACCCAGACAGTTTCCAGGAAAATATACCTCCTTCCATGTTTCTCAATCACAACTCCATCACATATGTGTGCCCAATCCAGGCTTCCCTCATGTGAAAACCAAGATCAAGCAACTTATTCTTTTCTATGTTAATCTGTTTCTCTTGAGAGTTTTGTGATTAAATAAACACTTTCCCATCAACTTGTAGGATATCTGCTTACGGAGCTGCTGGAGGCATGGGGGGAAAGAGCAACTTTTGGAGATTCCGTGGTGTGCTGGTACAAGCCACATTCTACCTGGAGAAAGATGTTATTCTGTATATACTGGTTGGACAGCAGGGAGAAGATGCCTGCCCCAGTGTAAGTAGATATTCAGTTACTTTTACATATCATAAAGATATAAGATCATAGGATCTTAAAAAAAGCCCTAGGTACTGGTAGTTACTTATATCTCATTAATCTCAACAGCACAAAAAGAACTTCCCAACATATTTCTCAGAAATGTACAGTGTCTTATATCTCTTCAGTCTTTTTATACTGTCTACCTCAATCCCAACTACCCATGTTAACTTAATCACTTATTATCTTGATATTTTTATTGTTAACTAATTTGTTCTGATTATGAGAATGTGTCAAACTGTTTGATAAATGTGAAATAAATCCTATAATTACAATGTATATTTTATTCGGATTTCTGTTGTATGGCTAACTGCATAATTGATCACTTCTTGCTCAATCTAATCAAATAAATGCAATATACTGTATAATTACAAATATAATAAGGCAGTCCAAGCATATGTTCAATAAATGCTCAAGAAAGTACAATTCAATCCATCAAATTTATTCATTCTGCAAATTATGTTCAATCTAGTCTGCTGCATCCAATTCTCCAAAGGAAGTTCCTGCATTTTCTTGCCTCAGAGTAAATCTTCAATGCAATCTGTGAAACCCTGATTACAGCTGTCATCGCTGTCTCGCTGTCTTCCTTGGCAATTACATGGTAGCAGCAGGCAGAACCTTTTCTTTCATGGAGTGTGAGCATCACGAGCAAGGATCATCGCTTATGGTCTCTCCCTAGTTGCCAACTGAATCATCTGGTTTCTGGTAAAGTAATGAACCTTATGGATTTTTTTGCAAAAATATAGTCCTTGCACAGTCTTCAGCAAGTCGTGGAGTCAGTACTGAAGGTTGAGAGCCGAATACCTACGACCACGAGTTCAGAAGTCAAGGCCTAATTGGTTGATGCTCTTGGGTTGGCACGCCCAGAAATCGAAGGCCTGATGCCTGCAAGTCCAGGCCAGGCACTGGAGATTGGAGGCCCGGGTTGGAGGCCTATCTGTGTGTGTGTGAGTGGGTGTGGGGTGAGAGGGAGTAAATGTGCTTGTCATTGTTGGTGTGGTGGTTGTTCTTTTGAGCATTGTGGGCAAGCTACATTGGCATTGGAATATGTAGCGACATTACCAGCTGCCTCCAGCACATCCTGAGGTTGTGTTGATTTTTAAACCAAATGACATATATATTTTACTGTATGCTTCAATGTACATGTGATAAATAAATGAATCTAAATCTGAATTTGGGTCTGAACCTGGTAACTCGCTGCTAATACGATGCTGCCTGTTTGACCCTCAGAAACATAGATATATGTCATTCTGTTACCTACAAATCCATGAACATTCAACACTGTGAGGAAATGACCTTCAAGGAATGTCCTCAAAATACTCCACTTGGGATTACCTACACTCAGTTTAATATTATTAAAGGCATCCGTTAGTCTTGCGAGAGCATGGATCTGCACCTGGAAAGTCTTCACTCTCCAGGGTGCAGGCCTGGGCAAAGTTGTATGGAAGACCAGCAGTTGCCCATGCTGCAAGTCTCCCCTCTCCACGACACCAATGTTGTCCAAGGGAAGGGCATTAGGACCCATACAGCTTGGCACCAGTGTCGTCGCAGAGCAATGTGTGATTAAGTGCCTTGCTCAAGGACACAACACATTGCCTCGGCTGGGGCTCGAACTCACGACTTTCAGGTTGCTAGTCCAATGCCTTAACCACTTGGCCACGTGCCCACACAGTTTAATATTATATTTCATTCATAACATGTAACCCAGCTCTATATCCCACAACCTTCCATCATCCGCCTCAGCATAAGGTGTTCACGTACCTTGGCTAAACTGCGGCTGACCTCTTCCCAAGAAGGTCTTGCATTTCGTTGCATGACTCTCCTTTCAGCTAAGTTTCATCATCAGACAGACTGTTACCAATTCCACCCTGCAGTGCTACCACCTGTACTTCGATCACTCTGCCACTCGTGTGGATAGAGCAAAGCACACAACGTGCTGGAGGAGTTTTGCAGGTCAGGCAGCATCTATAAACAGTCGACATTTCAGTCCAGGACCCTTCATCAGGATGGGCTTATGGACAGATTTGCCTACGTGGCACTGCACTGCTGCACTTCAGCAGAGAGCGGAAGGGTGTGTATCTCCCTGCTTGCAGGCCCAGAGGAATAATGTTCAAATTTTTAAACACCAGGTCCACCTAGTGGCTGCAGACGATGTTGCCTTGAAACTTGCATCCATTGTCTCAAACAGTTTTGCCTGAATGTTGTCATTCACTCATCTGCTCACCAAGTGATTATACAATGTCTGGTCTAAGAAGTTCTGGAAACTGCATTTCTTTGCCAAGTTCCTTAGCCTGGTCATATATTGACCAACCATCAATATGTGACCAGCCCCTGGTCATGGGACTAGCTGCATGTGTCAAACCAGTAATCCCTGAAGAGCTTGAGACCTTGCTCATGATGTTAGTGTAGTATCCAGCCTTTTTTGATGCAGTATTACTGTCTTCTTCTTCCATATGGCAATATTGCAAAGTTCTGCATCCCTTCCTGGAATGTTGGCAATAACACTTGACCTCAGTCATGATTCTGCACCTTCCCACATATAGTGCTAATGGCTGCGTCCAATCGTATGTCCTGAGTTCAGCAACATATCGGCCATATCCTCTCCGTGCTATCAATACTGCTGTGCTTGAAGTACCCCTTTCAAAGCAGCACACACAAAATGCTGGAGGAACTCATCAGATCAGGCAGCATCTGTGGAAATAAATAAACAGTCAATGTTTTGGGCCGAGATCCTTCTTCAGGACTGGAAAGGAAGGAAGAAGATGCCACAATAAAAAAGGTGAAGGAGGATAGCTAGAAGATGATAGGTGATGGTTGATGACTGAAGCCAGATGGGTAGGAAAGGTAAAGAAGGGCTGGAGAGGAAGGAATCTGATAGGAGAAAGGGAAGAGGGGCGCCAAGAGGAGGTGATTGGCAGGTGAGAAGAGGAAGGAGGCCAGAGTGGGGAATAGAAGAGAAGGCTATGGACTGACGTGTCGGTACGGGAAAGGGAATCGGAATTAAAATGGTTAATTCCACTTTTGATGGATGGAAAGGGGGTTCTCGACAAAGTGGTTCCCCAATTTACGACGGGTCTCACCAATGTAGAGGAGGCTGCATCGGGAGCAGCAGATACAATAAGCGACCCCCAACAAATTCACAGGGGAAGTTTTGCCTCACCTGGAAGGACTTCGGAGCCCTGAATGGAGGTGAGGAAGGAAGTAACTGGACATGTGTAGCACTTTGTCCATTTGCAGGGATAAGTGCCAGGAGGGAGATTAGTGGGAAGGGATGAATAGACAAGGGAATCACAGGGGGTGTGATTCCTGTGGAAAATGGAGAGTAGCGGGGAGGTAAATACGTGCTTAGTGGTGGGATCCCTTTGGAGATGGCCGAAGTTGTGGAGGTTGATGTGTTGGATGCAGAGGTTTGCAGAGAATGGTGAGAGTTGCCAATGTGCGTGTTTCATAGGAAGCTGTATGTAAAAGTTAATGTCTGTAGGCTCATTAGTGTAGTAAGGTATCACAAAGGCAAAGTAGCTGGCAGAACATCCTCAGCTATCGACAACTGGCAGAGCTTTGTGCAATAAGTGTATGAAAAGTCATGTTGCATGACGCACAGCTTCAGGTAACTTGATTTCTCTGACTGTGGAAACAATTAGGCTTGTCTGTTTGTGTTCCATTTCTCTTTTATTTCCTCTGTAGAATATGCTCAGCCTGACGTGCTAATCTGTTATCCTGCTCTCCACTTCACCGCACTTATCTACTTTTGCCTATGATGGAGTAATGGCACAGAAACAGGCCCTTCGGCCCACCTAGTCTGTGCCGAGCCAATTAAACTGCCTACTCCCATTCAACTGCACCAGGACCATAACACTCCATATCCTTATGATCCATGTACCTATCCAAACTTCTCTTAAACATTGAAATCAAACTCACATCTACCACTTGCACTGGCAGCTCATTCCACACTCTCACAACCCTCTGAGTGAAGACATTTCCCCTCATGTTCCCCTTACACTTTTCACCTTTCACCTTTAACCCATGACCTCTAGTTGTAGTCTCACCCAACCTCAGTGGAAAAAGCCTGCTTGCATTTATCATATCTATACCACTCATAATTTTGTAGACCTCTATCAAATCTCCTCTCAGTCTTCTGTGTTCCAAGGAATAAAGTCCTAACCTATTCAATCTATCCTTATAACTCAGGTCCTCCAGACCCAGCAACATCCTTGTAAATTTTCTCTGCACTCTTTCAACCTTACTTGCATCTTTCCTGTAGGTAGGTGACCAAAACTGCACACAACACTCCAAATTAGGCCTCACCAATGTTGTATATCAATCCATCCACCCCTTGTACTCAGTAGTTGGATTTACAAAGGCCAATGTACCAAAAGCCTTCTTTTGTCAAGTCTCTAACTGCTCCCATTCACTCACTAACCAGATAGTCTTGTTCACAGTTTATGCCCGTGATCACCCCAGTTTTACCCTGTCAAAGACATACCTCTCCTGCACCCTCCCTACAGGTCAGCAAGCTTCTAGTCTCTCCTTCCCAGTTCTGTTGAAGAGTCTTGAAGCTGAAACATTAACTCTGTTTTGTATGCCACAGATGTGGCCTGTCTTGCTTAATATTATCAGCCTTTTCTGTTTTTATTTTCCAAGGTAATTTAGTTTTTTAAGGGTATACATACATTGATGTACAGTATAAGTTACTAGCCCAATGTTTTGAATAAAAGAGAAACAAGATGGTTGGGGCATGGGTGGTATGGGTAGGGAGGGCTATGGTCCCGGTGCAGGTCAATGGGAGCAGGCTGTTTAAATGGTTTGGCACTGACAAGATGGGCCAAAGGGCTTGTTTCTGTGTTGTACTTTTCTATGACTAGGACTCTAAAAGAAAAGCATTGAGCCTGTTTACATTTATCACATGCATAGATAATGGAGTTCTGTGCATCGCACACCCAACTCCAAACCCTTACACGTACTAACGAAAAATCGCATGGAAAAAAAAATCAGCAAATTCAGTATAATGTCTAAATTGCTCCAGTGTACCATAAAGAAAATTACAGCAGGGTATGATTACACTTGGCAGGTCAGTTTAAGTAATTTACACATCCCATATCCTGCTCAGAGAGATTATAAAGTCTCTTCTTATAGAATTGGAGCATAACCAATTACACATCACATTGTGTTTATTTGTTTATTTTTCATGCTTTGAAATGTGATTTTATGTAAAGCAAGGTTTATAAATCATTGCAGAATATATTTATATTTTGCGCTCGGGCCATTGACATTTTAACCTGGTAGTTTTGTTTTACTGCCCTGTGATTAATTGTGATTACCAGAGTCAGTGTTTTCCCACACCCTCATTCATCAGTCAAAGATAAATACTGTTAACTTTGCGATTCCCTCTGCCAACTAAAAATATACATCTATTAAAAATCAATGAGCCATGTATAAAGGTTAGAAGGAAAGAAATTGGCTGAACCATTGCATTGCCTTCGTCTTTTGCAGGCATTTTATTGCAGTTGTCATTTGAGTTTATCATTATATTGCCAAATGTCCCCCATTTCCTTTGCTCCTCTCTATGCTTATTTAATCTTATGTAAATTTTCAATAAAACAAATGTAGGTTCTCACGTACAAGTTACATTCTTCCATAAAGCACATAGAACCTTGCATGATGTTGCTCTTGATGAGTTGATAAGCAGGGGGTACCTGATGTACTGCTGAAGGGTTTCAGCCCAAAACGTAGGCTGTTTGCTTACCTCCATAGACGTTGGATGATTTACTCAGTTTCTCCAGTATTTTTGTTCGTGTTGCTCAGGATTTCCAGCATCTGCAGAATATCTTGTATCTGTGTTAGTGTGGGAATGGCCTCTGGAATTAAAATGGTAGCCACCGGGAGATCCTAGCTGGTGCAGTAGTAGGAACAAGATGTCAGCAAAGCAGTCACCCGGGTCTGGTCTCTCCGAACTAGAGGAGGCCACAATGTTGTTTCACATCTCCAGTAGCCGGGATCAGTCCTGACCTCTGATATTGTCCATATGGAATCTACCCCTGTGACCATGTGGTGCTCCAAGTGCTCCAGTTTCTTCCTACAACCCAAAGACGCGTGGGTTGGTAGAGTAATTGGCCACCATAAATTGACCCTATTCTATAGATGAATGATAGAATCAGAGAGGAAGTGAAAGCGAACATGGGGAGAATAAAATGGGTTTCGTGTAAATGGGCCTGGTAAGCCAAAGGGCCTTTTTCCATCCCACATGGTCTTCTGACTATGATTGAAATGATCTAACCAAAAACAAAAATGCTGAAATACTCAGTAGGTAAGGTATCTTCTGTGGAAAGAGAAACAAAGTTTATGTTTCATGTTGAGGACCTTTTATCAGAATTAAGAGAGTTTATAGGTCTGGGATATGGCACATTTGATATATGGGAAGATTTGAAATAATATCAGCCAAGAGGGAGCGAAATCCATAAAAGATCATTTCAACTATCACCCGAACAACCTGAGGTAATGCAGAACTTGCCTTGTTTAAAATGGTAGACTCGGCAAAAACTTTTTATGAACAGCACACACCCCCTCTTATTCTCCCTCACGGAAGTTAGAACATAGAACAGTGCAGCACAGTAAGCGCCTTCAGCTCACAATGTTGTGCAAACTTTTTAGCTTAGTCCAAGATCAATGTAACAAGCCTTGCACATAGGCCTCCATTTTTCTTTCATCCATGCACCTATCAGCTGAATGTCTCTGAAATATATGCCATGAACATCACCTCTGGCAAGGTGTTCCATGCACGAACTGCTCACTGAGTAAAAGAAACTACCTGTGACATTCCCTCGCCCCACCGGATACTTTCCTCCAATCTCCTTATATATTCTCATATTAGCCCTCACTGCACTGGGAAAAGGATGCCTGCTGTCCACACTCTATCTTTGCCTCTTATTACCTTATACACCTCTATCAAGTTCCTTCTCATCCTCCTTTGTTCCAAAGAAAAAAATCCCTAGCTTGCTCAACCTTTCCTTATTAGACACCACCTTTAATTCAGGCAGCATCCTGGTAAATCTCCTCTGCACACTCTCTAAAGTTTCCACATTGTTCCTATAATGAGGTGACCAGAACTGAACATTGGGAACAGGACTCCTGCAGACCTCTGGAGATGCACAGTGGAGATCAGCCCTGACTGGTAGCAGCACACTGTAGCACGGAGGCTTCAATACATAGAATCTCAAGAGGCTGCAACTATTGGAGACATTCCCAACAAACTGTGCCCCAAAAAGATGATATTCACTACCAAGGACCCTCACCACCATCACACCACTATCCCCAGCCCACCCTCCCCCCCCCATCACCACCGTTAGGAAGGAGGCACAGAGGAGTAGAGGAGCCTTGAAGACTCACACTCAGTAATCTTCGTTTCCTCCATCAGAGCTCCAAATTGTCCACAAACCCACAAATGGCACCTCTCCATTCCATTTTTATACTATTCATTTATTTTGTTATTTATAGTAACTTTACATTTTTGCACTGCACCGCTGTCACAAAACAACAAACCTCATACCACATAAAGCAGTGAGAATAAACCTGAGTCTGACTCTAAGTACCTGGAATAAGCTGCCAGAGGAAGTCTTTGAGGTGGGTACAATTTCAACATTTAAGAGGCAGTTGGATAGGTACATGAAGGAGAGGGGTTGGGGGGGTGGTTATGGGCCAAACGCAGGTGGCTGGGACTAGCAGGGAGGATGCAATGGTTGGCATGGACCAGATGAGCAGAAGGACCTGTTTTCATGGAGTTCCTATGGTTCTACAACCTTATGATCTGGTGCAAGTTGGGCGATTGCTTCATTGAGCACCTTCACCAGCCAGGATCTCCAGATGGCCAGCAATTTTAATTCTACTTCACATTCCCACAACAACATATCTCTCCATGGAATTCCTCTGCCCATTCACACATCGACATGGCTGTTCCTGGAATTCTTCTTCCCATTCCCACATCAACTTGTCTGTCCATGGAATTCCTCTTCCCATTCCCACATCAACATGACTGTTCCCAGAATTCCTCTCCCCAATCCCATGTCTGTCCACAGCTTCCACTACTGCCAAATTGAGGCTAGACGCACTTTGGAAGAAAGGCACCTCATATTCCACCTTGATAGTCTCCAACCTGATACTATGAACATCAATAACTTTAATTAACATTGTTAATTTAGAGGGAATCAATTCTCCTTTCAGATTCTTTGGCTTTCAGATTCTTTGGCAAGAATGACTTCCAGCTGGGAGCTCCTTCCATATGCTTCTCCTCCTCTTTCTTCCAGAAGGTTGTTTTCATCTGCATTGCCCCTGGTCATTCTCTAAGCATGATTTATTCCAACTGAAAAATGGCATCAAAAGCATATAAGACTCCTAAGACTGATCATTACTCAAAGAGCATTAATGTCAAATTGACTTTACATAGTTCTTGTCATAGTCTGATATAATGGATTCACCTTGAAACATTATCTCTGCTTCTCTTTCCATCTATACTGTCTGACCTGCTGAGTGGTTTTTATTTTAGAGTTCCAGCTTTGCTATTTGTTTTTATTTTCAGAGCTTGAGCTATAAGGCGAGGCTGGATACGCTGGGACGTTTTCCCCTGGAGCTTAGGAGGATAAGTGGTTGCTTTATTGAGGTTGATAAAATCATGAAAGCCATTGAAATGTGAATAGTCACAGTCTTTTTCCCAGGCTACAGGAGTCTAAAACTAAAGGGCAGGGATTGAAAGTGAGAGGGAAAGTCTTAACAGGGGTAACTTTTTCACAGAGAGTGAAGGATATATGGAATGACCTGCCAGAAGAGGTTGTAAAGGCAGGAAAAATGATAACAATTTAAAGTACATTTAGACAAGCACATGGATAGGAAAGGTTGCAGCTCTATAAAGCTCCGGTTAAACCATATTTGGAGTATTGTGTTCAATTCTAAAAATAGATACAGTGCTTTCCCAGCATATATGACAAATAAACTCTTCTTGAGCTTTTAGCCGGGTACAGGTATTGATTATAACTGATGTTTTGATGACAAACTCTGCCATCTTCATCAGGGATCATTGGTTATAATCGATACCTCTACCCAACTGGAAGCCCGAGAAGAATTTATTCATGTTCAGTTCTGATCATCTCATTATAGAAAAGATGTGGAAGTTTTAGAGTTCAAAGTTCAAAGTAAACTTATTATCAAGGTATGTACATCACATACTACCCTGAGATTCATCTTCTTGCAGGCAGCCACAAAACAAAGAAATACAACAGAATCCACAAAAAAAACACACAAAACAAAGACCTACAAACATCCCAAATGCAAAAAGAGGACAAATAATAAAATAATGGGGTTAGAGGGTACAGACCAGGATGCTGTCTGTATTAGAGGATAGGTTGAGTGAACTAGGGCTTTTCCTTTTGAGCGAAGGAGGATGAGAGAGGTGACTTGATGGACGTGTATAAGAAGATAAGAGGCAGATAGAGTGGACAGCCAGTGATATCTTCCCAGGACAGACAATGCTAATATGAGAGGGCATAAGTCTAAGGTGGTTGGAGGGATCTATAAGAGGGGATATCAGAGGTAATGTTCTTTAACACAGAGTGGTGAATACATGAGTTGTGCTGCCAGGGGTGGTGATAGAGACAGGTAGAGACATTTAAGAGACACTTAGATGGGCACATGGATGAAGGACAAATGGAGGGCTATGTTGGAGGGAAGAGTTAGATTGATCTTGAAGTAAGTAAAAGGTTGGCACAATCTTCTGGGCCAAAGGGCATGTACTATGCTGTTCTAAATTTAAAGAGGGATATAGGCCAGATTTGGAGAAATCAGACTAACTCAAGTGGACAACTTGGTTGGCATGCACAAGTTGGGCCAGAGGGCCTGTAAAACTCCAAAACTATTTGTGTCATAATCTGACTGCTCTGAACACTTCAGAATGATGTGTACAAGTCAACATATTATAAAGATGACAGCTATAGCACCCAAAAGAGGCACCCACCTCAATTTCACCCACTTTGTTTCATATTAGCATCCAGCATGATGGCTTTCAATCAGGGAATCACAGTTACAAGTCCCATTACTGTCATGGTGCATTAATAGATTAACATGCTTAGCCATTCCACAAACTCTTCAGATGACAGATTTTTATCATCAAAGCACACTTTACAGCAATGAGCCTGACAATCTCTACATAATTTTAAGAAGATTATCAAATTTGATCAAAAGTGTGTCATATATAAACCAAAAAAATCATCTTGAAACATTAAGTAATTCTGAAATATCAATGATTCTTCTGTACAATTGAAGGTATTAATCCTTGGAAATTAGACTTCAACTTACTTTGATGCATTAGGGTTCTTAATGCTCATACATAATTGTGGAGTTTGCCCAGCGTACATCAGAAATAATTAATATTCAGAATTATTGGAAGAGATACTTAAAGTGCCCTTAGCCATGGATAGAGAACCAGAGCCCTAGAGGATAGCTGTTGTTGTTCATTGTTCAAGAAGGGTTCTAAGAACAAGTCAGCAAATTATAGGCCAGGGAGCCTGGTGTTAGTCATTGGTGAGAGATTAGAAGGCATCCTAGAGGACAAGATATATAAGTATTTTGGATAGATAGGACCTGATTAGAGATGGTCAACATTATGCATCGCAGGCCATGTCCAACCAATCTTGTAGAGTTTTTCAGAGAGGTTGCCATGGTGTTTGATGAAGGAAAGGTGGTGTTCATTGTCTACGTAGACTTTCACAAGGCTTTTGATAAAGTCCCACAAGGCAGGCTGGTCCAGAAGATGAAGTTATTTGGCATTCAGGAGGAAGTAGTCAATTGGATTGGACATTGGCTTAGTGGGAGAAGCCAGAGAGTGGTAATAAGTGATCTTCTTTCTTACTGGAGGCCTGTGACTATGGACTCACTTACAAACACACTACAACTCAAGTTAGTAGTATTTATTTACCTACATACGTATTTATTATTTGTTTTGTTTGTATTTGCAGTTTGTCTTATTTTGTATATTGGTTGTTTATCAGTCTTTTAGTCTAGTTTTTCATTGATTCTATTATATTTCTTTGTTCTACTATGAATGGTTGCAAGTAAATGAATCTCAGGTTGTTATATGGCAACACTACATACATATAGATTTATATTCATATATATTTGTCTGCAAATACATATATATTTGTCTGGTTGTGATTTTACTAATATTTTGTTTGTGATTCTTTATCTGGGGGCTGGGCGCCTAAACCATGGGGGTATCGGGGCGGATTGACAGACGATATCGGTGGGCTGGGGGTGGGGTGGTTCTGGTCTAAATACATGCATATTCTGAGTCATTGCATTTTATTGATGTTCTATATGAGTTTGTTGAATTGTATGTGCGGGGGCTGCTCATCAAGCCATGGTGTTGCGGGTGGGGGCGGGTAGTGGGGTCGGGACTCTTCTATTCCGTGAATGCGTCCTTGTGTGTGACTGCTGGTAATGTGTTTCTGCACCTTGATCTCATAGTAACGCTGTCTCGTTTGGCTGATTGAATGAGTACTCATGTATGGCTGAATGACACTTAAACTTGGATTGAATTGAATTAGCGTACTTCAGTAATAAAAGTTACTTTGAACTTTGACTGGTTTTCTGGCACAGGAATTGGTGCTGGGTCAGTTGCTATGTATTATCCACATCAACGGTCTGGATGATAGTGTGTTAAACTGGATCAACAAATTTGCAGGCGACACCAAGACTGAAGGCATAACAGACGAAAGATTGCAAAGTGATCTGGACCGCATGGGAAAATGGGCTGAAAAATGGCAAATGGGATTTAATGCAGATAAATGTGAGGTGATTCACTTTGGGAAGACAAACCAGGGTCGGACTTGCACAGTGAAGGGGGAAGTACTGAAGTGTGCAGTGGAACAAAAGAATTTGGGAATTCAGATCCATAACTCCTTGTAAGTGTAATGAGAGAGCTATTGATGGTGGTGAATTCAAGTGCAGAGTAAGGTTTAGAATTAACTGAGACTCAGACAGGAGATAAACAAGACAACACAAATGATTCCAAAGGCAAAATCACAAACAGTAGTACTAGAAATGAACTCCTACGACTGAGCACTGACTGAGTGCTCAGCACGAGGCTTTTCAAGTCCATGAAGGAATGTGGCAGGCAATCATTGGCAGTCTGAGTCTTAAAGAGACAGCAGCAGCTAACTATACACAGGGAAGTAGAGTGTGAAAACTTGGATTCCTGCCGCTGTTCAGTCAGGACTATGACAGAAGTGGCATCACAGGAATACAGGGAAATTTTAGTTCTGGAGTTTTAAATCAGGGCATTAAGTACAGGAGCTGGGATGTTAGATTGAAGTAATATCAGACATTGGAGTACTGAGTGCAGTTTTAGACCATAAGACAGAGGAACAGAATTAGGCTATTTGGCCCATCGAGTCTGCTCTTTTGTTCATCTACCCTATAGGAAAGATATCAATACAGTTGAAAGATTGTAAGGAAAATTTATAAGGACCTTATTCCGTGGAACACAGAAGAATGAGAGAAGCTCTTATAGAGGTAGACACTATGATGAGGGGTAAGCAGCACAGCGAATGGGCTGGGGTGTTGTGGAACAGAAGTGAAAGTCAGTGTTAGGCATGGCAGCTTTGTTTTTGTAACATTTTCTGCTTAAATTACCATGGTTCTCCATTGTTCAATATTCTTTGGCTAATTTCCTCAAGGTTTATCGTGAATTTTAATCCTAATTCTTATTCTAATTTCCCATTCACATGAAACTTCATAAGAAGTATTTCAGAAAACAGCTGGAAGCATGTTATATATCTTAGAAAGGTTTACAGAAAATAATGTAAAATGTGTTGGCAAAATCTCATCAGACAGCTTTCTGTGAACAGATCTCCGGAACATCAATCACCTTTTCTGTTTAATTAGTAATGCCAATGTGAGCCTCATTTAAACTGGTGCTCACCAGAACTCAGAAGATGTAAACTGAGGTAATCAGCATTAGCTGCAAGATACCTGTCTTTCAGCTGATGGACAAGCACTGGTTTCAATGGATGGAAAGCACCAAATTCTTCTCCATGCTTTCTCCAGACTGTAAAAGTCCAAGCAGCAATGTCTCCAGAAGTCAGTGAGAGGGTCGTTACTCTCCCATATTCCCGCACAACTCCGTCGGCCAGAGAGGATTATTGAATATGCTCTGTCCGTGGAAGATAGGATTTTAGGATAGTTTCTGGATCCAGCAGGATTCCACTTATTGAAATTCTGGCAGTCTGAAGAGGACATAAGAATAGTCCTGTCATCAGAAACAATGGCCTAGAAGTTCAGTCAGGTATCTCTTTATTTGTCTACACGTGAACAGAAATGAAAATTGATTAGCGAGCAGAATCAGCACATACAGATAATTCGAATTTGAGTCATGTGTTTCACTGGGGATAAGCAGCAGCCACATTATTCCATGTTTAACACATGTTTAGTGTCTCATGAACTACTGAAACAGGGATCCATGACTGAGAAACTTCACTGTGTTTAATCAGGAATGGGGAGAGGGTTGCTGAATGAAATAGTGATGCTCGGCATGAGCATTAGTTAATCTCACTTGAGCCATTATTATGACATCTATCACAGGGGACATCCATGGACTCTGATGCTTTGATGTATCAGATGACTCCACATTTTTTTTCCAGGTACAGCCTTCTACAATGCTCTATGCGCTTCAGAGAAGTGGAATACTTGTTCAGTGGTCAATTTGCCACTCCTTGTGCACGGTCAGAAAATTCAACCTGTGACGAAAGAAGGTTACAAAAGTACACATAGACTAAGATGTTAACTGTCCTGTGCTAGCACCAGTGGGATCAACAGTTGATCTGCCACCTGTCTTCAGGAGAGAGAGATAAGTAAGACAATGGAGCAGCATTTGGAAATGTTAATGAAGAGACGAGAGAGTTTAACGGAAGGAGACACCGGTCTGAGTATTGTCAAGACCGGCTCCTTTTGAACCCTGAACTGTTTGAAGTGTGATGGACAGGCGATACCCCAGCAGGGGGATAAAAACGGACAGGTTCGCTAAGGCAAGGAACACACGACTCCACAAGGTAACGAGACCCTGAAAGCGGTGTGCCCCCCCCCCACTAGTTGGTGGGAGTTGTTGGAGGTCTGGTTGTGGGACCAGCCATAGACGCACAGGGTAGAAAGGTACGGATCGGCGGGAACCTGGTGTGTGTGTCCACCCTTGCCTGGGTGCTGGGTTCACCGCAGAAGAACGATTGTATCTGGAACGGAGGGGTCACAGTCAGTGACCTCAGAAGACATTACCAAGGACTCGCCCGAAAGCTAACTGCGAGGAATATCGTAGGTCTGTGTGGAATCCGTTTTGAATATTTATTCACTTTCGCTCTCTCTCCTTTTCCCTGCCCAACGGCACAACAGTGATTACTGCGAACTGAACTGAACTCAATTGAACTGAACTTTGCGTCACTTGAAACTGATCATTTACCCCTAGACTGCGATAGAGCTTGATTGATCCTATTATCCTAGTTCTGTGTACATGTGTGTTTTATCGTTGCTGAACTGTTGCATTTATTATCCTTGTGATTAGAGTACTGTGTTGCTTATTTCTTTAATAAAACTTTCTTAGTTCCACTAATCCAGACTCCAACTAGGTGGTCCATTTCTGCTGGTTTGGCAACTCAGTTACGGGGTACGTAACAAACCCTATACCTTGCAGCAGGAGTTCCTGTTGAGAACCACTGCTCTGATTGGCCATGACGGTAGACTGTGCTATACATTTGTGCTTCTCACGTGACTACAGAAGTTTTACAGTAGTTATATTTAACTATGGTAAGGACAGGGATTAAACTCTTTACGTGCTCTATTCTTCACTTCTTACGCACTTAGAAATGTTTCTTCCCACTGGCTGTAGATGAAACTAATACATGTCCCTTGCCAATTTAGCACCCATTTCCGTATGCTGTACAGCTGCTAGCTGATTATTTCCTTCCAAGATTTCTTATACAATACCAACATTAGAACCACTTGACCATCAGCATGTTTACAATTTGCATGCTCCAAATGCACAGACGTTGAAGTGGCATAGAATTTTGTAAGTTGGAACATAAGAGATAGAAACAGAAGTCTGCACCTGTGTGCTTACCCTGCCATTTGATAAGACCATGACTAGTCTTTTGTCTCAGCCCAAGTTTCTAGCCATGAAGTTCACCAAAAGAACTGCCACTGATGCCAGAGTCTATCGTTTCACCAGCCACCTTCAAGCATTGTTCTTCAAAAACCTACTTGTTGCATCCACTGCGCTATTTCTGTCACTTTCGCGAGTAAAGTTCTCCTCAACCTTACATTTTTCATTTGATACGCTGAATCTGAGTCACTTGGTTTACAATTTAAACACGTTATGCTCAAGTGCAATGACAGGTCTTGTGAAGAGGAAAGCTAAAGTAAGAGTGAGGTTCATGGAAAAAGCCTAACTTGCTAACTAACAAAGGCCCGGGTTGTTTTACTAACTCGTAGCAGTCAGCTCTACACTTGGAAAAAGGAACTTCTCTGAGGTTCTTCACCTTGTCTGGGTGCAGAGGCTTGTGAACTTCAGGTATCCTGAGAGTGATGCTGTCTGGAGTTCAGCCATCTGGCACTTAACTCCTGGTACGGTCACCCATAGTGGTAAGGTCAAGGGGAAGGTTCCAAGAAAAGAGCTGAAACATTCAACCAAGACCTTGAGGGTAGAGCTGGTGGAAGATGATGACACATCACAACTGCAGGAAAGGCATCGGAGGGCTTCAGCAGTTGGGTTGTACTCCAGGCCACCGGACCTTGACCCCAATCTGCCAAGGACCATTTGGTGTGTCCATGCGCCAGCCTGCTCACGTTAAACAAAATCACACACAGGCATTCTCCATTCAGGGAATCCACCCTAACAGTCCAGATTAAGTATATGCATCCTGGGATCTGCTTTCACAGCCACCTGAGGGCTCACCAATAGACAACACTCAATTCATGTGTGATCGCACTATTACTCCCAAAAGGAGCCAAGTCAGTCTTTGAGCCAGTTGGATTCTTTGCAAGAATATGCAAAATGTCTTCAGCAAAGTGTAGCTTTGGATACTGATGAACCAATTACAGTGGATCCAAAGGATTCATTACCAGTTACCATGTATGGTGAAGCTACAGTTGCATTACTCTTCCTGACAAATGAAATCCAGAAATCTACCACAGCGAACCGTAAACGACACTCTATTGCATGCAGTGATGGCAAACAATTTAAATTCTATACACTCCCAAGGCTCAGTTAATGAAATTTGCTGATGATGGAGTGCAGACGCAGGCCATTTGGAAAATGACTAATGACAAGGCATAACAAGGGCAAAATTGTATAATCAAGTGGATGGACTGAAGTATAAAGTAAAGGTTCCTTTAAAAGAAGATAGTGAAAAAGAAGTTGTTGGCAAATCTAAATTAATTACATGTTGAAGTGAGCAAGTGAAAAGATAAATAGTCCCTGGGTGCTTGAATAGATGATGTGCAGACACTGAAAATGCTTGTGGAGTTCCATCTGAGGATAACTCTTGTAAAGCTCTACTTTATTATTTATTGCTAATGTAAATTCATTTTTTTTGCTGAACTTGGAGGTCAGATGTCATTACACAACATAATTCCAGGTTAAAAGTGTGGAGAAGCAGTAAAATCAAGCCTTAGTAGGAAATATTGCCAGTCTTAGATTTTAAAAGCCAATAAATTGTAGGATTAGAAAACTTCATCAGGTTAATAAGGCTTTGAATTCCTGAGAGGCTCTCAAAATTGTGGAAATATAAATAAAAGTAATTAATCATTCAAAATGGGATAACCTTTCTTGTTTTTGATAGAGAAAGGGTGATTTATTTGAACCATAGATGAAACATGGAGAAAACTATAATCAGCATAAAGATGAAAAGAAAAAGGTTCCCTGATGTTCTTTCACACAGGAAACTTGTCTGGTCTTACCAAATCTGGCCTAAACCAATAAGGTTGATTCTTGATTGTTACTCTGAGGTAGTTTAGCAAATCACACAACCATGCAAAGATAGCCCTTCATAACCTTGTCTTCATATAATTGGGTAACAAAAACTGGACTTGCCTGCATTGCCCGTCAAAAGACAGAACGTCTGAAAGTGTCATGAATAAAGATTTGTAGCTTCATAATATTGCTGGTTAGTGTACAGAATACATTCTTCACTGCATTTTAGATGATAATGCATTTGGAATGCAATTTATTCAGTTACCTCTCAAGAAAGTTTTCATTCAAAGAACAGCAAAATTAGAAATGAAATCCATGCTTTTTGAGACATGTTAATTTACAGCGGTTGCTTACCTTCATGATGAAAATAGGCATCAGATGTTTAGAGGCAAAAAGAAAAATAGGTGATAAAAATCTGAAAAATAAAAGAAATGGAAAATACCAAGTCAATCGGTACCGGAGGGAGTAAAATAGATTAACATTTTGAGGTGACCCTGCAGGTGAAAAGTTATATCATTTGAACAAGAAGCATTTCCAGCCTTTTCAGCTTTTAATCTTAAAAGATTGATAACATTCATTTGATCTCAGATGAATGATAGATGATAAAGCAGGAATTAAAACAAAAAGACCATTGCAACTGAATCAGTGATCTTTCAGGAACTAGTTTAGGGAGAATTTCTCAGTTTTTATGCCAAGAGGTAGAGATAAAATGCATTTAGAAAAATAATAGTCATGAGTCTCGATTTTCAACTATGTCAAGCTGATGTCGTGTCTTCTGATTAACATCTGAATGGTAACAAAGGGTACCATGTTATTACTAATATTCAAATTATCCTCAACATGTAGTCAATAGTTTAATGTGTTCAAAGGACTCCCAGCTCCAATGACATGCTATCTTCTCATTATTACCATCAAAGAGGAATCCAGGAGCCGGAAGACACACATTCAATGTTTCAGGAATAGCTTTTGCCCCTCCACCATCAGATTTTAGAATGGACAATAAACCACGTACACTACCTCACTATTTTCCCCCATCTTTTTGAATTACTTATGTAGTAGTAAGCAGCTGTCAGTCCCAGGGGATCATGGGTTTACACCTCTGGTGGACTGTGTCCTCTCCAGGGTGCAAGCCTGGGCGGGAAGATTTGAAGAACCGGCTGTTGCCCATGCGGTGGGTTCCCCCTCTCCACGTCACTGATGTAGTCCAAGGGGAGGGCAAGCGCCGATACAGCTTGGCACCAGTGCCGACGCAGAGGTTGCCAGGGTGAAGCTGTAAACAAAATCAAATGCTTTAGGGACCCTGGCTCCAGAATTCTTCCTCAGGGTTTACGCCTGAAGCCTTTCCCATGGGTGGGTATGGCTGCAAGGCAGTGGAGATTTAAAGTCAGAGCTTTCATTTTCCTAGGCGGGCTGCCATCCAAGGCTGACGAACCCCACCTACCCGAAGCAACTGGTTTTGAGGCGCCAATGGTCCACCTTTGCCCCTTCTCTTGTCAGTAGAAACAGTTCCACTGGGCGTAGCAGCTAAGCCTCACATGAAAGCCAAGAGTTAGACTTGGTTGTTTGAGGCTGTTAGTGACGCATGCCATTTAGAGCACTTTATAGGTAGTGGGAGCTTATCCCCACCGGCACCCCC
Source organism: Mobula hypostoma (assembly GCF_963921235.1). Taxonomy (NCBI): domain Eukaryota; kingdom Metazoa; phylum Chordata; class Chondrichthyes; order Myliobatiformes; family Myliobatidae; genus Mobula; species Mobula hypostoma. Next base: position 28,454,293 of record NC_086104.1, read on the forward strand.
AGCTATGACAACCTTAGGAACTCTACTTATGTAAAATTTATAATATATACTTCTAATTGTAATTTATAGTTTTTATTACTATGTTTTGCAATATACTGCTTCCACAAAACAACAAATTTCATGACGTAGTATGACAATGATATTAAACATGTTTCAGATAAAATTAGAGAAGTCCATTATTTATCTTTAAACCTCCACCTTTTGATTTTCATGATCATACAGAGTTTGATCTTTGAGAAAGGTTGAAAGGTTGGTATTAGTCATAGTCATAGTCATAGTCATACTTTATTGATCCCGGGGGAAATTGGTTTTCGTTACAGTTGCACCATAAATAATAAATAATAATAGAACCATAAATAGTTAAATAGTAATATGTAAATTATGTCAGTAAATTATGAAGTAAGTCCAGGACCAGCCTATCAGCACAGGGTGTCTGACCCTCCAAGGGAGGAGTTGTAAAGTTTGATGGCCACAGGCAGGAATGACTTCCTATGACGCTCCGTGTTGCATCTCGGTGGAATGAGTCTCTAGCTGAATGTACTCCTGTGCCCAACCAGTACATTATGTAGTGGATAGGAGACATTGACCAAGATGGCATGCAACTTAGACAGCATCCTCTTTTCAGATACCACCGTCAGAGAGTCCAGTTCCATCCCCACAACATCACTGGCCTTTCGAATAAGTTTGTTGATTCTGTTGGTGTCTGCTACCCTCAGCCTGCTGCCCCAGCACACAACAGCAAACATGCTCGCACTGGCCACCACAGACTCGTAGAACATCCTCAGCATCGTCCGGCAGATGTTAAAGGACCTCAATCTCCTCAGGAAATAGAGACGGCTCTGACCCTTCTTGTAGACAGCCTCGGTGTTCTTTGACCAGTCCAGTTTATTGTCAATACGTATCCCCAGGTATTTGTAATCCTCCACCATGTCCACACTGACCCCCCCGGATGAAAACAGGGGTCACTGGTACCTTAGCTCTCCTCAGGTCTACCACCAGCTCCTTAGTCTTTTTCACATTAAGCTGCAGATAATTCTGTTCACACCATGTGATAAAGTTTCCTACAGTAGCCCTGTACTCAGCCTCATCTCCCTTGCTGTATGAAGCTGCAAAAAGGAAACTCTCAGTTTTCTAACAGTAAATACACTCTGATCTATTCCATTTTAAAGATAATTCTTAGTTCTCAGCACACACTTGTTATTTTCCACCCTATATTTCATTTAAACAGAATGTTTTCCAAGCCATTTCAAATCCCATTTCATAAGGAACAAAAGAGTTTTTCTGATCTAGTATCAAATACAAGCTAAAGCCAGCAAGAGTGAAAAAATACATTCCATAAAGAAAGAATGCGTGAAGTAACCTCTGTGAACTAAGTTGTTTATTTTTTATGCCAATCTGGAAAACATTATCACCATTCGTGAGCCTCACTTTATGTTCCAGTTTTATTTGATTAACTAAATTTAATTTTCTCTATTGCTGTGGTGGATTTGAACTCCATCTCTGAGGGGTTGGATGATGGAATCGATGGCTTTCTCACCAAGTTTGTAGACGATATGAAGATCGGTGGAGCAGCAGGTAGTTTTGAGGAAATAGAGAGGCTTCAGAAGGACTTAGATTAGGAGAATGGGCAAAGAAGTGGCAGATGGGATACATTGTCAGGAAGTGTATGGTCATGTACTTTGGTAGAAGAAATGAAAGAGATGATTATTTTCTAAATGGACAGAAAATTTTAAAAATCTGAGGCACAAGGGTTTTGGGAGTCCTTGGGCAGGATGCCCTAAAGGTTAATTTGTGGGTTGAGTCCATGGTGAGTAAGGTAAATATGATGTTAGCATTCATTTCAAGAGGACTAGAAAATAAAGTCAAGGATGCAATGTTGAGACTTAATAAAGCACTGGTGAGGCCTCATTTAGAGTATTGTGAGCAATCTACACCCAGAGAAGCTGAGGATGTTATTATGCTGCCCAGGTAGCAAAACTTGTTGACAGCACTGAGACGAGTGTCATCAATGAGGACAGTTGGTTCTTCGTAGCTTGAGCCAGGAACCGGTTGGTACAAAACTTCCGTCTTTTTCAGGCTGGTTGTCAGTCCGAAGCTTTTGGCTGCACTCACAAAGCGACTGGTGATCTCCTGTAAGTCTTCGAGAGAGAGTGGGCAAACCAGTGCACAGTCATCAGCCAATTGTAGCTCATGAGCCACAATCAGGTTGGCCACCAAGTGCAAAGCATACAGGGCCATTGTCATATCAACCTTGTTATATGGATGTGAGACATGGTGCCCATATCAGAGACACTTACGCCAGCTTGACCAACTGCAGCAGCGTCACCTACATTCTCTGATGAAGATCACCTGGCAAGACAAGGTCTCCAATACCGAGGTCCTCTCTCGAGCCGAAATGCCAGCAGTTTCAACCTTGGTGATGTCAGCCCAACTGCGCTGGGCAGGACATGTTGTCAGAATGCCTGACGGAAGACTGCCCAAGGTCATCTTGTACGGCCAACTGTCCAGTGGTACCCAAAAACGAGGAGGCCAGCAACTATGGTACAAGTAGCCTGAAGAAATCTGACATTGCTCCATCAACATGGGAGCATCTGACTCAAGATTGCTCACAGTGGAGGGACGCCATCAGAAAAGGTGTGGATGCTGCTGAGAACAAGCTCAACGAGGCAACAGAGGAAAGGCACAGGAAGCACCACAACAGAGCTCCTGACCCTGCTGCCCCTCCAGGCCTCATCTGCCAACTATGTGGCAAGCAGTGCCTGTCAAGGATCGGCCTGTACAGCCACTCCAGGACACACATATCAAACCCCACTAACTGACTGAAAGGAACCATCATCATCCTATGGTAAGGATAGCCAGAGATTGAGAGCGGTTTTAGGCCCCTTATCTTAGAAAGGATGTGCTGACACTGGAGAGGGTTCAACGGAAATTCATGAAAATGATTCCACGATTAAACGGCTTGTCATATGAAGAGCATTTGATGGCTCTTGGCCTGTATTCACTGGAATTCAGAGGAATGATGGGTGACCTCATTGAAACCTTTTGAACAGTGAAAGGCCTTGAATGAGTGGATGGTTCCTATGGTGGGAGTGTCTAAGACCAGAGGACACTGCCTCAGAATAGAAGGGCATCCTTTTAGAACAGAGATGATGAGGAATTTCTTTAGTCAGATAGTGCTAAATCTGTGGAATTTGTTGCCACAGGCAGCTGTGGAGGCGAGGTCTTTATATATACTTAAGGCAGAGGTTGATAGATTTTTGATTGGTCAGGGCATGAAGGGATATAGAGGAAAGGCAGGCATTTGGGGCTGAGAAGAAAAATGGATCAGCCGTGAAGAAATGACAGAGCAGACTCGATGGGCCAAATGGCCTAAATCTGCTCCTGTATCTTATGGTCTTTTAATGTCTTATGGATAAAGTTGGCATTTCTCCAATAAGAGTGCAGAAGTTGCAATGGGAATGGTTGTGGGGAAGAGAATGGGATTTCTCCAGTTCTGATGTGGGAGTGGATGTGGATGTGGGTGTGGAATGAGTTGTAGAGATGGGATCCAGACATTCCCAGTATTAGTGCAGTGGTAGATTGTGGAGTGGAGAATGGATTGTGAGGAAGGTACTGGGACTTCCCCACTCCTAGTGTGGAGCTGGATAGAGGGTTATAGGAAACAGACTGAGATTTACCCAGTACTGCTGTGAAGGTGCGTTATGGGAAGAGATTGGAAATTCCCCAGCACTAGCATGGGTGCAGGAGTGGGAGTCAGGACTGAGTTGCAGGGAAGGCATTAGGATTAGGAAGGCATTAGACATTAGTGATGTGGAGATTAGATATGGGGAAAGGATTTGATTTCTCCTGTATGCTATAGTGACCTCTAATCAATGTATTGAAAATGAAATTGACACAAGTTCCAAAGCTTATTGATAGTAATGAACATATTTCAGTATACAGTACTGTGCAAAAGTCTTAGGCATGTATATATAGCTAGAATACCAAAGACTTCTGCACAGTACTACAGTAATTTTATGTATTGCAGTGTACTGCTGCCACAAAAAAAAAACAAATTTCATGATTATACTGTATGTAAGTGAAAGTAAACCTGATTCTGATATGGGTCTCTATTGTGGACTGAGAGTGAGAAGGGGGCAGGGAGAGGGGAATCACAGTTGGGAAAAGGGGAAGTGAATGGGGAGGGAGTGAGAGGCACTAGAGAGGTCAGTAATCCGATTGTTTGGAATCAAATGACTTTACTTGGTGTCTCAAAGCTAGGTGTGTCTGCACCCATGCCACCTCCACCCTACTCCTGGCACTCCTCCTCTGGCACCTCTCCTACCCGCTTTCCGCGCTGCTCCACCCTCACCATTCCCAACGACCTTTGCTCCCGCCAGATTTACAAACTCACACTCCACTCCACATTGACAAATACAGCACCGTGCAAAAGTTTCAGGCATCCTAGCTATTTATATGTGCCTAAGACTTTTACACAGTGCTGTATGTACAGAGGTGAGAGAGGCTGCAAGCATATTAGCGAAACCCCACTCCATGTGTCTCCAAATCGAACACCAGCATTGTTGTTGTTGGGTAATCCAAAGCTGGCATCAAGGCAGTGCCATCAGACACTAGCAAGGAAAACAAACCCACAACTGCAGTGACAAAAGCAAAACTGGCAGTATTGCTGCCAAAAATAAGACACTGGAATATATCTCCTTCGCAGTTATTCCTGAATAACCTTGTAATCCCATGTATCATTGGACATTCACCTCTCCAACTGAGGTAGGACTCAGCCCCGGAATTCAGCTTGTACAACGTGTAGAATCAACTGTTTGACTCTTCAATGTATTTTAGGCTATTACGATAGATTAAGGAACCTGAAAACACAACATGCTACAACTGAAAATCAACAGTTTTGTTAGTGAGAATAGCAGGATGCAAATATCCATCCCACTCATCTGTAGTAGAGAGTACAAGGTCGCTTTAACAAGATTGTATAAATATATTTAGGATCGGCCTGTAATTTGTAAGCTTCAGATGTTTGATCTTGGAATTAAAGGAATTTTGAAACCAAACCTTGGAGAGCTCTCCCATCTCATTTGATTTAATTTCCTAATCCAAACATTTTCTCACATAACCCTCCCTGAAACGTGAGTGAGGATACGGTGAGTTCAGTGGCCTTACCTTATCTGTTTTCTCATTGTTAATCTGTCTCCCTTGTCACACACTGAGGGCACAAGTAATGAAATGTTTTAACTGTCAGTGAATAAAACATTTTAATGATTCCACAGACTGCTCCAAACTCCCAGAGTTTAATTTTGAAACAGGTCAGTTGCTGAACCAGATACACAAGTTAGTGCTATGTTTTAAATCATAATTAATATGTGACCCCTGGTAGTTCAAAAAATCATAGATCTTAGCTCATTTTCATACTTCTGAAATTTATAGGTATGAATATGTTTATATTTTTATTGTAGATTTATATCGCTTGCACAACATTTCTTTCCCACTTTGCTGCTTTTGGTATTTTTTTCCCGGAATATGCATAATCCCTAATAAACTGGATGATCACTGTTCCTGAAGGCATATATAAATATCTTGCATAATATGGCAAGTGCCTGTCCTTTCCAAACATTGTACAATCTTCCTCTTCCCAACATTAATATCTCATCTGATCTGCCAATAGGTGTTTAAAGGAACATAGCTTTTAAACCAAAGACAATTTGGCTAGTTTACTTTCATAAGTGCTAGAGTCATAGCCATAGAGTTATACAATTCTGTTGGCCCAACTAGTCCATGGCAACCAGCGTGCCTTCCTGAGTTAGTCCAATTTGCCTGCATTTAGCCAATATCTCCCTAAGCCATTCCTAAGTATGAACTTGTTCAAATATCTTTTAAAAGTTGTAATTGTACCTGAGGCTGCTGAGGCGGAGATACATCTCTACCAAACGAGGTGTAAGGCATTCTTCCCTCCACTAGCCTTCCAGTCACCCTTGGGCAATGTGTAACACCCGCTCAGCCCATTCCCCCACCCACAGAATCAGGGTCACGTGAAGCTATGGGAGCAGGTGGTGGATGGTCGTAGGAGCAGCTGGTGAATTATCACAAGTCCTGGTTATGCAAACATTGATGCTAGGGAGAAAATCTCTGAAGAGTACTGATGGTGGCTGGGGTCACCTGTCTTGTAAAGACACTGCCCAAAAGATGGCAATGGCAAACCACTTCTGTGGAAAAAATGTGCAAAGAGCAATCATGGTCAAAGACCATGATCGTCCATGCCATCCAACGTGGCAACATGATTTTCAGAGGGCCTTTGACAAGGTGCCACACATGAGGCTACTTAACAAGATAAAAGCCCATGGAATTACGGGAAAGTTACATACGTGGATAGAGCGTTGGCTGATTGGCAGGAAACAGAGAATGGGAATAAAGGGATCCTATTCTGGTTGGTTGCCAGTTACCAGTGGTGTTCCACAGGGGCCCGTGTTGGGGCTGCTTCTTTTTACATTGTACATCAACGATTTGGATTATGGAATAGATGGCTTTGTGGCTAAGTTTGCTGACAATACGAAGATAGGTGGAGGGGCCGGTAGTGCTGAGGAAACGGAGAGTCTGCAGAGAGATTTGGATAGATTGGAAGAATGGGCAAAGAAGTGGCAAATGAAATACAATGTTGGAAAGTGTATGGTTATGCACTTTGGCAGAAGAAATAAACAGGCAGACTATTATTTAAATGGGGAAAGAATTCAAAGTTCTGAGATGCAACGGAACTTGGGAGTCCTCGTACAGGATACCCTTAAGGTTAACCTCCAGGTTGAGTCGGTAGTGAAGAAGGTGAATGCAATGTTGGCATTCATTTCTAGAGGAATAGAGTATAGGGGCAGGGATGTGATGTTGAGGCTCTATAAGGCGCTGGTGAGACCTCACTTGGAGTACTGTGGGCAGTTTTCGTCTCCTTTTTTGAGAAAGAATGTGCTGACGTTGGAGAGGGTACAGAGAAGATTCACTAGAATGATTCCGGGAATGAGAGGGTTAACATATGAGGAACATTTGTCCGCTCTTGGACTGTATTCCTTGGAGTTTAGAAAAATGAGGGGAGACCTCATAGAAACATTTTGAATGTTGAAAGGCATGGACAGAGTGGATGTGGCAAAGTTGTTTCCCATGATGGGGGAGTCTAGTACAAGAGGGCATGACTTAAGGATTGAAGGGTGCCCATTCAGAACAGAAATGCGAAGAGATTTTTTTAGTCAGAGGGTGGTGAATCTATGGAATTTGTTGCCACAGGCAGCAGTGGAGGCCAAGTCATTGGATGTATTTAAGGCAGAGATTGATAGGTATCTGAATAGCCAGGGAATCAAAGGTTATGGTGAGAAGACGGGGGAGTGGGACTAAATGGAAGAATGGATCAGCTCATGATAAAATGGCAGAGCAGACTCGATGGGCCGAATGGCCGACGTCTGCTCCTTTGTCTTATGGTCTTATGGCACATGATGATGATGATGAATAATGTACCTGCTGCACTGGCTGCTCATTGTTCTTGATTTATGTTTCCACTTTATTCTTTCCATTGCTAATACTCACATGAACAATATTTTGGTAAAATTGTGGCTCATGGAAATCTGTTTAGTCCTCTTTCCTTTAGCAAGTACAATGCTGAAGTTGAAAGTTGTTTTCCACTCATCACAGGCTTGTGATTTAGATCCCTTTTACAAAGACGATGTCACTCTGCAGCTTTTTACATTTTATATCGATTTCTGTATTGATTCATTCTTTTCAAGTTTTTGCATTTAATACTGTATTTTTATTATGTCCTGATAATAAAGGGGTTACAGAATACACTTACGATCCAGCATTGCATGTAGCATTTTTGGTGTCCTTCACCACTAATATATCTATCTCTCTTCCTGTCCTAGAATGAGTTGTGAATTTAAATATAAGCTCTACTTTAATTTCATATTTTCTGCATAATTTATGTAGAGCATATACATTATTAAGAGCTATTCAACCTTAAGTTCCAAATTAGTGTTTACATTGGGATATAACTAAAGTAATGGTGTAATATGCTACCAGAGAAGAACAAAATATGAAACTGCTGGAAGTACTCGGCGGGTCATGCACATTTGTGGCAAAAGAAACAGAGATAATGTTTCAGGTCAGAATCAGGTTTAATAACACTGGCATATGTTGTGAAATTTGTTAACTTTGCAGCAGCTGTATGATACAATACAAAATAATAGAGAAGGGAAAAACTGTGAACTACAGTGATTATATATAAACAAAGTTAATTGTCATTAAGTGAAAGGGAGAAGTTAGAGAGCATGAACGTACAGTGGATGAAAGCATATGGACAAAAGAATACAGGAGATGCAAGATGCCGGGCATGTAGATATGCCTGACAGATCAGGCTAGGCATGGCCTCCATTTACAAAGGGAAGAAAAGAAGATATTTAAACAAACAAGCTGCACCAATATCACAGACATACAATTGAAACAGAGAAATCAAGTTACCTGAAGCTGCAGCATGCTTGGCTTCACCCCTGCTCTCATTCACTCTCCTTCACGACAGAACATTGATGGGAGGGGTATGAAGGCCTATAGTCCAGATGTGAGTTGATGGGCATAATTGTTTGACATGAACTGGATGGGCAGAAGGGCCTGATTCTGTGCTTTAATTCTCCACAATTCCATGACAACAAGGATACAACAGCTGGTCCTCATCTTCTACCACCTCTAACTTCTTCATTCAATGAATCATTGTTCGTAATTTCTGTGTCTTTAAAGAAATTCTACCCGTGGATTCATCTTCCTCTCTCCTCGTGGCATTTTATGGGGGCCATTCCCTTTGTGACTTCCTGGTCCACTGTTCCGTTCCCAACAACCGCTCTCTCTTCTTACAGCACTTTCCATTGTGACTATGGAAAATGCAGCATCTCCTCCCTTTGCACCATCCAGGAACCTGAACAGTCTTTCGAGACGAAGCACTAATTCTCTTGCACTTCTTCCAATCTTTTGTTCACAATGTCATCTCCTCGTCAATGTAGAAACCAACCACAGTCTTTGTAGAGCATCTGCGTTCAGTCTGCGGGGGCAACTCTGAGTTTCCCACTGCCCATTACTTTAATTCTCCATCCCACTCCCACTCTGACCCATTGATCTGTGGCCCCATGTACTGTTACATGGAGGCCCAATGCAAGCTTGAGAAGCAACATCTCATCAATTGTCTGGACTTCATTGCAGCCTTCTGAATTCAGTATTGAGTTCTACACTTCGTGTCTTGACTTCTCTGTCTCTGTCTGCCGTCCATCGGTGACAATTGCTCAGCTTTGTTTTTATTCCCCTTTTCTTTTTTTCTGGAAGTGGAAATCGTTCCAGATCTAATCAGTAGGTCATGTTTTCCTGCTCTGCATTCATTTGTTCTATTGTATGTTTTCACTCTCTGTCTCTTCCCATTGACTGACTGCAAATACCCTCTAGTGTATGATTTATTTTGTAACTTATAGTAAATTTTTGTATCTTGCAATGTACTGCTGCTTCAAAATAACAATTTTCATGACGTACAGTGCAGTGCAAAAGTCTTGGACACACATACACAGTATATAGGAGGGGTGCCTGAGCCTATCATACCATATTCTATTTGTCAACGTGGACCAAAGAGCGAGTTTATAGATCTGGAGGGAGCAAAGGATGTTGGGAATGGCGAGGGTGGAGTGCTGCTGGAGGGGTGTGACAGAGAAGGAATGCCAGGGCATGGGAAGGTGCGGGTGCAGACACACCCAGCCCTGAGACACCAGGCAAGGTCATTTGACTCCAAACAATTAATTTTTTGATTGTTACAGGATGTCTCACTGATGCTTCCTGCTCCCCCTCCTCTCTTTTCCCCTTTTCCCAACCTTGACTCCCCTCTCACTGCCTGCTTCTCACTCTCAGTCCACAATGGAGAATCATATCAGGATCAGGTTTTTCATCACTCAGTCTTTTTTTTGTAGCAGCCGTTTAATGCAATACATAGCATTATTCCAGTACTGTGCAAAAGTCTTAGGCACCCTCGAGATACAAACGTTTGTAGATGGATAGATATGCCTGTAGATATATATGCTTAAGACTTTTTCACAGTCCTGTATGTAAATGATAGTAAAATTGATTCTGATTCTTTTTACAGTTTATCCCTGTGTTCACCCTGATTTTGCCCTTTCATACTTCCTTCTCCCTTTTCCTATTCCCTATTCTGGTTACCCTGTCATCCTTTCTTCCACTTGCCCCTCACAGCTTCTTACTTCATCCCCCCTCCCCTCCCCGCCACCTTGCTCCTCACCTCGTCTCGCCTACTTCCTCTCAGCCTGCATTCTTTTCCCCTCCTCTCCTTATTCTTATTTTGGCTTCAGCCCCCTTCCTTTCCAGTCCCGATGAAGGGCCTCGTCCTGAAATTCTCGACTGCTTATTCCCCTCCATAGATGCTGCCTCAGCTACAGAGTTCCTCCAGATTTTGTATGTTGCGACAGATTTTCAGTATCTGCCGAACCCCTCTTGTTTTTAACAGATCATCTTCTGCCTCACCAATAGCATAACTAATTTCTTTTGTCTCGTTTCCAATTCCGACAAACGGTCTTCAGTCTGAAATGTCAACTCTATTTTTCTTCCCACAGCTGCAGCCTGGCCAGCCCCTCCTAGTTTTATTTTAGATTTCAGGCATCTGCTAGTTTTATGATCTTCATCCCACTGAAAATATTGATGTATATTAAAAGCTAAGATAGTCTCTGAAATCAGTTTGTTAGGATGTTAACAGATGAAGACCAAACTTCCAGTATTTTTTGGTGTACTTCTGCTCAGTTGCACTTTAACCAACAACAGAACTTAGCAAAATGGTTGACAATATCAGAGTTTAGTTTTTAACTTAATTCCACTTGGATAACTCTCTGACCCTTTGGAAATTTATTTCGGTGACTCATTTGTCCCAGTTGCTTTGGTACATTTAACATTGCATCTAAAATATTTTGTTTTAAAGGCAAATCCCATTATCCAGAGTGTTTGCTTAGGAGAGAATAATGTGATAGAAGAGGAGATGAAAAGGAATGGTAATGTCACTGAATGGGCTGGAGGTGGTGGAGGAGGAGGAGGAGCGACATTTATTTTCAAGGTAAGTATTAAGTCCTAATATATATTGTTCAATCGTGTTTCTACCAAGACTCTATAAATTTTGTTCAGTACGTGGATATTTTTTCTTTTTTTTTGGCGTCTGCGTGCGTGCGTCCGTGCGTGTGCGATGTTGGCGGGACAATGTCTTTTTTTTTCATGCCTTTACAAGGCGCAGAGCGAGACAGAGAGAGAGACTGTGTGGTGCACCACTCCTCACACAGACATTTCGCAGTATTTTTCCCTTTATTTTACGAGGTCGAGTTGCGATCTCGACACTCAACCCGGCACGGATGGAAAGCGTACTCGGGAGCGGACCCAGCTGGGTTTGAACCCGGGAACCTCCGTTCCCGAGTCCAGCGCTGATGTCATTGCACCACCAGCCAGCCCGATATTTTTTCCTTTATTTCCATGTTATCAATAAAATTTTATATCTAATTGCAAACCATTAAAATCCAAAGTACTTATCGAAACAGCTTGGGAAGAAATGTTATTTCATTGCAAACTTCTGTTTAATTGATCAATAACATAAATGTTACTGAGTTGTACTGGGGCTATTGTCCTGCTGGGAGTATAGTTTTGAGTCAGTGCGTATAGTATTGTGCATTTCCAGTCATTGAAATCAGAAAACATGAGGGGCGATACTGTATAACGATTGCAAAAACCAGCAGCGTAAGGACAGACTTGTGCTAGGGAATCGGAGGATCGGGCACAAGTCCATGTTGTCAGATCTGTGGCATTTTACTCCTGATTGAAAATTTCCAGAAGGCCTTTTAGATAAGCTTGAAGTGCTCTCCCTGATAAGAAGAGCTATTGTAATTGATTTAAATGAAGTCATTACAAACTTCAGATTAACTCGAGATATTCCCTTGGGCTGCATGTCACTGAACACCACCATACATCAATGTTAGTTCACCAGCACTGCAGGGCACTTACTGACCAGCAATGCATGGGGACAAGGTAGCAGGAGACCAGACATTATGGATTTTATAGATTTTGCCTGGTCCTTACTTCCTAAGATCAATCAGGTCCATGGAAATGTGGGTAGTGTGGGTGAGGAGTTCCTTATAAAAGGGATTGACTGACACTTTCTTCATTGTAACACATGATATACATGTGGAGAGAGAGCATGCCCGAAGGGAATGTGTATAGTTCCCCAGTACAATTTGGGGTGGGTGAGGAAGAGCTGTAGGAAAGGGATTAAGATATCTTCATTACTGGTGTGGGGCAAGAGATAGGGATGTGGGTCAATGGACTATGGGGAAAGGTTGGGATTTCCCTGAGGGGGAGTGGACCAAGGCTTTTCTGGTTTTGGTATGGAGATAGGAGTGAGGAAGGGATTGAGGTTTATCCATTATATTTTTTGCCACAGCTGGTGGTTAGAATCTGCAATGCACTGCTTGCAGATATAGTTGGTGACAGGTTGAATTGTGGTATTGAAGAAGGCATTGGATAAATATATGATAAACAAAAATGTGTGAGATTGCAAGAAGTGGCTGAAATAGTACAAGTGAGTTGTGCTGGTAGAGAGCCAGAGTGGAAAAAATGGCCCTAATATACTCCAAGAGATCCAGTGCCTCATCCTTCTTGATAATAATATGACCAAGACTATCATTATACTCCTCCCTGGTCTCACTACCCTCCACATCCTTCTCCCTGGTGAATATCAATGTGAAGTATTAATTTAGCACCTTGCCCACTTCCTCTGACTGTAGGCATAAGTTCCCTCCTTGTCACTGAGATGTCCTACGCTCTTGTTTTTAATGCATGTATAAAATGCCTTGCCATTTTCCTTAATCCTAATAGCCAAAAATAGTTAATTGCATCTTTCACGCCTCTCGCATTCTTTTTAAGCTCTTTCCTTCTTCCTTTCAACACACACACAAAAATGCTGGTGAACACAGCAGGCCAGGCAGCATCTATAGGAAGAGGTACGTCAAGTGTACCTCTTCCTATAGATGCTGCCTGGCCTGCTGCGTTCACCAACATTTTTAGTGTGTGTTGCTTGAAATTCCAGCATTTGCAGATTTCCTCGTGTTTTCCTTCTTCCTTCACATGCTTCAAAGGCCCTGCCAAATTTCAGCATAGATATGCCTCTTATTTCCTTTTCGCTGAATTTGTAACATCTCTCATCATCCGAGATTTCCAAACTCTGCATCCGTGTCTTTCTTTCTCACAGCATTCTATCCAGCTCCCCTTTTAACAAGTCTCATACGTGAGACGTGGACTTACATAATGGCAGCTTCTTCCAATCTACTCTCCCCAACTGCTGTCTCATACTTTTGTAATTAACCTAGCCCTAATTTAGCACTTACTTTAAGGTCTAGTCTTATTCTTATCCGTAACTACCTTAAAGCTTCAGTTATGATTATTGTTCCTAAAGCGCTCTCCCACTGAAATGCTCATCACCTGGCCAGGTTCAATTCCAAATACAAGATGTAAACCTGTGGCACAAAGGAAGTCCTAGTCAAGAGTGGTGAAATTAAACTCACCCACCAAAACAGCCATTTGTTTTTACATCTCTCCAGGATCTGTCTACATACCATTTCATCCATCTTCACTTGACTGTTGGGAAGCTTAATATAATGAGACCATATGACCATAAGATATAGGAGCAGAATTATGCCACTTAGCTTATCGAGCCTGCTCCATCATTTCATATGGCTGATCCATTTTCCCTCTCAGCCTCAGTCTTCTGCCTTCTCCCCGTATCCCTTCATGCCCTGACTAATCAAGAATGTTTCAAGCTCTGCCTTAAAGACTTGGCCTCCACAACCGCCTGTGACAACGAATAATCCCATCAAAGTAATTGTACTCAAACAACAGGAATTCTGCAGATGCTGGAAATTCAAGCAACACACATCAAAGTTGCTGGTGAACGCAGCAGGCCAGGCAGCATCTGTAGGAAGAGGTGCAGTCGACGTTTCAGGCCGAGACCCTTCGTCAGGACTAACTGAAGGAAGAGTGAGTAAGGGATTTGAAAGTGGGAGGGGGAGGGGGAGATCCAAGATGATAGGAGAAGACAGGAGGGGGAGGGATAGAGCCAAGAGCTGGACAGGTGATAGGCAAAAGGGGATACAAGAGGATCATGGGACAGGAGGTCCGGGAAGAAAGACAAGGAGGGGTATAATTGTACCCAAACAGTCCTTCCAGGTGAGGCAACACTTCACCTGTGAGTCGACTGGGGTGATATACTGCGTCCGGTGCTCCCGATGTGGCCTTTTATATTTTGGCGAGACCCGACGCAGACTGGGAGACCACTTTGCTGAACATCTACGCTCTGTCTGCCAGAGAAAGCAGGATCTCCCAGTGCCCACACATTTTAATTCCACATCCCATTCCCATTCTGACATGTCTATCCACGGCCTCCTCTACTGTAAAGATGAAGCCACACTCAGGTTGGAGGAACAACACCTTATATTCCCTCTGGGTAGCCTCCAACCTGATGGCATGAACATCGACTTCTCTAACTTCCGCTAAGGCCCCACCTCCCCCTCGTACCCCATCTGTTACTTATTTTTATGCACACATTCTTTCTCTCACTCTCCTTTTTCTCCCTCTGTCCCTCTGAATATACCTCTTGCCCATCCTCTGGGTCCCCCCCCCTTGTCTTTCTTCCCGGACCTCCTGTCCCATGATCCTCTTGTATCCCCTTTTGCCTATCACCTGTCCAGCTCTTGGCTCTATCCCTCCCCCTCCTGTCTTCTCCTATCATTTTGAATCTCCCCCTCCCCCTCCAACTTTCAAATCCCTTACTGACTCTTCCTTCAGTTAGTCCTGACGAAGGGTCTCGGCCTGAAACGTCGACTGCACCTCTTCCTACAAAGTAATTGTACTTCTCTTATTTTTGATCTCCATCAACAAACCCTCCAGTTCATCATCTTAGACTGTAGCTGTGACATTTTCCCTGATCAGTAATGCAATTCCCCCACCTCTGTCACATCCGTCCCTATCATGACTAGCCATCCCTATCAGTAGATGATGGGTGTAATATGAATGTAAGGAAGGACAAGCCAATGACTGGGTAAAAAGGCAAATAGAGCAAAAAGTTAAATTGTACCACAGAGACAAAATTCAAAAGGACGAAGAACACAAGACTGAAAGTGCTGTATTTAAATGTGCGTAGCATTCGGAATAAGGTGGGCGAACTTGTGGGACAATTAGAGATTGTTCAGGCACCACTGAGTCCTGGCTGAAAGGAGGCCATGGGTGGGAGCTTAAGGATATACTTTGTATCGAAAGAACAGGCAGAAAAGCATAGGTGGTGGTGAGGCTCTGTTGGTAAGAGATGGAATTACATCTTTAGAAAGAGGTGATATAGGGTCAGAGAATGCTGAATCTTTGTGGGTGGAGTTAAGAAATTGCAAGGGTGAAAACAACATTATGGGAATCATATATAGTAGCCAAGATATGAGGATGAGATTTCAAAGGGAGCTTGAAATGGCGTGTAATAAGGGTAATGGCACAATTGTAATCGGGGACTTCAATATGCGAGGGGATTGGGAAAATCGGGTTTTTGTCAGATCACAAGAGAGGGAATTTGCTGATTGTCTACATGATGGGTTTTTAGAGCAGCTTGTGCTTGAGCATATATGGGGAAAGGCTATCTTAGATTGGGTGTTCTGTAATAACCTAGATATTAGGGAGCTTAATGTACAGGAACCCTTAGGAGGTAGCAATCATAATATGATTGAATTCATACCGCAGTTTGAAGGGGAGAAGCATAAATTACATGTATCAGTATCACAATGGAATAAAGGGATTACAGACACATGAGGGAGGAGCTTGCACAGGTGGATTGGAGGAGGATATTGGCAGAGATGATGGAAGAGCAGAGATGCCTGTTTTTTAGGAATAGTTCACAAGGCACAGGATAGATATGTCCCACAGAGGAATAAGTTCTCAAATGGCAAGGGTAGGCAACTATGGCTGACAAAGGAAGTTAAAGCCTGCATAAAAGTGAAGAAAAAGGCATATAAGGTAGCAAAAGTGAGTGAGAAGTTGGATGATTGGGAAGCTTTTAAAATCCAAGAAAAGGCAACTAAAACAGCTATAAGAAGGGAAAAAATGAAATATGTGGGCAGACTAGCCTATAATATAAAGCAGGATACTAAAAGTTTTTCCAGTTATATAAGAAGTAAAAAGGAGGTGAGAGTCGATATTGGACCACTGGGAAATGATGCTGGTGAGGTAGTAATGGGGAGCAAAAGAAATGGCAGATGAACTTAATGGGTACTTTGCATCTGTCTTCACTGTGGAAGACACTAGCGGTGTGCCAGAGGTCTGCAAGTGTCAGGGAGCAGGAGTAAGTGCCATTGCTATTACAAAGGAAAAAGTGCTAGGCAAACTCAAAAGTCTTAAGGTGGATACGTCACCTGGGCCAGATGGACTACATCCCAGAGTCCTGAGAGAGGTTGCTGAAGAGATAATGGATGCATTAGTCATGAACTTCCAAGAATCACTTGATACTGGCATGGTCCCGGAGGATTGGAAGATTACAAATGTCACTCCTCTCTTTAAGAAGGGAGGAAGGCAAAAGAAAGGAAATTATAGGCCAGTTAGCCTAACCTCAGTGGCTGGGAAAGTATTGGAGTCTACTATTAAGGATGAGGCTTCAAGGTACATGGAGACTAATGACAAAATAAGTCAAAGTCAGCGTGGTTTCTGTAAAGGAAAAATCTTGCCTGACAAATCTGTTAGATTTCTTTGAGGAAGTAACAAGAAGGGTGGACAAAGGAGAGGCAGTGGATGTTATTTATTTGGATCTTCAGAAGGAGTTTGATAAGCTGCCACAAATGAGGCTGCTTAACAAGATAAAACCCTGTGGCGTTACAGGAAATATACTGGCATGGATAAAAGAAAGGCTGACAGGCAGGAGGCAGCGAATGGAAATAAAGGGGGCCTTTTCTGGTTGGCTGCTGGTGACTAGTGGTGATCCTCAGGGGTCAGTATTGGGACCACTGCTTTTCACATTGATTGTCAATGATTAAGGTAATGAAATTGATGGCTTTGTGGCAAAGTTTGCGGATGATACGAAGATAGGTGGTGGCGTAGGTAGTGCTAAGGAAGCAACTTAATTGCAGCAGGACTTAGATTGGAAGAATGGACAAAAACGTAGCAGATGGAATACAGTGTTGGGAAATGTATGATAATACATTTTGGTAAAAGGAACAATAGTGCGGACTATTATATAAATGGGGAGAAGGCTCTAACATCAGAGGTGCAGAGGAACTTAGGAGTCCTCTTGCAAGACCACCAGAAGTTTAATTGGCAGGTTGAGTCTGTAAACATTCTTCAGACCAATCATCTCATCCAGTTAAGGGAAATTTATTTCAAGGGAATAGAATATAAAAGCAAGGAGATAATGCTGAACCTTTATAAGACACTAGTCAGGCTACACTTGGAGTATTGTCTACAGTTTGAGCCCCATATCTCAGAAAGAATATGCTGTCATTGGAGAGAGTCCAGAGGAGGGTCACGAGGATGATTCCGGGAATGAAGGGGTTAACATATGAGGAGCATTTGGCAGCTTTGTGCCTGTACTCACTGGAATTTAGAAGAATGCGGGGGTATCTCATTGAAACCAAGTGAATGTTGAAAGGACTAGATAGGGTGGATGTGGAGAGGGTGTTTCCTATGGTGGGGGTATCCAGAACTAGAAGGCACAACCTCAAATTTGAGAGATGACTCTTTTGAAGAGAGGTAAGGAAGAATTTTTTTAGCCAGAGAGTAGTAAATCTGTGGAATACTCTGCCACAGACTGCGGTGGAAGCCAAGGCCATGGGTATATTTAAAACAGAGGTTGATCATTTCCTGATCGGTCAGGGCATCAAAGGATATGGCGAGAAGGCAGGTGTATGGGGTTGAATGGGATCCGGGATCAGCCACAAAGGAATGGCGGAGCAGTCTTGAAGGGCTGAACAGCCTAATTCTGCTCCTGTGTTTTATGGTCTTGTGGACTAAAACCATCTAACCCCGAGTTGCATTTTCATAGTGACACAAAGCAACAAAAGAAATGTCATCATTGTGCATCACTAACAGAGATGAAATTTTCAGTTACTTAAAAAAGGCATTTTGCTTTTAACATCATCCATAATGCAGCTTAAATTGGATTCTGTGATCTGGCACATTGCAAGCAAAATTAAAACCCATGGGGTCAAGGAGACAATAGCACCATTGTATGAACTTTTCTAAGTGCAGTGAAGTCTACAGTAAGTTGCTAGGCATTCAGCCATATTATCATTGCTGCTTTTGATATACTGTATACTGTTTATTTGAATTTGGATATACAGGTGCTAAATTTCAACGTTTGCTGATAATCTGGGACTTGGAAATGTACTGAGCACTGTCGAGGTTGGTAGCACACTATGATATTTGACTTGGAATTACTGTCCTGATGACTGGAGTGTTGCTTCAAAGATAAGAGTTCAAATCTCACCACGGCACTTGCAGAATTTATATTCAAGTAATTCAATGAAACGGAACTTTAAAAGAAAATCTATTAACCATAAAAGAAACAGTTACTGTGAAGATATAAGCGAACACAATTTTGATGAATTTAACAAGATGCAGCAATTTTAGTTGCGACTGGATGAGATGATTGGTAAATAAAATAGGAGAAACATGAAGGAAAATGACAGATCATCCAAAAGCTCCATCTGTTCACTAACATCTCTTTTCAAGTCTGGTTTGTACTGAATACATATTCTGGCTTTATTATTGACATCCACTTCCAAAGAAAAGTGGACTAGGCTATTTCTTGCAACCTTCCCACCCCATCATATCTCTTTAGGCAAAATTAGCATGGTAGTGCAAATATCATTAGGTTTATTCAGGAATCAGGAAAATGTAAATATACCAATAAAAAATTAAAGACTTGCAGCAGGTTCAACTTAAAGGAGAAAGGCAAAACAAATCAGTTAGGGATCAGGAGACCTGGGGGTATACAGACTTTAAAAGTAGTGGGATCATTTGTAAAAACATATCAATAAATACTATGAGTCCTCAACATTATCAGCAAAGCAACAAAATTGCGCTCAGTCTTTTTCAAGTAGCATCAACTGGAGAACCAATGCACCACCATTTAGGTGTATCAACTTGCATTATAGCCACCAGGATCGAAAGACCACAGTAAAATATAAACATTATTTATTTGAAGGAACTAGAGAGGTTGGTAGTTTGTTGTTGGATCCAAGAAACAAAGAGAAGAGATGTTCAGCATTATAAATGTCCTTTATGAAGCAAATAAATTGGAATAGTTTTAATAGGCGGAAAGGTTCATGGCCAAACAGTAAGCTAATTGAAAACAGAACTGAGGAGACATACGGAAATATTTTTATGGCAAAACAGAGGGATTACTTAAATAGGTTGTTGAAATTTCCAACCCAAGGACTATCTCAAATTACCTTCCCCAATATTCCATTCTTGTATGATTTTATGCTCTCATCTACCAGTAAGTAAAGAACTGGACTACCTTAGATGAAGTAAAAGGTTAAGCAGAATACTCATTTTGTGATGAGATTTACCCAACTCCTACTTCCCTTTGTCAAGTGTAAAGGATAACATTAACCACTTTATATCTTAATACTGTTGCACACTTTAACTTAGTTTGGCAATAAGTGACTGCCACTGACGCCGGAGAACCAGTGCATTGACTCTCATTCAGCCTGAGAAAGGACAAGCAAAGCCCTTGACCTCTTTCTCTTCCTCAGCCCCTTAAGAAGAATTGAGGTGCTTATCAAAAGTGTCATATTTCTTCCATTTTTTACTGTATAACAAAAACAATTCAGTTCTCATTTACCTAGGCCTGAAGTACTAAGTGAATGAATAAGCTCCATTATAGTCTGGACAAGGCTATTTCCTGCAACCTTTCCACCCCATCATACCTTTTTTGGCTAAATTAGCATGGTACAGTGCAAGTATGTATTTCTGTTCTGCATCCATCTAGATAATAAACCTAATTCACATCATTAGTCGCTTGAATGCTACTAAAGTTAACCCTCCGGGATTAATTTAACATCAAAGCTACATTATCATATAACATAATGCAAAGGTTATTCTTAACTAAAATATTAAGCGCCTGCCTATTTCGTTTCCGATTAGAGTAGGATGGGTCTATCAATCTCTGATGACCTTGCTTAATGGAATTCTTAAGCCCTTGTAACCTTTATATATCTGATTTTTCTTGTTTCGGAATAATGCATTTGATTGCTAAATTTTTATTGACATTTTTAGATCACTTTTCCATCTTAAGCTATTTGAGGAGATTTCATTTGGTCTTTTTCTGTCAGTTTATATGCATGAAAACATTAATATAATCTCCAGTATTTCATTGGAATGCTGGATTTAAGTGCAAGAAGTTTAAAATCTCTTGCTGAATAAAAGAGAAAAAGAGAGTAAGGAGAATGCAAAGATGCACTTACATTGCAAGCAATGTCTGAGGCACAGAAAGGGTGAAGACACCTAAAGGAGGTGGTCCATAGTGGTCAACAAATTAAATCAAAGTGAATAATGGAAATAGTTTCGTGACACCACGATTATAGAATGTCATGGTAAAAGCAAAATGCCCAACTTAAAAGACTTATGGATGAAAACGCATCAATAATTCGGTTAATTAAGTGATAAAATAAACAAGATGGCTAGTACTCATAGTGAAGCTTCCAGTATTCATTGTTATTACTCCATGCTATTGTCTGCAATCTGAAGATTTCTATGTTTTATTATGAAATGCAGAAATAATAATAGTTTCTATCATGATACAGCAGACCCTTGCTGGTTACCCTGCCTAGAACTAGCACCACTGAAAGCCAAGGGAAATCACTGGAACCAATATAGATTTAACCTTTAAATGCACAGAGGTTTTTTTTTCCATTTAGTTGCATGAAGCAAAATCAATCAAAAGAGTTTATTTATAATTTTCAGCTTCTACTGTAATGTCATTTCATATTTCCATTTTTTAATTCCCTGTCTAATGTTTAAAAAGCTATTTAAAAGTTGATGTTTCTGTTCCTGTTTTGCTGCCTGTGATAATGTGATTGGCCTATCTCACCCATGGTCAAGGAAGGTTCAAAATTTTCCGCCGTGGCCACAGTAATGGTCATGAAAAGGCGTGGAGTGGGACTAAATGGGAGAATGGATCAGCTCATGATAAAATGGCGGAGCAGACTCGATGGGCCGAATGGCCGACTTCTGCTCCTTTGTCTTATGGTCTTATGGTAATTTCTTCTTTAGTTTCCCCACAATGCCCTAATATACATTTGCTCAAGCCCTGGAATTTAGCCACCTTAATGTCCCTCAAGACTTCCAACACCCCCCTCTTCTACCTATGTCATTAGGACCAATGGCTGTTCTCCCTCCCACTTCATAATGTTCTGTGTTCAGTTTAAGTCTCCTTGACTCTGGCACCAAGATGGTAACAAACCATTCCGGAGTCTCACTCTCAGAAGCAGAATACCTGTCTGTTCTCCTCACTAGTGAATCGCCCCGTCATTATCATTTGTTGCCTGTTTTTGAGGACTTACAGACTTTCCCCTCCCCTGCCTTTGCTTTCCTCAGAAGCTATCCTCCCCTAAATGAATCCACAACAATATATTGGTTTGAAAGGGGAATAAATTTAGGGAACTCCTGCCATGCCTGTCTGCACTTCTTGCCCTTCCTGGTAGTTGTCCAATCTCTTTTATCCCCCCCTCTATGCCTGCAGCATGTCTAACTCGCTAAATTTTCAGGAAGTTCAGAAAGTTCAGGGATTTCAGCATGGTCAAGATCAGCAAGTGTTCCTATTCTTACTGTTATGTGTTACCAAATACATAAATTCATACTCTGTGCAGAAAGGAACATCGAAAAGTTTGATCAGCAGAACTCAAAGCCAGGCGTTACAGTAGTGTTGTGGTTAGCACAATGCCAGCTGTACGATTGGGGGTCAATTCCATCGGCTGTTTGTAAGGTGTTCGTACGTCCTCTCTGTGACCATGTAGGTTTCCTCTTTGTGTTCTGGTTTCCTCCCGCATTCCAAAGATGTACAGTTAGAGTTGTTGAGCTGTTGGCATGCATCGTTGGTACCAGAAACATGCAGACACTTGCAGGCTAACCAGCACAATTCACGCTGACTTAATTTGACACAAACAATGCATTTCACTGTATGCTTTGATGTTTTGATATATATGTGACAAATAAAGCTAATCTTTAATCTTTAAAGTCAAACGAGAAGGGAAATCAATAGCAGGGAGTGCAATGGAACTTAAGCTATGTCGTAATGTCAGTGTACTTCATACAGCTTTCATTGATTTGAAATTGGATTTTGGAAAAAAATTGAATGAGCTTTAGCTATAATAGAGCAGGCTGAATGCTACCATTCCTGGATAAATTTCTGAGCACTGTTCAACAAGGAATAATACAATAGGAGAGCTAAGTTCTCACTCTCAATTGAACATTTGAAAAGACGGAATGAAAGAAGTTACAAAGAATGAGAAAGGACAAAAACACAGTTATTATTATATCAAATTAAGTCAATAGAATAAAAATCTAGTGCACTCAAAGACTTCAACAGCTTCAATGTCATTGCCATTCATAAAGTGGATGATGGTAGAGAGGGAAAACAAGAGTTGGAAAGAGCATTCCTGAAGCAGATTACAAGGCAGCAATTCAGTTTTGCCCAATAAATTTATTAAACAATAAACACAAGCAACAGTAGAAAAGCTGCAAATATTTGTATAGTGGCTATAAATGTCATTACTTCCTTGAGTAATAGAAAATTATAAACAATTTAATTTAGTTTGTGGTCATCACTATTTCCCTGTATTTTAAAGAAGCTATTTGGTCTTAGCGTATCTCGGAAAAATAATTTCCAACAAATAACAGAGGGGCAATAATTATAAGTAAAAGCTGTTGAAATAAAACAATTGCCAAATAGAAATATACCAAAATGAATCAGCTGAGGTGTTTGCGCTAGGACTAAATGGCTTGGGCACCCGACGAATAGGCATTGATTCGCTAACGAACTGTGCTGGGATAAATGCGGAAATGACTCTGTAAATAAAAATGATGTTTTAACCTCCGGGAAAAATTGACAGAAATTGTTACAGAATGGGCAGAGTGATCAGAAACCCAGTTGATCGTGAGACAGCAGTGCTCACACTGCTTCATGGCAGCTTGCTGATTCGGAAGCTTCAGTCGGATTCATGCAGTTATCTGCTTCTTCAGAGGCAGCACTTAACAGGACAATTTCTTACCCATTGTGATCACTCTTAGTTGTAGCAATCAAAATGCTAGTCAATGTCACAGATTGAATTTGTCACCCCCTTAAGGGATGTTTGCTGTCTACCTGTTCCAAAGCATGTCACCAGAAGATATCACTTGTGCCCATGATTGGAAGGAAGGTTAAGGATGTAATAACGACATGCTCAGGGAGTTTCCCCTCTGAAAAACATTCTGGAGTTTTCATATGGTGCAAAGCGTTGATCCAAGAAAGATCCATCGAAAACTTTAGAATCTTGTCATGTCCATAGCCTTTTCTTCTTTGAGAAAGTTATTAACTTACAAGTAACAAAGATATTTGTTGCAACTCTGGATTAGTTAATTAGATTGAACCACAAATGGTCCAAAGGTATTGCAATGCAATGGTCTATGATAGGGGTTGTGAGTGTTGTGTATGCAGTCAAGCACTGGTATAGTGGTCCTAGTGAGGAACAGTCACTCGATATGAAATTCCTCATTTGATTTGAGGAACAACATTCCATTGTGAAAGATGCATTATATTAGACCTCCTACACCTTCCACTATGCTTCATTCCCCCACCCTTCAATATCTGCAGGTCCCATCATTCTTCTTTGCACCTCCTTTCCCTCATTATGCTCGAGTCACAATATTATAAGGAGCAACATTCCCAGTATAAAGTTTCGGCACAGACTAAAAGGGCCGAATGGCCTGTCTTCTGTGCTGTAGTGTTCTGTGGTTCTAGTTAAGATGGTGGTGACATCTTCCTCCAAACTGTCAGCCATTCCTCTGCTGCACAATCTTGTAATTGCAATTGAGCATCACAGCCGTCCACAGGCTTCCCATCTCTCAGGGTGGGACATCTGCTTGCTTGAACCTGTGCAAGGTTGAATGGAAAACAAGGTCAGCACTCCATTCAACGAAATGGAAGAAATCAGTTCCCATTAAAGAGATAGGTGGAGCACATAATTAGTTTAAGTCTGTTCTGAAGTAGTTTTTAAAAGTGTGTGTTATACTGTTCTTTACTGGATTTCACATTTTTTAGGAGGTCTCAGCTGATTCTGAGCTTTGACAGCTTGTGAGCTCAGGGACTGTTCCACAGTACTTATTCCAATAAAGCCCCTCACTGTGCTGCCGGCTGTCTTGTGCCCCGTCTATTCTCTGAATTGAGCCTGAACTCATTATGGTAGTTTAAAACTAATCAAGTCTTAGAGTTCAACATGGAACTCTTTAAAAGTTTACTAAGACTGAGCATACATCACAAATAACATATGGTTACAGTAAATAATGTGACATAAATTATTACAGAAATATACCAAAGATTATATGATAGGGAATGCTACAAAATATATGCATTAATATGTGCTCTGTAGCCTTAACACAGTAGCACAGTTTCACCTCTTAACTGTGACTTTAACTCACTTAACTGCATACATAATCACTCCAGTGATTAACTAAATGAACCTTTCCCCATAGTGGTAATCCTTGTGGTGATTCCCTTTAACTTGAAGTATTATGCATTCTTCAATCCTAAATGCTTTTGAACATCTGGTGATCACTCCAGAGGAATGTGGTTGCAATACTGGGGGGAGGTGGGTAAACCCTGTCAGCTGCGCTCCAGCAAGTTGCAAAGTTTGACTTCACCCCTCCGTATTTTAGAATACAAAATCATACCTATAGCAACTTTCTTGTTCCTCTAGATCAAGGTTGGGAAATGGGGAAGGGAGAGGGGAGGGAGGAGGAAGCGCCAGAGACACATTCTGTAACGATCAATAAATCCATTGTTTGGAATCAAATAACCTTGCCAGGTGTCTCAAGACTGGGTATGTTTGAAGCCACGCCACCTACCTCCCCCCAAACTGCCCCCCCGCCCCGGCACTCCTCCTCTGCCACCTGTCCCACACCCTCATCATTCCCAACATCCTTTGCTCCCCCCAGCTTTACAAACATGCTCTCCACTCCACATTGACCAGTACAGCACTGAGCAAGTCTTCCGCACCCTCGCTATATACATGTCTAAGTACTGTACGTGCTGACTTGTATGTCTTGTTGACCGCCACACTACTGGGATTCACCGAAGAATACTACAGTCAAAATCCAGTTGCATCCTTTTATTTGTCTGCATGAATGACTTTTTCAGCATTTTTCCTCAGTTTATACCTGACTTTAAAATTTCATCATCTAACCACTTATTTCCTCTAGGCATGCTAGAACCAACTTCTTCATCCATACACCTTTACATTAAGCAAAGGGTGCATTTTCTGGAGATTGACTTTAACTGCTCTTGACTGGAGTGAAACCCCTGTTAGAAGAGAAGAGTTTGGCCAAAGGCCAGTGAAAGATTTGTCACAGTGACTGCTCACATTGCACCCAAAGAATTGGCAGAGTTTTGAATTACTCACTTTATTATTCTGTGGTACAATTAAAGGTGCCTTAATCTTATAACTAATTGAGTCCTTTCATGCAATTCCATTAATTTTATATTTGTGACCTTCTGGGCAATTGTTTCATATCTTCATTACTTTGTGTAGAAAATTTATTCTGAGTTGATTGTTAATAAGGTGAAGCCAATGTTGCTTTGTTGTGAATTCCCCTACCTTACTGAATAGTGGGATCCATTTGTTGCTGTGAACATCTCAAAGTGTTTAGCCTTACCTTTCCTGTTCACTTCAGTCTGTTTCTTGGTATAGTTTATACTTATTTCTGAGAATCATCACAAAATATACTTCAAGTCAAGTGTAATTTTCTCAAGAAGGAATATCAAAACTGGCCAGAACTTTTCAAATTAAGTCTAATTGGCACTTTATAATATAAGTAATATTATTTTTTATGTTCAATCATAACAACAGCAAGAATAGATTAGTATTGTGGAGCCAACTGTGTCACTGAATTTATAACCCTCACTCTAAACACTCTAGCAAATTAATGCTTAGGGAACTGCATTTCCATTAAAAGTAAAATACTTATTTAATTTTTATAATTCATAAAATCTCATGTCCTCTAGAACAGATTTGTTTGCGTGTTTGGGATTTGTTCAGTAATGTTTTTATTTGGTTTGATGACCTAAGTAACTACTGCTACACCATATCGAAGAAGAATATTATTGACTGTCAAGTGCTTTGAAATATCCTGAGTACGTTGGCCTTCATTAGTTGGGGGATTGAGTTCAAGAAGCACGAGGTAATGTCGCAGTTCTATAAAACTCTGGTTCAACCATATTTGGAATATTGTGTTCAGTCCTGATTACTTCATTATAGGAAGTTTGGGGAAGTTTTAGAAAGGGTGCAGAGGAGGTTTACCAGAATATTGCCTGGCTTAGTGGGCATGTCTTAAGAGAATAGGTTGAGTGAGCTAGGGCTTTTCTCTTTGAAGAGGTGACTTGGTAGAAGTGTCAAGATGATAAGAAGCATAGATAGAATGGACAGCCAGAGACTTTTTCTCAGGGCAGAAATGGTTAATACGAGAGGCATAACTGTAAGGTTATCGGATCAGTTCAGGGACCATAAATACAGGGTGGCAGTATTTCACCAATCTGCAGGTAGCCTACTATCACACAGCCTTCAGTAACATGAATGTGTTTATATAGAAAAGATCCAAGTAATTAAAATAGTGTTTTTTTTCATTTTAAAAACAAATTTTCACTTCTGCAGGCATTGATAACTTCCTAATTCAGACTTTGAACTAGAGAAAACTTTCCAGATGCCAAAAATAAATTTAATTTAATTTCCTTTTATCATACTTAACATTGTACTTGGTCTCTGAAATGTTCCAGATGGACAAGGGGAAACCAGTCCCACTAGTGATAGCAGCAGGTGGAGGCGGCAAAGCCTATCTGAGTAAGGATTCCAGTTTCCCAGAAGAGATGTTGGAAACTGATTCTTCTGTTCCTGGAGTGAATGGCAGATCAGGTGCTGCGGGTGAGTAGCCTCCTTCAGTAGATTTTTTTGGTCAAAAGATTTCACAAGTTTCCTTGTTTTTGCGCACTGTGCACATTTCAACACCACTTCATCTGAGTCTATATCCTGTGTTTTGCCAAAAGCAATATTTTATCCAATAGGGAATTTCTGCCTGTGTTTTCAGCACTGAAATATTCTCCTCTGCTCAGAGCACTGGAATCTCTGGGGAGTTATCCTTGAAGTAACAGAAAAGGTCAAGCACTTCTTTTTTAATTCAAGAAGATTACTGCAAGGCAAAGAGAGATGGCACTTCCATCCATCTTTCACTTATCCATGCCATTCAGTCATGGATAATACATTGCTGAAAAATAAGCACACAAAATCAGATTTCTATTTACACTTCGCTAGTTTTTCTCTGTGTTTTATAAAACAAATATACATATAATAATGCTTTAATATTTTGGATTTTATCTGAAAATAAACAGAGTTTATCTTGTGACTGCAATCAGGCACTAATTCTAGAAAGTTTGAATTTCTTTTTTAATGAGAATGCTGAGCAGGTGATCTATTTAATCATGGAAGGAATTATTCAATCTGACATCATTTATTCTCCAGATCCATAATTTTGGCTGAAAAATTAATGAGTATGTAAGTATGTAAGAATAGTTTTGTATTGTTATTGTCTGCCTATGCTATTTTCTCTATAATTTTTGCTTTTGTCAGCCTCACATTAAGTTTAAGAAACATTTCACTTGTTATCTAAAGAATTGTAGTGTTCCTGTGTCATGGGACTTTGCAAACGAATCACATTGTGAAACTCCTTTATTTGTATTGATCAAAATGTTTTAGCCCCCGATCTTACTGTTATCTTTATAATTACCTAACATAGATTACTGGTTCATTATTATCTCATTTCACCAACTCCTGATTAATTTGGAATGTCACAGGTTCTCCGCAAACCTCCCCACGGTATTATTGTTGTTATGTCATATATGTTACAAATCCCAGTTTAAATAATATCATTGCACCATGGTTACTCCAAATGCAGCTTGTAACTATTATTTAAGGTGACTTAAATTAATCATGTGGACCCTGTAACTAATCAGCTCTGAGCTAATATCTGCTCTATGGCTTGGAATCTATCCCTCTATCAGTGATCAATTACAATAGACATGACACGTTAGTGCATTGTGCCCTGAACTACATGACCCCAGATGTAAGTCTGAATCTCTGTTGACACTTTAACACCACTTTCTTCTGAAGAAGAGTCATTAATGGCTTTAGTTAAACTATGACAAAACATTTAATCATTAGGAGAAAGGGAAAATTGGTGTAGGATTGTACTTCCACTGTAACATGCAAAATACTGAAGGAATTGAGCAAGTCGGGCAGCATCTGTAAAGAGAAATAAGTAGTTGGCATTTTGGGCCAAGAAGCTTCATCAGGACTTGGCCCATAACACCGACTGTTTATCCCTCTCCATAAATCCGACCTGACTTGTTGAGTTCCTCCAGCTTTTTGCGTGTGTTGCTCAAGATTTCCAGCATCTGCAAAATCTCTTGTGTTTGTACTTCTACCGCTAGTTTATTGCAAAGAGCTGAAAAGAGGCTGAGCTGACCAACATCAAGTAGAAGCTCACATATATTCATTATTTACTTCCCAGAGGTTTCTCATTTATGTTATCTGCTTCAATGGTTGTGACGATAATTTGTTCCAGAAACCTTGTGCTGGATTAGCATTTTTTTACTCAGAATCTCCCAATGCTTGGCTTTCAATTGCTCATTATTTACAGCATTTTAAATATAAATAAGAATTTGTGTGATTTAGTTTGTAACCTTAGACAATAAAAGATAAAGGAACTGAAGGTGGAAACTAATTGCCGTGTAACTTGAAAATGCTTCATACGGTCCAGTTCTGAGAATAAAACTCTTATCAGATAGATTGCATTTTTCTTGCTCTCCTAAATCAGAAGATTTACTAAAATGCACTGAGTTTAATTTTGTTCCTATTGTGTTTTCTTGTAAAAAAAATGTGTAATTTGTAACTAATTCTTTTCTTGTGAGCACTGCTTATCTGATGCTATATCCAAGTAAGATTTTCATGGCAAATGTGCATGCATGTACTTGTGCAGTGACAATAAACTCGACTTTGAACAATAGAGGTTGTTCTGTGCAGAAAGCTAATTTGGTCTGCGTGGTGTGACTGAAGAGGAGAACCACTGCATATCCCAGTCCAAATTTCTTTTTAGCTGTGCCCTCCTTGGGCACAGAGTCAGGATGTCATGTTGCAGCTGTATATAATTTTGGCTAGTTCATATTTGGAGTATTGTGTACAGTTCTCTTTGCCCCATTACAGGAATGATGTGGAAGCCCTGGAGAGGGTGTGGAAGAGATTAACCAGGATGCTGCCTGAATTACAGAATCTTAGCTATAAGGGGAAGCTGGAGGAACCGCAGTTGAGGGGATACCTAATGGAGGTTTGTAAAATCATAGATAGGTCAGATAGTCATAATCGTTTCAGTCTGGGCAGAGGTGTCAAATGCCAGAGGATGTAGATTTAAGGTGAGATGATAAAATTTTAAAGGAGATGTGCAGGGTAAGTTTTTTTACTCAGAACGTGGTAGGTGCCTGGAAGGAGCTATCTGTGGAAGGTGGCATGATAGTGGCATGCAAGATGTATTTGGACAGGCACATGAACATACAGGGGACGGAGGGATATG
The DNA here is from genome assembly GCF_963921235.1 of Mobula hypostoma. NCBI lineage: Eukaryota > Metazoa > Chordata > Chondrichthyes > Myliobatiformes > Myliobatidae > Mobula > Mobula hypostoma. Next base: position 28,484,233 of record NC_086104.1, read on the forward strand.
GATCATGCGCAGGGAGATTGGTTTAGTTTAATTTGGCATCGTGCTCAGCACAGACATCATATGCTGAAGGAGCCTGTTTCAGGGCTGTACTGCTCTATGTTCTTTAAAATGCAGCTGTCTCAGGTTGAATTCTTCCAGCCTGCCTCTTATATTGACAAGATTGTTGTTGTTGTTATTCCTCTTCGTGCCTTGTGGCACATCGGGAAGCAACCTTGCTGATTCTATAGCATTTGGCTGTCTTCTATGAGGCCAAGTTGCCAACTCGATGCTCAACCCAGAACAGATGGAAAGCATGCAAGAAGCGGGGCAGATTTGAACCCAGGACCACTCATCTCGAAGCCCGGTGTGGATGCCACTATTACCTCTGCATTTTAACAAGATTAGTTTACATAGATATGCTTGTAAACAAATAAGATTGTGATACAACTTAACAAGGGTGATATAGCAAACCTAAATATTTGATATTTTCATGTATAAAGGGGAGAGATGTAGATTAATTAATGACATACAGTTGATGATAAAGTGAGAGAAAACAAACAATAAAGGGTAAATTAATGAGGAATATAAAATGGGACAATGAGTAAATAAAAAGTAAGTCCAAATGAACATCAACCCAATAGAAAATGAAGATGAGAAAACAGTTAGGGGATACGAGAACATGGAAGAGAAGATATTTTGCATCTGTCTTCTTGGTAGAAGATACTACAAATGTCCTATTGAGACTGGGCAGGACTAAGTACCAATACCATCACTAGAGAATTGAAATCAGACACTCCGAAGGCTTGCATCCTAGCATCCTTAAAGAAATGGGTACAAAGAGTTTACATAAGTTATAAACTTCCAAAAATATTGAGATTCTGTAAAAGTGCTAGAGGATAGAAAAGCTGCCAATAAGACACCCAACTCAAAAAAGGAGGAAGGCAAAACGGTAAGTATCTCATTTAACCAACAAGGAAAAATAAAAATAGATTATTAACAAATGCAGCACATAGATTAAGTGAATCAAGTTGGTCTAGGCAGTCTTGAGGAGGATTTCATGGAATGCATCTGTGATGGCTTTCTTGAACAGCGTGTTACTGAACCTACTAGGGAATGTGCTATCTTAGATCTGATCCTGTGCAATGAGACAGGTAAACTTAGCAATCTTGTAGTTAAGGATCCTCTTGGAAAGACTGATCACAGTATGATTGAGTTTCTCATACAAATGGAGGGTGCAATAATTCGATTTCAAACTACAATGGAGCCTACAATGGGATGCGAGACAATTGGGACAGAGTAGTCTGGGAAAACAAGCTATATGGTGGGACGGTTGAGGAACAGTGGAAGATTTTCAAAGAGATTTTTCATAGTGCTCAACAAAAGTATATTCCAGTTAAAAGCAGGGACCATAAGGATGGGGAGAACCAGCCTTGGATAACTAAGGAAATAAAGGAAGGCATTAAACTAGAGCTTGTGTGTACAAAGTCGCCAAGTGTAGTGGGAAACTAGAAGATCGGGAAAACTTTAAAAAGCAGCAAAGAACCACTAAGCGAGCGATAAAGAAAAGGAAGAGATTATGAAAGTAAACAAGCACAAAATGTAAAACTGGATAGTAAAAGTTTTTATAATTATATAAAGTTGAAAAGGATGGTTAATGTGAACGTAGGTCCCTTGGAGGACGAGAAGGTGAAATTGATATCGGGTACTGAGGAAATGGCGGAGGCTTTGAATGACCATTTTGTGTCGGTCTTCACAGTGGAGGACACACCTAATGTGCCAAAGAGAGATGTTATGGATGCGATAGCTAAGGACCTTGATACAATAGCTATCACTAAAAGTGCTGATCAAACCTGTGGGCCTGACGATGGATATGTCCCCTGGTCCTGATGGAATGCATCCCAGGGCACTGAAGGAAATGGCAGAGGTTATATTAGAGGCTTTGGTGACAATTTACCAAAATTTTCTGTACTCTGGGCAGGTCCCGGTGGATTGGAAGACAGCAAATGTCACACCACTGTTCAAAAAAGGATGTAGGATATAGGCAAAAGGCAGGTAACTAGGCCAGTTCGTTTAACATCTGTCGTTGGGAAAATGCTAGAAGCTATCATTAAGGAAGAAATGGGAAGGCATCTGGAAAGAAATGGATCAATCAGGCAGACGCAGCATGGATTCAGCAAAGGCAGGTCCTGGTTGGCAAACTTACTGGAGTTCTTTGAGGATATAATGAGTGCAGTGGATAGAGGGGAACAGATGGACATTATTTACTTGGATTTCCAGAAGGCGTTCGATAAGGTGCTGCATAAAAGACATCCATAAGATAAGAATGCATAGAGTTGGGGGTGATGTATTAGCGTGAGTAGATGATTAGTTAACCAATAGAAAGCAGAGAGTTGGGATACATGGGTGTTACTCTGGTTGGCAATCAGTGGTGAGCAGTGCTGCTGGGGCCGGTGCTGGGCTCACAACTGTTCATGATATACATTAACAATCTGGAAGAGGGGACCGAGAGTAGTGTATCTAAGTTTGTTGATAATACTAAATTGAGTGGAAAAGGAAATTGTGCAGAAGATACAGAACACCTGCAGAGAGATATAGATAGGTTAAGTGAGTGGGCAATGGTCTGGCAGATGGAGTACAATGTTAGTAAATGCAAGATCATCCACTTTGGAAGGAAAAATGAAAGAGCAGATTAATGTTTAAATAGTAAAAAAAATTGCAGCATGCTGCTGTGTGGAGGGGCTTGTGCATGAATCGCAAAAGGTTGGTTTGCAGGTGCAACAGGCTATCAAGAAGGCAAATGGAATGTTAGCCTTCATTGCAAGAGGGCTTGAATTTAAGAGCAGGGAGGTTATGCTGCAACTGTACAGGGTACTGGTGAGGCCATAGTGGGAGTACTGCATGCATTTCTGGTCTCCTTACTTTTAGAAGGATATACTGGCTTAGGAGGTGGTGCAGGGGAGGTTCACCAAGTTAATTCCAGAGATAAGGGAGTTAGACTATGAGGAGAGATTGAGTTGCCTGGGACTGTACTCACTGGAATTCAGAAGAAGCCTCTATCTTAAAATTATGAAGGGATAGATAAGATAGAGGTAGGAAAGTTGTTTCCACTGGTTGGTGAGACTAGAACTAGGGGACATAGCCTCAAGATTCGGGGGAGTAGATTTAGGATGGAGATGAGGAGGAACTGCTTTTCCCAGAGAGTAGTGAATCTGTGGAATTAACTGCCCAATGAAGCAACGGGGGCTATGTCAGTAAATATACTTAAGACAAGGCTGGATAGATTTTTCCGTAATAGGAGAATTAAGAATTATGGAAAAAAGGCGGGTAGGTGGAGATGAGTCCATGGACAGATCAGCCATGATCTTATTGAATAGCGGAGCAGGCTCAATGGGCCAGATGGCCTACTCCTGCTCCTATTTCTTATGGTCTTATCTGAAAAATTGTAACCTAATTATTTAAGCAGAGTCAACACAGCTTCATGAAGGAGAAGTTGTATCTGACTAGTTCAGTGGAGTTTTTTGAGAGAGCCTCAATTGGAGTGGATCAAACAATCAGTAGATGCTTAAGCTTCCAGAAAAATTTAGTCACAAGATAACAGTTAAATTTGTTGGAAGGTTACCAAGTCAAAAGGGTAATGTTACAATAGTCAAGGGGGATTTCAATTTGCAGGTAGATTGGGAAAATCAGGTTACTGCTGGATTCCAAGAGGGGGAATTTCTAGAATGCCTATGAGATGGATTTTTAGAGCAGCCCACGGTTGAGCCCACTAGGGAATCAGCTGTTCTGGATTGGGTGTTGTGCAATGATCCAGATTTGATTAGAGAGCTTAAGGTAAAAGGACCCTTAGGGGATAGTGATCATGATATGATTAAATTCACCATGAAATTTGAGGAGAAGATGAAGTCAGATGTATCCATATTACAGTGGAGTAAAGAGAATTACAGAAGCACGAGAGAGGAGTTGGCCAGAATCAATTGAAAAAAAACACTGGCAGGGATGACAGCAAAGCAACAAGGCCTGGAATTTCTGGAAGCAATTCGGAAGGCACAGGTTGTATACATTCCAAGAGGAAGGAGTATGACACAACCGTGGCTAACAAGTGAAGGCAAAGCCAACATAAAGGCCAAAGAGAGGACATATAATAGAGCAAAAATTAGTGGGAAGTTAAAGGATTGGGAAGCTTTCAAATACCAACATAAGGCAACTTAGAAAGTGATTAAGAAGGTAAAGATGAAATACAAAAGTAAGCTAGCCAGTAGTATTAAAGAGAACCAAATGTTTCTTCAGATACATAAGATGTAAAAGAGAGGCAAGAATGGAATGTTGAGAGGACTAAATAAGGTGGGTGTGGGGAGGATGTTCCTTTGGTGGGGGTATCCAGAACTAGAGGGCACAGCCTCAAAACTGAGGGGTAACCTTTAGAACAGAGGTAAGGAGGATTTTTTTTTAGCCAGAGAGTGGTGAGTCTGTGGGATGCTCTGCCACAGACTGCATTGGAGGCCAAGTCCATGGGGTAGATCCCTGATTGGATGAGGCATCAAGGGATATGGTGTTACAAGAATCACCCCTTGTAATAATGATCAGTGAGGCACAGAGAATCTGTATTCACCGACAAGTAACTTCTATTGTTTCTACTAAAAAGCAGATGGGTTCACATTCTTATCTACCTGTGTGCTGCCTACTAGAATCCCTGACACTCCATGAACAGTCGATGCAAAGAAAAGGTATTACCTGGGAAAGGAGTCTGCGCTGGCCACGTGTTCCTTGTGGTTCCGATCTCCATGTGTCCATAGGGTCCTCCTTATCGCGATGGTTGGTCACTGCCTGCTGGAGAGTTATCGCCCCTGAGTATTTGGAGTTCCTGAGTTTTATACTGTTCCTCATCAATTGAACCATTGGATCTCCATCCCACTGGCTAACGGTTGCCTGACCTACCTAGGGTCACCTTCTTACTGGTCATTGTACAGGGCTACAACCAATATTGTTTCATGGTTCTGCCCAACCCAGCCTTGTGTATTTGTGCCTTTACACTCTGACTGGTCCAAACCAGTAAAATAAGGCAACCCAGACAGAGTCTAACAAAATTACAGATTGCAGGTTTGGCATTTTACAGAGTAGCTACTCCTCTGCGAATGGTCTCAGGTTTATTGCTCTGATTAGATTGTCCCAGAACAAGAATCAGTTCAGCGTCCACGGCCTTTACATAACAAATAGCTACTTGTTTGAGAATGGTCTCAGGTTTAGCAGATCCTTATACGAAGCTTCCTGTGTCCATTTAGTTGCTCTGATTAGATTATCTAAGAGTAAGAATCAGTTTAGAGTCCACAAAAAAGGGGGAAACAAAGATAACTGGCTTGTCTGCTTCCCCTGTCCTTGATTAAACTGCAGTTTCTTCTGGCCAGCAATGGTGAGAAGGCACGTGTATGGGGTTGAATGGGATCCGGGATCGACCATGATGAAGTGGGGGGAGCAGACTCAATGGGCTGAATGGTCTCCTATCAGACCACTGGAAAACAATGCTGGAGAGGTAGTAATGGGGGACAAATGGCGGACAAACTGAGTAAGTATTTTCCATCAGTCTTCACTGTGGATGGCACTAGCAGTATGGAGGAAGTTCCAGGTGTCAGTTGTCATGAATTATGCGAAGTTACCATAACTAGAGAGAAGGTTCTTGGGAAATTGAAAGGTCTGACGGTAGATAAATCACCTGGACCAGATGGTGTATAGCCCAGTGTTCTGAAAGAGGTGGCTGAAGAGATTGTAGAGGCATTAGTAATGATCTTTCTCGAATTACAGGTGTCCCCCGCTTTTTGAACGTTCGCTTTATGAAACCTCACTGTTACGAAAGACCTACATTAGTTACCTGTTTTCGCTAACAGAAGGTGTTTTCACTGTTAAGAAAAAAAGCAGCGCACGCCCTGAGCAACTGCTCTCCCCCGGATTCGGAACTGCATTCTCGCCGGCATTGCTTAAACACATGCCTGTGAGCAGCCGTTTGCAAGATGAGTTCTAAGGTATCGGAAAAGCCTAAAAGAGCTCAGAAGGATGTTACACTTAGCGTAAAACTAGACATAATTAAGTGTTTCGATCGTAGTGAACGAAGTAAGAACAAAGTGAGTTTGGCTTGTGGAAGTTGACGAAGATGATGTTGAAGAGGTTTTGGCATCCAATGACCAAGAACTGATAGATGAAGAGCTGATGCAATTGGAAGAGGAAAGGATAACAACGGAAAACAAATGCAGTAGCGAACTGAACGTGAAGCAACTGCGTGAGATTTTCGCTGCAATGATAAAGTATGACTTTAATTTTGAAAGGGTACGTCGGTTTAGGGCATATTTGCCCTGTATGATAGAAAAATGCGCGAGGCTCAGCAGTCAAGCCAGCCTTCCACATCAGCCACAGCAGACGACGAACCTCAACCTTCGACATTGAGGAAGGCGGACATAGGAGAAGATGAGCTGCCTGCCCTAATGGAAACAGACGACGATGAGATGACACCTCAGTGTCCCACCACTCCAACCCCCAGGCCGCGGGCAAGTACTGATTAGCGGAGAATGCAGTGGTAGCTAGGCGGCACCCAGCACATCTTTAAGAAAAAAGCCGAAATAAACATGCTAATTAATTAGGTGCCGCCCAGCCAGTAAATGTCGGCCCAGATCAGAAGCGACGCAATCAGCAATCGCCTCTGATATGGGCCAACAATTACGTGCCAGGCGGCACCTAATTAATTAGAATGTTTATTTCGGCTTTTTTCTTAAAGATGTGCTGTGTGCCTCCCGGCCACCACTGTACCCCTGCATGCTTCGCAGCAATGTATCAGTCAGCGGCCTGGAGGGTGGGGGCCACTGCACCACCCAAACTCCGACTCAGCCTAACACACCATCATCAGTGTGCTCGGCGCTGCCTTCCCGATTCTGGTAAGAGATACTACACTGTACATACATTATTTCTGCTTTATATCGGCTGTGTATTTTCACGCGTTATTTCTTATGACTTGGCAGCTTCATAGCTTAAAGGTTACTGGAGAGCGCTTGCGCCGTTTTTTTGCCAACAGCACTTGCGTGAGATTTTCACTACGACAAACAGTGCAGGCAATGGTTGTAGAAAAGTCTTTCTACTTTATATAGGCTGTGTATTTATCATATCACTCCTGCTTTTACTATATGTTACTGTGACTTTAGGTTTTATGTGTTATTTGGCGTGATTTGGTAGGTTATTTTTGGGTCTGCGAACGCTCACAAAATTTTCCCATATAAATAAATGGTCATTGCTTCTTCGCTTTACGACATTACGGCTTATGAACCATTTCATAGGAACGCTCTACCTTCGGATGGTGGGGGAAACCTGTACTAAATTCTGGAATAGTTCTGGAAGACTGGAAAATTGCAAATGTCATTCCACTCTTCAAGAAGGGAGAAAGGCAGAGGAAAGAAATTATAGGCCAGTTAGTCTGATCCCAGTGATTGGGAAGACGTTGAAGTCGATTATTCAGGATATGGTTTCAGGATACTTGGAGGAACGTGATAAACTAGGCCATAGTCAGCATGGGTTCCTCAAGGCAAGTTCTTCCCTGACAAATATGTTGGAGTACTTTAGACAAAGGAGAATCAGTTGATATTGTGTACTTGGATCTTCAGAAAGCCTTTGACAAGGTGCCACATATAATGTATGGTCATGCACTTCAGTAGAAGAAATGAAAGGGTTGACAGTTTTGAAATTGGAGAGAAGATGCAAAAAAACTGAGGTGTACAGGGACTTGGGAATCCATGTGCTGGATTTTTTAAAGGTTGATTTGAATGTTGAGTCTGTGGTGAGAAAGGCAAATGCGATGTTAGCATTCATTTCAAGACAACTAGAATATAAAAGCAAGGATATAATGTTGAGACTTTATAACACACTGATAAGGCCTCATTTGGAGTATTGTGAGCAGATTTGGGCCCCTTCTCTTAAAAAGGATGCACTGAAACTGGGTCGGGAGTGTTCAAAGGAGGTTCACAAAAATGATTCTAGGTTTGAACAGCTTGTCATATGAAGAGCATTTGATGGCTCTGGACCTGTATTCACTGGGATTCAGAAGAATGAAGGGTGACCTCTTTCAAACAGAGTAATTTTCAGGTAGACAGACTGTGGTTAACACAATGATCATCGCAGGGAATATTTTTTGAAATTTATATTACAGACTTGGAAAATAGAAGGCAATGCACTGAAGCCAGATTTGCAAATGAACACAAAAACCACAGATGTGAATGTGTAAGGAGAGTACCGTTTACAGAGATACTGTATATTGGTACTGTCGACGTTTCAGGCCGAGACCCTTCGTCAGGACCTCGACGAAGGGTTTCGGCCTGAAACGTCGACTGTACCTCTTCCTAGAGATGCTGCCTGACCTGCTGCATTCACCAGCAACTTTGATGTGTGTTGCTTGAATTTCCAGCATCTGCAGAATTCCTGTTATTTGCGTATATTGGTACTGCTTGGTTAGTTAGATTACATTTGTTCAGAGGTGCTGCATTTATTAATAATCTATTTTTATTTGTTGGTTAGATGAGATACTTGGTGGTGAGTGGGCAAATAGCAGGCAAATGGAGTTTAATGTAGAGTCATATGAAATTTTTCATTTTGCAAGGAAGAATAAAAGAACAGCCTATCATTTAATGGAGAGAAGCACGCAGCAGGTAATATGAAAAGCAAAGAGAAAGTTGGTCCTTTTAAGGGAGTCAAGATATAAGAGTTGGTAAATCTTACAAGGCAGTAGTGAGTTCAACAGTCTCTGCATCCTCACAAGCCTTTGATTCTTTGTGCCTTGATTTTTAGATAAATGTAAAGACATTTCTGAATCAATTCCTCGTTTCTCCTCTGCTGCTTATCTTCAGATAGTACAGAGATTCATGAAAGTGAATCACGGGCAATAAGTTTTAAAGTGCAAAAAAGCACATCTCAGCAAAAGACTATATATATAAGAACATGTTTTTCTTTAAGTTTGATTATTGAGATACAGTGCGGATGTGGCCCTTTGATATGTGCCGCCCAGCAATCCACCAATTTAATCCTCGCCTAATCATGCAATAATTTACAATGACCAATTAATCTACAAACCGATATGTCTTTGGATTGTGGAAGGAAGCTGGAGAACCTGGAGGAAACCCATGCGGTTATGTGGAGAACGTACAAACTCCTTGCTGGTGCTGTAAAGCGTTGTGCTGACCGCTACAGTACTCTGCCACCCCTGAAGTTCCATCACTCTTGGAAGGAAATACAGCAGCCAATTTAGTAATTGAGTCAATACTTGCCTCCGAACTATAAACAGAAACTTTTGGAAATGCTCAGCAGGTCCAATGGCATTTTATAGAAAGAGTGCTAATGTTTTGAGTTCCAAGCAAAGACCTAAAACATTGTGTGTTTCTCCTTCTATTGGTGATTTCTAAGATTCTCCATGCTTTTATTGCCAACTTAGTACCCTTTACAAGATTGACTCCTTTTGGTGGTTGACTTTGGGAGCAAAATGTTGATTGCCAATCAGCAGATATTATAAGACCATAAGATATAAGAGCAGAAGTAGGCCATTCAGCCCATCAAGTCTGTTCTGCCATTCAATCTTGGGCTGATCCAATTTTTCCAGTCATTCTCATTCCCCTGCCTTCGTTACATACCCTTTGATGCCCTGGCTAATCAAGAACCTATATATATCTGCCTTAAATACACCCAATGACTTGGCCTCCACAGCCGCTCGTGGTAACAAATTCCACAGATTCACTACCCTCTGAATAAAGTAATTTCTCTGCGTCTCTGTTCTAAATGGATGTCCTTCAATCCTGAAGTCGTGCCCTCTTGTCCTAGACTCCCTTACCATGGAAAATAACTTTGCCATATCTAATCTGTTCAGGCCTTTTAACATTCAGAATGTTTCAATGAGATTCCCCCTTGTTCTCCTGAACTCCAGGGAATACAGTCCAAGAGCTGCCAGATGTTCCTCATACAGTAACCCTTTCATTCCTGGAATCATTCTCATGAAATTCTCTGAAACCTCTCAAATGTCAGTATGTCCTTTCTAAAATATGGAGCCCAAAACTGCACACAATACTCCAAGCGTGGTCTCACAAGTGCCTTATAGAGCCTCAGCATCACATCCCTGCTTTTATATTCTATACTTTGAGAAGTGAATGCCAACATTGCATTTGCCTTCTGCACCACCAACTCAACCTGGAGGTTAACCTTTAGGGTATCCTGCACAAGGACTCCCAAGTCCCTTTGCATCTCTTCATTTTGAATTCTCTCCCCATCTAAATAATAGTCTGCCTGTTTATTTCTTCCACCAAAGTGCATGACCATACACTTTCCAACATCGTATTTCATTTGCCACGTCTTTGCCCATTCCCCTAAACTATTTAAGTCTCTCTTCAGGCTCTCTGTTTCCTCAACGCTACCCGCTCCTCCACCTGTCTTTGTATCATCAGCAAACTTAGCCACAAATCCGTTAATCCCATAGTCCAAATCATTGACATACATCATAAAAAGCAGCGGTCCCAACACTGACTCCTGTGGAATTCCACTGGTAACCGGCAGCCAGCCAGAATAGGATCCTTTTATTTCCACTCTCTGTTTTCTGCCACTCAGCCAATACTCCACCCGTGCTAGTAACTCCCGTGTAATTCCATGGGCTTTTATCTTGCTAAGCAGCCTCATGTGCGGCACCTTGCTAAAGGCCCTCTGAAAATCCAAGTACACCACATCTACTGCATCTCCTTTGTCTACCCTGCTTGTAATTTCCTCAAAGGAATGCAGTAGGTTAGTCAGGCAGGATTTTCCTTTCCTTTCTATCTTGTCATGTGCCTCCAGGTACTCTGTAATCTCATCCCTAATAATCATTTCCAACAACTTCCCAACCACTGATGTCAGGATAACAGGTCTATAGTTTCCTTTCTGCTGCCTCCCACCCTTCTTAAATAGCAGATTAACATTTGCAATTTTCCAGTCATCCGGTACAATGCCAGAATCTATCGAACCTTGAAAGATTATTGTTAATGCCTCCGCAAACTCTTCAGCTACTTCCTTTAGAACCCAAGGGTGCATTCCATCAGGTCTAGGAGATTTATCCACCCTCAGACCATTAAGCTTCCTGAGCACCTTCTCAGTCATAATTTTCACTACACATACTTCACTTCCTTGACACTCTTGAATGTCCAGTATACTGCAGATGTTTTCCACTGTGAAGACTGATGCAAAATATGCATTCAGTTCATCTGCCATCTCTGCATCTCTCATTACAATATCTCCAGCATCATTTTCTATTGGTCCTATATCTACCCTCAACTCTCTTTTATCCTTTGAATACTTTAAAAAAAGCCTTTAGTATCATCTTTGATATTAGTCGCCAGCTTCCTTTCATAATTCATCTTTTCCTTCCTAATGACCTTCTTAGTTTCCTTCTGCAAGTTTTTAAAAGCTTCCCAATCCTCTATCCTCCCAATTGTTTTGGCTTCCTTGTATGCCCTCTCTTTTGCTTTTACTTTTGCTCTAACGTCACTTGTCAGCCATGGTAGTGTCCTTCTTCCATTCAAAATTTCTTCTTATTTGGAATACTGTATATCTGTCTTCCACTTCCCTCATTTTTCGCAGAAACTTCAGCCTTTGCTGTTCTGCTGTCCTTGCTGTTAGTGTCCCTTTCCAGTCAACCTTGGACAGTTCCCCTCTCATGCCATTGTAATTTCCTTTATTCCACTGAAATACTGACACATTGGAATTTAGTTTCTCCTTCTCAAATTTCAAAGTGAACTTGATCATATTGTCATCACAGTTCCCTAAGGGTTCCTTAATCTTAAACTGTCCAATCAACTCCAGATCATTGCACAACACCCAATCCAGCACAGCTGATCTCCTAGTGGGCTCAACAACAAGCTGTTCTAAAAAGCCATTCCTTAGACATTCTACAAATTCTCCCTCTTGAGGTCCAGTACTGACCTGGTTTCCCAATCCACTTTCATGTTAAAAAATATTATTATTTGTTCATCCATACTTCCATCCATACTGACATAAAGTGGACCAACTTTCACACTACGACTTTCTTTGAATGGTCTCACTGGGCTGAATGCATATGCTGTCAGTTGGTTTTATTATTCATGGTTTAAAAGGACATTGTGCTCAAATGCTTTGAAAAGTTCTTAAAATGAGTTAAAGGTATTAAGATTTGCTTATTTTAACATTCAGATGCTGAGATGTTCAGCCGTGATCACATCAGTGGCAACAGTCCATTATGAGAGGCATAAGTGTGATAATGGTTGCCACTAAGTGGGTTGGGCAACTTGGCATAGGAGGCAAAAGACGTCCACCTTTTAGAACGCCCATATCCTGCTTTGACCTCAATGAGGAAGAATATATTCACAGGGCTGGGTTTTCCGAGGTCATAATCACCAAGATATGTGACACACATCAAAGTTGATGGTGAACGCAGCAGGCCAGGCATATGTGACATTCTGCAGGGAGACCTTTGGCCACACTCTTATGCCTGGCTTGCTCTCCTGTACAGGTCCAACTACGACAGATAGACTAACATTTTTGACCACAATGTTTTTAAACTTGTTGCTGCTGCAGACTTCTGCCATGTCCTCCGGTTCACTGCTTACTGCTGCAAAAAGGAAGTCAGCCAGGCACTTTATTCACATAGCGAGTATTTCATCAACTTTAACTTCAGTAAATAACAGATGACATCTCAAGGACTGGCCAGCATTACTTGTTTCCATGTATGCAGTTAGACATTGACTATAATCCCATAGCCATAAGACCTCCCCTTAATTTCCCCTTCATTTTATGAACAAGCAAGGTTTCCGCTCCCTCATTGTACAGGTTATTGCAGATCATGAGAATGATTTTGGTGGTGTGTGCCAAGTTTCCAGCAAATACATCTCGAGGCATTCTCCTGAACATTTTCATTTGTCAGCTATACCCAGAAAAATGAACGTTGGGACTTAAGGTCTATCCTATACTTTCTGGATGGCTAATTCCATGTGCTCTGTAACCGCAGCATTTGAGACCTGATCATAGTGGAAAATGCCACAAGTCTCTTAAAAGTGAGAATCTGTTGCCTGCTTCAGTTGAGGGACACCTTCAGAATATGCCATGGTTTCATTGCCGCCTGCTGTATGCTGCACAAGCTCGTCAATCAAAAGCAGCAAGGGCTGCTGGAAGAAGGAGAGCTTGCGTGCCAGGAGGATCAGGACCAGATGAAAGAAGTTTACTGTCGAAGGGATGCCCTGCTCCATCTCACCTTCTGGTTCACTGGAACATCCAGGTAATGACTACACATGATATGGCAGTAATCCTGATTTTCATGAGTTCCTGGTGCAGTGTTCTGCACTAGAATCTTTAGCGCTGACATAATATACCAATAACCAGCTGGGAGGGCTCCTATGAAGCATTCTATACCATCACAACCTACTGTCCAATGTCTCAAAGTATTTACCTGTACTAAATGAAAGAAGCAGTGATCTGAGTGCTTTCATGTCTCACTACAGCATCACGGAATTACTTGACAAGTAATATTTTGTGTGAGGAACTAAAATTGTCTGTGCTGCTCCTGTTGATTTTGGAGAATTTGGCAGTCTCTAGAGGTGCAGTTCATTTTGTATCGATTACTGCTTCCTGGAGACAAGCCGTTTTTTTATGAGTACCACTTCCTCTGTGGGTTATTTTTTTCGATTTGAAGCAGTGAGTAAAGACATTCATCTCCATCCATTTTTTATTCGGCAATATCTGTGATTGTTAAGCTTTTGGCAATATTAATAAATATTTAATAGACATATTTTGAAGAAAGTATTATGTTTACATTTATCTTTGTGCCGCATGTTTACGTTCATTTACACAGTGTAGATATGGAGTGTTATGTACGTGTATTGTTGAAACTACTTGATCATCTGTCTGTTTCCTGCTTTGTGATAATACTTGACAATATTAATATATTCAGGCATGCAATGATTCTGTATTAAATTTGGTATATATTTTACTTACCTCTTTGCACTTTCACAAAATTTTCTCATGAAAAACACAAACAGAAAGCTTCTACCCTGAGTGATTTTTGAGAAGTTGTTTAGCTTACTGCATTGCTGTGTTCACCTGCACAGCGAGGGCAGTAACCATCATTAAAAGTGCACTTTCTGTCATGGTCTACATTCTACAATAAAAGTGGTGTGAAGGTCTCCTAATGGGGTAATACATTTTCTTTCAGCATGACTCTAGAATGAGGAAAATGCTCAATTGTGGAGGAGATTTCTGCCAGGCTCTACTTCAGGTCTTCCATTCTCACCTCCCCTCTGGTTTTTCCTCCTGACAGGCATCCACTTCCATTTGATTTAGCGAACTGCCTCCTCCTTCACTGTTTGTAAAGAGAGATTGTTTCCGGGTTGCGGGGTTTTAGTTCCGTTCTTTCTGCTTAGTGCGCATGTCTCACTCTCCTCCAAAATAGCAAACAGGTGTGCTCATGATGTATGGCCACAATGGAGAATGTGCCTTTAAAAACTGATGCTGTGGGTGCTGCACAGTGAAAGCATCGGCAGACATATGGGACTCGATGTGTTCCTGGAATCAAAAAGGCTTTGCTTCTGGATGGAAATCACATGAACTCCATTGAAAATGCATTTTGGCTAATCCTGCAGTACTTTTGCGGGGGACCAGATTAGATGTTAGTGGTAAACGCAAGTCAGCATATCAAAAATAGCATATTTAACAAAAGTTCTATTGCTAAGATTGGACTTGATTAAGATGTAGCATTACACATTTTTGAAATAAGACTACATGACCATAAGGCATAGGAGCAGAATTAGGCCATTTGACCCATTAAGTCTCCTCTGCTATTTGATCATGGCTGATTTATTTTCCCTCAATTCCATTCTCCTGCCTTCTTCTCATAACCTTTGACACCCTGACTGATCAAGAACCTAAACAACAGGAACTCTGCAGATGCTGGAAATTCAAGCAACACACATCAAAGTTGCTGGTGAACGAAGGGTCTCGGCCTGAAACGTCAACTCTACCTCTTCCTAGAGATGCTGCCTGGCCTGCTGCGTTCACCAGCAACTTTGATGTGTGTTGATCAGGAACCTGTCAACTTCCGCTTAAATATATCCAATGACATGGCCTCCACAGCCTTTTGTGGCAATGAATTCCACATAATCACCATGCTCTGGCTAAATAAATTATTCCTCATCTCTTGTCAGTTCCAAAGGGATGTCCTTATATTCTGAGGCCTCACCCTCTAATCCTAGACTTTCCTACTAACAGAAACACCTCCTTCACGTCTACTCTATCTAGGCTAGTGGTCACCAACCCGTCGATCGCAATCGACCGGTTGATCTTTGAGACTTTCCCAGCAGATCCCGAAAAAATTCAAAAATAAATACACAAATACTGTTGTAATGTGAGCATTATAAAAATAAGTAATACTAATTAGGATAATGGTAATATAGCAATACTTTCGCTACTGAAAGCTGTTTGTAAAGAGAGATTGTTTCAGGGTTGCGGGGGTTTAGTTCTGTTCTTTCTGCCCAGTGCGCATGTGTGTAGCTCCCCCACCATGCACCGCGTTTTCAGTGTAGCTTGTGCTGCATCAAAGTGACCAATTAGATTAGATAAGAGTACAGACTGTCACAAACATCAGTATACAGTAGTGGTCCCTAACCTCCAGGCCGTGGACTGATACATTGCTGCGAAGAATGCAGTGGTGCAACGGTAGTCGGAATGCACCCAGCACATCTTTAAGAAAAAAAGTCGAAATAAACAAGCTAATTAATTAGGTGCAGCCCGGCACGTAAGTGTCAGCCCAGATCAGAGGCGACGCAATCTGCTATTGAAGCATCATTTCGTGTAAGTCACCTTTTGGCTAAACACAAGAAGCCTTTAACAGATAGCGATTTATTCAAGGAAGCAATGGCCATTACTGCAGAGACTGTTTTTAATGACTTTAAAAACAAAAACAACATCACAACCGCAATACATAATATACCGCTTGGCCCTGCAACAGTGACAAGGAGGGTAGAGTCACTGTCAGAGGATGTGGACGAACAAGTGTTAAAGAACTTGTCTGAATATTTTTCACTACAGTTCGATGAATCCCTGGATGTAATGCAAACAGCTCAGCTTGTTGTATTTGTCAGAATGGCTTTCCAGGATTTTACAACAAAGGAGGACTTCCTCACTCTTTTGCAAATAAAGGAGAGTACAATGAGTTTTTAAAATACGTCCATGAAAATGACATCCCCATTCATAAACTGGTGGCAATTACTACTGATGGGGCCCCAGCAATGTGTGGTGTGTGCGTTGGTTTTATAGCACTAAAAGTCAGTGCCTACTTCGGGTCAACTTATCTATGTGAAATTGCATTTTTACAGATGAAAATTATTAAATCTAAGTACAGGAGCTGTCTTACTGACAGACACCTCACAGAGTATCTCAGACTGGCTGTCTGTAGTTATGAGTCAAATTTCAGGGAACTAGCAGAAAGTATTCGGCCCCAGTCATCACACTGAGTGCAACAGTCAATTTTTATTCATTTATTTTTCGCGTTGAAATAAAATTAAATAATGAAACTTAGAGTTAAAGGTGTGAAGTATTGTAACATTCTTAAAGAAAGACAGTTATGGCCTGTTTGATATGCTAGTTACAGTGTTTTCTTGTTTGAGTTAATTTGAAAGTTTGACAAAAGTATTTTGTGTAATTCAAATACAATTAGCCCAAATAAAAGGCCTCAAATTGGAAGTACAATCTGAGCTGTTTTTTCTCTAAACGATTTAGTAGGTAGATCTTGCCTTTCACTAAGGTCGAGGTAGGGGATCTTGGGCTTAAAAAGGTTGGTGACCACTAATCTAGGCCTTTCAATACTCGGTAAGTTTCAATGAGAGTTTAGAAGAATGAGGGGAGAACTCATAGAAACATTTTGAATGTTGAAAGGCATGGACAGAGTGGTTGTGGCAAAGTTGTTTTCCATGATGGGGGAGTCTAGTACGAGAGGGCATGACTTAAGGATTGAAGGGCATCCATTCAGAACAGAAATGCGAAGAAATTTTTTGAGTCAGAGCGTGGTGAATCTATGGAATTTGTTGCACGGGCAGCAGTGGAGGCCAAGTCATTGGGTGTATTTAAGGCAGAGATTGATAGGTATCTGAGTAGCCAGGGCATCAAAGGTTATGGTGAGAAGGCGGGGGAGTGGGACTAAATGGGAGGATGGAGTAGCTCATGATAAAATGGTGGAGCAGACTCGATGGGCCGAATGGCCTACTTCTGCTCCTTTGTCTTATGGTCTTATGGAGATCCTTCCTCATTCTTCTAAATTCCAGCAAGTACGGGTCCAAAGCCATCAAACACTTCTCATACATTAACCCATTCATTCCTGGGTAATTCTCCTAGCCCTCCTCTGGACCATCTCCAATGCCAGCACATCCTTTCTTCAATATGAGGCACATAACTGCTCACAAGTGCAGTCTGATCTTTGCTTTATAAATACTTGGCATTACATCCTTGATTTATATTTTTCTCCTGGAAATGAATGCTTACATGCTAAAATTTGTTCTTGGTCCAGTGCCTCAAAGTGCTTACTCTCATGATATCAGCATCCCCTCCGCTATCAGATTTCTGAGCGGTCCATGAACACATAAACACTACTCCATTATTCCTCTTTTGCTCTATTTATTTAATTTTGGAATTTATAGTAATTTTTATATCTGGCTGCATAATTTTTATGGCTGCTATGAAACAACAAATTTCACAACATATGTCAGTAACCCTGGATTCTGATCAGAGACAGTTTTGTAAGTAGAGCCAATGCAAATCTGATTTCACCTTACTGAAAATTTGGTGATAGGACTGACATTTATTGTAAGACATTTTCTATTGTTATCTGGCTCATATTAATTCTTTTACAGCCAGTAGTCCCTTTTTTATGCTGCTTTTTAAACTGCCTCAGCCTAACATTTTAATACCACATATCATCCTACCATAGTAACTCTATTTTTGTTAAAGTGCCAGCTATTATGAATGTGGCACATAAAACAACTTACAGCAAAATGTTTCACATGACATAGTTAGTAAAAGCCCTACCTTATCCATTCTGAAGTGTGTAAGGAGGCCTGGTTCATCATCAGCTTGAGTGCACCACTTGTAGTTAGGACATTAATAGCTTCATCATGATCAGTCAGCCATTAAATTGATTGTGCTATGCCTATTCATTTTAACAAATGTCAAAGAGAACAAGTGAGACTTGAAATGCTAAACAATTTATTGATTCAATTATAGTTATTCACATTATTGTAAGAAATTTATTAAGAATATACTTTTTATTAATTTCCACTACTGAGTTCCCATGTGGTGATTACTGAAAGATTCAGGTCATATGGTTGGCTGAGTGGAGGTTTGGCAGTTCCTTGTTGGGCTTACAGAAGAATAAAAAAGAGAAGCAACCACCCAAGTGGGTCACAGACATAGTGGCTGTCATCTGACTACGTTTCCAAAGTGCATCAAGCAAAAAAAAAAGAATTAAAGAACATTAAAAACAGCCCTGACTTCATCAAACTCTCACTGCTCTCATGATTGGTGTGCAAAAGGGCAGTTCTGACTGGAAGACAAAAGAGCAGAATTAGGCCATTCAGTGTTCTCTACCATACAATCATAGCAGATTTATTAACTCCCTCAACCCCACTCTCTTGTCTTCTCCCCATAACCTTTGACACCCCTACTAAATAAGAACCTATCCACTTAAAACATATTCAATAATATGGTCTCCACAGACAAATGAGTCAATGAATTCCTAAGGTTTATCACCCTCTGGCTGAAGGAATTCCTCCTCATCTCTGTCCTGGGGAAGCAAACATTAGAACCATTAGTAAAGAAATTCCTCCTCATCTGGTAAAATGATTCACTTTGGAAGGTCGACCCTGAAGTTCCCCATCATCCTCAATACCGATGCCCCCCCCCACCCCAACAGGGCTGTGTGCTGAGCCCACTACTGTACAATCTGCTCACACGTGACTCCATGGCCAAGCACCTGAGTTCAAAGTTCAAAGTACATACAGTATACACCACCATATATAATGCTGAGGTTTGTTTTCTGGCAGCCACACTCAATGAATTCAATAACCATAATAGAATCAATGAAAGACCACACCCAACAGAGAAACAACCAATGTGCAAAAGACAACAATCTGTGTAAATACCAAAGGAAACATTAAAATAATAATAATAAGTAATCAATAAATATTGTTAACATGAAATAAAGAGTTTTTGAACAATCATTGTGAGAACAGTTCAGTGATAAGGCAAGGGAAGCTGAGTGAAGCTATCCTCTCTGGTTCAAGAGCCTGATGTTTGAGAGATAATTCTGGTCCTGAGTCTGGTGGCAGGAGTATAAAGAGAACAGGACCTGGAGGCCCCTGATGATGGATGCTGCTTTCCTGTGACAATGCTCTGTACAGATGTGCTCAAAGCTGGGACGGAGTTTGCCCATGATGGACTCGGCCATATCCATTGTCACATTGTCAAGTTCACTGATAACATGATAGTGGTAGAACTTCTCAGCAACAACGATGAGCCTGTCTACAGAGAGGAGGTGGAAGAGCTCAAGGCCTGGTGCCAGACAAATAATCTCGTCTTCAATGTCAACAAGACAAAGGAGATGGTTTTCAACTTCAGGAGAATTTGCACCACTCACATCCCTCTGTACATCAGTGGCACAGCAGTGGAAACTGCAAGCATTTCAAACTCCTGGGATTGTACATCTTGCACAACCTCTCATGATCCCAGAGCACATCCCACACAATTAAGAAAGCTCGCTAATGCCTTTTCTTTCTGAGGAGGCTGAACGAAGCTGGACTATGCACATCAATATTCATGACTTTCTACAGATGTGTAGTGGAGGACATTCTAATGAGCTGCATCACTGTATGGTGCGGAATCTGTACTGTGACAGACAGGAAGGTTCTACAATGGGTGGGTAAATCTGCCCAACGCATCACCAGCACCAGCCTACCTGATGTAGATACCGAAAGGTGCTGGAAAAGGGCAGTAACATCATGAAGGATCCCACTCACCCTGCTCACGGACTGTTTGTCCTACTCTCATCAGAGAGGAGGCTACATAGCATCCACACCAGACTCAAATACAGTTACTTTATCCAAACTGGAAGCTGATCAACAACTCCACCCACTAACCCACCCACAGCAACCCCACTACCACTACTTTATTTCCCGTCAGTCACCTCATGTACAGACACTCCTGTGCCTCGCATCACTTTATGTACACACAATCAATGTGTATAAGCTATCTTATGAATTTATATTTTTTGTGTTTATATTATTGTGGTCTTTATCTTATTGTGTTTTTCTCTTGTGCTGCATTGGATCAGGAGTAACAATTATTTTGTTCTCCTTTATGTTTGTGTAGTGGAAATAGCATTAAACAATCTTGAATCTTGAAAACAGAAACTTCCTCATCTTGTAATATGCTTCACATTGGAAGGTGGACCCTGGAGGCAGGATACAGGGCTGGTGGCAGGATTCTCAACAGCATGCAAGAACAGTGGGATCCTGGGGGCCATGGCCATAGATCCCTCCAAGCTGCAGTGCTGATTGACAGGGTAGCTAAGAAGATGCATGACATACTGGCTCCCAGGCCAGGGACCGAGCTCAACAGCTGCCAGGCAATATTACACTTCTACAAAACTCTGGCATGATCACACCTAGAAATCAGAATCAGGTTTATTATCACGGGCATGCGACATGAAACTAGTTAACTTAGCAGTGGCAGTTCAATGCAATACATAATCTAGCAGAGAAAAAAAAATAAGTAAAATAATAATAAATAAACAAGTAAATCAATTACAGAATACGTATATTGAATAGATTTAAAACGACGTACGAAAACAGAAATACTGTATGTTAAAAATAAGTGAGGTAGTGTCCATTTAGGAATCGGATGGCAGAAGGGAAGAAGCTGTTCCTGAATCACTGAGTGTGTGCCTTCAGGCTTCTGTACCTCCTACCTGATGGTAACAATGTGAAAAGGGCATGCCCTGGGTGCTTGAGGTCTTTAATAATGGACGCTGTCTTTCAAAGACACCACTCCCTAAAGATATCCAGGGTACTTTGTAGGCTTGTACCCACAATGGAGCTGACTAGATTTACAACCTTCTGCAGCTTCTTTCAGTCCTGTGCAGTAGCCCCTCCATACCAGACAGTGATGCAGCCTGTCAGAATGCTCTCCGTGGTACAACTATAGAGGTTTTTGAGTGTATTTGTTGACACGCCAAATCTCTTCAGACTCCTAATAAAGTATAGCCGCTGTCTTGCCTTCTTTATAACTACATCAATATGTTGGGATCAGGTTAGATCCTCAGAGATCATGACACCCAGGAGCTTGAAACTGCTCACTCTCTCCACTTCTGATCCCTCTATGAGGATTGGTATGTGTTCCTTCGTCTTACCCTTCCTGAAGTCCACAATCAGCTCTTTCGTCTTACTGACATTGAGTGCCAGGTTGTTGCTGTGGCACCACTCCACTAGTTGACATATCTCACTCCTGTACGCCCTCTCGTCACCACCTGAGATTCTACCAACAATGGTTGTATTGTCAACAAATTTATAGATGGTATCTGAGCTATGCCTAGTCACACAGTCATGTGTACACAGAGAGTAGAGCATTGGGCTAAGCACACACCCCTGAAGAGCCACAGTGTTGAT
Source organism: Mobula hypostoma (assembly GCF_963921235.1). NCBI lineage: Eukaryota > Metazoa > Chordata > Chondrichthyes > Myliobatiformes > Myliobatidae > Mobula > Mobula hypostoma. The sequence continues at coordinate 28,505,925 of NC_086104.1, forward strand.
CATCAGTGAGGAGGATATGCTATCACCAGTCTGCACAGATTGTGGTCTTCTGCTTAGGAAGTCGAGGATCCAATTGCAAAGAGAGGTGCAAAGGCCCAGGATCTGCAACTTCTCAATCAGGAATGTGGGAATGATGGTATTAAATGCTGAACTATAGTCAATGAGCAGCATCCTGACGTAGGTGTTTGTGTTATCCAGGTGGTCTAAAGCTGTGTGGAGATCCGTTGAGATTGCATCTGCCATAGATCTATTGTGGCGATAGACAAATTGCAATGGGTCCAGGTTCTTGCTGAGACAGGAATTGAATCTAGTCATGACCAACCTCTGTAGCATTTCATCACTGGTGATGTGAATGCTACTGGGCGATAGTCATTAAGGCAGCCCATATTATTCTTCTTAGGCACTGGTATAATTGTTGCCGTTTTGAAGCAAGTGGGAACTTCCGTCCGTGGCAGTGAGAGGTTGAAAATGTCCTTGAATACTCCCGCTGGTTGGTTGACACAGGTTTTCAGAACCTTACTAGGTACTTCATCGGCACCTTCCACCTTACGAGCAAGTGGGAACTTCCACCCAGGACAGTGATTTCTGTGCCAAGTTCCAGTTGCCCACTACAGGAATGATGAGGAAGCTTTAGAGAGGGTACAGAGGCGATTCACCAGGATACTCTCTGAATGAGAGAGCATGTCTTGTGAGGATAGGTTGAGTGAGCATGAGACCCTTCTCTTTGGAGTGAAGGAGGATGAAAGGTTACTTTATAGACATGCACAAGATGACAAGTGGGTGGTGGGTTGGAAGTGCGTCTCTACCGAAGGAGGTGTAAGGTGTGCCTTCCCTCCTCTAGCCATCAGGTTGCCCTTGGGTGAGGTATATCACCTGCTTAGCACCCCACCCAAATCGGGGTCACATGAAGCCATGGGAACAGGTGATGGATTGGATGGTCGTGTGAGCAGCTGGTGCATACCACAGGTCCTGGTTACGTGACCACTGATGCCAGGAAGGCAATCTCTGCAGAGTATTGGGAATGGCTGGGGTCACCCGTCTTGTTAAGACACTGCCCAGGAGAAGACAATGGCAAACAACTTCTGTAGAAATCATGGTCATGGAAAAACTATGATAGCCCACGTCATACAACATGTTACGTATAATGAATTGATGACAAGTTCAGAGATAGAGTGGACAGCCAGAGGCCCCTCCCCAGGGCTGAAACAGCCAATATGAGGGGGAACAACTCCAAGGTGACTGGAATAAAGCACGGGGAGATGTTAGAACATAAGAAACAGGAGCAGGAGTAGGCCATCTGGCCTGTCAAGCCTGTTCCACCATTCAATAAGATGATGGCTGATCTGGCCATGGAAGGTTCCCCACATAGAGAATGGCAGGTGCATGGAACATGCTACTAGAGCTGGCTGCAAAAGAAGACACATCAGGGACATCCAAGAGACTCCCAGACAGGCACATGGATGATAGAAAATTGGAGAGTCATGTGGGATGAAAGGGCAAGACTGATCCTAGAGTAGGTCAAAGGGTTGGTACAACATTGTAGTGATCAACAATGGGATCTGAATATATCACTTACCCTTTAATCAAAGCATTTGGAAACATTGACATTTAACTGATGCTGAAACATTTTGCCTGACCCTCTTCATTTACTAACAATGTGTATTTACGTTGCACTTTTCTTTTGGATTTGCAAAGCATAGCATACACACTTGAGGTCGTGCTTTCAAACTCTGTTCCAGCACTATCCAGTAACTTGGGGACACTGTACCCATGATGCGAAGAGAAATAGGTGAAGATAGGATTGGCATGAGACCTGGAATTCACCTTTGTTTCCCTCAGTGTCCTTAATAAGTTAGCAGAGATGATGGGTCAATTCTTCAGAGTGCCCAGGAACATTGAATGTAGTGTGTGTTGTATCTGTATGCATCAGCCACAGCAGGCTTTTTTTTTAGCCTAGGATTTTATTGTCTTCATTTATATTGTGATATTTAACTTCCCAGACATCCAGATCATTTTGTGATTGATGAAGTCTTCTGGAACTGTTGTCAGTTATTTTGTATGCAAACATGGCAGTAAGCTCACACTGAACTAAGTTCCACATACAGAGATTGCAAACAATCTATTTTCAAAAAAATAATGTCTTTTCAATGAATAATGAGACTGAATAAATAGTTGATTTGAATTGAGAACATATTGTGCAAGTACCATTTAGATTCTATTAGTTCTCCTGACTTTATAATTCCTCTTTTATTTTTACAGGAGGTGGTGGAGGGTGGAGTGATTCCACCAACCCAATGTGGTCGGGCAAATCTCTGACTGAAGGTGGTGAAGGTGGACAATCCTGTCCGCAGGCCATTAAGAAATGGGGCTGGATAACAAGAGGAGGCTTTGGAGGAGGAGGTGGGGCTTGCACAGCAGGAGGAGGTGGTGGGGGCTATATAGGTGAGTAACAATGTGTAACCTGTGTAGATACACTTTGACCTGACAGATGGGTGTAATCCAAGACCAAAGTCAAATGCTGAGAATGTTGGCAATCTGAGCTAAGAACAGAAATTGCCAGATACATAACAGCTCAACAAGTAAATTTATGTTCAAAATACGTAGGGGAACATCAACTCAGAGCATGAGAGGTCTGTGTCGGGCATTTTCATGCCTTACAAGGTGCAGGTTGGAAGGCTGTGTGGGGCGCCACTCCTCACACAGACATTTGAGCAATGTATGATTAAGTGCCTTGCTCAAGGATACAAACACACTGCCTCAGCTGAGGCTCGAACCAGTGACCTTGAGATCACTAGACGAATGCCTTAACCACTTGGCCACGTGCCCAAAAGTACGTCGATGTCACCTTATAGTACCTTGAGATTCACTTTCTTACAGGTATTCACAGCAGAACCAAGTAACTCAATAGAGTCAATGGAAAAACTATACACAAAGACTGGCAAACCATCAATTGTGCAAGCATAAAGTAATAATATAGAAATAAATAAATCTGAGAATAAGAGTTGTAGGGACCTTGAAAGAGGCTATACATTGTGGAATCAGTTCAGAGTTGAGGTGAGTGAAGTTATGCAGGTTTGGGAGCTTGATGGTTGAGGTCGTGCTTCCAGTCAAAAGTAAGGACAGTAAGTGCAGGGAGAGCCAGCCTTGGATAACTAAGGAAATAAAAAATAGTATCAAATTAAAAACTCATGTGTACAAAGTCGCAAAGAGTAGTGGGAGACTGGAGGATAGAGAAAACTTTAAAAAGCAACAGAAAACAACTAAACAAGAAATAAGGAAAGGGAAGATAGAATATGAAAGTAAATTAGTACAAAGTATAAAAACAGCAGAAGTTTTTTTTATAAATATAAAAAGCAGAAGAGGGTGGCTAAAGTCAACGTAGGTTCCTTGGAAGACGAGAAGGGAAAATTGATATTGGGTGATAAGGAAATGGCTGAGGCATTGAACGACTATTTTGTGTCTGTCTTCACGGTGGAGGACACATCTAATATGCCAAAGAAGGATGTTATGGACGAAATGGGAGGTGAGGACCTTGATAAAATCACTGTCACTAAAGAGATAGTGATGAGCAAACTAGAGGGCCTAAAGGTAGATAAGTCCCCTGGTCCTGATGGGACACATCCCAGGGTGCTAAAGGAATTGACGGAGGTTATAGTGAACGTGTTGGTAATTATTTATCAAAACTGTCTAGACTCTGGGCAGGTCCTGGTGGATTAGAAGACGGCAAATGTCGTATACTTGGATTTCCAGAAGGCATTTGATAAGATGCCACACAAGAGACTTATAAATAAGATACAGATGCATGGAGTTGGAGGAAGTGTATTGGCATGGATAGTGGATTGGTTAACCAATAGAAGGCAGAGAATTGGTATAAATGGGTGTTTTTCCAGTTGGCAGTTGGTGGTGAGTGGGGTGCTGCAGGGGTCGGTGCTGGGCCCGCAGCTGTTTACTACTTACATTGATGATTTGGAAGAGGGGACTGAGTGTAGTGTAGTAAAATTTGCTGATGGCACTAAACTAAGTGGAAAAAGAAATTGTACGGAGGATGTGGAGAGTCTGCAGAGGGATATAGATAGGTTAAGTGAGTGGGCAAAGGTCTGGCAGATGGAATACAATGTTGGTAAATGCGAGATCATCCACTTAGGAAGAGCAGATTATTATTTAAATGGTGAAAGATTGCAGTATGCTGTTGTGCAGAGGGATTTGGGAGTGCTTGTTCATGAATCACAAAAAGTTGGCTTGCAGGTACAACAGGTTATTAAGAAGGCAAATGGAATGTTGGCCTTCATTGCTAGAGGGATTGAATTCAAGAGCAGGGAGGTCATGTTGCAACTATACAGGGTACTGGTGAGGCCGCACGTGGAGTACTGCGTGCAGTTCTGGTCTCCATACTTGAGGAAGGATATACTGGCTTTGGAGGCAGTGCAGAGGAGGTTCACCAGGTTGATTCCAGGAATGAAGGTGTTAACCTATGAGGAGAGATTGAGTTGCCTGGGACTATACTCTCTGGAATTCAGAAGAATGAGCAGGGATCTTATAGAAACATACAAAATTTTGAAAGGGATAGATAAGATAGAAGTAGGAAAATTGTTTTCATTGGTAGGTGAGACTAGAACTAGGAGACATTGTCTCAAGATTCAGGGGAGAAGATTTAGGATAGAGATGAGGAGAAACTGTTTTTCCCAGAGAGTGGTGAATCTGTGGAATTCTCTGCCTAGGGAAGCAGTTGAGGCTTCCTCACTAAATATATTTAAGAAGCAGTTAGATAGGTTTTTACATAGTAGGAGAATTAAGGGTTATGGGGAAAAGGCAGGTAGATGGAGCTGAGTTTACGGACAGATCAGCCATGATCTTATTGAATGCCGGGGCAGGCTCGATGGGCTGGATGGCCTACCCCTGCTCCTATTTCTTATGTTCTTATGTAAGGATATTACTGTTCCGAAACTTGGCGGTATGGAACGTAAGGCTCCTGTACCTTAGATGAAACGGAAGAAAGAGTACACCATCTGGCCTCTTGAGTCTGTACTGCCTTACATAGCTGATCTTCCACCTCAGCATAATTTCACCAATATTCAGATCCATTTCTTTGTGCTATTCTCCTGTGAAGACATGTGCAAGCTCTTTTTTTTAATTCCTCTGCTATTTTCTTCTTCTTCATTACATATTCTCCTGCTTGTGTCTCGAAAGGACTTACATTTTCCCTCACTGGTCTTTCCTTTGCATACCAGAGGAGGGTCTAAGTATATTTATGCTTTTGTTATTTCACTTTTTTTAACAATTTATTTCTCCTCCTTTACTAAATTCTAAAATAATCCCAATCCTCAGTCTCATTTTTTTCCTCAATTTTATTTGCCCTTTCTTCCAAATTTATACTTTCTTTGATTTGTTATAGCTGGAGCATATTTCTAATATTTTTTTTGTAAATTGTGCACTTTTTTTTTAAAGATGGCCGAAGTCTGACAACTGTCGTACCTATACTGTAGTTTCCCAACCCACCTCAGTCAATCTGTATTTGTAGCTTCCTTTGTTTAAAATGAAAACCCTGGTTTCAGACTTGCTTCTAAACTTAATGTCAGATTCTATTTCTTTTCAGTCATTATTTGCCAGTGAGTCCATTGTTAATTAAACCCCTTATCGTTGCACAATACTAAATTTAACATAACCTGTCCCCTGGTTGATTTTTCAACTTACTGATCCATAAATCCAGTTCAATTCCATTCCAGAAATCAATCACTATTAGTACTAAATTGATTTCTCCCACGATTAATGGAATCAGTGGACTATGTTAATCACTGACTCTGCATTTGTTAACAAATTGTCTCTCCCCACTTGTGCAGCATAAGCTTTATTTACCTAGTACGAGTACACTTGCAATAGGCTGAATACTCCAATCCTATTTTGGATCGGCTCTTGCAAGCTCTGAAGAACAATTGAGACTGTTGGGTGAAAATAGAACAACTTAAATTAAATCCCATTGATGGGCATAGATATGCCTCCTCTGCTTGTGAATCCTAATAATATTCACATGGATACTTTTATGCCGTCAGAATTTGCTCGTGCAGCAGAATTACTTAGCAAAGCCCAATTGCTCACATCGGCTGACAATCAGTCTGTCACCTTCACCAGAACCATGCTGCATGTGGACACCTGACAAAATGGAGTCAACCAAGAATGCTTTGAGAGCAAGCAGCAGGTTGAGAAGGTGGAAGGGAAGATACAGTAGAGGACAGTCTGCAAGATGCCAGTAACATCTTATAGTTATCCTTATAGAGTCACAGGGTAATACAAGCCCAACAGATCCATGCTGACGACAGCATCCCACCTGCTAGTCTCAGATGTATGTGTGTGGTTCATCCCTCCATGTACCAATCAAAATACCTCTTAAATGTTGCAACTGTACCCTACTTGACGACTTCCTCTGGCAGCTCATTCATAGACGCATAGACACTACAACACAGAAACAGGCCCTCTGGCACATCTACTTCATGCCAGTCTATTAATCTGCCTAGTCCCATTGACCTGTACCTGGATCATAGCCCTCCATCTCTCTCCCATCCATGTACCTATCTAAATTTCTTTTAAATGTTGAAATCGAAACCTGCATCCAGGACTTCTGCTGGTAGCCCATTCCACACTCTCACCAACCACAGAGTGAAGAAATTCCCCCTCATTTTCCTTTAAACATTTCACCTTTAACCCTTAATCCATGACCTCTGATCCTAATCTCACCCAATCTCGCTGGGAAAAGCCTGCTTCCATTTACCCTCTCCATATCCCTCATAATTTTGTATCAATCTCCTCTCAGTCTTCTACGTTCCAAGGAGTAAAATCCCAGCCTATTCAATCTTTCCTTATAACTCAGGTCCTCCAGTCCTGATAACATCTTTGTAAATTTTCTTTGTACTTTTTCATCCTTATTTACATCTTTTCTGTAGGTAGGAGACCAAAACTGCACACAACACTCCAAATTGGGTCTCACCAATATCTTACGCAACTTCAACATAGCAGCCCAGTTCCTGTACTCAATACTCTGATATATGAAGGTCAATATGCCAAAAGGTTAACAAACCTGTCTACCTGTGACACCACTTTCAAATAATTATGGATCTATATTCTCAAATCCCTCTGTTCTGCCACACTCCTCAGTGCCTTACCATTCACTATTTGTCCTACCCCGGTGAGGTAATGTGAGGTAATGTTACAGCTAGTTAGACCCCATTTGGAGTACTGTGTTCAGTTCTGGTGACTTCACTCTAGGAAGGATGTAGATACTATAGAGAGAGTGCAGAGGAGATTTACAAGGATGTTGCCTGGATTGGGGAGCATGCCTTATAAGAATAGGTTCAGTGAACTTGGCCTTTTATCCTTGGAACGACGGATGATGAGAGGTGACCTGATGGAGGTGTATAAGATGATGAGAGGCACTTATTGTGTGGATAGTCAGAGGCTTTTTCTCAGGGCTGAAATGGCTAACAATGATGTTCAATTGATATCATGTATCTCATTTTGTGCATTTGTCTTCCTATCATGAAACTACATAGTGGCATGTTTCTTTATCTACTTTATGTTTCTTTTATTCCATTCTTCTCCCTTTTATATTTGGGATATATAGCAAACAACAAACGTTCTTTCCAATCAAACGCTGTTGCATTGACACAGTTTGTGGAAGAAATATCATGATATAGGAGAGATAGCATACTGAAAGTTGCCTAAGGCAATTAAGAGGCTGAAAGAGTATTGATTTTTCTTGTATACTAATGTTAATCAACTTGATCATAATTCTATTTAACAAATGTAGATGTAACAAGATCATTGTATCCCTACTCGTCTCTAACTCTGTGTTACTGACTCACCCAGTTTATCCACATACTTAGGTTAAGAGGAACCTGTCTTTGACAAATCTATTTCACAAAAGAACCAGTCAGCCATTGTGTTCTAGGCAATTCATAGGGATAGATTACACCAAGCTCAAACATGATAATATCATATAGCTAGATCCTTTTAAATGAACAGTTTCACTAATCATGTGGTTATTTTCTTGTGCAGAGGAGTTTTCAGTTACATAGAGGAAATAGTATTTCTCAAGAGCCAGTTTCTCAATAGCACACGTGTATTGCACATAACCATGCACCTGTCTGTGTTAATGTGAATGTATGAGATTTCCACTAGTCTCGGCTCTATGTGGCAATGCAGTATTGAACTGTGGGAAACTTGTATTGTGAATGGCCTGCGTTTTAAAAATCAAAATGGTGAACCATTCACAATACTGTGGGGCGCCATGACAGTGCTGAGGTTAGCATGAAGTTATTACAGCTCGGGGCATTGGAATTCAAAGTTCAACCCCTGTGTCCTCTGTAAGGAGTCTTGAGGAATGTGTGCATTTGCTTCAGGTCCTTCGGTTTCCTCCCACAGTTCAAAGACATGCTGGGTCGGTTAATTGGTCATTGTAAATTGTCCTGTGAGGGTTAAATTGAGGTTGTCAGGGGTTACTGGGTGGTGCAGCTCAAAGGGCCAGAAGGGTCTATTCTGCTCTGTATCTCTAAATAAAATAAAATAAAATAAGTGTACCTACCGTCCTGACGAAGGGTCTCGGCCTGAAACGTCGACTGCACCTCTTCCTAGAGATGCTGCCTGGCCTGCTGAGTTCACCAGCAACTTTTATGTGTGTACCCACCAGTTTAAATTTGGAAGAACATCTGATTTATTCTGCTAAGGTCACCTCTACTGCTATCCTAGTAGAGAGCTCAACATAAATTGAAAATCAGACCCGGCGCACTTCCTTGGTACAAACAGGTCACCACCATTCCAGGCATTTCCTTCCAAAATAATGACATAATAATGTCTAATTTCTTAAGGTTTCTGGATGTGAAGCAAATAAAATATATCTATTGATTTTATACTCAATTTGGAGACCAATTCAACATGTGTTTCATGAATTTCTGTGCGTGAAACTCTCTGATCATATGACACTATAATGGATGGATGATAAGAGGCATTAAACAATGTTTGATTAACAACAGGTGGAAATGCGTCTGACGGTAATCATCCAGAAAAAGATGGTGCCTGTGGTGTTTCTTACATTAGTCCATTTGGTGAATTGTACACACCAGCACTGGCAGGTATGTGAAAGCTGTGAACAGTTCTATTCTAACCGCATTATATCATGGAATATTATTGATAACCAGACACAAGAGATAATAGACTACATATTTCGCGAGGCTCCATTTTAACAGCCACCATTTATCCATTCGAGAAGATGGCCGCTATTAAAATTTTGTCATTTGGGAAAATTAAGTTGAAGTCTCGAGGTCATCATCAGATGCTCCGGGTGCAATGAATTTCACTCCACACAACTAAAAATGTCTCCTAATAAACAAATAGAATGAAAATCAAATGGACTGTGTTGAGCAAATCATTTGTTTAACTAGATGCTGCCAGATGTTGAAAGCTAAAATCTACCCTAGTGTAATTTAGACATTTTTCTCTGTAATAAATATGACATCAAATCATGTTATTTATTTTCAGTGCAGACCATACTGCAAGTTGTCTTGTCTTCCCTCTCATCTTGCCCTTCACAGTCTTTGTGACTGATCCCTTGATTGTCTATTCCTTCCTGCATTGCTCGACTGCTTGACCCGCCTTCATCTCTCCATCCCTCACACTTCGTTTCTGTTACTTGCATGTTCCTTTCTCTCCTCGCAGTGACAGAAAGCCACGGGGAGGTTGAAATTGTGCTGCATTTAAATTGCACCCACTGTGAACATAATGAGTGTATATTTGACTATATCAAAGAAGAACTTGTCTGCATGTGCGAATCAGGAAAAATTCTGGCTTCAGACAGTGTTACCTGCATTTGTGAGTACCAGTTTGACATGTTTTTGAACCCCCTTTGAGATATATTTAAATAACATACTTATCAGCGAAATAGCCAAATTCAGCATAATTCTTTTTCTAGAAGAGAGGCAGTATGCAAATTTATGTTGCAGCATGCCTTTGAATAAAAATATAATACTGTGATTGCTGGAAACCTGAAATAAAAACTGAAATCATATTAAGAATTTTTTTTGAGTTTGTAACCATGGGATAGATGAAGGGAACTTTCAGAAGGCCTTCAAAGCTGTTTCACACAAGAGGTTACTAAATTGCTTTAGGAAGCATGGGTAAAATGTTGGCACGGATTGAGAATAGGTCAGTGGGAAGAAAACAGAATATAAATCAGCAAGTCTTTTCCAAGTTGGAAGACTCTGACAGGTGGGATGACTGCAGGGTCCTGAGCTATATCAATGATTTGAATAAGGGGGCTAAGTGTAACTAGTGTAATATATCTACCTTTGTTAGTGTTGCAAAGTTGAGTGGCAAAGTAGGCTAAGAAGGAAATGAACAGTAGGTTCAAAAGAATGTGTACAGGCTAATTAAAAGAGTGAAGAAATAGCAGAGGAATGTGGAAAAATGAGAAGTTGTCCATTTTGGGCAGAGAAGTCTTTTTTAAATGGAGAAGGATTGAAAATTGTTATTGTTATTGTTCAGAGAGTCTTCAATGTCCTTGCACACAAATGAAATTTAATTTGTAAACACAAACATTGAGGAAGGCAATAGTCTTTTGACCACAGCAATAGAGATACCTTGTTCTAACTGCGTAGCACCATGCTAAGCCCACACCTGTGCATAGTTCAGGTCTCTCTGCAGAAGAAAACATAAACATCTGACAGGATGCAACAGAGTTTCATCGGATTGGTATTTAGGATAGTAAATTGCCTTGTGAGGAAGCATTAAGCCTATCTTCTCTAAAGTTTGTAAAAATGAACAGTGATCTTTTTATGGGGCTCTGCTTGATAAATTCCAAGGTGTCTAGAACCATGGCTCAAAGTCTCAAATAATAGGTTGACTATTCAAGACTAGGATGAGAAGAAACTTCTTTACCAGAGGACCATGAATCTTTGGAATTTTCAACCTTGCAGGGTTGTGCAGGACAATTGCTGAATTATATTCAACTCAGAAACTGTAAATGCTGAAAAGTAACTATGAGCTAAAGGATTAGCCATGATCTTGCTAAGTATCGTAGCAAGCACGAGGGGCTGAGTGGTCCTCTCCTGTTTCTGTTTCTTGGAGTTCTTGTGAAATTTCGGCAGACCAGACAGTATTTCTGGAAGTAAAAAGAGAATTAAAGTTTTGAATCAGTGCAAGGGCAGCAGCCTCAAGCAGCAATGTCATTTCTGTCACCGCTGGTGGTTTGTAGAGCGCAAGATCACAGGAACAGGCCCTTTCAGCCCAGAGTGTCAGTGCTCAACCGTGGCACCAGTCCAAACTAATCCCCTCTGTAGTCTGTATCCCTTCCTATCCATGTACCTGTCTAAATGCCACCTAAATATTGCTATTATATCAACTTCCATCAGCCGGCAGCTGACAGACACCCACCACTTTCTATGCGCCTGGAAAATACTGCCTCTTTAAATCACTTTAAATTTTTCCTCCTCTTACCTTAAAGCTATGCCCTCTAGTATTTGACACTTCCACCCTAGGAAACAAGCTGTCTACCCTATCTATGCATTTCATGATTGGAATGAGGGTTTTCTGTTAAAGCAGAAAATGCTGGAAACACTCAGCAAGTCAGGTAGCATATATACAAAGCGAATTCCCAGTCAAAGAACCATAGGTTCCTGGCTCACTGGGCATTTCCAGAATTTCTTGTTTGTATTTCAGGCTAAAGATCTTCCATCAGAACACTGGGTATCTTAAGTGTGAAGCACCTTACAGGATATCCAACCTCACAATCTAAATTAAACAATTGGATGCGCTACAGATGTGTTGGCCAAGAAGTGATCAAAGATGATGGTGAAGAACTCTGGAACCAGGAGCACCCTGGATAGCTTAATGATGAAAGGTGGAGGCCAGAACATACTTCATAAATAGATTTGGGATGATGATGAGCAAGATCAGGAATACAATTCAGATGATAATGATGAGTAAGACCATGAATACAATTCAGATCATGATGATGATGATGAGTAAGACCAGGAATATAATTCAGATGATGATGATGATGAGCAAGACTAGGAATACAATTCAGATGATGATGAGTAAGACCAGGAATATAATTCTGATGATCTCTTACTTTGTTGATTGTTTTCTCATACTCTCTCTTTTTGCCTAGTGCCCCCGGACAATCACCTGCCATTTTCTCTTGTGCTTTCTGTTGTGTTGTCGGTCGTGGTAGCTGCTCTGCTGCTTGCCTTCTCAGGAATCATGATCGGTGGGTACAACCTTTGGGATATAGTTTGTGTTGAGGTACCTAAGGATTCCTTTCTATAATCCAGCACAACCCAGAAAATAACCCTAACTTTAGGTCCTTTCCATCCCAATTTCATTAAAAATAACCTTTCTCAAAGGAATGCTTTGGTGGCACACTGAAGACAGATGAATTCCAAGAGAAGTTAATAGATTTATTGTTGGTTTATTTGTTTATTACTGCCATGTTTACAAAGCTAAAGGGAGAAAGCTGTGTTTGTATGCCATCCAGGCAGAACATGATAGTAACAAGAAAACAGAATTCAGAATGAAGTGCTACAGCTACAGAGAAAGTGCAACACAGTAAACAAATGAAGTGCCTTGATGAGGGAGGTAATCAGAGAAAGAACACTCCTTTAGTATATGAGAGGCCTGTTCAAAAGTGATAAATAGCAAAACAGCTGTTCTTGAGTCTGGTGTTAGAGACTTCCAAGCTCTTGTATCTTCAGATTGATGGCTTGGTGGGGGGTGGGAGGTGGTATGATCATTGGGGGGCGGGGGGCGGGGGATGCAGAAGAGAGAATGGCCAGCATGAGAGTGGACATTGATCATGCTGGCTGCTTTACTGAGGCATGAAGAATTGCAGATGGAGTCGATGGAGGGGAGGCTGGTTTGCATGATGGACAGGGCTGTATTTAAAACTCTGTCAGTCTTCGCGGTTTGAGCTAGAGCAGTTGCCATACAAAGCTGTTGCCCAACCAGACTGAGCAATTCACTTCTTCCTCACAGGACCTGAAAGAGTTCTCTATTTTTAAGTGTCTTGTCCAAATTGGTTTACAAGTGTGAGAACGTCCAGTTTGAGGCTCTTAGTTACCACGGGGGCCTGAGTATCATGGTACCTGGTGCCTGGTTCTGATGAGCTGCAAAGTGCGCGTTGAGCTCCGTGACAAATTGCAAAAAGGTTGCAGCCTCCAGTAGCTTTGCTCAGGGTAACTGAGGATGGAATGTAACCAGGCAGTAGGTTGAGAAACATTGCAGAAGGAGGCCACTCAACATATTGAATCCTGCTCACCTAGATGCATTTCCAGTAAAGTGAAATGTAAAAAATCTTTTCTTGTTGCTTGTAGTTGGGCTGTAAATATGCTCCATTTACTGAGAGCAATCAACACTGCCCTAACAGAAAAAACAATCTTCCATTGTTGCTGCAAATAGGAAACAGTGCCCTGACTTGTGTACATTCAGAAAAGAAAAAAAAATCATGTGGTGTTACATCTTAGCAATTGCTTGGAAGTCTGTACCTGCAGACTCAGGGATAGCTTCTTTCCTGCTGTTTACAGGTGCTCTCTATGGTGCATCTGCATGATTGGTGAGGGTCATTGGGGTCATGTTGAATTTTCTTAAGAGTTTTGAGAAAGTGGAGGTGTTGGCCATAGCATCTTGTCACCTGAGGGATAACAAGGCAATCCTCTGCATAATACCTGGGTCAGTGCCTCCAATGACACACTGAGAAAATGGACTTTTCCCTCTAGGCTTCTGGCACTTGCCAATATTTCATTCTGTTAGTAACTAAAGAACAGTTCTCCTTAATGAGGGCTAGCTTGCTTTCACATGGTCTTATTATTCACATAACAACTGATGCTTCATCTTTAAATATGAAAAACGGTCATTCATAAGCTGTTAAAAATGTTTTTTGGCAGTGTACAGACTCAAGCACCAAGAGCTGCAAGCCATGCAGATGGAACTGCAGAGTCCTGATTACAAACTCAGCAAACTGCGAACTTCCACCATTATGACTGACTACAATCCCAACTACTGCTTTGCTGGGAAAACTACTTCCATCAGCGATCTCAAAGAGGTTCCCCGGAAAAACATACTGCTCATACGGTGAGTCAAAAAATTGTTGGAGCCATTAATTTAGCTACTTTCATAGCGAGGGTTGAGATAATAAAGACCAGCACCCAGGCACTCACAGGGTGCTTTTTTTTAGTAGTTGCTGGTAAGAAAAGAATCACACAATGAAAATAGCATCCTTATTATTTTTCCCTCACTTTTCTCTGTGAAACATGTTCCAAAACATTGGGCATGATTCCCCAGACAAGCTAAAATGAGTGTTGGCAACATGTTTTCCTGTAGGAGAGCATAAAAGCTAAGGATTCCATCATATACTGCTGAATTGTAACATCAGGTGATTTCTATTCTTGTGCCCTCTATGTATGCACACTGTACACCGGTCAGAGTACTACTTCCTATTAAAGGCAGCAGAGCAAGGTTGGTTGTTTTATTTATTAGGGCAAACATCCTCAGGAATGAAGCATGAAGAATGTGTAGTCTCCCCCCCCCCCACCTTCTTTATAGGGCCTCTGCCCCTTCCCTCTTCAGTCCTGACGAAGGGTTCCGGCCCGAAACGTTGACTGAACATTTCCACGAGTGCTGCCCAACCTGCTGAGTTCCTCCAGCGTGTTGTGAGTGTTGCTTTGACCCCAGCATCTGCAGAGTATTTTGTGTTAACAAGACAAGCTTTCTCTAAAATTCACTTAGCTGGAAATCAATCTATGCGAGCAGGGTTCAGGTATGCTTAATGGCCTCCTTCTGGAATGCCTGCTGCCCGGTTGCATTCCTTATTCAGTTACCCTGAGCAATGGAACATTTTTTGCAATTTGTTAATATGCTCTGCCAGCCCCTCACAGCATCAGAACCAGGCACAAGACTGAATATTGGATGTACCCTTATATTCAGGCCCCTGAGAGAACTAAGAGCCTCAAACTGGATGCTCTCACTCTTCTAAACCAATTTGAAAGAGATGCATAATGAATTCTTCTTTCAGCTCCTGTGAGAGAGAAATGTATTGCTCAGTGGCATAAATTCAAGATCGGCACCAGAAGAACAAAAGGATCTTAAAGCATTTGTTTCACACAGTAGATATTTAAGCTACAGATTTTAATATCAGAAGCAGGAGTGGATTTCAAATCCATAATAACTTAAAAATTGAAGTTGATTAATATTTTTAACAAATGATGTATAACAAAAAAAAACAAGAATAAATAGCAGGGGAATGTGATCAGTTCTTAGGAGCTGGCATGTACCCAGTAATTAGAAGCTAAAAGTTATCTTATTTAGATGCATCTTTTGTGATTATCTTAACATTTAATTATCTTCTGATATTCTGCATTTATCCTACTTGAATCTGAAAATTGGATCTCAATGGATGAGTTTCAACTTTTGTTTTGGTAACTGGGAGTTTCTGAGTTGTTTTCTCTCCATTTTAATCAGAACATCGTGTGTTTATCCTGGCCACCTAGCTCTAATCTACAAATATATTTTTGCTTTGCAACTGTAGTGTCAGTGGGCTCTTTAGTGTTGCTGCTTACAAAGGCTTGAGCAGGGGTAGAGCTTCTCCCAAAACAATATCCATTGCAGGAAGCAGTAAACCCTTACAAAAAGGAATATTTTTGCAACCGAGGGAATGAGTATACAGTGAAAATTCACAAGATTGATCCTGGCAGACTTGTGTAATGAGACTAAGGTAACTCTCTCTTGAGCTTAGAAGTATAAGTGTATGAGAAATTTACAAAATTCTTAAGGAGCGCAGAAGAATAGATGCAGAGTTAAAGTTTTTCAAGCCTAAAAATGAGATCACACTCTCAAAATAGGCTGTTGACATTGGGAAACAAGATGAAAATATTTATTCACTCAGTACAGTGAATTTTCTATTTAAAAAAAAGTCAGCCTTGACCTTATTCAATGGCAGAAAATGTATAGGTTAGATAACTTACTGCTGCTTTCATTTCTGCTGTTTAACGAAGGTGAAGTTTTGATCATTTTAAAACTTCCTTCAAAACCAGAGCAATAGTAATGTAGCAGGGATTCCCTCCTCAAAGTCCTCCAATGGAGTTCAAATGCCAGAAATCTAGAGTCATAGAATCATAGAAGACTACAACACAGAAACAGACCCTTCAGCCCATCTAATCTGTGCCAAATTCTTAATCTGCCCAGAAATTTGTACCTACATCACTCCCTCTATACCACTCCCATCCATGTACCAGTCCAAATTTCTCTTAAGTGTTGAAATCGAACCTGCATCCACCAATTCTGCTAAGCTATTTGTTTCACACTCCCACCGCCTTCTGAGTAAAGAAGTTTCCTCTCATGTTCAGTTTAAGGGGACGAAGTTTCATCACCATCACCGGAAGCAAAGCAGGAGGAAGGGTCTCCAAGCCAGGCTGAGTTGCAGAGGGATGAGGCCCCCCTGTACCCAGCATCTTGTTAGAAAATGTACAGTCACTGGAGAACAAAATTGAAGACCTAAGGGCAAGGGAAATCAGGAATTGTTGTGTTTTGTGTTTTACCAAGACGTGACTTACTTAGAGTATGCCAGATACAACAATCAGACACAAAGGCCCCTCAATACATAGTACAGATGATGGACTGAACTTCTGATTCAAAAAAGCAAAAGGTGGAGGTCTGTGACTAAAAAGCAAGGCTCCAGAGATTAGGACAACAAAGAGGACACAGGAAGCAGACGAGAGGCTGTTGGATTGCTTCGAATCAGTGGACTGGGCCATGTTCAAGAACCGATCTTTGGATCCGAATGAATACACCACGGTTGTCACAGAACTTTATCAAAACAGTCATAGACACGTGTGTCCCCACAAAATCAATTAGAGTTTTTCCCCAGCCAGAAGCCATCAGATTCGCAATCTGCTGGGGGCATATAGGAGGCCTTCAAATCTGGTGACCAAGGAGGTTACAGGAGGATCAGCTACAATCTCTGGAAAGCCTGGGGAAAGTTGCAATTTCACTAAACTGGAATCAATGAAGGATGCTCGACAACTGTGTCAGGGCTTGAATGCTATCACCTCATACAAAGTGAAACCAAATAACACAGGTGACAACAGCAGTTTGATTCCAGAGCCCTAAAGTTTTGAGCTCAATGCCTGCTAAGCTCACTTTAACCACCAAAATATAGAGGAACTGTCACCAACTCCCACAGTCCTTGATGACCCTGTCATTTCAGTCTCTGAGACCAAAGTAGGACCATTCTTCAGGAGGATGAATCCTGTCTGAACAACTGGCTGGAATGTTCACTCAGATCTTTAACCTCAGATACCCATCTATGTCAAACAGGCTTTAATTATACTGGTGCCCAAGAAGAACGTGGTAACCTGCCTCTTGTCCAGTAGCACTTACATCCACAGTGATGAAATGTTTTTAGAGGTTAGTGATGAAACATATAAACTCCTGCCTGAGAAATGACTTGGATCTGCTCCAATTTGCCTAACAGCACAACAGGTCCACAGCAGATGCCATCTCATTGGCTATGCATTCTACCCTGGAACATCTGGACAGCATCAGAATCAGGTTTATTATCACCGGCATGTGTCGTGAAATTTGTTAACTTAGCAGCAGCAGTTCAATGCAATACATAATCTAGCAGAGAGAGAAAAAATGATAATAAATAAATAAGTGAATCAATTTACAGTATATGTATTTTGAATAGATTAAAATTGTCCAAAAATCAGAAATAATGTATCTTAAATAAGCAAGGTAGCGTTCACAGGTTCAATGTCCATTTAGGAAACAGATGGCAGAGGGGAAGAAGCTGTTCCTGAATCACTGAGTGTGTGCCTTCAGGCTTCTGTACTTCCTACCTGATGGTAACAGTGAGAAAAGGGCATGCCCTGGGTGCTTGAGGTCCTTAATAATGAATGCTGCCCTTCTAAGACACCCCTCCTTGAAGATGTCTTGGGTACTTTGTAGGCTAGTACCCAAGATGGAGCCGACTAAATTTACAACCTTCTGCAGCTTCTTTCGGTCCTGTGCAATGGCACACATCCCCCCCCCCCCCGCCAATACCAGGCAGTGATGCAGCCTGTCCGAATGCTCTCCACGGTATATCTATAGAAGTTTTTGAGTGTAATTGTTGACATGCCAAATCTCTTCAAACTCCTAATGAAGTATAGTCGCTGTCTTGCCTTCTTTATAATTGCATCGATACATTGGGACCAGCTTAGATCCTCGGAGATCTTGACAGCCAGGAACTTGAAACTGCTCACTCTCTTCACTTCTGATCCCTCTATGAGGATTGGTATGTGTTCCTTCATCTTACCCTTCCTGAAGTCCACTCTGTTGTCTTACCGACGTTGAGTGCCAGGTTGTTGCTGCCACACCACTCCACTAGTTTGGCATATCTGGCTCCTGTACGCCCTCTCCTCTCTATCTGAGATTCTACCACCAATGGTTGTATCATCAGCAAATTTATAGATGGTATTCAAGTTATGCCTAGCCACACAGTCATGTGTATATAGAGAGTAGAGCAGTTGGCTAAGCACACACCTCTGAGGTGCGCCAGCATTGATCCTCAGCGAGGAGGAGATATTATCATCAATTCGCACAGATTGCGGTCTTCCAGCTAGGAAGTCGAGGATCCAACTGCAGAGGGAGGTACAGAGGCCCAGGTTCTGTAACTTCTCAATCAGGATTGTGGGAATGATGGTGTTGAATGCTGAGCTATAGTCGATGAACAGCATCCTGACATAGGTGTATACACCTATGCATACATCAGAATGCTCTTTAACAACTATAATTCAGCGTTCAATTCTATCATCTCGTCAAAACTAATCAGTAAGCTTTAAGACCTTGTGCAACCGAACCCTCAATTTCCTCACTTGTAGACTAGTTCAAATTGGCAATGACATCTTCTCCATAACCTCCATCAGCACAGGTATGTGCTTAGCCCCTGCACTACATTGCACGCCAAAGCTGCCCCTAATGTTTCTTTTAAATCTCACGCCTCTGACCTTAAGCCTAAGCCCTATTGTGGGGATTGAGACTTGTTGTACCATCCAAGCTGAGAACTAAAGTGTTGGAGGATCTATATGCTCATCATCTAGGTGTGATCAAAATGAAAGTATTGGCTCAAAATGGAAGTCTAGTGGCCTAAGATATATCAGCAGATCAAGCAGCTTGCTATGCACTGTTCAAGATGCCAACTTGTCCAGAAGATGCCAAGAGCAGGGCCCCTCCATCCCTGGGAATGATCTGCATTGCCCTGGCAGAGGATTCATGTGGATTTTGCCGGACCGTTCTTGGGCACAAATTTCATGGTAGTAGTGGATGCAGCTACAACGTGGCCAGAAGTGTTCCCAATAGCCTCCACTACAGCCTCACAAACTGCTGAGAAGCTTCTTCTCAAGGATTAGTTTTCCAGAGCACTTAATCTGTGATAGTGGATGACAGTTTGTTGTGGACCAATTTCAGTCATTCCTGAAAATGAATGGAATAAGTCATTTTATATCTGCACCATATGATACAGCCACAAATGGCTTGGTTGAAAGGGTTTTCCCAGAGACTAAAGAATGCACTGTGAGCAATGTCAGCAGAACTCAGTACACTGACACTGAATCAGAAGCTCAGCAATCTTCTCCTTGCATATCACAATACAGCACACTCCACAACCAACAGCTCACCAGCTCTGCTGTCCTGGGTCGTCCTTTGCCTTCACACTTGGATCTGTTCTTACCCAATCTCAGAAGGATTATTCAGGGCAAACAGCTGAGACAAATTGAGGGGCTGCTCAAGCAAGGGGGTTCGATGTTTCACTTCTGGACAAGCAGTCCCGGCGAGGGACTAGCGAGGTGATCAAAAGAGGGTACAAGGAAAGATTAAGGACAAAATTGGCCCACTCTCCTCCGTGGGGGAGATTGCATCTTACATCATTTGGAGACGATGCATCAATCAATCGAGGAGAGCGGTCAATTGTTAGAGAAGAAAGATGTCCAGATCTGTCAGTCCCAAAGTCTACCCCTACAACCACCAAGGTGGTGGCCAAAAACCTGAGACTGTTTCACAGCTGCAAGTCTCTCCTGCCAAGCAGAATGGCCCCCTTGTCAGGAAAGATGTTATCCCAGAAGAGTAAGAAATCCTCCACGGTGATTAAATCTTTTGGCCTGAATGGGACAATTTAAAATTTACTTTGCTCTGGATGTCTAAATAGTCATTGTGTTATATAGTATACGGTATCTATGTGTTTTGTGTGTGTATATTGTTTGATTAAGCATTCTTTGCTGTTTATATAATTTATTATGGTTTATTTGTAAAAGTACATGAATGGCATACGTCATTACACCACCATATCGTATGTGAGCTCCTCACTAAAGTAAAATAAAGTAGATCCCTGGGGTTCCCATTTTTCTTTAGGTTAGTTTCTGGAGTTACAAAACAACACATGGAAGAAAGAGAAGGAGGGTGTTTATTCTAACTTCTGCCCTATTGCTTTCCATTCCTGATGAAGCGTCACAGTGCAAAATGTTGCCTGTTTATTCCCACCGCACCCCCCGCAATGCTACCTGACTTGTTGAGTTCCTCCTGCTTTTTGTATGTGTTGTTCAAGATTTACAGCATCTGCAGAATTCTGAGTGTTGCTGAGCCTCATCCATTCTGTAGGGCATGTGTATTCTGCTGGATTTGTTCCTTCTGATTCCTGTGGAGTTGTTTTTATATTCTTGTCCAGCCCAGGAACACTTAGGAACTATAAATTTACATGAGCTGGATTCTCTTGATTTGCTGGTCTCTTGATCTCTGCGAGCTTTTCAACATCAGAGGAGCTTTTGTCATTCCTGAAATTTCCACCCCAATTGCCCAAACTTTATCCCATCCTGTGGGTTGTGTGCCAACCACTCAGGTACTAGACTCCTGCAACTTCTGACCCATGTTTTGTCCAGCAGTGGTGGCATTACAGAGCCAATTGTGTAGCTCAAATGTTTGCTTGCCCTACATATTTTCAATCAGTAACTTCTTGAGGATCATATGCCTATTGAACTACACAAACTTTTGGATTACTGTTCCCGACTTTCAACATGTAGTTCTTGACTTCAGTACATCTATAGTAGACACCTGAAAGCCCTGGAACAGTACCACCAGAGGATTTTGAGGATCAACTTAAGGACAAATGCACTAACACCAAGGTACTGCACAGAGCCTTGTCATCTTCAGAAGTTTTCGGATGACTCTGCCATAGTTGGACGCATCAGCAAGGGAGATGAGGCTGAGCACAGGGCTACAGTAGGAAATTTTGTCACATGGAACACTGAGGCTGTCTACAAGAAGGGTCAGAGCCATCTCTATTTCCTGAGGAGACTGAGGTCCTTTAACATCTGCCGGACGATGCTGAGAATGTTCTACGAGTCTGTGGTGGCCAGTGCTATCATGTTTGCTGTTGTGTGCTGGGGCAGCAGGCTGAGGGTAGCAGACACCAACAGAATCAACAATCTCATTCGTAAGGCCAGTGATGTTGTGGGGATGGAACTGGACTCTCTGACGGTGGTGTCTGAAAAGAGGATGCTGTCTAAGTTGCATGCCATCTTGGTCAATGTCTCCCATCCACTACATAATGTACTGGGTGGGCACAGGAGTACATTCAGCCAGAGACTCATTCCACCGAAATGCAGCACAGAGCGTCATAGGAAGTCATTCCTGCCTGTGGCCATCAAACTTTACAACTCCTTCCTTGGAGGGTCAGACACCATGAGCCAATAGGCTAGTCCTGGACTTAATTCATAATTTACTGACATAATTTACATATTACTATTTAACTATGATGGTTCTATTACTATTTATTATTTATGGTGCAACTGTAACAAAAACCAATTTCCCCTGGGATCAATAAAGTATGACTATGACTATGTACTGGTGGAAGCCAACATGAAGAGCATTTCCACTTCAATGAAGCAACACTAACTCTAATGGATGGGTCATGTCAGTCAGATGCTTAACTCGTGTCTCCCCAAACAGATTCTTTGCTCCCATTTGAAGGAAGGTCAGTGAGCCCCTGGTGGGCAAAGGAAATGCTTCAAAGATAACAGCAAAATCAGCCTGAAGAAATTCAACATAACATCTAAAAGCCAGGAAGATGCTGCACTCAGTAGATGCATGGGGAGCAACTCTGTTCAAGAGGGAGTTGCACTACACGAGAGCAATCTCAGCTGTGCTGCAGTGAATGAACAACCAAAAGACCCAACCACTAACCACAGCCACCATTTACTCACGTCCACACGGCACCAGAGCCTGTGGATCCTGGATCAGCCTCTACAGCCACATGAGGACCCAACAATAGACAACCCCTTAGGAGAACATCATACTTAACTTGAGTGATTGCAATACTACTGCTACTACTCTTGGCTTCCATGATATTTCTATGGCTCCTCCTTGGGAGTCCACTCTGACCTCGATCTCTCTTGAAACCATCTGCCTTGAACGTATAATTTGTGACAAATTCTGACTTTTTTTCTCCTACCTATCCTTCCAAGTTAGGTTGCAACAAACTCAAACATTTCCCCAACCAGCTGGGAGTTCCTTGTGGTTGAGTGAGAGGTAATCCTAATATAAGGCAGAAACAATACAAGACAATAACCCATGGGCCACTTAGACTCCCTATTGCTCCATCGTCTCCTTTGGTGTGCGGACAGATAACAGCCTCCCCGTTTGGCAGTGAATGGCATGGGAACATGAAGTGATCCTGGTTCCCGTTTGGAATGAATGTGGGCCACCATCAGCGATGGGTGGCTTAGAAAGGCAGATATTTCAAAAGCTGACTACAGAGCCTCTCCAGCTGTCCTCTATAGGTCAATGACTCGAACAGTAATACCTCCAAGCACTTTGAGGAAAGAGTCCATTCCTAGCTGAATGGTGGCAACATGTAGTCACTTACACTTTTACACTGGAACCGTGGATGGCTCTGACTTCCAATCTCAACACCATCACTTAATAGGTTTTCAATGTGCTAGTCAGTCATAGCACAGTACACATGGTCTCTGGCCACTGATTCTCAAATACCAAGTATGACCAGGGTCTTCAGTATGTCAAAATCACTGCTCTACGGTCCTGCTTCGGGCAACCGTGACCCATTCTCCAGTAAAGCACTGATCTGTTGAAGACACAAGAGATTGCAGACGCTGGAATCTGGAAGAATAAATAATCTGCTGGCAGAACTCAGCAGGTTGAGCATCATCTGTGGGAGGAAAGGAGTAGTCAATATTTCAGGTAGAAATCCTGCATCTGGACTGTTGCATTCTGCTGTGAAGTATAGTACTCTATAGAGTGGTCCAGTGGCTCACTGTCAGAAAGGCAACTGATCTGAATATTGCCACCAGTTACTTATAGTCAATTATCAGAACGAAGTGCTGCCAGCCAGGAACTTCTGACCACGTAACCCTTTTCTATCATACATGACATCTTGTCCTCTCTCTGCAGTAGAATATCTGGGCCTTATTACAGCACTTCTGGAGTCTGGAGGCCACATTTGCCCTTCTGCTATAATATAGGAGATCCTGCTCCATCATTTTGGAGAAGGGATTGTTTGAGCATGAAAATTCAAATGCAGACCTAAAGTTGTCATCAAGATGTTATGGTGAAAAATAAACTTCAAATGTGAAGGAAGAGTCATTTATCAAGCATACAGTAATAAAATATATTACTTTTTAAATATTAAAATATGGTTTTAGAGGGGGCTGTTAAACACAGTTACCTTATACCTGTGTGAATCTTTATATTGTCCTTAATGAGCTTCTTATCCTTTATAGTCTCATTTATGAGGTTTTAAAATTATTTACATGATTTGTTCTTTTGGATGTTTGCCGGTCTTCGTTCTGTGGTTTTTCATGGATTCCTTTGTGTCTCTTTGTTTTGTGGGTGCCTGCAAGAAAATGAATCTCCAGGTTGTACATGGTATACATACTATGATAATAAGTTTAGTTTGAACTCTGAACTAATATGGGTCTGGGAGCAATGGTAGTCTGTACCCCTGCTGGTTATTCTGTCTGTAATAAAGAGATTGCCATTTCAACCATTTATCCTTTATTATCTTAACTTTCTACTATTACAATCCTGGCATTTTTATCAGTATTAATAGATTTATCCTAAACAGATTATTAGATTAAAGTTAATAATTGCATTTCCTGCCTGGAGAATTTATTGTCAGGTGTTAGATCATTTACCTCCATCTCTAACAGTTCTGTCACTTTTTCACAAACTGTTTGAATTACCTAGTAATCTGAACTAAGAAATTTAAATTGTGCAGCAAATTGGAAAGTTAGTGCTTAAAATTGACCAATTAAATAATTTATATTAAATATCTGAATTCAGAGCAGAGGCTTCCTTTACGTGCTGTGGCTAGATGTCTAATCAAATCTTTCAAGCAATGGCATTTCATTCATTTTAGTTTAAAATCATTATACTTCAGTGGAAGCATATTCAAAAATAGAAATTGCTTTGTTCATTTAAAGAGTTTTATGTTTCAATCTTGCAATTCCATATTGTAATATTAGATCACTGAGTGATACCTTCATTCTAAGAGGATTGAGAAGGTTTCAGCTATTGAGAACATGATTTGAGTTGCATAGCTCCAATTTTGTAAATGGTGAATTATTGTTTGGACAGGCAAGTACTGACATAATGATTCCCTTCACAGTGGCCTGGGCCATGGAGCCTTCGGTGAAGTATATGAAGGCCAGGTTACAGGGATTCCTGGTGAACCCAACCCTCTGCAGGTTGCTGTCAAGGTAAGAAAGATGCTGGTTCACACAAGTTCATAAATTCTGAACCAGCAACAACTCAGTGCTGAGTATGTTCCGTTATTTTCTAATGGGATTTGGGCTACAATCATTCTGTAGTGTATTTTTTCTTTTGTCAAGAGGCAACATTATTATGAAAACATTCCCAGACTTTTTTTGTTGAAACACATCACTATGTCATTTGTGTAGACAATATTGGGCTCTCCCACACAAGCAAAAAGAATTTACCAAGCACTTTTTTTATGTCAACAGTATGCTATTAAGCGGTAATTTCCCTAAGGAGTCAAGGGGCAACTGTATGTGCTTTGCTGTGCCATTTTCTTTCATTGAAAATTATGATGAGTTAAACGTGGTGGAAAATGCTTTTGAAAACTCATCATGAAGAGACGAGTGTCACAATTGTTGCAGCATTACTTGTGATGATTTTTGCTCATTTTGTAGGAGAATGCAATCTAGCACCAACTAGGATTGATGCTTTGTGTTTTCATGGATGTTCTCAGAACAACAAAACTTGCACAGTCCTTTCACAACAATGTTCAGCAGTTGGACATGCTTTCTCATTCTGCCTTTAGATGGAGATGGAGTGAGTTACTGTGCCATCTTTTCATTTCTGGAGACTGAATGTGAATGGAGTTGAGACAGCTAGGGTAAACAGTATGCTCACCAAGGTTAAGGTAAATTATACTAGGCAGTGTAAAGGAGATGAAAATATTACTCAACAGACAACATTTGGTGCTTGTCCCGGACAAATGATCATCAGATAGATACAGTCGGATTCCAGTTAATTGGGACACATCGAGACCTGTCCATTTTTGCCCAATTAAGTGACTGTCCCAATAGACCAAAGTTTCATGGAAAAATTTAAAAATTATTAAAAAGACAAACTGAGTTACAAATTATGTTTTTTTTAAATGAAATACAGAACAAATGAGAAAAAACACTAATACTACTACAGAACGATAAAACTATGCATTAGTTCCTAATAGTTATCAATGGAGGAAGTCATCTGTGTCACATTCTTCGGATTGTAAATGAACAAAATCAGCACAAACACCTAGTGCAGATAAGCAATGCTTTCAATGATTGCATCTTCCAAATCTTCATTTTCCTTTTCTCATTCAAGGTGATTGTCAATTACTTCAAATTCGTCAATAATTCCTAACTTGTTGAAGTAGTGAAATCATTTCATTTTCACTCCTGACCATTTCTGTCATCTCCACACCTGCATGCTTGAAACTGTAGTGACAAAAACATTTCTGAAGTGTCTTACAGCTTATTTCTCACCAATTATCAATGACAACAGTCGCTGCTTTTTGAACACAAACACACGCATCTGACACTATTTAAAAACTGTTTGTTTGAAGCACGCTGTAGTGTTTAATGGCCACGTAGTGCACATGACTGACACTGGTTAAAAACCATTTGGCAACAGTCTCCAGTTAAGCGTCATAGTGTCTTAAGTAAACAAAAGGAATCTTGCCTATTTTCTCAACTAGTTTTTGTTCTTTAAGAGATGCCCCATTAAGTGGTTGCTCTGATTAACTAATGGTCCAAGTAACCATAACCCACTGTATAGTAATTTCTGTGAAATATTATTATTAATATCCCCTCTCTTATAAACAATGTTCCATCACAGAGCAGAAATGGGAATAGACTTCTTTGGAGAATCCAGCCTCTTCCTGCATTTGTGTGTCTGCAAATTACAGGAAAAGGAATGGTTTCTGTCCACGAGAAAAGGAAATTTCTCTTTTGTAACAATGCTGTTTAATCATTTAAGAAGTCAATCAGTCAAAGAAAAATTAGATGCTAAGTAGAAGATGTTAAGAGTTCTCTAGATGGATGATTTACTTGAGCTTATTGGCCTTCCTCAACTATAATTATCTGGTGATCTTGTGAAGATAGACAGGTTAATTAGTTAGCTGAAACAGACACAGTTATATTTTATATACTCTGCTATTTTCACTTATCACTGTTAGCATGAAGCAGTATTTCCTTCTAGTTCTATCAAACATTACAGCCCAGGAAATAAATTAGAAAAATAACATTTATGCATTCTTTTTGATGTGTATATCAGATTTTAAAATCATACGTATGTGTTTTAAGTATTGCATGATTTCCCAGTCATTATTCGTATGTGGCCCACATTCCTGACTTGCCGGCAAGAAAGTAGACCAAAAGGTGACGACCTTTATCTTGTAATTCACTATCAAAGCAGGAGCATATAATGCTGCGTCAGAAATCATGCTTGATTTAAGGGGATCCAGCTGGGATATCAATTTTATAAACACACTGTCTCCATATGGATTTCCATCTGCTGCACTTTTTTACACAGTCAACACAGATAAAAGACACAGGATCTCTGTATTGTGCACCTCTGTGCCAGTCACTTTAATCTGTGGTCCTAATCATCATAGTGGGTGTGAGAACATCAGGACATATCAATCCATCAGTCCCACTCCACCAATTAAAAACATCATGACTAATCTAATTTTGACCACAAACCAATTTTTCTGCCCTTTCCCCGTGTCCCCGATTCCTTTGTAATTCAAATGTCGGTCATTCTCCATCTGTGCCTCTGCAGTTCTGAGTTCTAAATAACCCAAATGGGTGAAACGTCCACTCAGTATCCACTACGTTAATCCTACTCAGAATCTTGTTTCATTAAAATCACCTGTTGTTTCCCTAAACTCTAACGAGTTCAGACACAAACTGCTTAACCGAGCAAAATTTCTCAGCATTATGTCCAATGCAAATGCATCCCTCTTTAAATGAACTGACTAAATTGTATATAGTACTACAGATCTCACCAATTCCTTGCAAAGGTTCAGCAAAACTTCCCTACATTTATATCCCACGCTCTCCTGCAACAAAATCTACATTACTTTAGCCCTCTTAATTAATTGCTGTACATGTCTGAAAACTATTTGTATTTTATGTAATGAGTTCCCCAGATCCCCCTGAACCATAACATTTTGTCATCTCATTTCATTTAAATCATAATTTGTTTTCTCATATTTGCTTCCAGATTAGATAACTTCACATTTTTTTCATATTATACTCCATCTGCCATCTTTCCATCTGCACATCAAAGCTATCTTTATCCCCTTGAAGGATTTTATGCTATCCCTACAACTTGCTCACCCACCACCAGCATATCTGGCCATATTACATTCAACTCTTGCATTCAGCTCACTAATATAGATAATCAACAGTCGAGACCCTAGACTGATCCTATGGTAGTCCACCTGTTACAGGTCTCTAATCCAAAAATGATCCTTTTATTCTGCTTCATTGGTTAGTTAGTTACTTGCCTATCTATGGCATTAGGTTACCCCCAGTCTCGTGTAATATTATTTTGTGCACCTTTTATGTGGCATCTTGAAATCTAAATACACTACATCTACCAGCTCTTCTTTATCTACCCTGTTTGTATCATCCTCAAAGATTTCTAGCGAGTTGTCAAATATGGTTGCCCTTCCATAAAATCCTGTTGATTCTGCTTAATTTTCTTATGTCTTTTTGATGGTCTTTCTATTACCTTCTTAATAACGGATTTTCCCAAGGACAGAAGTTTTTTTGTTAGTCTATAGTTTCTTGATAACGATCTCCCACCTTTCTTAAATTCTGATGTTACTTTGTTCCCTATCAAGAATCCAGGGAATTTTAGCAAATTGGCACAAATGCATCTAATATCTAAATGTAGTCACCTCCTTACATGACTCTAGCTAAGATCAGCTCATTGGGTCAGAGACTTGTTGACTTTTTGCCCTTTTTGCTGTCTTTTGCAGGGTTTCAACCCGAAATGTTGACTCCTGCTTTTCCCACCACAGATGCTGCTCAGTTTCTCCAGCAGATTGGTAGTTAGCCCCATTAGTTAAGCTTGTACTTTTTTTTTTAGCATTGATGGATATTGTTTTATATTCCTCCTTCTTTCTTCATAGTACCTTGATTACCTGTTCCCTGCTTCTGATTAAAATATGTGCAGTAACTGGACTCAAACAGGAGACTATTTCACCTGTCCTTTCAATTTTCCTCCACTCTCTGTTTCTCCCATCTTTCCTCGCCTCCTCTATTTATCTTCACTGTCTTTCTTCATCTTTGTTTTCCTTTCTTTCACCAGCACCTTTTCTTCTTCCCATGATGGACTATGTTACTGCCTTGGCGGATTCATATTACTGGCATTCACCTGCTACCCAGCCAGCAATGGACAAATAGGGGAGCAGATGTGAGCTTTTTAGTCCCGAGATTCTGTTGGTAGACAGGTTAGATTCTACCAAGATAAGTAGCTGGAAACAGGGAAAGTAATTCCTTAAAGTGAGTTGTACAATTTTAGGATTGTATCTGGTGACTCAGGTTTATACAACATCTAATTTGCACGTTTGAAATGGGTGAAAGTTATTTTCAAAGACAAAGTCATGTTTATTGTCATATGCACCATATACACCATATGTATGCAGTGAAAAACTTGCAGCAGCATCACATGCATTTAGCATCAGATATGCAGCATTCACAAGAAAAAACATAAAAATCATACACAGTTTTTACAAGTAAGTACAAAATTGGAACAAAAAATCATTGTATAACGAGGTTAAAGTTATATTCAGGTACTGGTATTGCTATGCTGAGGTAGTGATTAAGAATAATTGAGCCTTTCAGTTCTTGATCTACTGATATGACTTGCAGATGACAAGTTTACAGAAGCTACTGCAACCTTTCCTTTTAAAAAAAGAGGCAGAGAAATAAAGTCCCCTGGCATATAATAAGCTAGTGCAGTTCTCAAATGCCCATTTTCAATACTCTTTTTAAACAGCACTTGCTGTGATCGATATTCACTGTCCAGGACCCAAGAGAATTATTACTAACCTCCTCTTCCTAGCACAGTAGCATGGACTTTCCAAATGGGTCAGAGTTGTGTGTGACAATGTTAAACTTCTAACAAATACTCCTTGCTCAGCTTCTTGCTATGAAGAAGTAAACAAGGAGGTCATGTAGGCCCATGTTTAATCAACAAAAGACAATTGGGTTGTGTTAATTTGCTTGCATCAACCCAGACAACACTGGCTAAGTTATTTGCACCATTGCAATTGATTTCAAGGAAGCTGGCAGACTAAACTGATTTTGTCACATAGCAGACCAAACATGGTTACAGGTACAGTTGATTAATCAATAGTTGGGATGGTTGTGTACTCAGAGAGACACCCCTCATAGTATTAATTTCGGGTGGCTGGAATCTCTGTCCACAGAAGCTTTCAGATTATCTTTGTTCTAGCAAAGGTAACTGAAAAACATCACATGCAGAAAATGTCAACTAGTAGCAAAACAGTATCAATACTAAAAAGCTTTGAAGATTGTTAGGAATGACAAGGATAGAGACAGGGTGACAGAAGAAAGTAGAATTCATTACTCAACCTTTAGTTTTTGTGACAGACAACTCGTTCATCTGCAAGTCGTTGGTATGTTCAATTAGTTTGTAAGAATTGTACCCAAACACCAATCCCTCCTACCTACACCATGTCCATATCCCTCCACCTTCCATACACCTATGTGCCTATCCAAACATCTCTTAAAAGCCTCTACTGTATTTGCCTCTACCACCATATCAGACAGTGTATTCCAAGCATCCACAACTCTGAGTAACAGCCACCCCCCACATCCCCCTTGAACCTACCCCCTCTCACCTTCAATGCATGCCCTCTGGCATAAGGCACTTCAACCCAGATACTCTCTATCTATCTATGCCTCTCATAATCTTGTAAACCTCAATCAGATCTCCCTTCAGCTTCCAACGCACCTGAGAAAACAACCCATTTATCCAACCTCTTATGATCGCACATGCCCTCTAAACCAGGCAGCATCCTGGTAAACCGCCTTTGCAGCCTCTCTAAAGCCTCAACCTCCTTCCTCCTTTGGGGAGACCAAAAATGTATACAGTACTCCAGATGTGGCCTAACCAGAGTTTTATAAAGTTGCAACACAACCTCCTGACTTTTGAACTCAATGCCTCAACTAGCAAAAGCAAGCTTTCCATAAGCCTTCTTAACCACCCCATCGACCTGTGTAGCCACTTTCAAGGAGCTATGAACTTGGATCTCAAGATCTCTCTGCTCAGCAACAGTATTAAAGAATGCAACTCCACACATTTATCTGGGTTAAACTCCATCTGCCATTTCTCAGCCCATATCTGCGATTGATCTATATTGTACTGTATTCTTTGCCAGTCTTCAAGACTATCCACAACGCCACCAATCTTGGTATCATCCCACCCATCTACATTTTCATTCAGGTCACATATATACATTACAAACAGTAGCGGTCCTAACACAGATCCCTGCGTAACTCCACCTTAGACAAGTCCCTTCAACCACTGCCCTCTGTCTTCTATGAGCAAGCCATTTCTGAATCTAAGCAGCCAATTCGCCACAGATCCCATGCATCTTAATCTTCTTGATTAGCCTCCCAAGAGGGACTTTGTCAAAGAGCTTACTAGAATCCATGCAGATAACATCCATAGCCCTACCCTCATCAATTTCTCTCGTCACCTTGTCAAAAGAACTCAGAACACCTTAAAGTTATGCCTGGCAATAGATGGTGACTAGAAGTAGCAGAGAACTGTGCACTAATGGGGAGCAGACTGAAGAAGCTGTCAGTGTAAAACAGAATAACAGTATGTTTACCAGATGGCTCATATAATTATCACACAACGTGTGTCCTGTATGAAGTAGTCCTGAATACCCACTCTAAGTCATTCCAATGTTACAGTTCTTTAATTTCTTCATGCCTCTGCTCAGGCATTATACAAAAGTAGGCCACAGCTTTCAGCTGATCTCTGTATGCCTGGACTTTAGGACTGCTCCCCACATATAATCTGCTTGGGTTCTCCAAGGATTTTACTGGGTTGGAATATTAGGAATGGAAAAGAATTGGAGCTATGGTGACAGGAAGAGAGGGAGTACTGGAAGAAAGAAATAGAGTGGTAAGAGATTGGGCACCATGGTTGAGTAGCAGTTACCGTGACTCAACTACAGTTCGGGGTGTCGGAGTTCAGGGTGCAATTCCAGTGGCGTCTGTAAGGAGCTTGTACATTCTCCCCGTGACTGCGTGCGTTTTCTCCGGAAGCTGCAGTTCCCTTCCACAGTCCAAAGACATGCCAGTTTATAGGTTAACTGGTCATTGTAAACTGGCCTTTGATTAGGAGAGTGTTTGGGTGCATTTGTGCGTTGCTGGACAGGGTGGGTCTTCGGGCTGGAACAGCCTGTTCCACACAGTATCTCTAAATAACAAAACAATAATTGGGGGAAACTATAAGGGATAGAGTGAAGTTGACGTGGTGCTTGCATCAAAGGGCATAGCTTACAACAAATGCATCATACTTGTGCATGAGAGACTATCAAGCCTAATCTGGGAAACTCTATGAACAAGTGTTGGTATTGCTGGCATTTGATTATCATTTAAAAAAAGAACCAGCCTAATATTTAGGTACCATACATACAATCTGTAGATTTGATGCATATAGTTCAGAAATAAATCATGAACACAACTGTTTATTCCCCTCCATAGATGCTGCCTGATCTTCTTAGGTTCTCCAGCACTTTGTGTGTTGATCTTAATAAAAATGTGTTTTATTTTAATAAAGAGAACTAAAGCTAATAAAAATGGCAACAAATTGTTCTGTGAAGTTGTGAAATGAAATGAAGAAAAGCATTGCAAACTTTGATGTGCGCTGATTGTGAAGTTCACTGAACAAGAACAACATCTGTTCCAATTGCACAAATGTTCAAGCTTAAGCTTTCTTTTAGATAGTAGAAAACTTAACACAACTTGAAGCTAGTCATAAATACCCAACAGGAAAACATTGTTGGCACAGTTGTGGTGAAGAATGACATATGAATTTGCACCAGAGTTTTCTGTCTCTCAACACCACTCCACTTCCAAGCCACTAAATGAAAAACGTACTCAAGCACCAAGTTTGGTTGGTCAGCAAATCATTGGTTACTTTGATATCTAATGTTTTGGCTTGTATTTCATTCAGAAGATGCAAGAGAAAACTATTGTCCATTTGTTTTTGTTTTTGCCTATACATTTGGTATGTTCTTCCCTTTTGTATCAGCCTCTTCTACCACTCTGGGCAATGCATCCCAGACCCTACCACTCTCTTTGTGAAAAGAAAACCTAGTTCTGACATATCCCCTAAACTTTCCCCCACTCACTTTAAACTGATGTCCTCTGATTGCCATTGCCACTCTGGGAAAAAGATGTTGGCTCTCGACTCAGTCTATGATCCTATAATCCTGTACTCCTCTAGAAAGTCGACTCTCAGCCGCCTTCGCTCTGAACTGAAAAGCCCAAAATTGCTCATCCTTTCCTCATAAGACATGTCCTCTAATCCAGTCAGTATCCTGGTAAATCTCCTCTACACCCACTTTGAAATACATCACATCCCTTCTCTTAGTGAAGTGACCAAAACTGAACAAAATATTCAAGGTGTGGTCTAACAAGAGTTTAACAGAGCTGCAAATTGACCTCATGGCTTTTGAGATCAATCTCCCAACTAATGAAGGCCAACGCACCACCCTATCAAGTTATGTGGCAACTTTGAGGGATTTATTTGTCTTCGACCCCAAAATTTCTCTGTTCCTCCGTACTGCTAAGAATCCTGCCATTAACCTTCTACTCTCCTTTCAAGGTCAACCTTCCAAAGTGTCTCACTTCACACTTCTCCAGATTGAATTTTATCTGCCATTGTTCACCCTTGATTCTGCTGGAAATGGATAAAGGAGCTTTCCACATTTGCCCTATTCATCAAAATAAAGAGAAGCTGCTAGGTGGATACCATCTCCCCAAGTTCAAACTCATTTAAAACAGGGAAGGAATCAGACTTGCCTGCTAGTCTCCTAGTCTACCAGTAATAGCAATGACAATAATTTGAAAGGTCTTCTTTGCCTGGCATACCTGTTTCTTCTTCACAACGAAATGATTATGTGAACAGTGTATTAACTCCTCCATAATACCCACCAGCACAATTGGCATCCAAGCAGTACTGAAACAGTTTCTTCCCCCAGACTATGAGACTACTGACCTCTCTGCTACCACCTAGGTCTCCACATGAATGAAGCACTAATACTATTTACTTTTTAGCTCGTGTTGTAAATGGGACCTTATGCTAAATATCAATCTTCTGGAATATATTTTATTATTTGTTAATTTATTTGTGGTAATATTGTATTGTTCATGAATTAAATGCACCGTGTGGTGCACCTTGGTTGGAGAAATGTTACTCCATTTGGCGGTATACATGTATACGGTTGAATGACAATGAACTTAAACAGCTTAAACTTGAACTTAATGCACCTTTCACGTGAATCATGTAGTCCTGAGACAATGATGTAGATATAATCTAAGTTCTGATTTATAAAGTAACAGCTTTATAAAATATTATTGTCTAGGCCCAGAGTATGGCCGCTTGCATATCGACCCCATTAAGGCTCATCTTTCAAAAGGACACCCAGTGGACACAGGTATCCAGTTATCCTGGGTTCTTGTAGCACACAATCAGAAAATGACAGGCTACCTGTAATTTCCTTTCTGTTTACGTCTCCAGAGATTTTAGGCTTATATATTCCAAAGGAAAATGGAGAAAAGGGGTTGAATAAAATTAACCCATTTCAGACCAATGTTAGGAATGCATAAGTTGAATTTACATACAGCAAGAAATTTTGCTTGAAAGCATTATAGAAGGTATTTCTAATGTAAATTGCTGATTAAAACAAAATAGTGTCTCGGATTAATAGAGCTTTTGTTTACAGTGCTGATGTGAAACAAAACTGTTTTGTTTTTAATAAGCTCGTTTGTTTTATTTCATGGTTATAAAAGTTCTTCCCATTAGATTTGAGTGTAAGTTTAATGGTAGAATTTACTGAGGCATTTGTAAACAGTGTTGACTCTGGGCTGCTCATTTTGATAATGGCTACACTGATATTACCTTTCAAAAATCACATCGCGGTTATTATCCAAAACTCATTTGTTTTGCAGGAAGTGAATTGTTTTAGGAATGCACTTCCTCATTTCCCAGCAATAAAGAATTTAGAAAATGACTAATATTGGTTAAAATATCGAAAACAGCAGTGGATGTAAACCATAACAGCATGAGTTTTTTTCTTCATAATCTAATGTTTGCAATCTGTTCTGTAATAATGTAAAGGAAACAGATTGCCTCGAGTGCTCATTGCATACTTCAGGATGTAAATTGTAAGGACTGATTCCATCAACTAAGCCAGCCTCCTAGCTTCCAAACTCTGCATGATTCTTTCCTGGGAAATGATGAACTCTGGCCTCAGGATCAGCATTTCCCATACGAATGCAACAATCCCACATGATTTCATCATTTCTTGCTTCACTTTCAGGCTGTTGCCTGGTTTACAGAGTACTGACTATGAGGACAGACTTGGAATATTTTCCCTGGAGTGTCAGAGGAGCATCCTGATAGAAGTGTCTAAAATTATGAGAGAGTAGATAATCAGGGTCTATATCCCAGGATAAAAATATCAAATACAAGAGAGCATACCTTTAAGCTGAGAGAAGAAAACTCTGCAGTAAATGAGAATTACGAAGCAGGTTTTCTAGACAGAGTGTGGTCTGGCGTGGGCTGCTGGGGAAGGTGATGAAAGCAAGTTCTTTGAAGAGACTTTTATCCAGGCAGGCAATGGAGGAATATAGGCCCTGCACAAGCAGATGGGATTAGTTTAATTTAGCATCATGGTTGGCGCAGACACTATGGCAGGTTCCTGTGTTAGACTTTTCTATTACTCTACTTAAGGTCTCCATAAGTTACCATGAGAAAAATAATATGCAATAAAAATGGAAATGCTTGAAATACTCCTCAAGTCAGGTTATATCTGTGGGAAAAGAAAGAGAGCTAATGTTTCAAGTTAAGAGCCCGTTAGAATGTAGAACATGGAAAGTGAAACAATACAGGAGGGAGGACTGGGGACGAGGTTGTCTCCGATATGGTAAAACAAATGTGACCATAGATGCAGAACATCAAAAGTCATTTGTCACAAACCGAATATTCACAAAATTATCTAAAATAAGCAAAATCTTGTAATCACAGGGAAGTCTGGTGACATTGATGGAAACGTAAACAGAGTTAACATTTCAGGTCAAAGACCCTTCGTCGGAACTGCGAGTTTATCTGTTTCTGCTGTGCTGATGGATATGATGTAGTCTTAGTTGCCAACTTGGCTAGAGTCCGTTATGCAAAATCTCTTGCCAACAGCTGCCTGCCTTTCACCCACCTGCCATCAGTTGTTTCCCTCTCAATTGTTTACTTTCTTCCTCTTCAGTGATTCCTTTAGAAATGCCAGTTAAGTTGGAAGAAAGCTAGAAAATCCATCTTTGACTAAATTCTGTCGAATATGAGAACAGATGGGGTAATGTAATGCCTACAGCCCAAGCACATCACTGATTATTTTTATTCCATGAGCCTTTATATCCTGATGCTATATTGAAAAATAAGCTGCAATGTAAGGTTGCATCTGTTGGATCTCTGTTTATTTTCTGATCCTTAGGGTTCTTCCAGGAGTCAGGAAAGAATGAGCAGTCTTAAACTCTTACCGATCGTTTATTTTAAGTACAAACAAATATACAAATACTAAGCAAACTAAATAATTTGCTGAGAAATGAAGCAAAGAGGTGAGTGAACAGCAATTAATGTGAAGATGAAAGAAAAGGAAAGATGGCACCTCTGAAAAATCCATCACCTTTATAACCGAGATAAGAAAATTCCTTAGATAAAATAAACCAATCATTATGTGTGAAAAATGAGAAAGGTGATAGTTTAACTGTTAACTGTACCATTAAGTGAGGACAGACCACCACATATTGAGAAAAATACATGAGTTTGTTAAAAGGGACAAATAATTAAAATACAACTTCAGTCTTACATTAATTCATCTTATGAAAAGTATTAAAAACAGTGGTTTCCAACACATATTAAGTTAATATGTCATTTATTTTATGGTAAAACTGAGCTAGTATGTACAATTACCTGCCAGCTTGTACTCCATCCCCTATCCCCACTGTCTTATTCTGATTTCTTCCTTCTTTCTTTTCATTCTGGATGAAAGGTTTCAACCCAAAGTGTTGACTGCTTATTCCTATCCACAGATGATGTCCTCCAGCATTTGTGTGTGTTGCTACCGGGCATATGAGTTGGGCTCATGTTCTGAGCTCTGTTAGTTCTTATAGCTATATAATTTCTCACTGAAATTGAGCAACAATATTCTACCATTTGCGAATGACAATAATTCTACAAGCCTTTTTTAAGTTGCAGCAAAGAATTGCCTTGTGAATGAAACTCGTACTTTCCCTTCTCCTCTTCCTCCAAGCACCTTCATCCCAGAATTAGTTGGACACTAGAGGAGGAAGATATTGTATATTTGAAAGATCCTGTTCAATTGTCCTCCTGTGGTCTGCACAGCCAATATGCTTCCAAACCCCTTGACTCTTTATTCTTGCCAATGGAATTTTTTGGGTTGACCGCAGCAGGGGTTTCTTCCAGAATCGTACATATGACCTAATGATCCCAGACCCAAAATAATGTAGGGTCATGAGTATATACTGGTGATGGGAGAAATGTCAGCTTATCAACAGTACACTTAAGTTATGTGATATTGGCAAAATTAGTCTTACAGCTCTGACTTCATACACAATTGCTACATTAGTTGAAATGCAAGGACAATGTGGGCAAGGGTGGTTTTTGACTGTTACCAATACACACCTGTGTATCCATAGTCATAGTCATACTTCATTGATCCCGAGGGAAATTGGTTTTCGTTACAGTTGCACCATAAGTAATTAAATAGTAATATGTAAATTATGCCAGGAAATAAGTCCAGGACCAGCCTATTGGCTCAGGGTGTCTGACCCTCCAAGGGAGGAGTTGTAAAGTTTGATGGCCACAGGCAGGAATGACTTCCTATGACGCTCTGTGTTGCATCTCGGTGGAATGAGTCTCTGGCTGAATGTACTCCTGTGCCCAACCAGTCCATTATATAGTGGATGGGAGACATTGTCCAAGATGGCATGCAACTTGGACAGCATCCTCTTTTCAGACACCACCGTCAGATAAATTTAAATCCAAATTTTAAAAAATGATAACCAACACAGAAAACCCAGTGATCCTGCTCAACATCATAGCGGGCAAGCAGACAGCATTTTAAGGGTCTATTCCAAAGATCATACCAGCCACTAAATCTAGTCAACTTGCTGTCAGCAAAAAAAAATTCAAGCAAAAAGTGTACCTATACTGTCAGTGATTTCAGTTATAGCAGATTGGTGTTGTTCTAAAAATGAGCAGGTTTTAGAGATAATATTGAATGGCTACATGCCAGTATCCTTGAAGACAGAATGTGAACAGCTTTTAGCATAGGTATAAAAACCATCTGCAGACGACAGGTAATTCTGTTTTACCAGTGCAGGACAAAATACACCTACTTTTGGCCACTAATTATCCAAGCCAACAAGTGACTTTGTACAGTGATATACATGGGTCTAGTGGGGAAAATATGCTATATTCTGTTGATAAATGTCACTTGTCTGATCTTCTGTTCCCTTTAGACACTGCCTGAAGTTTGCTCTGAGCAGGATGAGCTGGATTTCTTGATGGAAGCACTGATAATCAGGTAAGATTGCCTGAAGAAAATAGTAAGAGGAAACAGTAAGATTGCTTGCTAAACTACTGCTTTATTTAAGTCTTCCCTCATTTACTCTTCTCTCCAATTCTCATACCAATCCACTCCCTTGCCCCAAAAAACACAATGGTCAACACTTTCTTTCAGATATTGGCAGGATGATCCATGACATGGGCAAATCAAACATGATCTCCTTTAGTCTAATTGAAGAATCTGTTAAAACACTCCTTTAGATGGCTATAAATAAACTGAGGCCGAAGAAAACCAGTGACTCTGGGCACCTGAAACTCTGACAGATTTAGAGCTTTCAAAGTTCAAAGTAAATTTATTATCAAAGTACATATATATCACCAGAAAAAAATCCTGAGATTCATTTTCTTGCAGGCGTTCACAGTATAATCAATATTCAAAAGTTCAAAGTAAATTTTATTATTAAAGTACATATATGTCAGCATATACAACCCCAAGATTCGTTCTTCTGTGGGCATACTCAGCACATACAAAGAAACAACAAAAAAAAACCAAAATAATAATAATAAATAAATAAGCAACAAATATCGAGAACATGAGTTGAAGAATCGTTGAAAGTGAGTCCATTGAACATTTCAGTGATGGGGTGAGTGAAGTTGAGTAAATTTATCCCCTCTAGTTCAAGAGCCTGATGGTTGAGAGGTAATAACCCTGCTGGTGTGGGTTCTAAGGCTCCTGTGTTTTTCATGGCAGGAGCAAGAGGAGAGTATGGCCTGGATGGCAAGGGTCTTTGGTGATGGATGCTGCTTTCCTGCACCAATGCTCAATGTAGATTTGCTCGCAAACAACAGGAATTCTGCAGATGCTGGAAATTCAAGCAACACACATAAAAGTTGCTGGTGAACGCAGCAGGCCAGGCAGCATCTGTAGGAAGAGGTGCAGTCGACGTTTCAGGCCAAGACCCTGACGAAGGGTCTCGGCCTGAAACGTCGACTGCACCTCTTCCTACAGATGCTGCCTGGCCTGCTGCGTTCACCAGCAACTTTTATGTGTGTTGCATGTAGATTTGCTCAATGGCTTTAC
This sequence comes from Mobula hypostoma, assembly GCF_963921235.1. NCBI lineage: Eukaryota > Metazoa > Chordata > Chondrichthyes > Myliobatiformes > Myliobatidae > Mobula > Mobula hypostoma. Next base: position 28,545,457 of record NC_086104.1, read on the forward strand.
CCATGATTGACTGGGATGCATCCATTACTTTGTGTAGGCTTTTCTGTCCAAGCGCCTTGGTGTTTCCATACAAGGCCTTGATTCAACCAGTCAATACACCGTCCACAGCACATCAATAGAAGTTTGTCGAAGTTTTAGATGACACGCTGAATCTTCACACACTTCTAAGAAAGTAGAGGCACTGCTGTGTTTTCTTTGTCATGGCACTTGTGTGCTGAACGCAGGACAGATCCGCTGAAATTTTAAGTTACTGATCCTCTCCACCTCTGACCCACCGCAAGCAATGATCTGTAACATCCCCTTGGGCTTGGAGGCAATTTGATGAGGCAGAACCGAGGCGAGGCAAGGCAGTGGGCTGTTGCCCAGTGTGAAAAAGACCCAACGTTTGATTGACGTAAGCGCTGAGCCAAATCGGAAAGGTTGGGCACAGGTTGAATTGAGGCAGAAGGATCCAGGCCCCAGAGTACATCGAAGTGACAGAACCCAGTGTTTGGATGACGATTTAGGCACCAGGCCGGATTGGAACGGTTATGTTGAGGGAGGGATGATTTGGCTCACTGCTCTTTTCAGCACTGAACAAAAGGTCTGCGAACAAACTCGTTGTGGACTTCAGTTCAGCACGTTATTTGCTTGCGTTTATTGTTTGCACGATTTGGTTTTTTTCTTTCTGCATGTTGGATGTTTGATGCTTTTTTTTTAAATAACTTCTTTTGATTTCTTTGTTTTGTGGCTTCTTGTTAGAAGATGAATCCTAATGTTGTATAATATGTATGTATTCCGATAATAAATGTATTTTGAACTTTTGATGAGGACTGCAGAATCACCAGAAGTATACGACTAGAAACAATAAAAAGCATTTTAATAGTTTCAAAACAGTTGATTCTGTAAAAGAAGGGATGATTCTCAAATTCAGTGATTGGCCTGGAGATTGTTCTCCCAAAGGGGATGATTTCAGACACTCCTGGAACTGCTGTGTCATCTAAGCAATGTGGCAATATTTTGAAGTTAGTTTGAGCATAGAAACCTGATTCAAACGTCTTCAGTGGTTTTTGGTGCCCTCATCTTTACAAGAACAAGGCTTTTCCACTGTCCATTGTTGGTTTTCTTCCTTTACTGGTTTGTGATTAATGATCGGATCTCAGATTAAATAACCAGACCACAGCCAAAATGTGAAGGTAGGAATAACCACCTCAATATAAATAGATTAGATTTTACAGGATGTATTCTGGAGTTTACAAACAGTTGTGGGGGTGGGGAGGGAATTATATTGAAGGTATTAGCAAAGATGTAAGAGGGATTGAGAGGTATGGGCCTTTCTGAATTCTGATGGCAGAGGGGAAGAAGCTGTTCCCAGAAGGTGCAGTAAGTATAATTAGAAAAGGTAAGGTGATTACAAAAGGATGAAGAGTATGTTTCCAATAGGGTATAGATGAGGCTGTATCTGGAATGTCCTCTTTTTATTGAAGGAAGAGTTTTGCCAATCTGTTACGTGGAATAGTTAGTTGTTTCATGTGCAGAGTTTGGACAGGCTGAAGTAGTATCCACTGCAGTTTGGAAGAGTGAGAGGGGTATGACTGAAACATTTAAGATACTAAGAGGACTTGACAGGATAGATGTGGAGATATTTTCTCTTGTGTTTGAATCTAAATCTGGGAAGGGTTATTCATTAGTAAGGGGTCATCCTTTTAAGAGAAGTGATAAAGTATATTTTTCTCTTTGGAGATTATGAATCTTTGGAATTCCTTTTCTCAAAGGGTGATGAAAGTGGAATTTTTTGAATATTTTTAAGGGAGAGATAGACAAATGGAGGTAAGATTACCACACAGAAAATGCTGGAGCAACTCAGCAGGTCAGGCAGCATCTATGGAAATGAATAAGCAGTCAACGTTTCAGACCAAGACCCTTCATCAGGACTACAAAGGAAGAGAGAGAAGCCAGAATAAGAAAGTGGGGGGGGGGGGTGAGGGGAAGTACAAGCTAGAAGATGATAGGTGAAACCAGGTGGGTGGGGGTGGGGGAATTAAGAAGCTGGAGGTGGAAAATATAAACTGCAGGAGAAGCAGGGAATCGGATAGGAGAGGAGAGCAGACCATGGGAGAAAGGGAAGGAGGAGGGGCAACAGGGTAATGTGATGGGAATGGGAGGAGAAGAGAAGAGGTAAGAGGGGAGCCAGAGTGGAGAATGGAAGGAAGAGGCAGAAAAGTTTGAGAAATCAATGTTCATGCCATCAGGTCAGAGGCTGTCCAGATGGAATATGAAATGTTGCTCCTCCAGCCAGACAGGGGCTTCATCGTGGCAGTGGAGGAGGCCATGGATTGACATGTCAGAATGGGAAGGGGGATAGGAATTTAAATGGTTGGCCCTGGGAAAACCTGCTTTTTGCAGATGGAGTGAAGGTGTCTAATCGATGTCGGGTCTCACCAACATAGCAGAGGTGGCATTGGGAGCACTGGATACATGAGAAGAGCCCAGCAGATGCAGAGGTGGTGTTGCCTCACCTGAAAGGAGTGTTTGGTGCCTGAAAGGAAGTCAGGGAGGATGTGAATAGGCAGATGTAGCTTTTTGTCTGCTGCAAAGAACCCTGCTCTGTGAAGAAGGATGTTCTGGGAAAAGGAAATGGCATTTCTACAGGAGATAGGGTGGAAAAAGTATGGCCAAGCTGTGGATACATGAAGCATCACCCATGCAGTCATCAGTATAATGTAGGAAGAGTCTGGGAGCATTACTGGGGAAGGCTTGAAACATGGACTGTTCCATGTGGCCAATGAAAAGGCAGACATAGCTGAGGCCATTGCAGAAGCCCATGGCTTTACTTTGAGCTTGGAGAAAGTGGAAGAAGCTGAAAGAGAAATTGTTGAGTGTGAGAACTAATTCTGCCCAGATGGAGGAGGGTGGTAGTGGAGGGGAAACTGGTCGGGTCTGTTGTCTAGGAAGAAGCGGAGAGCTTCAAGGCCTTCCTGCTGGGAGACAGAGTGTAGAGGGACTGAATATCCATGGCAAAAATGAGGCATACTGTTGATCTCCTCAACAACTTTCAATACCCTAGATTCCTTCTTGCTTCCCCCCTTCCCCACCCACCTGGCTTCACCTATCACCCTCTATCTTGTAGTCCTTCTGCTCCACCCACCTTCTTATTCTGGCTTCTTCCCCTTCCTTTCCAGTCCTAGTGAAGGGTCTCAGCCCAAAACGTCAACTGTTTATTCATTTCCATAGATGCTGCCTGACCTGCTGGGTTCCTCCAACAGTTTGTGGGTGGGTGTTATTCTGGATTTCCAGCACCTGCAGAATCTCTTATGTTTATGATGTAAGATTTTACTAGATTTTCTGAATTGCAGATTTGATGTTACGCCAGATTAACCAAGATCTCATGAAGTGGCAAACCAGGCTTCCAGGGCTGAATGGCCAACCCCTACTCATAATATGTATGGATGAATGCACTGTACTTTGCAGTGTGACATCACTCTGCCCCTTGCAATAGCAATGAATTTCATTAACATTAAATACAGCCTAAAGAAACTTTCAAGAGAAGATGTCAACTTTCGAGATGAGCATTCAAAGCATATTTTTAACTCACATTTAAATTAAATTAGATTTACCCTGAGCCTGTAAAGCCTCAGCAGTTCCCAGGGAAGTTTTTCCACATGGTGTCAAGTTGAGTAGCATAGGATAAGCTGTGGACATGCCTTGCTATATAAATCTAAAGCAGAAAATATGGAGCTATGAAGGAAAGCATTTTAAATGAAAATTCTCAATTCCCATATCAAATTTACTAGACATTTTGGAATTTTCTGTTAAAAGAGAGCACTTCATCAACTATTATCTATTTCAAGAAGATCCGTGCCAGTGTCATCAGCTCAGACACCATTGCAAGTGGCTAGTTGATTGCATCCATGGTGGGTACAAGTGCCACCAAACAGGACTACACTTGCCTACGTAACCAGCTGCCTGATAATTGACCCACCATGTCTACCTGTTCATCTGCCTGTCCAAGTATGCTTCTGAAACCTTCAACCATTCTTTGTCTTCTGAAGATTACATTCACTATTTCCAAACACACCTCCATTCCTAAGCCAGTAAACATGGATCTTGCATTATTCAAACACCAATAGAGATGTACGTACTTAATCTGATCACGAAATGTCAGCCATTTGGATCTGGACATTTCCTATACTTTTCAAATAGCTGTAATGTTGCATCATTTGTCTCATTAAAGTTTGCCATTTTTACCTCAAAGGCTACATGTTTCTATAGATGCTGAAATAAAATTTACCGTGAATGAAATCCTGCCAGTGCAGTTGTTTCCACATCTCTCTCAGACTTCTATTGAGCTGATTTTTTGTCATTGAAGTGGTCAATGCTTTTCATTGTGATGCTAAACATGTACTACTTCTGTTGCAGTAAGTTCTGCCATCAAAACATTGTGCGATGTATAGGAGTCAGCCTGCAGGCTCTCCCTCGCTTCATTCTGCTGGAGCTGATGACAGGGGGAGACATGAAATCCTTTCTTCGAGAATACCGACCTAAACCAGTAAGACGTGAACATATGTTAATGGAAATATCTGTTGAAAATTGCTTTTCACAAACAGAAGCTATCTTGTGGAGTGACAGATAGCAGCTTTAAAAAAATCTAGTGTTAATATTATTTATAAAGGCCCATTATTAGACTTATTGGCAAAGTGGGATGATGCCAGCATTTTCAGTAATTTTAGTAATTTCCTTCCCTTGCAATAGATTGTGAGCATTTAGGGTTTGCTTCACATCTCAGTGATCATCTCTGAGGTGTTTCTTCACAGATGCATTGAGGAATCCTGTTTGGGTTCTCATTGTACTGATGCATTTCCAGATGACACTGATTAAATGTTAGCATTTATCTGATGCTTGGCAAAATGTCAAATGTTACTGGTCTTTTAATTGTTGTGACTCTGATTGAGGGTAAAACTTCGATGTAGAAAAAAGCATTGAAATGAAATAAGCAGTTCTTTATTTTATATAGACTGGGTAATATACTTATGAAGGGACTGACATTTGAAATCTAACTAATCCTTATTACAGTATATTGGTTGTCAGTTTCTGCAGTATTCATTGAAACTGGATAAAAGAGCACTGAATACATCAAATAATTTCAGTGCCCTGACAGTCAAAGAATTCAATGTTTTATTTAGGATTAAGGTTGGGCCAATATTATCTGCCTGAAGCAAGAGAAGTCACCTAATTGCAAAGTTTGGTTTTAAGCTATCCACTCTGTAATTGACTGTATCTTGCAAAGCTAGCAAACGTCTGTTCATATAGTTTGTTTTTATTGGACTTGTCACTCTTCACTTAACTCAACTGATATCTAGCAAAAATCAAAGCTAACCAGGAACTGATTTTCAGTCCTTTTAATCCATATTCAGATTTATTTCCTTCAGATTTTATGCCCAACTTCCCCTCCATTTCTCTTTTTTTAATGTTTGCAATTGTTACTGTTATATTTCAGCCTTCATTTTCATGCATGCTTTGGGATAATAAATGACAGAGGAGTGGTCAAAGTCAGAATAAAGTATTTTCTGCACCCTTCCCTCTGGCTAGCCCCCAACAGCCATTTTAATTGGTGTTCTCAGTTGGAGAATGAGGATCCCCAACAAACTACATTAAAGCAAAATATTGTTGATGGTGGGAATCTGAAAAAAAAATAAAATGCAGGAGAAACTCTGCTTTTACACAGCATTAGTGGAAAAAGGATATTAATCTTTTCAGTTGATAATTTTTCATCAGAATTGTGAGCAAGTAGCCTTAGAGTCATTGAGGAATACATAATAGAAACTGGCCCTTCAGATTTTTGAATCCATACCAACCAGCAATTATCACTAACCACTAAAATTAATCCTACACTAATCCCAATCCGTTATTCTCCCCACTTTCTCATCAACTCCCCCAGATTCTACCACTCACTTATATACTAGCGATAGTTTACTAGTGACCAACTAACTAATGAGTCTGAATGTCTTTGGGATGTGTGAGAAAAACAGAGCTCCCAGAAGAAGCCAGCACAGTCACTGAAATAACATGCAGACTTCCCATAAGCACTAACCAAGACTGGAATTGAACCCAGCTCTTTGTTGCTGTGAGACAGTGGTTCTGTTAGCTGTGCCACAGTGCAGTATTAGTTGTATACAAGGTTTAAAGTGAAGGTAAGTGAGATAGTGAACTTTATGTTCATATAATATTATTACTGTCACCATAGCATGGTAGAACCTGTCACTAACAGTCAAAAGTTGTGTGCTATGTCTAATTGTGCTTAAGCTTGAGCAACATTAATTTTGTGTTGAGAAGAATGTGGATTCTGCAATGTGATTCTTGAAGTTATTTTAAATTGATAAAATTTGTAGGAATATTGATCTTGTAATATCGATCAAGTGACACTGGGTCAGATCTTAACCTTGACAATGTAGAACTGGTGAGCAAAACATAACATTTTCTGAATAATGCTGATGATTCCTGATCATCAAAATTAGTGATTCAAGAAATAAAGAGTTTGCTAAGAAATTGGAGAGCTGCAAACACCAGTAGAATCTGTAGTACACTTGGTAACCAAAGCAATTAAATGTTTTTTGGATTTTATTGGGACTGAAGCTTGTCACCCTCTTGCATACTTACATTGTAATTTTGACAGAAGTGACTACGGACAGGTATGAAATTAAACATCTCTTATATTGTATGTTCTGTTCTTACAGTAAGATTTCCATTGCCCTTGTAAGGATACCTGGTTCTTACAAAGCAGGCAACATGAGACAGCATTGCACATTATTCTTACATATCGCTTCTGCTGACAGCATGCCAGTTTTATACTTTCTCGGTTAAAACTACTTATCAAATGTCCTTTGATATCACAGGGGCAGCCATCAACTCTCAGCATGCTGGACTTGCTGAATGTGGCTCGTGACATTGCTCGGGGCTGCCAGTATTTGGAGGAAAACCACTTCATTCATCGGTAAGTAACCACAAGCTAGGCAAGCAGGATCACTGAATGCTATCCAATTGTGTATGTTTCTGATAATCCTTATAATGGGACTTTTTACTGTTACATTGCTTTACAAGAAATGAAACAGATATATTCTGCTTTCATCCTGAGGTGGACGTGATGAAAACTTCCTCTATATTCACTCTAGGAATGGATGAAGTTGTGCTATCTTGCATTATTTCTGTGCCATGTTTCTTTTTGAATTGACTTTCCTGTTATACTAATAACCTACTGAAATCACATAGCAAAGAATTTTTGATTAATGCAGGTGACCTCAATTTCAGAATTCTTTTAGTAAACCAAGATTGAGTTTTCTGATAAAAAAAAATTGCCAGAAAAAAAACACTACTGAATTGTTACCAGTTCTGATCATCAACACATTACAGAACATCCAAAACTACATTCAAAAGATCAAAGAATAAATAAGCTAAAATTATATCTCTAATTTTAAAAAAACACAAAAATCATGTCCTGTATTGTAAGGGCAATGTGGTAAGTGAATGCATTAGATCAACAATAGGAATACTGAATACTGGCATCATTTTTATGTCAGGAATCAGCAGGTGGATTATAGTTCTAATCATTTGTCATAAGCCTATTCTGAAGTTAGATAAATAAACTCATATTTTACGCACATTCCCTAAAGAAATGTTCATTTAGATTTAAGTGCATAAGGTAATTTTTTTTTTGTAGGAGGCTATCTTTTGTAAACTGAACATGTGCTGGTTTAAACCTTGGAAATTCCAACCTACAAGCTCCCTTATGTGGGTGAAAACATTTATTGGGAATTGGAAAATGGTATCACTGTCATGATACAATCCACCCATTTGAAATTTAATATAGACCATAAAACACTCCATCACAGTACAAGCTCTTTGGGCCACAATGTAATGCCACACTTATAACCTATTATAAGATTAACCTATTCCTTCCCTCCTACATAACCCTCAATTTTGCTATCATCCATATGCTTATCTAAGAGTTTCGTACTTGTCCTAAATATATCTGCCTCTACCACCACCCCTGGCAGGGGATTCCATGCAGCCACCAATCTCTGTGTTTAAAAGAAAACTTGCCTCTAACATCCTCCCTATACTTTCCTCCAGTCGCCTTATAATTATTCCCCTTTGTGTTAGCTATTTCTGCTCTGGGAAAAAGTCTCTGGCTGTCAATTCGATCTATGCCTTTTATCATCTTGTACACTTCTATCAAACCACCTGCCATACTCTTTCACTCCAAAGGAGGATATGTGAGGGAGGATGGGCAGGTGATAGAGAAGGGACGCGCTCAGATGTGTCTATTTTAACGCAAGGAGTATTGTGAACAAAGCAGATGAGCTTAGAGTGTGGATCAGTACTTGGAGCTATGATGTGGTGGCTGTTACAGAGACTTGGATGGCTCAGGGACAGGATTGGTTACTTCAAGTACCGGGTTTTAGATGTTTCAGAAAGGACAGGGAGGGAGGCAAAAGAGGTGGGGGTGTGGCACTGTTGATCAGAGATAGTGTCACGGCTGCAGAGAAGGTGGACATCGTGGAGGAATTGTCTACGGAGTCTCTGTGGGTGGAGATTAGGAACAGAAAGGGGTCAATAACTTTACTGGGTGTTTTTTATAGGCCACCCAATAGTAACAGGGATATCGAGGAGCAGATAGGGAAACAGATCCTGGAAAAGTCTAATAATAACAGAGTTGTCATGATGGGAGATTTTAATTTCCCAAATATCGATTGGCATCTCCCTAGAGCAAGGGGTTTAGATGGGGTGGAGTTTGCCAGGTGTGTTCAGGAAGGTTTCTTGATACAATATGTAGATAAGCCTACAAGAGGAGAGACTGTACTTGATTTGGTATTTGGAAATGAACCTGATCAGGTGTCAGAGCTCTCAGTGGGAGAGCATTTTGGAGATAGTGATCATAATTCTATCTCCTTTACAATAGCATTAGAGAGAGATAGGAACAGACAAGTTAGAAAAGTGTTTAATTGGAGTAAGGGGAATTATGAGGCTATCAGGCAGGAAATTGGAAGCTTAAATTGGAAACATGTTCTCAGGGAAAAGTACGGAAGCAATGTGGCAAATGTTCAGGGGATATTTTTGTGGAGTTCCAATGAGACAAGGAAGTTATGGTAGGGGAAAGGAACTGTGATGTACAAAGGCTGTAATAAATCTAGTTAAGAAGAAAAGAAAAGCTTAGAAAAGAGTCAGAGAGCTAGGTAATGTTAGAGATCTAGAAGATTATAAGGTTAACAGGAAGGAGCTTAAAAATGAAATTAGTAGCACCAGAAGGGGCCATTGGCAGGCAGAATTAAGGAAACCTCCAAGGCATTCTACAAGTATCTGAAGAGCAAGAGGATAAGACGTGAAAGAATAGGACCTATCAAGTGTGACAGTGGGAAAGTGTGTATGGAACTGGAGGAACTTAATGAATACTTTACTTCAGTATTCACTATGGAAGAGAATCTTGGTGATTGTAGTGATGACTTGCAGCAGACTGAAAAGCTTGAGCATGTAGATATTAAGAAAGAGGATGTGCTGGAGCTTTTAGAAAGCATCAAGTTGGATAAGTCACCGGGACCTGATGAGATGTACCCCAGGCTATTGTGGGAGGCAAGGGAGGAGATTGCTGAGCCTCTGGTGATGATCCTTGAATCATCAACGGGGACGGGAGAGGTTCCAGAGGATTGGAGGGTTGCAGATGTTGTTTCTTTATTCAAGAAAGGGAGTAGAGATAGCCCAGGAAATTATAGACCAGTGAGTCTTACTTCAGTGGTTGGTAAGTTGATGGAGAAGATCCTGAGAGACAGAATTTATGAACATTTGGAGAGGTATAATATGATTAGGAATAATCAGCATGGCTTTGTTAAGGGCAGGTCATGCCTCACAAGCCTGATTGAATTTTTTGAGGATGTGATTAAACACATTGATGAAGGAAGAGCAGTAGATGTAGTGTATATGTATTTCAGCAAGGCATTTGATAAGGTACCCCATGCAAGGCTCATTGAGAAAGTAAGGAGGCATGGGATCCGAGGGGACATCGCTTTGTGGATCCAGAACTGGCTTGCCCACAGAAGGTAAAGAGTGGTTGTAGATGGGTCATATTCTGCATAGAGGTCGGTGACCAGTGGTGTGCCTCAGGGATCTGTTCTGGGACCCTTGCTCTTCATGATTTTTATAAATGACCTGGATGAGGAAGTGGAGGGATGGGTTAGTAAGTTTGCTGATGGCACAAAGGTTGGAGGTGTTGTGGATAGTGTGGAGGGCTGTCAGAGGTTACAGTGGGACATGGATAGGATGCAAAACTGGGCTGAGAAGTGGCAGATGGAATTCAACCCAGATAAGTGTCAAGTGTTACATTTTGGTAGGTCAAATATGATGGCAGAATATAGTATTAATGGTAAGACTTTTGGCAGTGTGGAGGATCAGAGGGATATTGGGGTCCAAGTCCATTGGACACTCAAAACAGCTGCGCAGGTTGACTCTGTCTTTAAGAAGGCATACGATGTATTGGCCTTCAATAATTGTGGAATTGAATTTAGGAGCCGAGAGGTAATGTTGCAGCTATATAGGACCCTGGTCAGACCCCACTTGGAGTACTGTGCTCAGTTCTGGTCACCTCACTACAGGAAGGATGTGGAAGCCATAGAAAGGGTGCAGAGGAGATTTACAAGGATGTTGCCTGGATTGGGGAGCATGCCTTATGAAGGCAGGTTGAGTGAACTCGGACTTTTCTCCTTGGAGTGACGGAGGATGAGAGGTGACCTGATAGAGGTGTATAAGATGATGAGAGGCATTGATTGTGTGGATAGTTAGAGGCTTTTTCCCCAGGGCTGAAATGGTTGCCACAAGAGGACACAGGTTTAAGGTGCTGGGGAGTAGGTACAGAGGAGATGTCAGGGGTAAGTTTCTTACGCAGAGAGTGGTGAGTGCGTGGAATAGGCTGCCGGCAACGGTGGTGGAGGCAGACATGATAGGGTCTTTTAAGAGACTTTTGGGTAGGTACATGGAGCTTAGAAAAATGGAGGGCTATGGGTAAACCTAATAATTTCTAAGGTAGGGACATGTTTGGCACAACTTTGTGGGCCGAAGGGCCTGTATTGTGCTGTAGGTTTTCTATGTTTCTAAAGAGAAAATCTCTAGCTCACTCAACTTATTCTCATGAGATATGCTTTCTAAATCAGACAGCATCCTGGTAAATCTCATCTGCACACCCTCTCGAAAGCTTCCATATCCTTCCTGTAATAAGGCAACCAGAACAGTATACAATAATCCCAGTGGGGTCTAACCGGGGTTTTATAGAGCTGCAACACTACCTCATGGTTTGTGAACTTAAAAAAATATATTATGATGAAAGGAAGAAAAAAAAACCTCTTACCACAAAGTATTGGAAATAGAATTGGTTCATTATTTTCACATGTACTAAGTTCCAGTGAATAGCTTGTCTTGCATGCTGTTCATGAAGATGAAGTCATTGCAAGGCTTTCTGTTGGTCAGGGTTGACCATAGATGTTACGTTCTAGCTGTCTAGACGTGCAAGTCAGGGAAGCACAATATAGAGAGCAAGCAGTTGCTTTTATAGCAAGCTGCCCCTCTCCACGCATCTGATGAACCCAAAAGAATGGCAGAGACCAATACAGCATTGCAGGAGTTGCCAGTCAGCGTTGGACTCAACGTAAGACTACCTTAGTGACTCCAGCTCCAGATTGTTCATTCAAGTTTACTCCTGAAGCCTTTCCCTTGAATGGACATAGTTGCAAGGCAGCATAGGTTTGGGATCAGTTTTGCTTCTCGGTGAGCTGGCAACCACAGCTAACAAGCCCCATCTGCCCAAAGCGTCTGGTTTTAAGGTATCAGTAACCTGCCTTTGCCCCTTTTCCTGTCAGTGGAAATGGCTCCACTGGGCTTAGTAGCTAAGCAACACATGAAGGCCAGGAGCTAGGATGTCAAAGGCTATTTGAGACACATGCCATCGGGAGTATTGAATAGCATTTAACATGAGCTTCGCTCCACTATCTGCCATGCCCCAGTGATGACAACCTTAAGAAATCACTCCGGCATTACGAGATAAAGTAATACAGAATAAAATGTAATAACTACAGAGAAAGTGAAGTACAAGTAGACAGTGGGGGAAAGGAAGAAAGCAGAGTACACAACACACAAGAATGGGTAATTTAGTCATGTTGGGACTGTTCTTGCACTCATTGAGATTAGGGCTGATCAATGAACATGGATTTAACTGGGTTTTAGCAGCAGTTTCATATAAATGTGTGGCATTTACTCTCCTAAATACTAGTAATTACCCTCCTAGATGGTGGCAACACCACGACTACCACAAGAATACAGAAATCATGGATTGTGCCAGTGATTTCTTCCTGTGTTCCAGTATGGATACTGAACAGTCTGCACCCTGACACACAGCTTCACTCCAATGCAGAATTCACTGTTGCAAGGAAGAACGTTAGACCACAGTACAGGTTCTTCAGCCCATGATGTTGTGCCAACATGTTAACCAACTCCAAGATCAATCTAATCCTTCCTTCCCACATAGCCCTTCACTTTTCTTTCATCCATGTGCCTACCCAAGAGTCTCTTAAATATCCCTGATGAATCGGTATCTACCACTACACCTGACAACGCTCTGTGTGTAATCAAGCCACTTCTGACATTTCCCCCTCTGCTTTCCTCCCATCTCCTTGCATTAACCATTTCCTCCCTGGGAAATAGGTATTAGCTGTCCACTCTGTCTATGCTTCTTGTCATCTTATAACTTCTATCAAGTCACTTTTTATCCTCCTCTACACCAAAGAGAAAATCCCTAGCTTTCTCAAACTTTCCTCAGAAGATGTGCTCTCTAACCAGACAGCATTCCAGTAAATCTCCTCTGCTCCTTTTCTAAAAATGCATGTTCTTCAAGCAATCAAAACAGAACAGCATACTCTGAGTGCGGCTGCTGTTGAACTCAGTCCCTTGATTAATAAAGGCCAACACACCATATGCCTTTTTAATTACTCTATCAAGTCATGACAACTTTGAGAGATCTGTGAACACCAAGACCCCTCTGTTCCTCCACACTGCTAAGAATCCTGCCACTAACCTTATACTCTGCCTTCAAGTTTGAACTTCCCAATTGAACTCCATCTGCCACTTCTCAGCCCAGCTCTGCATCCTATCAATGTCCCAATGTAACCTATGACACTCTTCTACACTATCCACCAACCACCGTATCATCTGCAAACTTACAAACCCACCCTCAGCTTCCTGATGTAAGCCATTTATAAAAGTCACAAAGAGCAAAGGTCCAAGACAGATCCCTGCTAAAAGCTACAGACCACCAGGTGGAATACACTCCATCTACAACCACTCTTCTTCCGTCAATTTATGACTTACACGACAAAGTTAATCAAGCTCATGAAGCATGACCTGCCCCTCACAAAGCCATGCTGACTATCCCTAATCAGATTATGCTTTTCCAAATGCTTGTAAATCCTGTGTTTAAGAATGTGTTTAAGAATCTTTTTCAATAGTTTGCCCTCCAGTGATACAAGACTTGCAGGTCTATAATTCCCAGGATCATCTCAATTACCTTTCTTGAACAAAAGAATAACATTTGCAAGAAGAATAACAAAGAATAAACTTCCAACCTTCTAGCACTACTCCTGTGGCCAGTGAGAATACAAAGATCATCACAAGTGGACCGGCAATCTTCTCCCTCACTTTCCATAGTAACTTGGGGTATATCCCATTTGGCCCAGAAGTTGGAAATGAAGAAACATGTTTCTTCTAATTATTACTGCCTGGAATCTGTTTATTGTTTTTTACGAGTTATTTTAGTTTCTTTAATTTTGAAGTTTTGCAGTGATTCTGAATGTCATTAACAACTTTGCGAGATGCCAAAGCTGAGGGCATGCCTTTGTCATCACTCTGGAGTATTCACAATGACTTGTCAGCAGAATTTGCTTTGGTCTGCCCAAGTAATCCTATTACATTGCTTGAGGTCTAACTATGTTCAGGACCTCGCTGATCAGGCCAAGGCTGCTCTGTGTAGCAAATTCATTTTAAGAAATATTCATGAAGTATGTTTGAAAGAATTGCACCTGTCAATGGCAATTCCAGATGATCTGGCACATTCAAACAAATGTGGCCTAATGGCTGACGGTGTATACACTTCGGCACACACAGAATGCTGGAGGAACTCAGCAGGTCAGGCAGCATTAATGAGGAAGAGTAAACAGTCAACGTTTCAGGATCTTGAAGAGATCCTTCTTCAAGACTGAGAAGGAAGGAGAAAAATGCCAAAATAAAAAGGTGGGGAGAGGAGAAATAGGCTAGCTGGAAGTTGATAGGTGAACCCAGCTGGGCGGGAAAGGTCAAGCATGAAGGGGAAGGAATCTGATAGAAGAGTAGAGTGGACAATAGGAGAAAAGGAAGAAGGAGGAGATCCAGGAGGAAATAATAGGCGAATGAGAAGTCAAAGGTTAGATGGGGAATAGAAGGGGGAGAGAAGCTGTTCACCAGGAGGAGAAATTGATATTCATGCCATTAGTTTGGAGGTACCAGATGGTATATAAGGTGTTGCTCCTCCACACTAAGGGAGGCCTCATCCTGGCACAAGAGAATGCCATGGATCGACACGTTGGAACGGGAATGAGAATGGGAATTAAAATGTTTGGTCACTGGGAAGTCCCACTTCTGGTGGATGGTGCAGAGGTGCTTGACAATAGGTCTCAGCAGTGTAGAGGAGACCACATTGGGAGCACCAGACACAATAGATGAACCCAGCAGGTTCACAGGTGAAGTGTTGCGTCACCTGGAAGGACTGCTTAGGGCCTTGAATGGAGGTGAGGGTGGAGTATATGGGCAGGGGTAGCACTTCTGCCACTTGCAGAGGTAAGTGTCTGGAAGGAGATTAGTGCGGTGGGACGAATGGACAAGGGAATTGCAGGGGGAGGAATCCCTGCAGAAAGCATATATACACTTGTTTCTTTAATCTCCTCCCTTGATTTAAACTTTGGAGTTCAGTATCATTCTAGTGAGTAACCTTTGTACTTCCTCCAAGACCAATGCATTGTCCATGAGATATGATCTGTTCACAATGCTGTCATGTTGCTAACGAAGTTTTGTGTAAGTGGGGAATCTTTACTTCTGTCCCATTGTACTGCAGTCTTTTGATATAAAGGCCATTACCCAAGATTTTGTTGACTATTTGATTTGCTCTGTACCAAGTGATGGCATTTTGATTATCTAAGTACTTGGATAAATAATCTCTCACCCTCATCTCAAACCCACCCCCACCAAGCTTTTTTGGCACTTCATTCCTGGCTTATTGCCTTCTGAAATTATTCTGTTTTATCCTTCTTAAATTTCTTAGTAAGGTCTTGTTTGTATCTACATCGTCTTGAATGATAATGATATTTGCTGCACTGGCAGACTATAAAATTTTCTTATTTCCTTTGTTGCAAGTTGTTTATAAATATGGTGAATAATTGTGCCACACATCTAATTCCCCAGCTAGATCAATAAACTGTCCACAATTCCACAAATTTTGGCTGTTGACAACAGTGTCTTATGAGACCTTCTAATCAAATGAACATCCAAATCACAAGAGCAGATGTTACTCTATCAATTATTTTAGTTAAAAAAGTTTAGTTGAGTTTGTCAGGTATACCATACCTTTTACAGTTCTATATTGATTTGCTCTAATCACCTGAAAAGTTTCAAAATATTCATTCAATCTATACTTAATTACAATGCTGTTAGTTTCCTAACAACAGATGTTAAAATTCACTGATTTCCTTTATTTATCTTACTTGTATATCAAAGTGACTTGCACGATGTTCTAATATAAAGAAATTTTTTATCAAATCAAGAGAACCTCATAAAATTATTTTAGTACATGCAATAAAACTCTGATCACCTGGCAGCTGTTTTACCATTGAAACAATTTGTTATGCATGAAGTTCTGTGTATCATCATTCATCACACTAAATTATTAATTTTAAATGGATTACTTATTAACATAATGCCCCAATTGGAGTTTCTCTTCCTGAATGAGTCCTTGATGTTGTTTTACTCACCAGGTAAATTCTGATTCTATACTTCTCATCAAGTAATTCCAGCTCTTTCTGGGTTGAAAGTGAAATCTTAATATCTGAACCACGTTAATGTAGTTCCTTCAGAAGGCGCATGAAGTGCTAGCATAGATCTTGTACTGAAATCCTGGACAGCAACTTAAAATGAGAGTTTGACCAACTAAACCATGCTGAGGGAACCTGGCAGGATCCCATTTCAGCTGTTACAGCACAAGTTTTCATTATAACCTGCTTTCTCAAATGAAAGTGTGCAATTGTTTAATTACATTGCAGACATCTGCCAACATCAGTTCACTGATAATTTATCCCAAACCATTTGTTCTTGTGTTTGGATTAATTTATCAATGCTATGCAAGTTCTCTAGATAGTGCTACATTTTCCTGAATAAATGATGGTGAAGATGACATACCTATATGATTGTAAATCTTTAGTAGTGACTGGATAAATCATGTAAATTAACCAATGGTCTCCACTGACGTCCTTCTGAAGATCAAATAAAAAGGCAGAATGGTTATATTTAACAACCATACTTTTACTTCCATCTGACCACACTAGGAAAAGCAAAGCACTGGACTGTCTTAACTCAAAACTGTGAAGAATTTAAGAAAATGAGGAGGAAATCATAAATCCTTTGAGATTGCTGCATAATTTAATAAGATCATGCTAATAATCTGCATTGAGTTCCACCTGTAAATTTTGCATTACTCCACTTTGCCGTCTTTCACTGAGATATTCATGGGTAATCTATAATAGACATATTTTAGATATTAGGATTTAAAATCACTCCTCACATCCTCAGCGTTTCATGAATAATTTATCATCATAAGCTATGAGCAATAAAACTTGCCTTTTCACTTTTACCATGAGAATATTGTAGAGGCATTATATAACCATATAACAATTACAGCACAGAAACAGGCCATCTCGGCCCTTCTAGTCTATGCTGAATGCTTACTCTCACCTAGTCCCACCGACCTGCACTCAGCCCATAACCCTCCATTCCTTTCCTGTCCATATAGCTATCCAATTTAAATTTAAATGACAATGTCGAACCGGCCTCGACCACTTCTGCTGGAAGCCCGTTCCACACAGCTACCACTCTCTGAGTAAAGAAGTTCCCCCTCACGTTACCCCCTAAACTTTTGTCCTTTAAACCTCAACTCATGTCCTCTTGTTTGAATCTCCCCTACTCTCAATGGAAAAAGCCTATCCACGTCAACTCTATCTATTCCCCCTCATAATTTTAAATACCTCCATCAAGTCCTCCCTCAACCTTCTACGCTCCAAAGAATAAAGACCCAACTTGTTCAACCTTTCTCTGCATCTTAGATGATGAAACCCAGGTAACATTCTAGTAAACCTTCTCTGTACTCTCTCTATTTTGTTGACATCTTTCCTATAATTCAGTGACCAGAACTGTACACAATACTCCAAATTTGGCCTCACCAATGCCTTGTACAATTTTAACATTACATCCCAACTCCTATACTCAATGCCCTGATTTATAAAGGCCAGCATAACAAAAGCTTTCTTCACCACCCTATCCACATGAAATTCCACCTTCAGGGAACTATGCTCCATTATTCCTAGATCCTTCTGTTCTACTGCATTTTTCAATGCCCTAGCATTTATTAT
This sequence comes from Mobula hypostoma, assembly GCF_963921235.1. Classification (NCBI taxonomy): domain Eukaryota; kingdom Metazoa; phylum Chordata; class Chondrichthyes; order Myliobatiformes; family Myliobatidae; genus Mobula; species Mobula hypostoma. The sequence continues at coordinate 28,563,174 of NC_086104.1, forward strand.
GTATGTCCAATTTTGATTAGTCCTACCAAAATGTAGCGCCTCACATTTATCAGCATTAAACTCCATCTGCCATCTTTCAGCCCACTCTTCTAACTGGCCTAAATTTCTCTGCAGTCTTTGAAAACCTCCTTCATTATCCACAACTCCACCTATCTTAGTATCATCTGCATACTTACTAATCCAATTTACCACACCATCATCCAGATCATTAATATATATGACAAACAACATTGGACCCAGTACAGATCCCTGAGGCACATCAAGTAGTCACCGGCCTCCAATCTGACAAACAGTTATCCACCACTACTCTCTGGTGTCTCCTATCCAGCCACTGCTGAATCCATTTTACTACTTCAATACTAATACCTAACGATTGAACCTTCCTAACTAACCTTCCATGTGGAACCTTGTCAAAGGCCTTACTGAAGTCCATATAGACAACATCCACCACTTTACCCTCGTCAACTTTCCTAGTAACCTCTTCAAAAAATTCAATAAGATTTGTCAAACATGACCTTCCACGCACAAATCTATGTTGACTGTTCCTAGTCAGACCCTGTCTATCCAGATAATTATATATACCATTTCTAAGAATACTTTCCATCAATTTACCCACCACTGACATCAAACTCAGGGGCCAGTAATTGCTAGGTTTACTCTTAGACCCCTTTTTAAACAATGGAACAACATGAGCAGTACACCATCCTCTGGCACCATCCCCGTTTCTAATGATATTTGAAATATCTCTGTCAGAGCCCCTGCTATTTCCACACTAACTTCCCTCAAGGTCCAAGGGAATATCCTGTCAAGACCCAGAGACTTATCCACTTTTTTATTCCTTAAAAGCGCCAGTACTTCATCTTTTTTAATCATCATAGTTTCCATAACTTCCCTATCTGTTTCCCTTACCTTACACAATTCAATATCCTTCTCCTTAGTGAATACCGAAGAAAAGAAATTGTTTAAAATCTCCCCCATCTTTTTTGGCTCCACACATAGCTGTCCACTCTGATTCTCTAAAGGACCAATTTTATTCCTCACTATCCTTTTGCTATTAATATAATGGTAGAAACCCTTTGGATTTGTTTTCACCTTACTTGCCAAAGCAGCCTCGTATCTTCTTTCAGCTTTTCTAATTTCTTTCTTAAGATTCTTTTTACCTTCTTTATATTCCTTGAGCACCTCACTTACTCCATGCTGCCTATATTTATTGTAGATATCTCTCTTTTACCGAACCAAGTTTCCAATATCCCTTGAAAACCATGGCTCTCTCAAACTTTTAACCTTTCCCGTCAACATAACAGGAACATAAAGATTCTCTACCCTCAAAATTTCACCTTTAAATGACTTCCATTTCTCTATTACATTCTTCCCATAAAACAAACTGTCCTAATCCACTCCTTCTAAGTCCTTTCGCATCTCCTTAAAGTTGGCCTTTCTCCAATCAAAAATCTCAACCCTGGGTCCAGACCTATCCTTCTCCATATTTATATTGAAACTAATGGCATTATGATCACTGGACCCGAAGTGCTCCCCAATACAAACCTCCATCACCTGGCCTATCTCATTCCCTAACAGAAGATCCAACACTGCCCCTTCACTAGTTGGTACCTCTATGTATTGCTGTAAAAAACTATCCTGCACACATACACATTTTACAAACTCCAAACCATCCGGCCCTTTTACAGTATGGGCTTCCCAGTCAATGTGTGGAAAATTAAAATCTCCCACAATCAAAACCTTGTGCTTACTGCAAATATCTGCTATCTCCTTACAAATTTGCTCCTCTAATTCTCGCTCCCCATTTGGTGGTCTATAATACACCCCTATAAGTGTTACTACACCTTTCCCATTCCTCAATTCCACCCAAATAGCCTCCCTAGATGAGCCCTCTAATCTATCCCGCCAGAACACCGCTGTAATATTTTCTCTGACAAGCAATGCAACACCTCCCCCTCTTGTCCCTCCAATTCTATCACACCTGAAGCAATGAAATCCAGGAATATTTAGTTGCCAATCACTCCCCTCCTGCAACCGTTTCACTAATATCTACAACATCATATTTCCAGGTATCAATCCATGCTCTAAGCTCATCCATCTTTCTTAAAATGCTCCTAGCATTAAAATAAATGCATTTAAGAAATTTTCCACCTCTGACTCTCTGTTTATCACTAACGGTGCAAACAACTTTACTTTCTCCTTTTTCTTCCTTCTCCCCTACATCTGTTCCTACACTCTGGTTCCCCTTCCCCCTTGTATCTAGTTTAAATCCACTGGAGCCTTTCTAGCAAACCTACCTGCAAGAATATTTGTCCCCCTCCGGTTCAGATGTAAACTGTCCCGCCAGAAAGGTCCCATCTTCCCTGGAAAACTGCCCAATTATCTATAAATCTGAAGCCCTCCCTCCTGCACCATGTCTTCAGCCACGTGTTGATCTGTGCTATCTTACTATTTCTAAACCCACCTGCATGTGGCACTGGTAGCAATCCTGAGATTGCTATCCTGGAGGTCCTGTCCTTTAACTTGGCGCCTAACTCCCTAATCTCACCTTTCAGGGCCTCCTCATTCTTCGATTGTCTGGCCTATTATTAAATCCGCAAATCAGAATTTTTTTTTATCTATAATCTGATTTATCCCTAGGTATAAGATCAGGCCAAACTAACTTTTGGGTCATTATTTATCTTCTAATCCAGGCTGGGATTATCAAAAAAAGCTTAACCCTTGTAAGAAATTACTGTCCAGTGATCCTTAATGTGTGCATTTGTGTGGTTACCAGATAAGGCAGGATGACAGAATCCTTTCAAGTTTCCTAAACTGAAAAACTTATTCCCCTTCACTGTAAAGAATAATTGAGACACCAGATAACTGCTGGGAACCTACTCAAGTATGAGTTAATTCCTTCAGGGAAAAAAGATAAAGAACTGAGGGAAAACCAGGGGGAAAAATTTACTTGTCTGTGTTTTATTCATTGGCAGGGATATAGCTGCAAGAAATTGCCTGCTTACTTTCAAAGGTTCAGGAAGAGTGGCTAAGATTGGAGATTTTGGAATGGCTCGTGATATATACAGGTAATTGTTGAGAATTTTCATTACTATAGTTCACATTCAGAGATTTTAGGATTAAAATTGATTGGTAAAATAATATTCTGATATGTACAGTGATTGGCCATAGTAGACCATGTTTGATAATGCAGGTAAAGCAATTATAATAGTTCTGCCTGTTCTTAATTATTAAGCAAACAAGGACAGTTTTCACATTTGTGCTTCAGTAACATTAGCAATTTTATACCTCAAAATATCAGCAAAGCTATGTGGTAAAATTCCTGCTATACGAATTTCCTGAAAAGGAAACTTTGTGAACTACTGCCTTTATTAGACAGTATTACATACAGAGTCAAGATCAAATACGACTTCGGCTGAAGCTGTTCTGGAAGCCAGTGTAATTGGATTATGACAAGCAAATAATATCCACTCATTAATTTAAAACTGTGCTTTCAGTCCTTTTTCTTTTATAACACTTTACCTGATACAGTATCAACATAATTAAAAGTAACCAAATATGATACAGTGCATGATACTTTGCAGCAAACTGCAAGCTGAGAAGCCAACAGACACGGAACTAAGGTGCTGCAATACTGCCACTAGCTGGAGAAATTAATTACAGCATGACATCCTTATAAATATGTGAATTTGTCATGGAGAAGACTACACGGAACAAAGACAAAAATGCTGCAATAGGAACTTGGTTGCTAATAATAAGATCCTCTTTCAGGACATTCTTCTCAAATGTAAACAAACACAGATTTTCATTTCTTTCCCAGCATTTCAGCTATTCTGGCACCAGCTACAATACTGATCTTTTTCAGTGCCAAGATAACTTATTAGTACTATAACACTAATGCAGACAGGAAGTGCAGATGAAGGGGTTTTGACAAAAACATCAACCTTGTTCTGATGCTCCTTGGCCCACTCCAGTAATTTAGGTTTTGGCTCCAGATTCCAGAAGATCCATCTTCAGTCTTTGTGGCTCCGATGATGACCAATAAGATTAATTTCACACTATTTTATTTAGATACAGCATGGAATGGTTCAAGCCTTCCCACCCAGCAATCCCCTGATTTAATCCTAGCCTAACCACGGGACCATTTATAGTGATCAAGCAGTACATCTTTGCACCGTGGAGGGAAACCGGAACACCTGGAGGAAACCCACGCGGTCATGGGGAGAACGTACCAACAGCGGCGGGAAATGAACTCAGGTCGCCTGTACACTAAAGTGCTGTGCTACCAACAACACCACCATGCTGCCCAATTATGACTAGAATTCAGTTCCAGGTGAAATACTATGAAAAAAATATTTATTTATCATCCTCGACAGGTTTTAAACTGGATCTCACTGGACCCAGTCTGTGCCTGCATAGCCTGCGGTTGTGTTTTAGTTTTGCTGCAGTGTGGCTCCTAATGTTCTGCCAGCCTCACTGATACAAAGGTAATGAATCCACAAGTGGCTAAGGTTAAGAACTATCCCACAGCTCCTAGTACTGTTAGCTCATCCTGTCAGTAGGTCCAGCCTCCTAACTGCACAGAGACGGCTGATAAATAATTAAAGACTCAAGAAAGGCCGCAAATGCTGAGAAATCCAGAGCAACACACAAAGTGCAGGAGGAACTCAACTGGTCAGGCAGCATCCATGCAAATGAATGAACAGTTGATGTGGTGAGCTGAGACCCTTCTTCAGGACTGGGAAGAAAGGGGGAAGACACCAGAATGAAAAGTGGGGGCGGGGAAGAAGGAAGGAGGATAACTAGAAGATGATAGGTGAGGCTGGTAAGTGGGAAAGGTCAAGGGATGGAGAGGAAGGAATCTGATAGGAGAGGAGAGTGGACCATAGGAGAAAGGGAAAGAGGAGGTGATAGGCAGGTGAGAAGAGGTAAGAGGCAAGAGTGGGGAATAGGAGAAAGGAGGGCCAGGGATTTTTTTTTTACCAGAAGGGGAAATGCTACCAAGTTGGAGGCTACCCAGACGATATATAAGGGAAATGGACAGTCAACATTTTGGGTCAAGACCCTTCATCAGGACTGGAAAGAAAGAAGGGAGAAGCCAGAATTCTCTCTGTACCTACTTCCAAGCACCTTAAAACTGTGCCCTTTCATGTTAGCCATTTCAGCCCTGGGATAAAGCCTCTGACTATCCACAGGATCCATGCCTTTCATCATCTTATACACCTCTATCAGATCACTTCTAATCCTCCATCGCTCCAAGGAGAAAAGGCCAAGTTCACTCAACCTATTCTCATAAGGCATGCTCCCCAATCCAGGCAAAATCTTTGTAAATCTCCTCTGCACCCTTTCTATGGTTTCCACATCCTTCCTGTAGTGAGGTGACCAGAACTGAGCACAGTCCTCCAAGTGGGTACTGACCATCGTTCTTTACAACTGTAACATTATCTCTCGGCTCTTAAACTCAGTCCCACAGTTGATGAAGGCCAATACACTGTATGCCTTCTTAACCACACAGTCAACCTGTGCAGCAGCTATAAGTGTCCTATGGACACAGACCCCAAGATCCCTCTGATCCTTCACACTGCCAAGAGTCTTAAAATTAATACTACATTCTGCCATCATATTTGACCCACCAAAATGAATCACCTCACACTTACCTGGGTTGAACTACATCTGCCACTTCTCAGCCCAGTTTTGCATCCTATCGATGCCCTGCTGTAACCTCTGACAGCACTCCACACTATCCAAAACACCCCCAACCTTTGTGTCATCAGCAAACTTACTAACCCATCCCTCCACTTCCTCATCCAGGTCATTTATAAAAATCACGAAGAGAAGAGGTCCCAGAACAGATCCCTGAGGCACACCACTAGTCACCGACCTCCATGCAGAATATGACCCATCTACAACCACTCTTTGTCTTCTGCGGGCAAGCCAATTTTGGATCCACAAAGCAATGTCCCCTTGGACCCCATGCTTCCTTACTTTCTCAATAAGCCTTGCATGGGGTACCTTATCAAATGCCTTGCTGAAATCCATATACACTACATCCACTGCTCTACCTTCATCAATGTGTTTAGTCACATCCTCAAAAAAATTCAATCAGGCTTGTAAGGCATGACCTGCCTTTGACAAAGCCATGCTGACTATTCCTAATCATATTATGCCTCTCCATATGTTCATAAGTCCTCCCTCTCAGGAGCTTCTCCAGCAACTTACCAACCACTGAATTCCTCTGCATCAGTGAAGGCCAATGCAGATCAGAAGATTTTTTCATCGGGCATCTTCACTCTGCCCCCATGATAGTCAGGATCTCCTAGTAACCAACTAGTATAATTCCACTTCCCCACACCCACTTGCCTGTCCACAGCCTCCTCTACTGCCAAATCAAAACTAGTTGCAGACTAGAAGAACGTCATCTAATATTCTTGAAAAGGTGCAGAGAAAATTTGCAAGGATTTTGCCGGGAATTGAGGATCTGAGTTAAAGGAAAGCTGAAGTAGGTTATTCCTTGGAGCGTAGGAGAATGAGGGAGATCTTACAGAAGTATACAAAATTATGGGAGGTATAAGTAGGGTAAATACATGCAGGTGTTTTCCCCTGAGGTTATGTAAAACTAGAACTACAGGTTTAGTATGAATGTAACGCTCAGTTATATTGGCTCATATATGTCTAGGGGAAATCCCACCCAGCACCTGCCTCAACACTTCCCACGGAGTCAGTTACTGCCCGAATCAATCCCAAACATCAATCGTCAGCCAGCACACCCAGTACATTTTACCAAGTACACTTTATAGATATTACTAATTCTATGACATTAATATAAATTCGATACAGAAAAGGAAGTAATGAAAAAAAAGGTGCCGAGACTTAACAAAGTCCAAGTTCTTCACGCGCAACCGTTGGAGCTCAATAGATTCCTGACGACCACCCGGATCCTGTCAACTCACGGCTCAGGACCACCCGAAGTGATCAACCGGAGCCTTTCCACACGTCCACTGTCCTCCTCGTCTCTCCTCCGACTCCCCGTCAAAACCCCGTCCACCATCCTCCCCGTCTCTCCTCCAACTCCCCCCAAAAACCCCCGTCCACCGTCCTCCCTGTCTCTCCTCCAACTCCCCCCAAAAACCCCGTTCCCAGTCATATGATACAGCATTATCATCCGAAAACAAAACGATACATGAACACCCATCGGCTGATAGCACCCTGCTATCTGTACTAACCCAAGCAACTGTCTAGCTAGAGACTTCCTCAGCATTTAACATAATAAAGAAGCATTCCCCAGTATAACATAACAAAGAAGCCATTTTAAATTTAACATTAAAAAAAAGAAAGACCCCGTACATGAAAGGTGAAATATTTAAGGGGGTCCTGAGGGGGAAACTATCCACTCATTGGGTGGTGCAAATGTAGAACGATCTGCCAACAGAGGTGGTGGATGCAGGTTCAGTAGCAACATTTAAGAGAAGGTTAGATGGGCACACGGATGACAGGTATGGAAGACTATGGTCTGAGTGTGGGTCGACAGGACTAGGCAGAAAAACAGTTCAGTATAGACGAAAGGTCCTGTTTCTGTGCTGAAGTGCTCTGCGACTCTTTTCCACCTTGATAGTCTCCAACCTGATGACATGAACGTTGACATCTCTAACTTCTGGTAACCACCCCCTTTGTTTTCCCTCTTCCCATTGACTCCATGATCGCTTCTCTTCCCCATCCTTGCCCTCTTGATCTGCACATCAGCTACATATTCCTCAGTCTGGTTTTCTTCCTCACTTCCTTCTCCTTATACCATGATCCACTGTCCTCTTGTATCAGATTCCATCTTTTTTCAGCCCTTGGTCACTTCCTCTTAATACTTCCCATTTTCCAACACTGTTTCTGCTCTCCACTCTTTTTAATGAAGGTTAGTGTTTCTATTCAAATAAATAGGGCCACTCTAGATGCCTGGTGTAAAGATCTCAAAGTGTATTCAATCCTTCAGCTCAGTTGTGAGGAGCGATATAGACTCTGCTGAGTCAGGTAGATTAGCATCTGATCTCCAGTGCAAACCACTGGCTAAAGATCAGTATGATCCAGCTCAGACGTTTCGTATTTTCCTTAACTTCCCCTTTTTATGCATAGGCACTGAATTCCAATCAACATTTCTTCACCAATCTTCCCAATTTACTCCTGCTCGCCAAACTTCTCATGATTATTTTCAAACCTTATTTCCCCACCCCGATCTCAGTGTCATTTGCTGTTCAGAAACAAAAAAAAATCACTAATGGATCAGTAACTAAATACAATATCCTGTGTTGGTCACCTGGTATATGTTGACAAGAAAAGACAATGTAAACCAGATGAATACCAAAAACCAATGCAAAAATGAGAGGAACAGTGACCCAGAGCATATTAGAATTGCTTCTATTGTGAATCAGTTCCATCTTTCTTCATTTCATTGTACCAGTCAACGTCTTCTCAATTTAGATTATGACCCATGTTTTGTTTAAAATGACAACACGTTAACATTACTATTTGTGTTTGCTACTGGTCATCTCTTTTATCGGAAGGCTGTAGAAGCTCTAGAGAAGGTGCAGACAAGTTCTAACAGGATGTTGTCTGGAGTAGAGAGCATGTATTATGAAGAAAGGTTAAGTGAGCTAGGGCTTATCTCTTTGGAGTGATAGAGAATATGAGGTGACTTGACAGGAATGTAAGAGATGATTAGAAGCATAGCCAGAGTGGACAGCCAGTGCCTTTTTCTCAGGACAAAAATGGCTAATACAATTTTAAGGTGATATGAGAGGATATCAGAGGTAAGTTTTTTTCTTACAGAGAATGGCCAGCCAGGGTGATAGAGGTCGATGCAGTTGAGATATTCAAAAATCTCTTAGATAGGCAGATGTTTGAAAGAATAATTGGAAGGTTATGGGGGGGGGGGGAGGGTTAAATTGATCTGAGAGTAGGTTAAACGTTCGACACAACTTCGTGGACTGAAGGGCCTGTACTGTGCTGTAGTGTTTCTATGTTCAGGAACAGTCATCTTATTTGCAGAAACTTTCAATGTGTAATGGAACATGAGTGCAAAGATGTTTAGTGGAATTTTGTATCAAGCAGAGGTACAGAGGTATAAACCCTTCTAAGTAACTGAGCTAATATCTACACTATTATCCCAAAATGAAATGGCAATGCTGGAACTTTATGTGCCGAACAAAATGACTGGAGCACTTTGGTGTCTTAGAGGAAGAAATGTTTATCAAAATTACTTCTGTTCTGGGATAACTGTACATTATGTTTGCCAGGAACTTGTTACAGAGCAGAAATGTAGAATGCAATTAGACACAGTGGTGTGTCTTTACTCTTTCTTGAGAAAAAAATCCATCTGGACACATGTAAGGAATTAAATATTAATACTGTTTCAAAAAATGGCATGCTCAAATGTAAATTGTGTTAACATGACATTAACTACTTTTGTGCGTGCCTTTTCATAATAAAGATAGATTTGTATCTATGAGAAATATATGAACTTTAATACTAATCCTGGCATCCAGTTCAACTAAATGCTGCCAACAGTAATGCAAATTTGCCTCTGGCAGGATTTTCAGTTACATTGGTCAGAATACTAACAGGCCCTGTTCTCTGTCAGAGAAATCGATGATTCTGACGGCTCCAGACAAGTGCTTTTTACTGAATCAGCTATGTCTCTCCTGCAGTCATGGACAAGAGCTCTGCACAGTGCTCTGTGAAATGAACCTCAAATAGACTCACCCAAAATACGAAAACAGTGACCTTAGGATGACTCTGATTTTTGGCTACGACAGCAGTGTAAAGTCTTGTGATTGGTTGGAAGGCAACCAACTACAAGTACCTACATTGATCCAAAGTCAAAAATCAGCGTTTCCCTAGCACTGGAACCTTGCCGACTCTCTCTGCTAAGAAATGCTAAGTATAATGCTTCTCTGCTTGGCAATGTGTTACACAAGTCATAATTACATAGAAACATAGAAAATAGGTGCAGGAGTAGGCCATTCGGCCCTTCGAGCCTGCACCGCCATTTATTATGATCATGGCTGATCATCCAACTCAGAACCCCGCCCCAGCCTTCCCTCCATACCCCCTGACCCCTGTAGCCACAAGGGCCATATCTAACTCCCTCTTAAACATAGCCAATGAACTGGCCTCAACAGTTTCCTGTGGCAGAGAATTCCACAGATTCACCACTCTCTGTGTGAAGAAGTTTTTCCTAATCTCGGCCCTAAAAGGCTTCCCCTCTATCCTCAAACTGTGACCCCTCGTTCTGGACTTCCCCAACATCGGGAACAATCTTCCTGCATCTAGCCTGTCCAATCCCTTTAGGATCTTATACGTTTCAATCAGATCCCCCCTCAATCTTCTAAATTCCAACGAGTACAAGCCCAGTTCATCCAGTCTTTCTTCATATGAAAGTCCTGCCATCCCAGGAATCAATCTGGTGAACCTTCTTTGTACTCCCTCTATGGCAAAGATGTCTTTCCTCAGATTAGGGGACCAAAACTGCACACAATACTCCAGGTGTGGTCTCACCAAGGCCTTGTACAACTGCAGTAGTACCTCCCTGCTCCTGTACTCGAATCCTCTCGCTATAAATGCCAGCATACCATTCGCCTTTTTCACCGCCTGCTGTACCTGCATGCCCACTTTCAATGACTGGTGTATAATGACACCCAGGTCTCGTTGCACCTCCCCTTTTCCTAATCGGCCACCATTCAGATAATAATCTGTTTTCCTATTTTTGCCACCAAAGTGGATAACTTCACATTTATCCACATTAAATTGCATCTGCCATGAGTTTGCCCACTCACCCAACCTATCCAAGTCACCCTGCATCCTCTTAGCATCCTCCTCACTGCTAACACTGCCACCCAGCTTCGTGTCATCCACAAACTTGGAGATGCTGCATTTAATTCCCTCATCCAAGTCATTAATATATATTGTAAACAACTGGGGTCCCAGCACTGAGCCTTGCGGTACCCCACTAGTTACCGCCTGCCATTCTGAAAAGGTCTCGTTTATTCCCACTCTTTGCTTCCTGTCTGCTAACCAATTCTCCACCCACACCAATACCTTACCCCCAATACCGTGTGCTTTAAGTTTGCACACTAATCTCCTGTGTGGGACCTTGTCAAAAGCCTTTTGAAAATCCAAATATACCACATCCACTGGTTCTCCCCTATCCACTCTACTAGTTACATCCTCAAAAAATTCTATGAGATTCGTCAGACATGATTTTCCTTTCACAAATCCATGCTGACTTTGTCCGATCATTTCACCGCTTTCCAAATGTGCTGTTATCACATCCTTGATAACTGACTCCAGCAGTTTCCCCACCACCTACGTTAGGCTAACCGGTCTATAATTCCCCGGTTTCTCTCTCCCTCCTTTTTTAAAAAGTGGGGTTACATTAGCCACCCTCCAATCCTCAGGAACTAGTCCAGAATCTAACGAGTTTTGAAAAATTATCACTAATGCATCCACTATTTCTTGGGCTACTTCCTTAAGCACTCTAGGATGCAGACCATCTGGCCCTGGGGATTTATCTTCCTTCAATCCCTTCAATTTACCTAACACCACTTCCCTACTAACATGTATTTCACTCAGTTCCTCCATCTCACTGGACCCTCTGTCCCTTACTATTTCTGGAAGATTATTTATGTCCTCCTTAGTGAAGACAGAACCAAAGTAATTATTCAATTGGTCTGCCATGTCCTTGCTCCCCATAATCAATTCACCTGTTTCTGTCTGCAGGGGACCTACATTTGTCTTTACCAGTCTTTTCCTTTTTACATATCTATAAAAGCTTTTACAGTCCGTTTTTATGTTCCCTGCCAGTTTTCTCTCATAATCTTTTTTCCCCTTCCTAATTAAGCCCTTTGTCCTCCTCTGCTGAACTCTGAATTTCTCCCAGTCCTCAGGTGAGCCACTTTCTCTGGCTAATTTGTATGCTACTTGTTTGGAATTGATACTATCCCTAATTTCTCTTGTCAGCCACGGGTGCACTACCTTCCTTGATTTATTCTTTTGCCAAACTGGGATGAACAATTGTTGTAGTTCATCCATGCAACCTTTAAATGCTTGCCATTGCATATCCACCGTCAATCCTTTAAGTGTCATTTGCCAGTCTATCTTAGCTAATTCACGTCTCATACCTTCAAAGTTACCCCTCTTTAAGTTCAGAACCTTTGTTCATCAATAAACTGGGGACCTGTCCATCTTTGATAAATGTGAATTCTACATTCAGAGCTAGAAGGGGTACTTTGCTGCATTGCCAGGGTTCACAAATTGACACAGATTCATGGAGGGAAAACTCATGGTCTTACAGATATATATCCCTGACAACATCCTGCCATCATTGCCTCTGTACAAGGAGCTGCTCCTCAAAATTCCCTGCACGTTCCTTTGCCTGCACCTCTCATCAGGAGGAATCTGCTACCCTCTTGTGTTATATTGCTCATTTCTTGCCAAAAGTCTCTGGAATCCAATACATTCACAATTTGTTTTGTGTTTTTAAACAGTTTTAGGGAGGCGGTGTATTTTCTTTTAATTCTGGGGAAAATAACTACACAAGAATTTATTGGCTGCTAATTTTGTTGTCTGCAAAAATAACCACACATACAATAGAGTTTATGTTAAATGAACTCTATTGACAAGAGCATAGAACAGTGCAGCACAAGAATTCCCATTCTGATATGTCTATCCACAGCCTCCTCTACTGTAAAGATGAAGCCACACTCAGGTTGGAGGAACAACACCTTATATTCCGTCTGGGTAGCCTCCAACCTGATGGCATGTACATTGACTTCTCTAACTTCCGCTAATGCCCCACTTCCCCCTCATACCCCATCCGTTATTTATTTATATACACACATTCTTTCTCTCTCTCTCTCCTTTTTCTCCCTCTATCCCTCTGACTATAACCCTTGCCCATCCTCTGGGTTCCCCCCCCCCCTTGTCTTTCTCCCTGGGCCTCCTGTCGCATGATTCTCTTACATCCCCTTTGCCAATCACCTGTCCAGTTCTTGGATCTCCCCCTCCCCCTCCCACTTTCAAATCTCTTACTAGCTCTTTCTTCAGTTAGTCCTGAAAGGGTCTTGGCCTGAAACGTCAACTGTACCTCCTCCTAGAGATGCTGCCTGGCCTGCTGCGTTCACCAGCAACTTTGATGTGTATTGCTTGAATTTCCAGCATCTGCAGAATTCCTCGTGTTTACAAGAAAAGGCCCTTTGGCCATAGTGTCTGTGCCAAATTAAACCAAATCCCTTCTAGCTATATCCTTTACTCCCTGCACTTTTGTATGCTCATCTAAAACCCCTGGAGACCACCTTCATATCTGCTTTCACTACTACCCCTGGAAACCTGTTCCAGGTACCTACCAGTCTCCAAGTAAACAAAAACTGACCCTACACACCCTCTTTAAACTTCTGCCCTCTCACCTTAAATGCATATTCTGTAATATTTGTCAAGTCTCCCTGGAGAGAAAAAGTAAGGTCTCTAAACCTATCTCAGCCACTGATAATTTTAGAAACTTCTATCAGGTTCTGACCCTCCAGAAAAAATGACCTGGGTTTATCCAGTCTCTCCCTTTATAGTCCACACCCTATAATCTAAGCAGCATTCTGCTAAACCTCTTCCATACCCTTTCCAAAGCCTCCACATTCTTCCTATAATGAGGCAACTTGAATTGAACACAAGAGAACTATATGTATCTGACTCTTCATTTCATTTGTACCCAAGAAAATTATTGGACCTGTTGACTGCTCTGACCATCTGTCCAAATGTACTATATTGCACTTAATCTTGCCAGAAGATTAAGTGCAATATATTGGTTTTCAACCACTGGAACCAAAGTAAATCCTGGACTATGGTGCCTGCACTGTGAGGCTCGGAATTACAGACAGATTTGCCTGGCAAGTGAATTCCAGAGTCCCGCAGAAAAGTCTGGTCTCTCATCAGTTGGTCTTCACCACATTGGCCGACCGATTGCCTCCCAGATATTGTGTCATTCAGATCGGCTGCATGATCTGACACTCGATTGGTTCCACTAGGATTCCAGGCCTGTAGCTGTGGGGGCTCAGAGGAAGGATAGATAATTTCTTGCAGTTCTTTTGATTTAGATGAATGGCTTAATTATATTTAAGTGGTTTATGTGATAATTAACCTGTTACTTTTAAAATATCTTTTTTAATTTTTATATTATTTACTTTATTCACATTGAACATCAATATCTATGAACGTTTATAGGCATTTAAAACCTGCTGATAGTTTAGACAGAAGACAAAGCACCACACCCAGCTTTACCTCCGTATCAATGCTTGTCAGGCGTGCTGAACAAGACCCCAAAACCACAATGTCCGAGGCCAAGCAGCATCCAAACCTCAGGAATGCACAGGGGTTGACCTCTCTGATCTGACAGCAGTTCTGCATGGCAGGCATGCAGGGACAGAAACCTTTAACGACTATGAGATTGACAGTTCTTTGTTGTTTGACACTGCAGGGCGAGTTATTACAGGAAGGGTGGCCGTGCTATGCTCCCAGTGAAGTGGATGCCACCAGAAGCCTTCATGGAAGGAATATTTACCTCAAAAACCGACACCTGGTATGTGTGTTTCCTTACTGAAAAAGTGAACATTCTGACTACTAAAGTAACATATCTCATGTTTTAAGCGATAGCATACTGATAGTGATATGCAGAGCACAGACTACAAAAGAGAAAGAACCATCTTGCTATGTACATCATAAGTCTAGTGGAATTGCGCACATTTTTTTATGGTCCATAAATCTGGTTAAAATTGTATCTGGTGCCTCTGCATCATATATCTAAAAGGAAGTTCAACACCATCCGTGACAAAACCATCCCCTTGATTGGCATCACATCCACCATCCTTAACATTCCCTCCCTCCACCATCTGTGCAGTGGCTGCAGTGGCCCATTACAAAATGCTGTGCACTTCAGCACCCCAGCCAAGCCTGTAACCTCAACCGGCAAGGTTGAGAAGGGCAGCAGGTGAATGAGAGCCCCACCGCTTTGCTCCAAGGCACAGACCGAGAAGGACATCACTTTAACTGGGACACCCTGGAGGTTCTGTTGCAGGCAAATACAAAGCAGCCACGAGAATTTATAAAAGGGCAATTCTCTTCTCATGACAATGTAAACAAACAAATCGAAGTAAATACCATCTAGGAACCCCAAAGAACCAAAGAAATGCGAGCCAATAGAATGCAAAGGTCAACTGAAGGGGTAGCCAATCAGGGCCAAGCCAAGTAAACAGAGGCCTATTTAAACACAAGCACTCCCAGAGAGAAAACACCAACAACTGCGCACTGAGGATATCACCTCGACTGGTGATGAAACATCTGCAAGATAATTGCCAAGCTCGGTGAACATTGCAACATCACACATAATAATCTGACGTGGAAATATATTGCAGTTACTTCATTGTCATGAGGTCTAAACCCTAGAACACACTACCTAACAGCACAGTCGGAGTATCTATACCAGAAAGTCCATAGCACGTCAAGAGGGAGGCCAAACAAATTCTGGTTAATTGGGCCATTAGTTAATCAGAGTAGCTGTTTATTTGGGACAACTCTTAAAAAACAAAAACTAATCAAGAAGATAGCCGGGATTCCCTTAGATGATTTGGAACACTATGCCGCTTAATTGGGACAGGACACTGTTACCGAACAGTTTGCAACTCGCATCAGTTTATGGTACTGTAGTAGTAGGAGCAGTGATCTAATTTGTTCTGTATTTCATTTAAATACATAATTTTACTCAGTTAAATAATAGTTTGTCTTTTTTAT
Organism: Mobula hypostoma; assembly: GCF_963921235.1. Classification (NCBI taxonomy): domain Eukaryota; kingdom Metazoa; phylum Chordata; class Chondrichthyes; order Myliobatiformes; family Myliobatidae; genus Mobula; species Mobula hypostoma. Next base: position 28,578,993 of record NC_086104.1, read on the forward strand.
ACTTTTTATTTTCATAAAACTTCAGCAATTGGAGCAGCCACTTAACTGGGCGAAAATGTACAGGTCCTGATGTATCCCAATTAACCAGAATCCACTGTATCACTGCTAACAAAGTAAACTTCACGCCTGCCCCACGCATTATCTGTTTGACTCAAAAACATATTCATTGAATGGGAGTAATGTCACCCCTTTGAAACCACTGAGCTTTAACATAGGCCTACTTATCAGTCAGGTGGCTAAGGCAATTTCCATTCATATGCTGGAGTTAATTCAGAATATTCTCTCAAAAGTTCTTCACAGAGGCATGAGGTAAACCAATGCTCCACAGAAAGATGGTAATAACCAAAAGGAGTTTTTGAACAGAAATTTTAGAGGGAGATATTATTGCAACTGTTATAGAATCATAGATAATTTGAGAGATACAACATGGAAATAGGTTTTTTGACCCATTCACTCCACATCCATACACAAATCCTACCCTAACCTATTTTATTGTTTCATATGGTGGGAGAGTCTAAGACCAGAGGGAACAGCCTCAGAATAGTGGGACGTCCTTTTAAAACAGAGATGAGAAGGAGTTTCTTTAGCCAGGGAGTTGTGAACTTTGTTGTCATATGCAGCTGTGGAGGCCAGGTCTTTAAGTATATTTAAGGCAGAGGTTGATAGACTCTTGATTGGTCAGGGCATGAAGAGATATGGGGAGAAGGCAGGAGATTATGGCTGAGAAGAAAATTGGATCAGTCATGATGAAATGGTAGAACAGACTCAATGGGTCAAATGGCCTAATTCTGGTTGTATACGTTATGGTCTTATGGTATTATGGTCTAATCCATTCTTATTATTTTCATGTTTCCATGGATTCCCCTTGGATTCTGCCAGTCACCCACACTTGGAGCAATTTACAGAGGCCAATTACCCAAGCAACCTATGTGCTTGTTGGTTGTGGGAGGAAAGCAGAGTAGCTGGAGGAAATCCACTAGGTCACAAGAACAATTTGCAAACCCAACACAGGCAGCACCAAGCATTAGGATCAAACCTGGTGTCGCGGGAGATGAGGCAGCAGCTCTACTTAGTCCCACCCCTGAAGACAGTACTGTTGTTGGGAGCAGGGTAGGAACAAGGGACTAGAGACAGAAAAATTCTTATCTGGTTGAAGATGGTTTTTGATGTAGCACAGGCTAGGAATATGGAAATTAAAGGCAGCATATGAAAACTGAGAAAAACTTCAAAAGATATTTGTTCTAAAAATTAATTTAAAAAATTCAGTGGTGCTGTTGAGAGGAAAGAGGGACTCTTCTGAATTGGGGTTAAATACCAATATCTTTAATTAGAAAGTAGGTTTGCTAAATGGTGATAGCGGAAGACTTGTTCCCCAGCACTGTCAGTTGTCATCTTGATGAGTGCAAAAAATTAATCTTAAAATAATCACCATTCCTCAAAAAGACAAGAGCAGAGAACAACATAACTGACAATCGGCATGCAGTTAATTTTCAGTAAGCAGCTTCTGAAGACTCCACAGTGATATTTGATTTATCGCTGTGTGCTTTAAAGTGAGCAGTAATTTAATAGAATTCCACCACTTTTTTAGTTACGATGCCTAGAAATTCAATAAGATAATGCTTGGGAATGAGTTATAGTGGGAAAATAACTGCTAAAATTATAACCTTGTAGATAACAAGAACTCCAAGTCTCGCTACTTGATCACTTGAAAATATACCTTTCCTAACCTTTCCCCTTACTTGTAAAAATACCTTTCCTCTCCTTTGTAAATATACCTTCCCTCTCCTTTCCTCGTGCCTGCTTATCCACTGCTTTGCATCTACCTCCCTAACAGCAATGTCACATTTCTTTCGACACCACGGCACCTCACAGCTTCAGTGACCCAAGTTCAATCCTAACCTGAGGTGTCATCCATGTAGAATTTGCAAGTTCTCTCTATGACTATATGGCCTTCTCCCAGATGTTCTGCTTTCCTCCCACATTTCAAAATGTGGAAGTTGGTCACTGTAAGGTGACCAACAGTGTGGGTAGTGATAGAAACTAGGAAAGCTGATGTAGACAATATTCTGGAAAGACGGGCATTGTGATCACAGACAAGAGCTGATTTTGCTCACTCTCCCGCGATGGTGACTCCTCTCTCTGGGGTATGGAGGCTATGAAGACTTCCCATGCACACTAATATGATGAACTGAGAAGCAAGGCTTTGGGCCTACTCCGGGCTGCTCCAGGGTTCGGATCTAAGGACTCATTTTGGTTCGGAATGTTGTCGCTCACTTCTATTGTCTGCATGATTTGTGTTTTCCGCCCATTTCTCTGTAGGTTGGATATCGGTGCTTATTTTTTTTTTGTAATTGGGTTCTTTCGGGTATCTTGCTTTGTGGCTGCCTGTAAGCAAACAAATAAGTTTGAAAAATGTATACACTCTTTGATAAAAAACGTACTTTGACTGTTGGTAGAATAATGTCAAATTAAAGTAAGTGGGTGCTGAATGTTTATATGGACTTAGTGGATTTAAGGGTCTGTTCCCATGCTGTGTGACAAACTTTGCAGCAAGGTAGGAAATGGGTTCTCACCAGCAGTAGCAAATAGGATGAGCAATAAACACAGACTTGCCTGTAATGTCCTTGCTGATAGCTCTATATTCCATGAGCAATGCTAATAAATAGGAATTGAGTCCCCACAGTTACCATGTTTCTGATTATCTGTAACACGCACCCACAAACAAATCATCACAGCACAGAACCAAGCATTTCAAACTGTTTTCCACATCCAAGCAAGAGAATGAAGCCATGGCCTGTGGACTGTCTCTCCCTTTTCCATCCATAGTTTCCATGTGCCTTTTTCTGTTCCGTGTCCACTGTGCTGTACTCCTCCCCAACCCCACCACCATAAGGTGAAGACGACTGCAGTTGGGAAATGCAGCCAATTCGAGGCCATGGCAATCTGATTTGGGGCTGTAATTTATGCCACATATAGCAATAGTCTGAGCTGCCGGCTGACAGGCAACTGTTGTAACAGCATTGGCAGGGATGTTGTCATCCTGTCAATTCATTCCCCACACAGCCACTGGGATCTCAGGACTCTAGAATTCCACAATATCCTTGACAATAGTGGAATCCAGATGCATGAAGGCAGTAATTAAAGCTCACTTATGGCACTTATTTATTGGGTGGCTTCTCCTGTGAAGATTTGCTTTCTAATATTTTCTATTCTTCCACGGTTGTTTCAATGGGTGCTACCTTCCTTGCTGGAAAGGAATATCCCAAGGCTTTGCACGTACTGTTCACAGGGTTGGAGCTGGATTCTCCCCATGCTTTGAGATAATGTCCCAAACATGTGTATGTACGACTATTTGCAGTATCTTCTTCATTCTCCATGGAATGATATTTCCCTATTGCTGGAGCTGGATACAGTGGCTTATCATGAAATTACTTGGACTTAATGTGCTAATGAGGAAAGCTTCATAATCAGTATCTCCGAACCACAAAGCCTCAGTGAGATGTACGTAAAAAAATTACTTACTAGTGACTAAAAGGTGCTCATCTCCTTCACTGTACACAGTAGTATCTGCTTAGTAGTTGAATTAATTTCTTGGTACATATTATTTTCAATTTATCTGGTTACTTTTGCTTTGCCTGAAAATGCCTCAAAACAAGATGGAAAAATCAAAGACAATATGCACTATGTTAACTGGCAGTTGCATTTAAGCAAAGATTTAAACAATGAAAACAAACATGGTGAAAGGAATTAACGTAAAGTTTAATGAAGTCTCAAATGGAAGAACTTCAGAGTTGATGTCCTCTTGAAAATCTGAGATATTAGCTTTGTGTTTGTTGTTGAACTATGTAAGATTGTGCATTGTTGTTTTGTTGCAGGTCCTTTGGAGTGTTACTGTGGGAAATCTTTTCACTCGGGTATATGCCATATCCCAGTAAGAGTAACCAAGAGGTGCTGGAGTTTGTCACTAACGGTGGCCGAATGGACCCGCCTAAAAACTGCCCTGGTCCAGTGTACGTAAACTCTTCTCAAACTGATTTGCGTAACTCCCCAGAAGGCTGATCTGGACAAATTAAACCTTCCTGTTACTCATTTTCAGTCTCTAGTATAATCTGATTTTACCATCTTCTGTTGGGGTTACAGACATTTCATCAATCTAATCTACTTAATGACATGCTGGTTATTATTAAAGATTATTAGATAGTTTGCATTTCTAAAAGTGACTCCCAATTAGCAAGCAAGGGAAAGGGCTTACAATAATCAATTTTATACAGATTTAATAATGCTATATCTCATAGTTGTTTTTTTATTTGAACAATCTTGTATGTAGTCTGAAAAGGTTAATGTAGTCAGATCTCTACGCAGGCTGCCTACACAATGCTAAAAGGGATGAATTTTAAACATAAAATATTTTAATCACCTAATCTCAGTAACAAAAAAAAATTAAGTATAAAATATTTCCAGTCTAATGTATAAATGTTTGGCTTTTATAGACAGTATATTGATTTAAAGCAATGGACTAACCATAATATTGAGAAAATTTCCATCAACAGGCTGTATGATCATGATTTTCTCGCAGGAAAATGTTCTTAACTCTGGAAAAATCCAAAATACACCTGAAAAAAATAGTTACTATCAGCAGCTACTGAGGATTGAGTAATTTTGGAATAAATGGAATTGTCACTTGAGAAAAGGAGACTAATTAGAGCCTTTAGGCTGAGCTTGATTAGTAATTGGTGTCTTGATCACACCCACAGAGTTGACAAGTGCACCGATCACACCAAATTTGACTTCAACTTTGTCCCTGTAATTAAAGGGAAATTACAAGCTGATTTATGTGTTTTTCCTGTGTTAGTAAAGTTTGGAATGGTTTGAGAATGAAACACATAATGAACATGTCAAAGTGTAACTGTGCTTCTGTCTGTAGGTTAAATTTTGAAATGTGCAAGTATTTGACCTCCAGTCTTGACCATATTGATAGCCATGCTGAAGTCTGCTTAATGTAGAACAGACACTTTTTCCTGTGTCTTGAAGGACGAAGCAGTAAGTGGGCACAGGGCTTCACATATCTTCTACAATATTTGTGAAAGTTTATTGCAAGCTGTAATGACTGCTACCTTGCAGAGTGCAGCTGTGCAAAATGTGTACCTAGTCATCCATTATTGCTTCCTGAAGAGCCCAATGGTAAATGTCATTAAATAAACAATAAGGAGCCACATAAATCTCCCCATAATGTCACAGTAAAAACACAAAATTGCTTCTGCCAAAAACACTATAGTGCCACATGCTGTTTAGCTTGTTGCATCATAAGCTGATAGTTCTCCAGAGAATAGTGGCTACATAAACAGCTTTAAATAGTTTGTTGCAAAATCTGGTGAAATATCTTGGTTTATAATGTTATAGTATTACCAATGTTGAAAGAAAATACAAGCAAAAATTTACAATTTTAATTGAAATACTAGAAATAAATCATAAACCAAGAATACTAGAATTAAAATCAAGTTTATTATCACTGACATATGTTGTGAAATTTGTTGTTTTTCTTATGTTTTTTTAATATGTATTTCAGGTACCGAATAATGACTCAGTGTTGGCAGCATCAGCCAGAGGACAGACCCAACTTTGCAACTATATTGGAAAGAATAGATTACTGTACACAGGTAATCATTATTTCAGGGCAGAGTGATATTTATCTAACATTACAGCTATCCATTTCATCCTTAAGAGGAATAGGATAACATGGTGAATACTATAAATCAAAACTTTCAAAAGCGTTCAATTGGAAATTGCTGCAGGAACCAACAATGGAAGCCCAGAAGACAAAATTAAATTATGGAGTGGATAAATAATTGGTGAGAAAGGAAGAGGAGAAAATAGAAGAAAACAGAGAGAGGAAATACAAGACAAAAAAAATGAAGTAGGAGAAATTCCAAGGAATTGATTCTGGCTTGAGATTGCAATAGGGAGACACAAAAAGGTTTTGAAGAAAATTGATACTATCAAGGAAATAGAGAAAAAAGTTCATCCCGAGAAGTTAAATAACAGCATTCATACTTTCTCTTTAAACCATAAAGTGGCATAACCCTTAAAGTGTTTTGAAATCACAGGAAAAAAATGCCAAGATGGCATTCATTGTAAGGGAACCAATCTATCAGGAAGCCAACAATATTTGGTTTATAGCGAAAGTCACAGCAGATAAGAGGAACAGGAGGAAAGCGATGGGAGAAGAATTAGGTGATCATGAGAAGGATGATGTTTCGATGATAGGGTTGTAACAGACAGGGTGACTAGGGCTATTTGACAGTGGATGGAAGTGTAGATCTGCAAATTTGGTTCTTCTGTGGTGGTGGTGGTTAGAGGAGGTGTGAATCAGGAGACTGGAGATGTTTCAATAGTGGTGAGTTATAGAGGGTGTAGTGGATCAGCAGCAGATCAAGGATAGGAGATACAAGTATTCTGGGAGGTGGGGGAACGGATCAAGGTCTGCACAGGGAACACAGGTCATTATGAGATTGGGGTAAGCATGCTGGGAATTGGAGGGAGGTGAGAAGCTGTGGGATTAGGGAGTTGAAGGATGAATGCAAGTTATTTCTCCACTGACAAGTGCCCCGGTCCAGTATGGTGTTGGGAAAACCTGGTTGTCCCAGGTCACCCCATCACTGAACAGTTCCCACAACCTACAGACTCACTTTCACTGATGTTTCATTTCATATTCTCAATATTTATTGCTGATTTATTTATTATTGTATATACAGTTTGTTGCCTTCTGCTCATTGATTGTTTGTCTGTCCTGTTGGGGGCGGTTTTTCAATTATTCCATTGTGTTTCTTGTATTTATTGCAAATACCCACAAGAACATGAATCTTAGCGTTGTATATGGTGACGTATAAGTCGTCGTCGTGGCTATCCCTCGAGGTCGAGGATGATGGTCTTCGTTCTGTTGATCTACTTATGGGCTCTCAAGTGGCTTATGAGTTCAATCTTGGCTTTGAAAGTTCTTCCACATTCAGGACAGGTAGTTCCAGATGGCAGATCGGGCCTTGGTTGTTGTTGCATCTCTTTCCATTTTCTTCTCAATTCTGCATATCTGTTGGCTTTGAAAGTTGCTGTTCCTTCTCAGATGATGGTTTGCCAGAGTTTCCTGTCCTTGGCATTGGTTTCCCAGTTGTTGATGTCGATGTTACATTTCTTCATGTTGGCTTTTAAGATGTCTTTGAATCTCTTCTGTTGTCCACTTCTTTTACGTTTGCCTTCTTTAAGCTGGGAGTAGAAGATTTGTTCGGCAGACGTTCATCTTTCATCTGAACAACATGACCGCTCCATCTTAGTTGGTTCTTGATGACATAATCTTCAATGCTTGTTGTTTTTGCTTCATTTAGCACGCTGACATTGGTTCTTCTGTCTTCCCAGCTGTTATTTAAGATGTTTCAAAGACAGCGTTGATGGAACTTTTCAAGTCCCTTTAGATGCCATCGGTATGTTGTCCAGGTTTCTGATGCATACAAGAGCGTTGGGATCACCACTGCTTTGTACACTAACATTTTGGTGTCTGTTCAGATGTCACGATCATGAAAGACTCTTGTTCGGAGATGTCCAAAAGCTGGTTCCAGCGCATTTAAGATTATGTTGGATCTGGTCATTAAGGTCAACATTGGAGGAGAGGTGACTTCCAAGATACGGAAAGTGGTCCACATTTTCCAGGGTTGTTTTGCCAAGTTGAATTGATGGTTCTGTCCGATTTGTCTCAGTTGGTGATGGTTGGTATATGATCTGAGTCTTCTTGGAATTTATGGTAAGTCCAAGTTTCGTGTATGCACGGTTGAAGGTAGTCAGAATTTGTCGTAGGGGTGATTTTCTGAGAGAGCTACAACACTGTTATCATTTGCATATTGGAATGCGATGAGGGAACTCGTGGATGTCTTGTTTTTGGACTTAAAACGGGCAAGATTGAAAGGTCTGCCATCTGTTCTGTAGACAATTTCGATTCCTGGGGGCAGGTCGTCCTTGATTATGTGGATGATTGTCGCAATGAAGATGGTGAACAAAGTTGGGGCAATCATGCATCCCTATTTTACTCCTGATTTTACTTGAAAAGGCTCACAGTTACTGTTGCTGACCATGACTGTGGCAAGCATGCCATCGTGGAGGAGCCTCAGGATTCGAATGTACTTTTCAGGAAATCCATAGGTGAATAGGACATCCCATAGGAATTCCTTTGATACCTAGTCAAAGGCTTTGGTGAGGTCAATGAATGCCATGTGCAAAGGTTGAAGTTGTTCACAACTTTTTCTTGTAGTTGTCACATTGTGAAGATCATGTCGATTGCTCAACGTGATGGTCTAAAACCGACTTGTGCCTGCGGAAGGATCTTCTCGGCTAAAGGCTTGAGCCGGTTGTTCATGATGTGGGTGAAGATCTTTCCTGCTGTTGCCAACAGGGAAATTCCGTGACAGTTTCCACATTCAGATCGATTGCCTTTCCTTTTGTAGATGGTAACAATTGCTGAGTCTCTGAAGTCTGCTGGTACGTCTTCATTTATCCAGATCTTGATGAGATATTGATACAGTTGGTAATGAAGCGGGTTACCTCCAATTTTGTAGACCTCAGCTGGTATTCCGTCGAGTACAGCGGCCTTGTTGTTTTTCAAGGTTTTGATGGCTTCCTTGACTTCTTCAAGTGTTGGTATTTTGCTTAGGGAGTGGTCAAAGGGCTGTTTTGGAATGCTGTTAATCACATTCCTGTCAAGTGAGACGGTTTGATTTAGAAGATCTTTAAAGTGCTCCCTCCATCTAGAATTGATGTCAGCATTGCTCTTCAGGATGGTTAAACCATCTTTGCTTTTGAGAGGGGCTTGACCGTGAGCGAGTGAGCCAAAAATAGCTTTAGTTGCATTTTAAAAAAAGCCTCGAGTGTCGTTAGCATCTGCTAGTTGTTGGATTTCCTGAGCTTTCTTCCTCCACCACTGGTTTTTCAGGTTTCAGGTGCTCTTCTGGACTGCAGCCTTGCATTCCTGATAGCACTTCCTTTTGGTAGCCGATTGTTGGTCATTTTGTAAGGTGATGAAAGTTTTTCTCTTTTCGTCGATGAGTTGTTGGTCGTTATCATTGAACCATTCCTAATTTTTTTTGTCTTGAACCCGATTGTTTCTTTGCAGGAGATGATGATAGCGTTCTTCAATTGATTCCAGTGTTCTTCTACAGATGGTGGGATTTGTTGAGGCAGTTGTTCTTGAAGATGTTGTTGGAACTTCTGTACATGGTTAATGTCTTGAAAGGATGTCAACATTGAATTTCTTAATAGTGTTCTGATTTTGGTGTTTCCTTTTGGGCCGAATCTTCATTCTCATAGTGGACGAGATGAGTTGTTGGTCTCGAGATCGTACAGTGATGTAGTCGATGAGTATTTGGAGCATGGATGCTGCCAGGAGACTTTGTGCCTGTTTTTCTGGCAAAATAGGGTGTTTGTAATCACCAGGTTGTGTTCAGCACATTTGGTGAGGAGGAGTGTTCCACTGGTGTTGACAACCCAACTCCTTCCTTGCTTATTATTCCAGTCCAGAGCCTATAATCTTTCCCAACTCTGGCACTGAAGTCTCCCAAGAGAATGATCTTGTTGTTGGGAACAGAGGAAAGGACATCATCAAGTTGGACGTAGAAGTTCATCTTTACTTCATCTTCAGCGTCCAGAGTTGGAGCATAGGCGCTGATGATGGTGGCATGTTGGTTCTTGACGAGCTGGATTTGCGGGGTCATGGGATGTTCATTGATTCCCAGTAGTTGCTCTGTCAGCTTCTGAAGTAGGCTGTTTTGGATGGCAAAACCTACTTCATGGATCCTCGGTTGTTCAGGATCAAATCCTTTCCAGAAAAAGGTGTATTGACCTTGCTCTTCCTTTACTTGCCCTTCTCTAGCTCAGAGCAACAATGTCAAAGTTGAATTTTTGGAGTTCCCGGGCAACAAAGGTTTGGGTTATCCATCAGAGTTTGTATATTCCAGATTCCAAATTTCATGGTTTCACTTCGCAATGTTTTTCGACCGCATGATGGTGATCCCTCTGAACACCGCTTTCCAGACAGGATGGGGTGAAGCAGACTATTTTTAGGGCACCTTTTCTAGCCCCTTCCCAGTTCAGGGTGAGCAGAGTGGATCCTAAATAGGGCTGCTCAGACATGAATACTGCTTCTGTCTAAAAGTTGAGTGACTGAATCAAGTATTCACCGTTTTCGTGCCGATTCTTGACTAGGAGCTTCCAGTCATCTCACATTGCCTGCTCCCGCCGCCCTCCCCCGATCGCCGAAAGACTTGAAGAAGTGGCCCACAGAGCCAAGACGCCTGTGCATGTATTTGTTTAATGTGTACTTGATGTTGCACTCCAAGAAGCACAGGATACTTCACTAATCACCCAACTGATTCCAGTGGCATGGAAACCACGACAATTGGAGCTGATGGATTTGTTGCATCTTTCATCCGCCTTCACAGCCATTGAGTTCAAAGTAACTTCATCTGCCTGTTCCACCATTGAGGTCTTGGTTGGATTGTTCTTTGTCAGGGACTTCACTCTCAACCTTACCGTCATGGGTGACCCTACCAGGATCATAGCTCCAGACGGCATCGCTCTCGGGATCTCAGGACCGCACAAACTTCTCCACCTCGACAAGGTGACAATCCACGGAGAAGTGACGTATAAGTACTTTGATAATGAATTTACTTTGAACTTTGATTGTCCAAACATGGTTCAGGGAATTATCTTATCATGTGCACCCAGACTGTGAACATTTGGGGTTTAAAAATGTCTCAAATTTGGAAATGTCTAATCAAATTTACAGAATGAGGGGAAATAAAATGTAAATTCAGCATACAATGAAATTTCTGCTTTTTTATCATTTGATTTTTGAGCAATGTCATAACCAGCCAAAACATTTGTTTCATAGTTGTAGATGGAAAGAGATTTAGATTGAGTGGAATGGATATAAGAGGTTTTTCAAACCAAGAGATATACCTTATTATCCACAAGTAAAACTACACTAAATATGACATTAGAATTGAGTGCCTGTAGGGAGATACTAAAATGAAAGAATGAGTTTAGAAAATTAGTGTTATCAAATGACAGAGTGGACATAAATAATTGAGTGGGAACAATGGTCTATTGTCATTCCTGTTGCCTCATACTTTTTATACCATGAGTTATAATATTAAACAGTGAAGAAGATTGTAATAGACCAGAAGAAAAGATAGGTAATCTGATAAGGTTGGGAAGAAACAAATTAAATTTAACACAGAAAATTGAGTTGACGCACATCAACTGAAAGAATTAATAGAAACAATATAGATTCAATGGCATTGTTCTAAATTGAATAAAAGGAGCTAAGTCTTTGAACTTTCAATTTGATTTCCAAAGAGTGGTTCATAATGCAAGCAGAATCCTGGGATTCAGAAGTAAAGGCTTGGTTGAAAGTTATGCTGAACATGTTAGGGGGGCAATTTAGGAACAGTTGCCATTAGGTTGAATTGGGGCAAGGCAGGTTTTAAGGTATTAAACTGAACCTTGGATAGGTTGATGGGGCAAGGTTGTTGGGGGCAAAGAAGCCTTTTAGCAAGTGGGAGGTACTTAAAGGTGAAATAACAAGAGTTCAAGGACTTCAAGATACACTGATATTCAATAAAGTGAAAACTGTGGTGATTGGCAAGGTAACTGGTTGGGCAGCAGATTGTCACCTGATAGTTTACAAATGATCATGTCTTTGAAATTAATTCCTTCTTTGGAGGTGGTTCTTCCCCATGAGTATCAGTATCAGTACTTCTCTGCCAAGTCTGGTATTTCCACCTACCTAAAATAAAATCAGAAAATGCTGGAAATACTGAGCAGAAAAGCCAGTAGATACAAACAGAGAAAGAGGATTTCTCTTTTAGTTTATTGCTATTTCATTAGCAGTTCACAGTTGTGTGTCCTGTGATCCTGTTAACAATATGTTGTTACATTCTCCCTAGGATCCAGATGTAATTAATACCTCTTTGCCTGTGGAATACGGACCTGCTGCAGAAGAAGAAGGAAATGTACCTGTACGCCCAGATGATCCTGATGGATTGGCACCACTTCTCGTTTCACCAGCCCAAGAAGCAGAGAATGAGCACGTCTCTACTGATCCTTCCTCACCACCCCAGCGTCCAACCAGCCTCTGCCTCGGTGACCATAGGATCAGATTTGTTCCAAGTGATACTGCCACTGTGCATACTGGAGGTTCAGCTGACGAGGGGCCTCGCATCGCCAGGGCATACTCCAAAATGAACAACTCTTCTACGTTACAACAAGGTAGAGGGTCCCGCAAAAAACCCACCAACCTCTGGAACCCCACATATGGGTCATGGTTCACAGAAAAGCCTGTTGTGCAAAACAACAACACTTTGACTGAGAGTCGACCACCAGAAAGAGAAGACTCCAGTTTCTGTGCCAGTGGCAGCGTCTCTTCTGCTCCCATCCCAGCACCAAGGCTGCAGGCTTCTGCAGTTGTGCTAGAACCTTCTTCCCTTGTTGCCAATACATTGGATGTGCCTCTGTTCCGGCTGCACCAATTCCCCTGTGGGAATGTGAGTTATGCATACCAACAGCAGCAGAACCACCAGCAAGGACTGTCTTCTGAAGCTACATCTGCTTGTGCTTCCTGTAAGGAAGGTTACAACTCACATGTTAATAAGGGCTTACCTGCCCAACAGGACCCACGTGTTCACCCTGTTGCCAATATACCCACCTGGGACTCGGGACTCTCTCTTGCAGAGGACGTAAATGTTACTATACTGTAAAAGAGATAAAGGTGGTTTTATTTAGGCAAGACTTACACCAAATAGAAGCAGCAACAAGTACCATTTGGCTCACAGGACTAGCACAGGTTCTTGTTTTAATTCCAAAATAAAATGCAAGACACATTTGGATCTGAAGTAAGCTCCAATGCAGCTCATGCATTTGAAGGTACCAAGCTTGTGTACTGTACTGGCAAATTTGTGCTGAAGTTATAGCTATAAGAGACTCTTCAGCACCTGCTGAATTAATTTATATGACTTTTGAACTAAAGTAGTGTTTTTAAGTAAAGTTGCACAACAAGCTAAACCTGCAACACTGAATTCTTCATTCTTTTATATTTGCTGGCTTTCATTCCTCTGCCTACCACCAACTCTCAGCAGCTGCAACATCTAAGGAAGGAAATGATCAGGCATTAACTCTATGAGGGGCATTGTGATCTCAAAATGAAGAAAATGCTTTTATTTATAGGGTACCTTTCATAATCACAACGTCTCAAAGTACTTAACGGCAATTTTGAAGGGTGGCCACTTTAACAATGGACCAAAACCAATATGAAAAGTTATTCATGCAAAATATGAGGGAGAACAGAGATTTAGCACTCTCCATGTAATGTTAGGACCTCAATCATGGTTGATATTTGCTCTTGATCAATCAGCAGAAACAATGGATGGATGCTTAATCTGCACACAAATGACAGGCAGGCACCCTCACACTACACTAGAGGTGAAATCAAGATGCCCACTCGACCCAAAATGCTGCAATATACTGTGGGAGGGTGCTACTTCTCCCCAGGAAAGCAGTAAGCATTTCACCTCAGCTCAGGTTGTAAGTGAGTGCATGTAAGTTTAAAATAAAAATGATTTTTATCTTCAGGGGTTTATGCCTTTTTTTCTGATTCAGACCTCTAAGATAATTCCATAAGTACTGAGAACAAAGTTACTACAAATCAGCAGACTATGAATACAAGTTTTCTGTGAGATTGGGGTTGTAGCAACTGCCTGAATGTGGATATCACCACTTTGTTCCCAGTCCTAACTCTCTGTATTTCACTGGACTGAAAGGGATGGATGGAGACTCAGACCAGGAGCGTAGGGGAACTAAGACACTAGCCCTGTATCTGGCCCAAATCCAGGCCTAATTACTGCACCTTCCGCTACATGACTATTACGTTAAGTGTGTATTAGAATGGTTAAGAAACTTCATTCCAATATGACAAACAAGCAAAAGCTACTTGCCCAAACTGTTACCAAAATGACCCCTATTTAAGATCATGTTTGATAATTTATTCATCTTTCCAAAACAAATTAATTTCCAATATTATACATACAAAGCTAAGAATTCTTCCAGTTCCCTACAAATTCCTCAACTGTAGCAGTGGCTTGCACAAATCAACCATTATAACAGACCTATTTGTAAACTAAAATAAAAGCAGAAAATACAGAAAATATTCAGCAGATCAGGCAGCATCTGTGGAGAGAGAAAAAAAAATGAAGTGGAAGGTCATTAACCTGAACCTCTTTTTCTCTCTCAGCACAGATGCTGCCTGATTTGTTGTGTACACTTGCATTGTTGGGGGTATTTCCAATGTCTAACACAACTGGTTTAATTTTTCTTTTTTTGTTTATAACTAATTTTGACTTGCACTTCATTTATGGTGGAATGTAACCTCTGAATTAAATTGCTGCTAATTAGCCTATCATAAAGTACATTAATATAATCTTATTACAGTTGTTTGTATTGTTTCAGCAAGCACAGAACCTTGGATTTGACTCGGTCACTATTTTTAGATTATTATAATATGGAAATGTGGCTGTCTGATTCTCCTTTACATCCTTTTTCTATATTTACATACAAGCACATCATTGTAAAGATATTTCATTTTTACTCTTCATTTTTGTGCTGCCTAATACCCTACAGATATTAGTGATTCAAATAACATAATTACCTTTATTGAAGACATCCATGCTGCTTTATTGAAAATTCCATGCCTTTGAACTAGTGTTGACTCAATTGCAATCTATTAAAATCTTGAAGATCTGCATCATCAAACATTGGAGGCGAGAAAACCAGCCAGAAGATTTCTGCTCGAATGAGAAGAAATTTCTTCACGCAAAAAGTAGAGAATCTGCAATTTTAAAAATAGCTACGTATTTTTTTAAATTTTGGAACCAGTAGAAGACTGAATGGTTTATTCAAACTTCTTTATCTGCTGTTTATTAAATTGACCTTTATTTACCTTTAAGTTTCCTTCTGAGCAAGGAGGATCAGCAATGTAGCAGAGATCCCATCCCCATATTCCTGCAGTTACCTTGAGCCAATAACCATTCCAGCTTGTGCACCTACAGTGTCTTGTAAAAATATTCAGCCACCAACCCTTTCTTCACATAATTGAGTATTACAGCAAAGGATTTTGATCAATGTAATTAACAACTTTTATTTGTGAATCATATACTCTTTTTCCCCACTGTAGAGCCTAAAAAAAAGTGAATAGCATGAAAAAGTAAAAATTCATAAACTGAAATGTCAGCAGTTCAAAGGTATTCATCCACCTTTGCTCAACTCTTAGTTCAACCATCTCTCACAGCTATTACAGCCAATATTCTTTTTGGATAAGTCTCTATTAGCTTTACACAGTGTGATGGAGCAAGATTTGCCTATACTCCTTGCAAAATTGCTCAAGTTGTGCCAGATTAGTTGGGAAGTGGCAGTGGACGGCATTCAAGAGGTCTTGCTAGAGATGTTCGATCTGGATAAGGTCAGGACTCTGTCTGGGCCAATGAAGAACATCAATTTTCTTTATTTCAAGCCACTCATTGGTTGATCTGGTAGCGTGGTTTGGGTCATTAACCTGCTGAAAGATGAACTTCCCATCAATCCTGACCAGATTTCCAGTCCCGACTACCTCCAGCATACCTTACAATAGGGATAGTGTTACCTGACTGATGCACTGTATTGGATTTACACCACACATACCTCTTAGTGTTCCAATTCAGTCTCATCTGACCACAGGACCTTCTTCCATATCCTTCCAGTATTTTCTAAATGATACTTTGCAAAATCTTTACGAGCAAGGATATGCCTTTTTTTAGTCAGGGTTTCTTCCTTGCCACTCTTCCATAAGTACCTTTTTTTGTACAGGCCTCAGAGATTGCGGAGCCATGAACTTCATCTCCATTGGCAGCCACTGACTTCTGCAGCTCACTCAGAGTGAGTGTTGACGTCACAGTAGCCTTTCTTACAAGTGCCATTCTTCTCCAGTGACTACGTTTAGAGAGAAGGCCTGACCAAGGCAGTGTGACTGTGGTTTCATATTTTTTCCAATTTTTCTACAACTGACTGCACTGAGCTCTAAAGTATGACCAGTGCCTTTGAGATGGTCTTGTACCCTTCCTCAGATCTGTGCTTCTCTATTATCATCTCCTTGACTTGTCTTAAGTGTTCTTTTGTCTTCATTTTCATTTGGTCTGTTGAAAATCTACCATACTATTGGATGTTACATAAAGAGGGTTTTTTTTTTAATACATTGAAAACAGGTGATCCTCCAACTGTCTGCATCAACAAATTGGATGAGTTGGTAAGGTAATACCCTGTATTTCACCTGAGGAAAGTTAGCATAGTAATTACAAAGAGGATGAATATTTTTTCAACCTCTCCATTTTGAGTTTTATTTTTTAGTAAATTATTGACAAGTTTTGGAATTTTTCTTTAGATTTGATATGATGCACAATGTTTTGGAGATTATCCTACTTCAATAGTTTTTAATTTAGTTATGGAAGTTCTATACTTCTCAAGGCACTGTACATCTGCACACCGTTGATTCCTTCTACTCTTAGGTGAGATTCGAAGCTTGCCTATGCAGGAGATAAATCTCCAGATTTCAACATGCAAGCTTGTCGTTTTCCATTGCAGGGTTCCATTGAGTGTGGTGAGAGGACCTTCACAACTCTGGATTCAGTTCAGGGCAGCTGCTTCTGAAGTTAATGAACTTAGTGAGGAAACAGAGGAAACAAAGGAAACAGCAACAAGAAAAGAAATTTCAGTCCTCCAAGCTCATAGCATTGACTTGAAAATTCCATAACATACCTTTAGTGACCTATCTTGGGGGCATAGCTCAATTTATCGAATCTATAACACACTGCTTCAAACCCTATCCAAGATAACATTCCCCACTGAAGGTTAAAGTAGTTAAATTCCATTTCATTTCTTACCCTTACCTCCTCTTACTTAATTTGAAATTTAGGTGTTCTAGGGGAGGGGCAAGGAATATTGAATGTGAATCTCCAAATTGTTGCTTTCCATTGCGGGGTTCCGCAATGCCTAAATTGAATGTGAATGTCTATTGTTACTTATTTAAGTATCTGTTCTGATTTTATAGAAACATTTGTCTGTGTATTGCTGCATTCCAAATGCAATTTACCGTGTTCATCACTTTGGGATGTTTTGATGTTTATCATAAATGTGAATATCTATTTCCTTTCCCTAAAGGAAGGAAATTCCTGTGCAAAAGTCCTGTGAGACCTTACAAGTTAAACTTCCATTCTCACCCCATCTGTTTCAATTAAAAAGGCTATTATTTGATACTCTGAACTTTCAGCTTCCACAGAGTCATCTGATCTGTTAATAACTAGGAAGCCAGCTCTTGATGCGTCATAAGCAAAATTCCAACTTACTGACAGAGAGAAACAAGTTTATTAGATCAATGCTCCACACTGAGCATGGGGTCTGCAAGTTGCAGGGAGCTACATTTCTATAGAAAGTACTGGAATCTTAAACAATATAAATGTTCATTATGTCTATTTCAGCACTGTTCAAAAACTCCTTGTC
The DNA here is from genome assembly GCF_963921235.1 of Mobula hypostoma. Lineage (NCBI taxonomy): Eukaryota > Metazoa > Chordata > Chondrichthyes > Myliobatiformes > Myliobatidae > Mobula > Mobula hypostoma. Next base: position 28,596,609 of record NC_086104.1, read on the forward strand.
ATGGTGAAGCCCGCTCATAACTGACTGCATGGTCACCAAGCCATTATACTTGATTACTTAGAACATGGTGGTGTCAATGTACAACTTCTTTTCATAGGATTTACCAATTGCAACTCCTCCCTGGTGATCAGTTGGCATTGTAAAGTTACTATTAGCTGCATGGCCCTTTGATTGTTTTACATGGAGCATAGTTATCAGTTACAATCAATAGGTTTTGAAGTTATGTATTTTAAAAAGTTGGATGTTAAAATCAAAATCAATAAAATGTAGAAATTGCATTATTACCATAAGATTGTTAATACATTTGTATGAATTTATTTTAATAGAGACATTAACCTTTTTATTTTAAATCGAATGACATCTCAGGTAAAGTGGATAGAAAATTGTCACAGACTGCTAGCACTGTATACAATAATTTCTCATATTAAAATTATTATAATTTAATCTTAAGATTTTTACTGCTGAAAACACTTTTTTTGGAGCAAATGTATGTTTTCAACAAATGCACATGTGGGAATCAGAAATTCCAGTAGCAGATATCTCATTTGTTAAATCACTGCGTGAACATGCAGTATCTCTCTTTGTAGTGAGAGCACTTAAACACTAATACATATTATTAATAAATGATTCATTCAGTTCATTACAGTTTGTTTATGGCATCCTTCAAAGTGCTAAGTTAAGTGAAGACATACTGATGACACATAAAAGAATTTCTTGTCAAACATGTAGTTTGCCACAGCCTGTGGGAAGTCTGCATAAGACAATCTACGTGTCAACCTAAATACTTCAGGTTAGTCAGCTTTTGAATGAACAACCTTTCATTCTTGTGATGGACATCTGAAATGCTAAAGTGCCCTTTGCTTTCACAAAATCTTCTAAAAAAAAAATACAGTGCTGCATCTTCCCAATACAGCAGCCAACTCTTAATAATAAAGTTTCATTCACTCTTTATGACCTATTATCTGCTATTGAGCTCTAACATTTCATATTTCATTTCAGAGTTCTATTATTCTATATAGATCTGAACTCCATCTTTATACCGAATAATATACAAATCAAAATCCAAAACTTGCTGTGAATTTCAATGTCAGTTGAAAAATGTTAAATTAAATTATGTGAGGATTCCTCACCCGTATTTTATGTGTAGCATCCATCTATGCCTGAATTGTAATCACAGCTTAGGTCAAATCAATAAAAACTCCAGGTATTCAAAATTGTTTCGTAGTAGTGAAGTTCAAAATCTAAAATAAAATTTAAAATAGCTATAAACCATTTGAACAAGTAATATGATGGCTTTTCAACATTCTTAGTGAGAAAGTTTCAAAAAACAGTAAAAATACTGGCCTGTTTTGAATTTTGGTCAAGATTTAATGAGCAATACTTTATTATTAATTAATGATTACACTTTCATAGTTCAGTTATTGAATAATATCCACTACACTCTCCTTTTCCTTTGGATGGGGTTTTTGCAAAACCCTGTGGAACAATGAAGGTCATTTCTGTTAAAATAGTGTGGGTGGGAAACTGCATGGTGTCAACATAGCATACAAATGCAAATTAAAAAAAGAACACTGGGAAAAGGAATACACCACTAAGCCCCTGAAACCAGCATTGTCATTTGGTAAGATCATAGGTGATCCTTTGCCTCAATACCACCTTTCTAGACAACCCTTATATTCCTTCTTTCCCTTAATTTCAAAACATGGATCCATATCTGTTGATAATACTCACTGACTAAGTCTTTACAGTACTATTGAATAGAAAATTTTGAAGATTCATTATCCTCTGATTGAAAATACATTTTCTCATCTCAGTCCCAAATGGTCTCATTCTGAGAAAGTGAGCACCGGGCCATTCACCCACTCCAGGTATCAACATGCAAAACATAATTTGCCTTATTGCAAAGCTATTCTTCTTTGGGTAGAGAGGCTATACTTGTACACAATATTCCCGATGTTGTCCCACAAGAGACTTCCATAATTTCAGCAAGAAAACATTTTCCTGCGGTAAAGTCAAACATACCATCTTTCTAATTGGTTGTTCTATGTGCATGTTAACTTTAAGTGTACAGATTACTCATGCACAAAGGAATACAGCTCTCCTTAATCACTAACATGTTCATTCCTTCACTTTTAAAACAAATTGATTTTATATTTTTTTCATCTGCCGTGATCTTAATATTCACTTACCCCAACTTTATGCCCCCTAAATTCCATCTGCAACATCCTCACAACACACACAGCCACCAGCTTTCTGTTGTCAGCTAAGCTAGATGTATTACAGTTGGTCTTCTCAGCCAAATTATTGTGTGTGGTTTAGGTCAGCCTGTTATAGGAGAGATTAAGTTGGAAAGAGTGCAGAAAAGATTTACAAGGGTGTTGCCAGGACTCAAGGGAAGAGTTATCGAGAGAGGCTAACCAGGATAGACTTTATCCACTGAGGGGTGAACTTACAGAGGTGTACACAATCATGAGGAGCACAGACAGAGTGAATGCACACAGCTTTTTATAGCCCAGGCACGAGGAATCAAAAACTAGAAAGCGTAGGATTTAAGTGAGATTTAAAGAACCAGAGGAGCAAACTCTTCACACAGAAGGTGGTACATGTATAGAACAAGCGACTGAAAGTTGTAAAGGCAAATACAATAATAAGATTTAAGAGGCACTTGGACAAGTACATGGTTTGGAAATGTTTAGAGGAATATGGGCCAAATGTGAGCAAATAAGACTAGCTTAGATGGCTATCTTGGTTGCCATGGACTAATTGAGCCAAAGGGCCTCTTTTTGCATATGGTATTACACTATGTCTCCATGATTACACCCGGGGCTCAGCTCCAATCTCTGTGGCATGTAGTAGTCACTGCTATGCAACCTGAAAATACCCTGTTTATACCTCCTTATGTTTTCCATCTGTTAACCAATCCTCAATTCATGCCAGGATATTATTCCTCTCCTTTATTCTTCAATGTTGTATAATAGCCTTCTTGTGTGGCCTTCTGAAAGGTCAATAAACCACATCAGCTGCTTTGCTCGTATCTATACTCCCCTGTACTTCCTCAATTAACTCTGACAGATTTATTAAATGTGATTTGCATTTCATAAGTTATTTTCCAAATACATTGCTGCCATTTTCTCGATTATCAGATTCTAATATTTTTACATACTATTATAGTCATACTTACAGGTCCGTAGTTCTGTTTTCCTCTTCTAGTGGGGAGAACTCCTACCTCTCCTACCTTGCAACCAATATTTCAGAATTGATGCAATTTTGGAAAATGCAAACACCATCTCACTACCAGATCTTCCGGTCCTGAGGATTTAGCAGCTTTCAGTCCATTTAATTTCTCTCACTATTTTCCAGCCAAAGTTTAATTCTTCCAACTTTCCATTCACTCTGGATTTCCAGAATTCTTTTGTATCTTCCTGCTTAAAAACACACAAAAAATAATCACTAAATTTCTCTGCCATTTCTTTATTCATCAATGTAATTTATCCTGACTCAGTTGAATACATTTAGCTAACCTTTTGATTTTTACATGTCCATTGAAGTTTTTACAGTCAACTATGAGGTTCCTCTCCTTTTATACTTCCCCTTTCCTTATCAATGTCTTGTATGTCCTTTAGCTGAATTCTAAACTTTTCCTTGGGTTTAAACAGTTTGGCAACACATTTTCTTTGGCCGAATACTATTTTTAACACATTCAGTTACAAATGATTGCTAGACATTCCTGATAGGACTGAGTAATCTCCCTTATAATTACGGTATCTCTTGCTGTGAAAGCCATGCACGAATATCAGCCAAGAAAAGGTGAGGATGCATGCATTCTGTGGTTAAATTGTCTTCTCAGACAGTTTAAACTCTCACATGGGTTATTAATTTAAATGATCAGATATTTAATGATATGAAATGACAAGATGAATGAAGAGTGTAGCTATTTAACCAGCCATTTTAAAATCAGGTATACCTGTTGTTATGGTTGAATCGTCTCCCTGATTTTCCTCCTAATTCTGATAATCAAGAAAAATCTACAATAGCTCACTCCAGTTGAACACAATTATTCAAATCAAAATATTTTTGATCAATTATGACCACCATGGCACATGAAGAAATGCATTCCATGAGGAATAAATTTTCATTGGGCTAGAAGGCAGTTGGCAAAACAGCACAACTCCAGCGACAAAGAAGAGAAAATCTGCAGGTGCTGAAAATCCAGGCAACACACACAAAAAGCTGGAGGAACTCAGCAGGCCAGGCAGCACCCATGCACCACCATCAAACAGTTGCATTTCAGGCCAAGACCCTTCACCAGGACTGGAGAAAAAAAGATGACTCCTCCAGCATTTTGTGTGTATTGCTCACAGCTCCAGCAACCCAAATGCAATGACAGTATAAAATGTACGCATTCTCCCTGTGAAACTGAACATCACGTGTTCTGGTTTCCTCCCACATCCCAAGGACAGGCTGGTTGATTGGTTACTATAAGTAATCAAGTGGTAAACAAGTGGAGGAACAAGACTGATGGGATTTGTTCAGAGAGCTAGCCTAGATGCAACGGGCTGAATCACATCCTTCTATGTTGCAAGGGAACATGAAAACACTAAAATCTATAAGTCTACAATAAATGTAGATGTGAACAATTTTAAATCAGTAAAAAGAACAAAGATGAGGAAGAATTTCTGTATCCAGAGGGTGGTGATGGTGAGTCAATGTTATGAACTATTGGATAAGGCCATGCTATTGGCACATATTATTTAATATTCTGCGGAGTTACAAAACAATTGAACATGCAAAAACATCAGGAAGCATACCCACTAGAACCTGGGAAGACATTGCACTCGATAGATACACCTGGAGGAAATCTGTTCAAGAGGGGAATGCACTACATCAGAGTGACCTGTGCTGTACTGCAGAGAACAAACTTCTAACCACAGCCACCATTTATTCTTGCCCATTCTGCATCAGAATATGTGGATCCTAGATCAACCTCTACACTTATTAAGGACCCACCAATAGACAACCCCTCAGAGAACATCATACTTGACCCAAGGGATTGCACTACTACTTTATGATGGAGAGATAAAGCAACTGAAGGTGAATTGACCTCCAACAATACAACATATTCCTTTACTATAGGCTCGACTCAAGTCTATTTCCTCCTTATCTCCACTAATTTTAATTCTACTAACACTCCTAGTTGCCACATTCAGTTAAAAGCTGTTTTGAGACCAAGTACAATTGTGCTCTCCTCATCTCACAGAAACATAGAAAACCTACAGCACAATACAGGCCCTTCGGCCCACAAAGTTGTGCCGAACATGTCCCTACCTTAGAAATTACTAGGGTTACCCATAACCCTCTATTTTTCTAAGCTCCATGTACCTATCCAAAAGTCTCTTAAAAGACCCTATTGTATCCACCTCCACCACCATTGCCGGCAGCCCATTCCACGCACTCAGCACTCTCTGAGTAAAAAACTTACCCCTGACATCTCCTTGGTACCTACTCCCAAGCACCTTAAACCTGTGCCCTCTTCTGGCAGCCATTTCAGCCCTGGGAAAAGGCCTCTGACTATCCACACGATCAATGCCCCTCATCATCTTATACACCTCTATCAGGTCACCTCTCATCTTCCGTCGCTCCAAGGAGAAAAGGCCGAGTTCACTCAATCTGTTTTCATAAGGCATGCTCCCCAATCCAGGCAACATCCTTGTAAATCTCCTATGCACCTTTTCTATGGTTTCCACATCCTTCCTGTAGTGAGGTGACCAGAACTGAGCACAGTACTCCAACTGGGGTCTGACCAGGGTCCTAGATAGCGGTAACGTTACCTCTTGGCTCCGAAATTCAATTCCACTTTTGATGAAGACTAATACACCATATGCCTTCTTAACCGCGGAGTCTACCTGCACAGCAGCTTTTAGTGTCCTGTGGACTCAGACCCCAAGATCCCTCTGATCCTCCACACGGCCAAAAGTCTTACCATTAATACTATATTCTGCCATCATATTTGACCTACCAAAATGAACCACTTCACACTTATTTGGGTTGAACTCCATCTGCCACTTCTCAGCCCAGTTTTGCATCCTATCAATGTCCCGCTGTAACCTCTGACAGCCCTCCACACTATCCACAACAACCCCAACTTTGTGTCATCAGCAAATTTACTAACCCATCCCTCCACTTTCTCATCCAGGTCATTTATAAAAATCACAAAGAGTAAGGGTCCCAGAACAGATCCCTGAGGCACCGACCTCCAAGCAGAATATGACCCATCTACAACCACTATTCTCATTTCTGGAATTCAGCTGTTTTGTTCATGCTTAGGCCAAGACTGTAACAATGTCAGGAGCTAAGTGTTCCTGGTATTCCTATACCAGGCATATGCTGGAAGATGATTAGAGTCAGTTGATTAACCTAATACCATCCACATGTTCAGCACCACACAAGTCACACCTCTGCATAAAATATGAGATCACAGGCCACAGGCATACTGAGGTTGCCTGTCTCCTGCCCCACCCTGAAAGATGCCTAAAACGGATTTGTGAAGGTCATTTGGAGCAGGCGATCCTTCTTCTGCATGACAAACTATCAATAGCCACACTGCTGAATGCAATCCCCACAGTTTGACACCTTAATTAGCTGACTGATCGCCATACTGTCAATAACAAAAGCCAGCAGAAAATCAACATTGTTCAGCCAATATGGCATTTAAATGCAAATGTGTCCAAATTGCAAAATTACAAAATCCAGGGTGCACTCTTGAAAATCTGTGCTCCATCCAAGCCATTCCAGTACTGGAAAAAAAACAGGCATCGACCTGACAATGTGGAAAGTTGTTCAGCTAAAACCTTTTGACTGAAAAAAGAGCAAAACTAATCTGATTAATTACTCCCCACCAGATGACAGTCATCAGAACAGTGATGGAATATGTTCAAAGTTCGAAATACATTTATCAAAGTATGTATACATCGTACAACCTTGAGTATGTATACATCATCCTGGCGAAGGGTTCCAGCCTGAAACGTCGACTCGTTTCCACGGATGCTGCCCGACCTACTGAGCTCCTTCAGCTTGTTGTGTGTTGTACAACCTTGAGATATGTCTCCTAACAAAGAAACCCAGAAGAACCTATATAAAAAAACAACGAACACCCCTAAACATAGAGAAAAAAAATCAAATCATGCAAACAATAATCACAAGTAAATTGCATCTGAACTGAAGTCCACAAAGAGAGTCCGAGACCCATAGTCCAGCATGGAACCAAGTAAACATCACAGAGCAGCCAGCTGGACAGGCCCGTCCCTCGCCTTAGGCCCCGATACTCTGACCTTTTCAATCTCACCCAGCACCTAAATATTCGTCCAAGTATCGGGTTCAGTCACTTCAGTAGGCTCTGGGGCCTGGACCCCGCCGCTGTGATTCACCTGAACCCGACCTTTCTGATTTTGCCTGGCGCTTAAATCGATCGAACCTCAGGTCTTTCTTGCTCTTGGCTACAGGCCCTCTGCTTCACCTCGCCTCAATTCTGCCACATCAAATTGCCTCCAATTCAAAGAGAAGTTACAGACTTTTGATTGCAATGATTATTTACCAGAAAAAGAGTGATTATCAAAGTATCAGTTGTTTTCCTTGTTTCATCTGCCACCAGTCAGAAGTCGTTGACATTCACCAGCGACATCTTAAACCAAAAAATGTCATCAGTATTTGCTTGCCGAAAAGTTAGTCACTGATGGTTAGGATTTAGACCTACCAATGATGATATATTTCCAGACTTTGATGTGAGCAACTTGGAGGGGAATTTGCAGGACGTGGTGGCAATCCTTGTCTTTCCTTCATTGGCTTTTAGCAGGCAAGACAGAGAGCAACGAGTAGGAGCATAAATAATATTAACACAAGTGAGATTAGCAGAATACTGCTCCATTGAGCCACATCCTGAGGTGATATCCAGTAATCTGTGGCAGGACACATTGACAGACCACTGTGATACCCTGCAAACAGACATTAACTACATTATCCACAGCTCCAACAGCAGTCTGAATTTGCATGGTAATCTACAAAAGCTCTAAACTGAAATTTGAAATGGAATATATTCAGCAGGTCAGATAGAATTCAACAATCTGACCTTACCCGACAGTATGCTGAGCTGCTTCCGGTGTAATCCAAGCCACAGCATCAGCAGTCAAATGCTACATCATGGTCAGTTCCATAGCCCTATGAATGGATTTAGCAACTATATCCCCCCCCTAAAAATGGTGGGCACCAAGCTCAATGCAAAATATAGTCTTATTAGCAGGGTAAACAGGTGTCCATAAGACCACTGGGGGCAGAATAAAGCCTTTTAGGCCATCGAGACTACTCCGTCAGTTCATCATGGCTGATCCATTTCCCTCTCAGTCCCAGTCTCCTGCCTTCTCCCTGCAAACCTTCATGCCCTGACTAATCAAGAACCAATCAATCTCTGTTTTAAATATACCCAATGACTTGTTCTCAACAACAGCCTGTGGCAATGAATTCTACAGATTCACCACTCTCTGGCTAAAGAAATTCTTCCTTATTTCCATTTTAGATGGACATCCCACTATTCTGAGGCTCTGTCCTCTGGTCTTACACTCTCACACCACAGGAAACATCCTCTCCAAATCCACTCTATTGAGGTCTTTCAAAGTTTGATAGGTTTCAATGAGATCACCACTAGTCTTCTATGTTCCAGTGAGTACAGGTCCAGAGCCACCAAACACTCCTCATATGACAAGCCCTTCAATTCCTGAATCATTTTTGCGAACCTCCTTTGAACCCTCTCTAATGTCAGCACATCATTTCTGAAATAAGGAGCCAAAAACTCCTGAAATACTCCAAGTGAGACCTCACCAGTGTCTTATAAAGCCTCAACATTACATCCTTGCTTTATATTCTAGTCCTCTTAAAATGAATGCTAACTTTACATTTGCCTTCCTCACAACAGACTCAACCTGCAAATTAAGCTTTAGGGAACTCTGCATGAGGACTCCCAAGTCCTTTTGTACCTCAGATTTTTACATTTTCCTTCCATTTAGAAAAAAGTACACAACATCCACTGATTCTCCTTCATCTATCCTGCTTGCTGTTTCTTCAAAGAATTCCAACAGATTTGTCAGGAAAGGTTTTCCCTTAAGGAAACCATGCTGACTATGGCCTATTTTATTATTTGCCTCCAAGTACCCCAAAACCACATCCTTAACAATCGACACCAACATCTCCCAACTACTGAGGTCAAACTAACAGGCCTATGGTTGCCTTATGTTGGATTTTAAAAGCTTCCCAATCCTCTAACTTCCCACTAGTTTTTGCTCTATTAAAAGCTGTCTTTGGCTTTTATGTTGGCTTTAAATTCCCTGGTCTGCCACAGTTACGCCATCCTGCCTTGAAAATACTTCTTCTTCTTTGGGATGTATCTATCCTGTGCCTTCTGATTTACTCCCAGAAACTCCACCATTCTCTGTTCAGCTATCATCCCTGATGGTAACCCCTTCCAAGCAAGTTTGGCCAGTTCCTCTCTCCTGCCTCCGTAATTCCCTTTGCTCCACTGCAATTCTGATACATCTGACCTTAACTTCTCCATCTGAAATTGCAGGGTGAATTGTATCATATTTTGATTGCTAGCCCCTAAGAGTTCCTGTACCTTAGGATCACTGATCAATTCCACTTGCACAACACCCTATCCAGAATAGCTGATCCCCTGGTGGGCTGAACCAGGAGTCACTCTAAAAAGTCATCTTACCAACATTCTACAAATTTGTCCTCTTGGAATCCAGCATCAACCTGATTTTCCCCAATTTACCTGCATATTGAAATCTCTCATGACAATTACAACTTTGCCTTTTGACATGCATTTTGTATTTCCTGTTGTAATGCGTAGCCAACACCCTTGCTACTGTTCGGAAGTCGGTATATAACTCCCATCTGGGTCTTTTTACCCTTGCAGCTTCTTCGCTCTTCCCACAATAATGTACACCTTCTGATCCTGATCACCTCTCTTAAGGATTTGATTTCATTTTTTTACCAACACAGCCACACCATCCCCTCTAGCGACCTACCTATCCTTCAGATACAATGTGCATCCTTGAATGTTAAGCTCCCAGCTAAATACTTCTTTCAGACATGATTCAGTGATGCCCACATCATCATACATGCCTTTCTGTAATTGTGCTGCAGAATTAGCTACCTTATTCCATGTACTGCATGTATTCAAATATGACACTTTCAGTCCTGGATTCATCACCCTTTTCAATTTTGTCCCCCTTTTATATTGCACCTCATCTCGTTGACTGCAATTTGGCCCTATCATCAGCCTGACTTTGCTAGCAGTCTCACTGCACACTGCCTGTTGGTAAACTAGCTACCCCATTCTCAGCCCTACCACTCTGGTTCCCATCCCCCTGCCAAATTAGTTTAAGCCCTCCTGAATAGGTCTAGCAATCTTGCCCGTAAGGATATTGGTTCCCCTTGCGTTCAGGTGTAACCAGTCCCTTTTGTACAAGTCATACCTTCCTCAGAAGAGGTCCCATTGATCCAGAAATCTGAACCCCTGTACCCTGTACCAGTACCAGTTTCCTTTTCTTCTCCTAACAGTCACCCAGTTACCTGCCTCCTGCAATCTAAGGGTGCCTATCTCCCTGTAGCTCCAATCTATCACTTACTCAGTCTCCCATATGAGTCAAAGGTTATTAAGCTGCAGCTCAGTGCATCCCCAGAATTCCCACATTTCACACACAGAACAAAGCCTAGCTCCTGAAGCTATTCTCACTGGAGTAACTGTACCCTAACAGATGAGGGACAAAAAATAAAGAACAATAAAAAACTTACCAGATACTTACCTCACCCACGTCTGATGAGCCAAGGACATTGCAACACTGGCCCACCACCAAAATGGTCACTCTGCTTGCCCCTGCCTTATTTTCATTCACCTGTTCTCATGAGTATTATTCACTAATTGGGTGCAGTCCAAACTCCGAAAACTGCCGCAAAGCGCTGCCTTTTTAATCTTCAATTGCCCAAACTTGTGTGAAGTCGCCGCTCCTCCTCGTGGTCCAGTTCACTGACCAGACAGTCCCATCTCCAAAACCTGCCATGAAGCACTGCCTTTTTAAGCTACAATCGTGAACCTGTGAGAACCTCTTGACCTTTTATGCAAAGTGTAGAGGAAAGCTGGACCTTTCATTCCCTAAAGCATTTAAATGAAATTTTCAAGATTGGCATCAAACTTTTAAAATGATGTTATCAAAACAAACTGTAATGACAAATGGAGTGAGTGCAGTTCATCTCTGATCTAATTGAATGATGTTGCAAAAGGACTGAAATGTCCTTCTGTCTTCTCCTCATCCTTTTTCTGAAATTATAGATGTCTTAAATGTTTTGTATAATTTATTCTTACAGAGCCACATAAAGGCTAATATAAATTAAATTTACAAATAAAATTATTGAAACAGATTAAATTATTCCAATTCAATTTACAAAATGAGGTATATTTTTGGGCTAAAATATGATCATTTTCAAATAAGGTGATAAAAGTTGACAGCCTGTTTATGTTGGCAATGATTTCTGTGAGCACAATGAAAACCATCTTTCCTGGGACTTCAGCATTTTTAATTGTAAATTGAACTTCAAGGAACCAGAAAATATATTAAAGAATTCAAAAATGTTTATTCTGTTTAGGGGAAGAAAGGACAAAACAATCTACTTGAAGTTTCATTTCTACTCATGAAAGAAGTGGGTAAATGTCACACAACACAAAATGACACAAATAATGCATGATTCTAATCACAGTTGTACTAAGCAAAGGATTTTCAAATTGGTTTGTCTTTTACAGTATTAGTGCTGTAAATCTGTCTGACATTTATACGAGTACAATTTTAAAAATAAAGCTTGTCTATCTTAGCACAATGACAACAATCATTTTAAGAAAAAGGCATACAATAAAATAGCTCTTATCAAACATATACATTTCTTAAAATTCATACAATAAAATACGGCATTTTTAAATTTTGTTTAGAAAGCATTAGCTAACCCTCTGGGTGCCACTATAATTCAAAATAACCATAAAAATATCCAAAATAGCATAGACTTTATTGAAAGCTGTTGAATTTATTTAAGTATATCCGTCTTGCTGTGATTTAATATTTTGAAGAAGCAGTTGATTTTTGTTATCTTACATTTGAAATAAGTATTTGTGAGAGAAGGGGGTTGCAGAATTACAGAAGAAGAAATAGCCATTGCATTTCTATCATTTTAAGAAATATGGATACATTGCGATAACAATTCATTATGACTTTTTAAAAATTTCTTCTGTTCCACATGGATGTCTTGAAGCTTATTAAGAATAAATACTATATAGTTCAACAATCTTGCCCTATGAATTGGTATAGTTTAAGCCTGACAGCTCAGAGGCATCTGAATTCATGGCAACAAAGCTAGATCTTGAATCCCACAGTTTCCTATTAAACTGAAGCCACTAGGCCATCATAAATCTAATCCATCTGAATGAAAGCCTTGTATCTAAGCGCATCAATCATGTCTTACTCATAGAAAATTGTTGCCACATTTTCCCCTGATAGGCTCACTTCTAAAAAAAAGCGCAGCAAATCGCATCTGAACCATTGGAATTTGTTGAGGTGGGGTTTTATTATTTCAAAATAAAAATATTTATTTATTGTATACCCTTTAAACAACCTGATTTCTTCCAAAATCTATGCTGCCAATCCATAAACGTCTCCCACTGATAGCAATTAGCTTATACTTGACAAATGCATACTGCATTTCATGGTAAATCACTGTAATTAGGGCAGATCAGCTTACAGTCATGGATCTTACTCAGAATAATGTACTGTTTGATAATGTAATTCAAAACTATACACAACTACTTACTTTATACTCAGCCATGCTCAGGTGATACTTAACGTGGAGAAAGATTAATGTAGAATATCTGACATGTGTTTCTCTATTGATTTTGTATAAACAAATTCTCTGACCTACAAATGGATAAAAATTTATTGATTGTACCAGGTACTGCCATTAATATATTTTGCTATGATCCTACAGTTCTAACAATGGGTTTTCCTGTAGAAATCTATTTGTTTCAGACTACTTGAATATTTTTTCTCAGAAAGTAAAATATGATTTTAACTGTTAGGTGCTAAACGCAATGCGTGTTATAGTCAGTGAAATAAGGTGCATTTCTGACAATAGGTTGTTCAAGTACTAACGTGCCAGCTCGACCTTGCTCCTCACTGACTGTAAATAGCCAGCTTAGTCAGTATTGATAAATACACACTTTTGTGTGAAGACTTTTGTCTAGTTTCACTGTGTGCAGTTGAAATAAAGCAAAATATCAAATATCTAAAATGCTTTTGACTTCAGAAATGGAACAGTGTAGAAAAAGTCAAGCAAATGAAGATTGTAGGAAAAGGTGCCCACACACTATAGCAATGACAGTGAGTTTTTCACTGCACCCATTTGTATATGCAACTTGCCTTACAGGGAGGCCCAAATGCATTACACTCGTGTGTTTATACTTTCTGCAGCTAAAACAGAAGGAAAAGAAGGATTCTAGGAAAAAAGATTACCATTAGAACAACATACTAACTGCCTGCACCACTCTGTCAACTACAGGAGGTATGAACGGATTGTTTAATTTGGCCCAAGGAATTTGTTTGATTTGGGAAGGCGGAGCTTAGGAAGGTTAATGGTGCCTAACGGCGGCTCCTTTACTTGCATCTTCGGAAACAGCTCTATTTCCATCTTTAATACTTCTATTTTTCCCTTTCAGGGTTCTTTTGAAGACCCTGACCTGGAGTTACACGCTGACTATGGTTCTTTGCAGGAATGGGGCCCGCTCTTGGGTTTCACAACTGGCTGTTGCTCCACTCGCCTTCGGAGGACTGAGTTTTCGTGGCTCTGGAGATGGGGGGAATCGGATTCGGTGTCCGAGCAGAAGACGGGTGTGTTGTGGGACATGGAAGATGCTTTTTCTTCACAATCACCACGAAAACAGAGGAGTGCCCTCAAAGAATGAATGACAGTTAAATGTTAGAACCCCAAAGTCCCCCCCAGCTCCCCTCCCTCCCAGAGACCCAAGATCTTTGGGCACAGAGTTCAGAAAAAGCAACGCAACAGACTTTTAACATCATAAACCAGCGATTTGTTTCTTATGTCTCCCCTCTTGCTGTGAAACAGAGACATCTCTTTCTCTCTTATTAGGGAGAGAGAGAGAGAGCCTGTGGTATGTGGAATGCCGGGCGAACAAGTAGTCTTTGGAGTACTGCAAGCCTGTGCCTTTGCTGTTGCCTTGAGTGCTCGGAGGCGGGTGCCAATGCATTTTTTTGCCAGTGAGGCAAGGGGGGATTGTTGCTTGCTGTCGCTTACACGTGGGAGGGAGGGGAGCTGGGGGGGACTTTGGGGTTCTAACATTTAACTGTCATTCATTCTTTGAGGGCACTCCTCCGTTTTCGTGGATGATTGCAAAGAAAAAGCATTTCAGGATGTATATTGTATACATTTCTCTGACACTAAATGTACCATTGAAACCTTTGAATTGTGTCTAACACAGATATTTGACAGTATTGTTGTGCCTGTTATTCAGGTACATTCAACTGATTTGAACAAATGGGTTATCATAGTTATTGGTAACCAAAACCATCAACACATTCAAATTTTTGACCCTGCCCCTTTTAGTCATAGTCATACTTTATTGATCCCGGGGGAAATTGGTTATAAAAAAAATACAACAAATAACTAAGTTAAAAAGTTCAAAAGTAAGAAATTATAGAGCAACTGTAACCGGTTGCATGCTCGACCGGCGCATGCGTAATTTTCAACTTGGCATAACCATTTGGTATACCATTGGCTGATGTGATGTTCCAAGAAGCATGGAATTAATTAGTTCATCAGTGAGTACAACAAATTGTTCAATCACTTTTACTGCTGTGCAACAACAGAAGGTTATAGAATACCAGGGCTACATTATCCAAAGTACCTTATTTGAGAGACGACAATCTTTAGGACAAATTGAGATTTCAAAATATGCTTTGCAAGTGCAAATCATATTTTCCACAAGGAATCCTTTATACCTACTATTCAGATAGTACATCACTTTTATCCTTTTATCTCCTGGAATAAGAAGAGCTACCTTTGAATAATATATGTACCTGCACTCAGTGGCCAGTGTGACTAAATATATAGAATTTATGCAGTTCTATATTTTGTCTTTTGTCCCAAGCTATATGCACAGAACATCGATTCATATTACAATGCTATATCTAAGATGCACCTGTCATGACATACATTGGAACGTACCAATGTTATTTTGTAAAAATAGCAGAATAAGCAGTAAGAAAGGACAAGTGAAAAGATGTAGGTAATAAATAAATAGTTCTGAGGTAAAAGATTTAGAATGCTCTGCAAAGTATCTTGGTCTTCAGTGCTTCAGATCTGGAAGTATTTGATGTGTTCTTTTTGTAAGCAGAGAATTACCCAGGACATAACACTTGAAACACAAATTGACAGATGTGTCAAATATGAAGTAACCATGCAGGTCACAAAGTGACCTAAGCTATCTATTATAGTGGCTGTACATTCAAGGGTTTTAGTACTAAACCAGCTAAATAATGTGCCTGGTTTCAGCTGCAGTATATGCCACTCAGCAATGAAAGATCTGTAATAACAGCCTTAGAACAACTAGGTTGTGTACACATGCCACTGGTTACTGTGACAGTAATGTCATTGTTTAAAAGATCTTGCAAGATCCAGAAGATTAAGATGCATGGGATCCATGGTGAATTGGCTGGTTGGATTCAGGACTGGCTTGCCCATAGAAGACAGAGGGTAGAGGTCAACGGGAGTGTTTCCAGCTGGAGGTCCGTGTTTACTGGTGCTCTGCAGGGATTTGTCCTAATTGTGATATACATAAGTGACCGAGATGAAAATCTAGATGGGTTATATACTGTCAAGTTTAAAGTTTTCAGATGATATGAAGATTGGCAGTGTTGTGGATAGTGTAAAGGACTGACAAAAAATACAGCAGGATATAGATCAGTTGCAGATATGGGCAGAGGAATGGCAGACGGAGTCCAACCCAGCCAAATGTGAAGTGTTGCACCTTGGTAAATAAGGTGTAAAGACAGGGTACGCTCTTAGGGCAAGACCTTTAACAGTGTTGATGAGCAGTGCGAACTTGGCATACAAGTTCATAGCTCCCTGACCCTGAAAGTGGTTTCATAGATTGACAGGGTGGTTAAGTAGGCAAATCGCATGTTTGCCTTTATTAGTCAAGGCATTGAGTTCAAAAGTTAGGAAGTTATGTTGCAGCTTTATAAACTCTAGTTAGACTGCATCTGGAGTATTGTATACAGTTCTGGTCGGCCAGGAAGGATGACAAGGCTTTAGAGAGGGTTTATCTGAATGTTGCCTGGATTAGAGGATGTGCTATAACGAGAGGCTGGACAAACTTGGGTTGTTTTCTCTAGAGCGGCAGAAGCTGAAAAGAGATCTGATAGAGGTTTATAAGATAATGAGAGGCATAGATAGAGTAAGTAGACAGGACCTTCTATCCAGGGTTGAAATGGCTTATACCAGAGGGCATATATTTAAGGTGAGAGGGGACAAATTTAAAGGAGATGTGAGGGGCAAGTGTTCTACACAGACAGTGGTGGATGCCTAAAATGCACTGCCTGGGGTGATGGTAGAGGCAGATGAATTAGAGATTACTAAGAGATGTTTAGATAGGCACATGATTGTGAGAGAAATGGAAAGATATAGACATGTGCAGGCAGAAGGGAATTTGTTTAGATCACTAATTTAACTGATTCAACTCAACATTATGGGCTGAAGGGCCTGTTCGTCTGCTCTACTGTTCTATGACCTATGTATTGCATTCAAGGTGAAAGGTAACCACTTTCATATTTTGAATTTATTTGGACATGGACTTCACTTGCAAAGGTGGTATTTTTGATGGCTCTTGAGCTGTTGAGGCAGTTAAGAGTCACCCACACTAGAGAGTCTGGAGTCAAGTATGGACTAGATCTATATGATAATCATGGTAGAATTCCTTCTCTGGATGGCATTATTGGAACTTGATATGTTTTTATGACAATCCAAGGGTTTCATGATAGCCATCGTGGGTACCAAGGTTTTTATTCCAGATTTATTTAGCTAATTGCATTAAATTTAAATTTTTCAGATGCATGAGTGAAATCTGAACTTCAGATCAGGACACTAGTCAAGATTTAGTCTGGAAAACAGCACAATAACTTAGTCACTGTGTTACAGGCTCATCAGGGTTGATTTTGCCAGTAAGCTTCTCCATTAAATCTGGAGTAAGATTTGATGCTCATGTTACTCTGTCAGCACTCCCTACCATTTGTCATTTTTCTGCATTGTTTTCTACAGTAATTATAACTTAATTGCAAAAGAGATAACTATTTGTAATTGCAGGTGAGTCAATAAAGAAGGGAAACTTTAGAGAAGTCAATAAGGGCAACTTATTCTTCATTATGCCAATTAACTAAAAGTTTTTGAAGTAATGATTGCAAATGTGCTAAAAATGAAAAAAACTCAGAGTATTAACTATTTCTCATGCAAAGCCTGATCTGTAATGTTTATCTGGCACAGGAGTTCCCAACCTGGGATCCACAGACCCCTCGGTTGATGGTAAACTCCACGACATAAAAAAGGTTGGGAACCCCTGGTTTGCAAAATCTTGTTTCTGATCCTGCTAACCAATACTTCGCATTTAATTTGCTTCATGTACTGTTCTTCCCATAAATCACAATGAACAGGATAATGCCTATGAGGTCTTCTGAGACATTGCTGGTATCAAAATTATAGGATCAGCAAATCTCGAAATTTTAAACTAAAACAATAGCCAGGCTTAATTTGCTCAGAATTATACCAAATTAACATTTTTCAGAATTTCAAAATAATGGTGTATTTCCTTTTAAAGGTCAATTCTTTTAATAATAAATTAATTATATTGAAATAGCAAATTAAGTACCATTATATTTCTGATTCCAGTCACTAACCAATTTAGTACTATAAAACTTTGTATTAGTTCCTATTAGTTATTGACAGAGGAACTCATCCAGACTACACTGCTGCGTTCTTTTGACTTAAATTTTTGATCTTTGAACACAAACACACGTAACTGATGGTATTTAAAAACTGTTCAACAACCGTCTCCTGCCCCAATTAAGTGGCATAATGTTCCAAATAAGTAGAAGGGAATCCCAACTATTTTCTCAATTAGTTTTTGTTCTTTAAGAGTTGTCCCTAATAAGCAGCTGCCCCAATTAACCAATGGCCCAACTAACCAGAATCCACTGTATCACTATTCCAACAGTAATGCTATTTCTGGCAGCAGTATAAAAGCAATTAGTACTAAAAATGAAGCTGGTGTTAGCAAATAGTCATGACTACTTGTTAAACCAAGCAACAAAAATGAATGTGCAATTCATGGTACATATCCAAAATAATTCTACTATCACCTGTTAGATTTCCTACCAGATTAACTACCAGAATAAAAGAAGAAGATAAAATAAAAGTCAATAAAGCTGCACAAACACAAAGTTGTTTATATTAAGTTTCTGTGAAATTGTTTATAAAAGTTAATTTCAACCTGACCATAGACAGAAAAGGGAGCCAGTAAATACAGTATTTATACCATTGTCAACCCATTGCTAAGTGGAAAGTTTAAAATTATCTCTTCAGGGAATCTTGCTAACTTGCTTACCTGGTGAGGCTGACAATGCGGCTGCTGCTAATAGCCCGTAAAGCAAATGCATCACAGCTGAGTCAATTTTCCTCCCTCTCAAAGCTCAGTGGTAATAATGGGTCATTGACTTCAGCTTTGTCACTTGCAGGAAGTGGCACTGCTAATTTAGATCAGATCACATTATTTATTGGTTAAAAAGGCCATTGACCTGAAACAACTCTTGAAATGACTCTTTTCTCCTTCTCCACAGATGTTGCCTGAATTCCTAATTGTTTCAAATATTTTCTGTTAATACAATACCTTTTATGCTGTTTGCTTACAGGAATAAATAAACTAGACAAGTACATTCCCATTAGGCAGCTTCTTCGAAACTATGAAATACAACAACACTATGAAACACGGCATACTATAACAGTTATATTCAAAAATATCAACGTTTCTCTTTGAAAAATGCTCTAAATATAACATATATTATATAAAAGTCTCAAAGTGCATCACATTTCTTTCTGTCTTGTTCTAAGTTTGAATTACTCTTTCATAAAATAAAATGGTCTTTTTTGTGGTGGGTCTAGAGGCGAAGATAAAAATATATGTGGTTAGTTTAACTGTTATAACTTCAGTTTTGAACCAAGCATGTTGCTGTAAGTGAGCAATTAGCAATAAAACAGTGCATTGGCTTTGCTTGCACAAATATGGATGGCTAGAAGTGTTAGAGGGAACAAAAATAACCTTATTGGCCTAACCGCAACATCACATTTTGTGCTTTGATTTACTTTTTCATTCATTGCACCCGATAGATACTCTATGGCACTTACATATAAAGAGGCAACAGATGTTAAAATGTAATCTGTAATGCAATTACTTTTCTATACACAAATCCAAAACTGATAATCAGGTAAAAGCTGGAGCATTATCTTAATTAAAAGTGTGCCAAACTGCATGGATTATTGAAGACATATTCATGCTAACAGCATTATAAAACTTTATCCCATATTTCCATCACACCTATTTCGGTTTTCTGCTAGAATCACAAGTCTGGAGTTTCCCTTTTGGATGTAACCTGAAGCAGATTCTAAAACTGCAACAAGTCTGATAGCCATAGTATTTTGCTGGTGAAAAATTATGCCCAAGAAGTCTCCCAAATTCATTAAAATGAATATAAGCTGAGCTTAATTAACACTGAGTATATTTTTCTTTTGACACTTAAGATGCAAGTTTTTCTGTTCATTAAGCTATTATTCTTGTTCATTAGCCAGAAAAGCCTGTTTTGATAACCTGCACTTTAAGAAACTATATATCTTATGCAAGATTCACCTGACCTATATCAATGCTTAAAGGGTTAAATTATGGACCAACATGCATTAACTTGACTGGCATTGTCCTGAGGCTAGAAGGTTAAGAGATAATGCAATTGAATATTTTACAACATGAAAGCGATTCTACAGAATCAATGGTAAGACTACTTCATCTTGTAGGGGGTACCAGAGCAAAGGGTATAATTTTACTATTAGAATTCATTCAGTTAGCAATGAGATCAGAATTATTTGTTCGCATAGAGGATAAAGGAAATTTAGAATTCACTCTGCAGAATGGCATGTTATTTGAAATTTCCAAGTTTAAGAGTGATAGAATTTCATTTGGTAACTGTACCAAATGATATGTAAAAGACAAGTAGTGGGAATAAAGTATAGAGTGGCCTTTATATAGCAGAAGGGCCAAATAATTTTTAAGAGATGAATGACCAATAATGTATTTTGTGCCAAAAGCCACTATATAGAAATATACAGAACTCACAAGACAAAACTTGGCTACGGTTCTATGTTGGTGTGCATGATCTTCTACCCATCATGAGTTTCATCCACTCCAGAACAGGTGTCCATCCATTCCTTTCTCCTCCATGTACTTAGCTAACTTCTTATGTTCTTAAAGTCTTATGTTCCCAGCTCAGCTATACCAAGCAGAAGCAAGTTTCCCATTCTAACAAATACCTGGATTTTTAAAAATCTGTTTTTTAATTTAGTATCTTTTTTAATTTAATACTTAATTTATATTTATAACTCCTGGTTTTAGAGTTCCTCACAGATGGATTATAATCTCCACCTCTGCACTATGAAATCCTTTCATAATTGTAATGACCTCCATTCAGCCATCCTTCAGCTTGTCATATCTGAAGAAGAGTCCCAAGATGTTCAATCTTTTTTGATAGTTATAACCTCTCAGTTATGGTATCGTACTTGTAAATCTCTCTTGCAGAGCAGTCACCTTCAAGGTAACGTGAGTGAGATATATGATCAAAATGAGTGAGATGGATTGAAAACCTATTGCTATGTATGAAATTCTGTACATTTTTAGGAATAAAATCTACCAAACAGGAAATATTTTTACAGTAAAATGAATGTGTTTGTGCTCAAATGCTAAGAGGTGATGACATCCTTGTTATGTTAGCACTGTTTTCTGGAAGAAGAATAGCGTGGTGCAGCATTCCTACAGCATCAACTCACATCAAAACAGAAAATATAAAGTATGTCTAAGTGAGGATAAGCAGGAAAAATTGCTCAAAAATTTGCAATTATTGGGCCACTTGCCTGTAAATTAATGTCTCATTAGTAAAGCTAAAGTCAAATAAATTTCATAGGCAGAATACAAGTGCTGATGGAACTACGTAACAGGTTTAGTACTACCATACTGTCTAGGTTTAATGGTGTGCCCAAATGTCTGATTTGCAAGAAAATCTAGGAGGATCAAGGAAACTTAGGCAAACTCTGCTTATCTTTGTGACTAACAAATTGTTGAATTTGTCTGCACCCATACTATGACTAACTTGTGTGCAAATAGACAGAAAATTCCAGACTTAGATGCATACGTTGAATTCACAGTTTCCGACAATCTCCTTACCTTGCTGAAAACAAAACATTTACCACTAAATATCATCCACTAGTTTTGTGCCATTAATGCCTCGGTAAGTTACACGGCTTGGTCGTACCAGAACTCCATAATTTGGTTTACAAGTAAAATAACGTTTTTCTCCCACAGAGCCATCATTTTTTCCTTTCGGTGAACGCAGTTCCAATCCAAGCCATACTCCCGGAGCAAAGTCAGTAGGTCCAATGTATCTAATGATTGCCATTTCACTGGAGCTGCTCAGTAGGACCTGTGACCCTTCATGTAACTTCACATTTCCCTCGGTGGTACTTGTGCTGCTCCAACTTCGCCTCATGGTTTGATTTTTTGGCCTAGAAACAGGAAATAGATGTTATTAAGAGTAAATCAGGCAGATTATGATGAGACATCTCTGCCCAAAACATTAGCCTCACTTTCCTGTGCACCTACAAATCAACCTGCTCTACATTTCTAGTATATCTGTTTTATTTATATCAGATTTCCAGCATTGTGCTTTTTTAATCTCTGTGAAGCACATTTTGACTTTAAGTAACTTTAATCTTCAAGGCTGACGGGTGAAAGAAACAACTGCCTATGATGAAACTGACTCTATCAAATTAAGATCCAATTTAATCTACTGGAAAGTGCATATCCCTATAAAAGCTGTTTCTACTGTTTGGATGTTAATTACTCTATAGATACCGCAAAGGCACAAAATCCTACTCCCAGCAGACTGCAATAATACAAATTTCGAGGGTTTGAAAGGAAATAATTAAAAGTTTTTACTTTCGTACTGTTTTGCTTCTCTACTAATTTCTCCTTGAACACTAACCAAGCCATTTTGGATGGAAATTGGCTACAAAAAAAGACTATTCATATTGCAATACAAGATACATCTCTGTGATGTGGCCACCTTCTTTTTATGCGAAAATACTTTGATTCCATACCTGCTGGCCAGGATTTCACGACTCCCTCTTTTAGACACATGATAAGAAATCGCAGACTCTAGAGTGCAAACCTGTATTTTACTACTACAGAGCATAAATTGTATAACTACCTACCCAGGAAATTTGATTTAGATTAATATTTCAAGTTGCAATTGTTTTAAACTATACTTAATTTTTCTGCTAACCTAAAACGATTCTACTTCCAAAGACATGTCTAAATATATAAAACATATTGCTCTTTATTCTTTCCACTAGCAGAAATATATAATAAATCTAAGTTTAGTAAAATATATCATTATATGCACCCTATAACTAGTTTCATGTGGCTTCACATCTTTCTTTACTTCAGAAAAAATGCAAGATGTCAGGACACTAAGGCACTGGCAGCTACTGTACTGTTTAATTACACTTATTAAAATATCTTTAACGCTGTTAAAATAATGCAGGTTGTGAAGACAATTTAATAGCCACTTTGTAGAATTGCTGCTGATGGCAGTTCTAGACTATACTGGCAGCACCATAGGATAAATAAGACTGGGGAGGGCCCATGAGAGTCTAGTCAGTGTTTATGTGTTTCATAAACAACTCCATTCAAATTGTAGTTAAAAAATATATTAATTACTCTTCTAACAGCTGGCATACTAACAACTATGGGTTCTATTTGTATGGTCCTGTCACTGGTTTTGTATTATGGTGCTGGGTTTGCTGTTTTGTAGTAGTGCTAAATAATGAGATCAATATTTTGTTCATGAGTGCACATATAAATACAACCACTATTTGCTTCATCAACAAAAATATGCCATCATTTTTGTAATATAGTCTTGTGTAATGATAAAAAGTAATAAAACAAATCACTCCCAGCTGGAGGCATTGTGCCATCTGAAGCTTCTCTCATTTTCTCCAACATTACAATTCTCCCTTTCATCATCATTAGGCTTCTTCAAAGAAACAAAATTCTTGCAAAATACTGTAGTACTAATAGAATTCAGTTGTTAGATGGCAGCATCCTGCCCTTATATAAAAAAACAATTACATACTTTTCACAAAAAATGTTAAAGCATTGTAAGCCTCATTACAGACACAGTATGGAGTACAGATTGTCAAAATATTTATCCAACATCAAATATTCATCACACACAACAATTTCTGAAATGTTAATGTTCAAACCTATCATTCAAACAACATTTATATTCTTATACTACCTTTAATGTGGTACAACATCTCAAGGCACAAGACAAAACTGTTCTCGGGCAAGATGAAATAGAGGCACGTGACAAAATGTTTGATCAAAGAATTAGGTTTAAAACAAACATTTGAAATCAGGAAAGGTAGAGGTAGGCAGGTTTAGCTGGCACTCCAGGGTTCATCCGAAGTACTTGCTGTTCCTTGTATACATTCCACTCCCGAAGAACACCTTTGATAGTTTCATCCAAAGTTATGCTGTTATTACCCAGACATTGGCTTATTCCTTTGTCTCTCTCTCTGAATGTTCGTAAAGTCAAAACTTAACCATGCATTGTCCCATTATCCTGTTTGTCCCAGAGGTGAAAATGCCATATCCCCAGAAACATTTATTAAAATTCATCTGCTTCTACCTCTGTGAATTGAACAGAAGATCGAAGTGAATGGCAAAAAGTAGCAAAATCTGGGCTGCTGGCTTTAACCTCCCCAATATATAATAGGAATGACTGCCCATCCAGTGGTAGCTTCAAACGAGTTGTCATTCATTTTTCTTATATTTATTTATGGAATGTAGCTGTTACTGATAAATCAGTGACAAGGTGATCTTGGACAGGACATGCAAATAGTTAAAGTGAAACTAATGAAAGGAAAGAGTCTGGAACCAGGGAAAGTGTGGAAAATCTCTGGTGCTGTGATTGAGGGCAACTGAAAAGATGGTCACAAGCAGAGAACTTCATGATGTCCTCACTATGAATGGTTTACAATAATGAAGAGAAGTCCTATGTGATCTTCGCATTCTTTAGAAGAATAAGCAATCTGACACAAGACGGGAGAGCTCAGTGGTATTTTATGTGTCCAGTTAATCAATGACTAAAGCCTGAAATCTACCACAAAGACTTAAAGGTATGTACAGTATTTGAATGATATGCTCAGGGGCCAACTGATGTACAATTCTTTGCTCTCCTTATGTTGCATCATCCTGAAAATCTCTTTATTTTTAATGCTACCCTTCTTTTCCTCACAGAGAAAGTTGAATCAGAACCAGGTTTATTATCACCAGCATGTGTCATAAAATTTGTTAACTTGAGCAGCAGCAGTTCAATGCAATACATAATATAGAAAATAAATAAATAAATTACAGTATACATATATAGTAGTGCAAAAACAGAAATAAAATTGCAGCAACACACATCAAAGTTGCTGGTGAACGCAGCAGGCCAGGCAGCATCTCTAGGAAGAGGTACAGTCAATGTTTCAGGCCGAGACCCTTCGTCAGGACTAAATATAAAATTGCAGTAAGGTCGTGTTCATGGTTTCAATGTCCATTCAGAAATTGGATAGCCAAGGGGAAGAAAGCTGTTCCTGAATCGTTGAGTGTGTGCCTTCAGTCTTCTGTACCTCCTTCCTGATGGTAACAATGAGAAGAGGGCACGTCCTGTGCGGTGGAGGTCTTTAATAATGGACACCGCCTTTTTGAGGCAATGCTCCTTGTAGATGTTTTGGATGCTATGGAACCCAGTGCCCATAATAGAGCTGACTAATTTTACAACTCTCTGCAGCTTACTACAATCCTGTGCAGTAGCAACCCCCTCATACCAGACGGTACTACAGCCTGTAGTAATGCTCCCCACTGTACATCTGTAGAAATTTTCGAGTGTTATAGGTGACATTCCAAATCTCCTCAAATTTTTAATGAAATATAGCCGCTGACTTGCCTTCTTTATGGTTGCATCGATATGTTGGGACCAGATTAGGTCTTCAGAGATCTTAACACTCAGGAACTTTTGGTGTGTGTCTGGAAAGTCCTGGCAAAGGTATAATAGCAAAGCAACAACATAGCAGTAAGTTGACCAGGGTGATTTTAATTTTGATTCCAGACTATTTCCACTGGGAGGAGAGAGCTACCGTGTTTCTGCAATTAAATGAAAGCAACTCAAAAACTTCTATAGATGTACAGTGGAGAGAATTCTAACAGGCTGCATCATTGTCTGGTATGGGGGCAGGGGGCTACTGCACAGGACCAAAAGAGGCTGCAGAGGGTCGTAAATTTAGTCAGCTCCATCTTGAAAGTACCCAAGATATTTTTGAGGAGCGGTGTACCAGGCAGCGTCCATCATTAAAGACCCTCCAGCACACCCAGGACATGCCCTTTTCTCACTGTTACCATCAGGCAGGAGGTACAGAAGCCCGAAGGCACACACTCAGCAATTCAGGAACAGCTTCTTCTCCTCTGCCATCCGATTCCTAAATGTACATTGAACCCTTGAACACCACCTCATTTTTATAATATATATTATTTCTGTTTTTGCATGATTTTAATCTATTCAATATTGTATTTAACTACTTGATATACATATATATAGTTACTGTAATCAATTTTTTTTGCTATATTATCATGTATTGCATTGTACTACTGCCATAAAGCTAACACATTTCACAACATATGCTGGTGATATTAAACCTGATTCTGATTCTGATCAAGTATAAATCGCATTAATGCAAGAAAACTGATATCTTATGAAAGATTACAATTATTCTTTCCAAACTGTGGAATCAGATGTGAACACCATGCTGAGTAAAATCTGGTAGGTAAAAGATAGAGTTCAGAAAAGGTAAATACTCAAATTATTTTTTGTGGTTCTAAGATGAAGAGAATACAGCATAACGTGGGCAGCTACATAGTAAAAATGCACCTATCCCACCTTCTTCCTCGTCTGCTTTCTGCAGGCCAATGTTTCCCTGTCTCCCCTTTGCAGAGAGATACTGAACACAGGTGTAAAGCTTCATGGACTAATACTCATCTAATACTTACAATTTTTATCTCTACAATAGTATGAACTAAAGTATTATTGCCTGCCATATAGTAAGTAGCTACAATTTTTCTCTCCTCATTCTGTAGTAACATTGCTTTTAATAAGTAACTTAAAACTTAAGATTTACGTATCTATCATGTGTGCAAGAGCTTCCACTGACATTGAACAGAGAGCTTGGAAGAAACATAATAGAATTATTACCCCACAGTATTTTAAACCACAGCATTCATCAAAAATCAGTGCTACCATGCATAAGGCTTGAATGACATATGTTGCCTAGAAACTGCAGTTTACTCTTTCTCATTGTGTTAAACAGACCCTGTATATTCTTCATAGTAAAAAAGGTTCGCAACTTTAACATCCACCTTCCGTCTAGAATTGCCCCAGCTCTTTTTCCCATCATTGCCAATTAACCCAAAAATGATTACAAGCAAGACCTAATGTATCCAAAGCAGCCTAAAAAACAAACACAAATGAGTCCAGTTAATAAGCGCACATTTTCAGTTATATTAAGAAATGATAAACATTAGCTTCATTGGTCATGTGTACATCAAAACATACAATAAACAGCATCAAATCAGGTCAGCAAGATTGACAGTCTGCAAGTATAGCCATGTTCTGACAAAAACATAGCATTCACACAACTTATGAACTCTAACTGTATGTCTCTGGAATGTCAGAGGAAATTGGAGCATCTGGAGAAAACCAACACAGTGACACAGAGAATGTACAAACTCTTTTCAGGCAGCAGCGGAAATCAATCCCCAATCAGTGACTGCTGGTGCTGTAAAGCAATTGTGCTAACTACTACACCTGAAATAGAGTAAAAGAGAAATAGTGAGCAAAGACAAGAGAAAATCTGCAGATGCTGGAAATCCAAGCAACACACACAAAATGCTGGACGAAATTATAGACTTATTAGTCTGACATCGGTGGTTGGAAAGATATTGGAGTCAATCCTCAAGGACGAGGTTATGAAATACCTCGAGGTGCATGACAAGATAGGCCGAAGCCAGCATGGTTTCATGAAGGGAAGATCCTGCCTCACCAACCTATTGGAATTTTTTGAGGTAATCTTGAATAACACTGACAAGGGAGAGGCTGTGGATGTTGTGTATTTGGATTTTCAAAAGGCCTTCGATAAGGTGCCGCATATGAAGCTGCTTAGCAAGATGAGAACGCATGGAATTACAGGAAAGATATTGGAATGGGTGGACCATTGGCTGATAGGCAGAAAGCAAAGAGTGGGAATAAAGGGATCCTATTCTGATTGGTTGCCGGTTACTAGTGGTGTTCCGCAGGGGTCCGTGTTGGGGCCGCTTCTTTTTACAATGTATATCGATGATTTGGATTATGGATTAAATGGTTTTGTGGCTAAGTTTGCAGATGACACCAAGATAGGTGGAGGAGCAGGAAATGTTGAAGAAACAGAAAGGTTGCAGAGAGACTAAGTCAGTTTAGGAGAGTGGGCAAAGAAATGGCAGATGAGCTACAATGTTGACAAATGTACAGTTGTACATTTTGGAAGAAGAAATAATCAGGCAGATTATTATTTAGACGGGGAGAAAATTCAAAAATTGGAAGTGCAAAGGGACTTAGGGGTCCTCGTGCAGGATATCCTAAAGGTTCACCACCAGGTTGGATTGGCGGTAAGGAAAGCGAATGCTATGTTGGCATTCATTTCAAGAGGAATAGTGTATATGAGTAAGGAGGTGTTGATGAGGCTCTCTGGGGCATTAGTGAGACCTCATTTGGAATACTGTGTGCAATTTTGGGCCCCCTATTTTAGAAAGAATGTACTGATGTTGGAGAGAGTTCAGAGAGGATTTACGAGGATGATTCCTGGAATGCAGGGGCTAACATATGAGGAGCATTTGTCGGCTCTTGGACTGTATTCATTAGAGTATAGAAGAATGAGAGGCGATCTCATAGAAACATTTTGAATGTTGAAAGGGTTGGACAGAGTAGATGTGGAAAGGTTGTTTCCCTTGGTGGGTGAGTCCAGGACAAGAGGCCATAGTCTTAGAATTAGAGGGTACCCAGTTAAAACAGAGATGAGGAGAAATTTTTTTAGCCAGAGGGTCGTGGATTTGTGGAATTCGTTGCCACATACGGCTGTGGAGGCCCGATCATTGAGGGTGTTGAAGGAGGAGATTGACAAGTATCTAATTAGTCAGGGTATCAAGGGATATGGGGAAAAAGCTGGAAATTGGTAGATGGGTGAATAGTTTAGCTCATGGGGGAGCTGCAGAGCAGACTCAATGGGCCGAATGGTCTACTTCAGCTCCTTTGTCTTGTGATCTTGTGAAGTGCCTGGATTAGGGAGCATGCCTTATGAGAATAGGTTAAGTGAACTCAGCCTTTTCTCCTTGGAGCGACGGAGGATGAGAGGCGACCTGATAGAGGTGTACAAGATTATGA
The DNA here is from genome assembly GCF_963921235.1 of Mobula hypostoma. Lineage (NCBI taxonomy): Eukaryota > Metazoa > Chordata > Chondrichthyes > Myliobatiformes > Myliobatidae > Mobula > Mobula hypostoma. The sequence continues at coordinate 28,625,591 of NC_086104.1, forward strand.
GCGGCATTGATCGTGTGGATAGTCAGAGGCTTTTCCCCAGGGCTGAAATGGCTAGCACGAGAGGACTTAGTTTTAAGGTGCTTGGAAGTAGGTACAGAGGAGATGTCAGGGGTAAGTTTTTTTTACACAGAGAGTGGTGAGTGCGTGGAATGGGTGGCCGGCGGCAATGGTGGAGGCGGAAATGATAGGGTCTTTTAAGAGACTCCTGGATGGCTACATAGAGCTTAGAAAAATAGAGGGCTATGGGTAAAGCCTAGGTAGTTCTGAGGTAGGGACATGTTCGGCACAGCTTTGTGGGCCGAAGGGTCCGTATTGTGCTGTACGTCTTCTACGTTTCTATGTAAGTCAGCAAGCCAGGTAGCATTTATGGAAAAAAAAGTACAGTTTCGGGCCGAGACCCAATTCCTGTCTCTTCAAGTACATCATTTTGCCATTTCAGCACTGGTGAATCATAAGTAACCCAGGATGGTGCAGACCTGAAGACAGTTGTATCAATGTCAAAAGATAGAAGATCCAAATATATATATTCAGGGCTTTTATGCCCTGTACAACTAATCAAGCACTACCTTCCAATTTGGTCAGCAAATGATCTGCTTGTTATTCTACTGGATATTTTATGTCAATGACTTTTGCTCATTGTTTCATCTGAGCAGAGAAATTTCCTTCTCTCTTCCCATTCCCTTCCTGCCATACCCTCCTCACTTTCGCTGCTATACAGACTAACTTCTTTTTTTCTCAGGTCAGATGAAGGATCTCAGATCTAAAACTGGTTTCTCTGTCCAAGGATGTTGCTAGACTGACAGCATTTCTGCTATTTTTTTCCAGATTCCAGCATCTGCATTTCTATTTATTTTCCATGCTTGTTACTCTAGAATTGGGGATCCAGATTACATGAACACCACAGAGGAGTTTTCTAAATGTATCAAAGAATGCATTTTCACAATATCTTTACCCAAAGCCACGAGCCATCAAGACAATTGAACCTAAAAAAAATTATTTTACTCTCAAACATTCTCAGCTTTTTTTTAGATTATGAAGACACGCAGTCCTCTTTTATTTTCATTTAGTAATGCATGCATTAAGAAATGATACAATATTTCCTCTGGTGTGATATCACAAAACACAGGACATACAAAGACTGAAAAAAACTAACAAAACCACATAATTATAACATATAGTTACAACAGTGCAACAATACCATAACTTGATGAAGAAGTCCATGAGCACAGTAAAAATTCAAAGTCTCTCAAATGTCCCACATCTCACGCAGACGGAGAGAAGGAAGAAAAACTCTCCCTGCCATACCTGACCACGGTCCGACATACACATACAAAATGTTCACAGTACATTTATTATCGAAGTATAAATGCAGTGTGCAACCTTGAGATTAGTCTTCTTGCAGACAGCCACTAAACAAAGAAACACCATAGAACCCGTTTAAAGAACCCCCCCCACACAATGCCATCAGATGTGTGATAAAAGAACAAATTGTGCAAACAGCAAAAGTGAACAAACAATCACACAAAAAATTAAACATCAAACCAAGGAGTTCCTAGAAGTGAATCCACAGCCACGAGCCACTGAGGCAAGAAAAGCTAATCCAGGGGCTGATGGCCACAGCCACAGAGTCAGTCAGTTCAGTGCTATGTTGATGGTTTCAGAACACAGTTGCAGATACAATGGCACGCTGAAGTGCCACAATCAACTCATGCAAATAGGAAAGTGCTTTCAGTACTGAAGACCTTAAACATCAAACCACAGCTGAAAGTGAGCCCATAGGCATGAGCATGGGACACAAGACTCTTGCACCTTCCACTGGCACCAGTGAGAGGGAGACCAGTCAAACTCAAGCAGACAGCACTGAACAGCCGTTCATTTTCCACACCGGTCCTTGTCAATCTTAATCTTGCTCAACGCTTAAATCAATACGGTGTACTGGAGCTAACCACAGGTTCGTATTCCACCGTTAGGAATTGATGCAGTGTACACCCCCAGCAATGGCCATAGCTATAGTCCATGCCGAATGCCCCAGGAGGTCGCAGAAGCATCAAATCAGTCAGCCCAAAAATACATTCTTAAGAGGGAAGTTACAGGCTGCAGTGGATTCCGCTTCAGAAGAAGAAGAAGCGGTATATTTAGAAGAAGAAGAAGAACAGTATTCAGCAGTTCTCTAAGTTGTCTGCAAGATGTCACCACTAGTCAAAAATGCTGGATGAATGCTGGAATAACTCAGCAAGCCAGGCAACATCAATGCAAGGAAATGAACAGTCAAAGTTCTTAGCCATTCATCAGGAATGGAAAGGTGAAGAATCAGAAGCAGGCACGTATCACTGACATATGTCATGAAATTTGTTCGTTTTTGTGCCAGCTGTACATTGAATGACAAAAAAAACTATAAGTTACAATAAAATATTTTTTAAAATAGTGCAAAAGAGAAATAGTGAGGCAGTGGTCATGGATTCGTGGACCATTCAGAAATCTGATGGCAGTGATAAAGAAGCTGTTCCTAAATTGTTGAATGTGCAACTTCATGCTTCTATACCTCATCCCTGATGGTAGTAGTGAGAAGAAGATGGTGAAGGTGCTTAATGATGGATGCCTCCTTCTTGAGGCACATGTTGAAGTTGTCCTCAATTGTGGGGAGTGTAGTACCCATTATGGAGTTGACTGAATCTACAAATCCTCTGCAGCTTCTTTGATCCTGTGCAATGGAACCTCCATACCAGGTGGTAATGCAACAACTCAGAATGCTCTCCATGGTACATCTGTAGAAATTTGGCAGGGTCCTTGAATTGTGTTGTGTTGATTGTCAGCAAGGAAGAGATGAACAGAAGGAGTAGGAGCCAGAACAAAATGGTATGGGGAGAGGCAGTAACAGAAGTTGGCAGGTAATTGGTGATGTTGATGCCATCAGGGTAGAAACTATGAATATGGTGCTATTCAGGGCCCTAAATTGTCCTCCCAGGTGAGGAAGAGCTTCATATGTGTATCCATCAGTGTCATTTATTGCATCCAGTACTCCTGATGGGGCTCCCTCTATATTTTCTGATGCAGACTGGGGGATCACTTCGTTGAACATCTTTGCTCAGTTTCCCAATGGCCACGCATACCAATTCATCTTCCCATACCCATAGCAATGCCTGTCCATGGCCTCCTCTACTGTCTTGGTGAGGTCAAACAGAAATTGGAGGAGCAGCAGCACCTCACATTCCATAGAGCAGTGCAGAGGTACAGCAACTAGTGCCATCATGTTACAGAGTTAGCTGGTGATCAATAATCAGGGTTCCATTCCTGCCACTGCCTGTAAGGAGTTTCTACATTCTCCTTGCGGACGCATGGGTTTCCGCCAGGTGCTCTGGTTTCCTCCCACATTTCAAAGACCGAAAATGTTAGGGTTAGTGATTTGGAGGCATGCTATGTTGGCACCAGAAGCATGGCGACACTTGCAGGCTGCCCAGCTCAATCCTCACTGACTTGATTTGATGGAAACAATGCATTTCACTCTATGTCTGAACTTACGTGGGACAAATAAAGCTCTCTTTAATCTGAGGGCATGAACATTGATTTCCCTATGTTCAATTGTATAGCACATTAAAAAAATACACAAAAAGAAAGATGCAATATGTTCGAGATAAAGGCATTTCACTTACCAGAGTAATAAGCTGCAGTGTAACAACTTCACTTCAATACACTAAGAGCCCAGTAGGATAACTAATATATGGGCTTGGAAAGGAGTTAACTAATAGGAAACAAAAATTCTGAATAAATGGGTCACCTTCAGACTGGCAATTAGTAACTAGCCATGTGTTCCAGGGATCAGTGCTGTGACCTTAATAAATTACACCTTGGATTAACAGAAGCAGAGCATTGTGGCCAAATTATCCTTATGGTCCAGAGATAGACAGAAGATCCAGCAGATGGACATAGATGCGTTCAGTTGTTGGCAGGATTTAACAGGTGTAATTTAACTGCAATATGTGAAGATATCTATTTTGGAAAGAATGTTTTAAAAACAAATTCTCCTTTAAATGGAATGAGACTACAAAATGTGATGAAAAACTATGGGTGTCCTACAGCATGAAACACAAAAAGTTGGCATGCAAGTATGGCAAGTAATTAGGAATGTTTGTCTTTTTTTGAATGGGGTGTGCAATATAAAAGAAGAGGAGATTTAAGAGCAGAATCCATATCTAGATCATTGTGTACAGCTCCAGTCTTCATTAACAATGACAGTCTTACATTAGAGGCAGTTCAGAGAATGTGACTAGGCTGGTTCCTAGGTTTGAAGGTTGACATGAAGAGTTGCACAGCCTATATTCACTGAAGGTTAGAAACAGAAGAACTGATCTTTTTGAAACATACACTATAAAGGGAATGAGAGGCTGGATGCTTACAAGGTATATCCCTCGGTAAGGACATCTGACTCTGGTCAAGCTGCCACTAGTGAACAACAGTTCCTTGGGGGACATCTTCCAGATTGCAACTCTATCCAATTATTTCACTTTTTCTACAATTTGTGCTTGTTCTTTTTGTCATCTTTGTGTTACAGAAAATATTGGAGCCTGTGATGTACAGCTTGGAACTTGATTGGAGAATCCAAGCAATGATGTGTCCGGAGGGCTGCCTCATGGAGATCAGAGACGGGGTGGGGTGGGGAGAGCTGAAAAGGTCCGAGAATACAAACCGACTCATTGAAAAAAACAGAGACGAGGCGTGGGGTCATGAATGATTCCATCTTGAAGCGGCAAGGAAGATTGAAGCATTGAGGTGAATGCAGAGAGGGTCAAAGGTGACTCCCAACAGAGATGGTCAGCCACCAGATCAGGACACTTGACCCGGATCGGCACGTTCAACCCAGATTGGTGGTCACTTTTTACTGAAGGACAGAGTTCGTGCGGCTGCTCTCCTATGCAGACGAAAAGACGTTCCCTGTATTCTGAGATTTATGTGATTATTGGACTGTACTGTTTATTGGCTTCCTTCAGTTTTTCAGTGTTTTCTTTCTTGTAGACAATTGGCAGGTGGATGATCTGTTAATTTTTGTGTGTAAGAGGAGGGGTTGGGGGTTTGGTGCTACAGTCACTGCTCTTTTCTGTGAGTGGGGGGTTGGGGATTGTTATGTGTAGGGGTTTGGTGATTGCTATTGTGGCTGTTCTTTTGCTGCTGGGGAGGGGGGAATTTTGGGGTCTGTGAGTTTTTCTTTTTTCGAGTGGGGGGGATAGCTGGTATCTTTTCTTTCATCAACACCCATGATCTTTCTGTATTTCCTGGCCATCTGGAGAAGACAAATATTAGAAATGTACTGTACATACATGTACAAAAAGATGAGGAATAGAGTTAAAAGGTGTCCCACCTTTTAACTTGACCCCTTGTCTTTTTTTCTCCAGCCCTGATGAAGGGTATCAGCCCGAAACATGCCTGTACTCTTTTCCACAGATGCTGCCTGGCCAGATGAACCTTTGAACCTTTTTAGATCTAAGTGGTATTAACTGACTTCAGGAGGAGGAAACCAGAGGACCATGAGCCAGTCCTTATTGGAGGATCAGAGGTGGAGAGGATCAGCAACCTCAAACTCCTCAGTACTATTATGACAGAGGACCTGTCCTAGGCTCAACACCTTATGAAGAGAGCACAGCAACATCTCCACTTCCTTAGGAGTGCACAAAGATTCAACATGACATCTAAAACACTGACAAATTTCTATAGATGTGTGGTGGAGAGTATATTGACTGGCTGCATTACAGCTTGGTATGGAAACACCAAAGCTCTTGAACAGAAAATCCTACAAAAGGTAGTGGATACAACCCAGTCCATCACAGGTAAAGCCCTCCCCATCATTGAGCACATCTACGCGAAGTATTGTCGCAGCAAAACAGCATCCATCATCAGTAACCCCCACCAGCCAGGTCATGCTTTCTTCTCATTGCTGCCATCAGGAAGAAGGTTCAGGAGCCTCAGGACTCACACCACCACATTCAGGAACAGTTATTACCACTCAACAATCAGGCGTTGAACCAAAGGGGATACCTTCACTCAACTTCACTTGCCCCATCATTGAAATGTTCCAAAACAAAACCTATGGAATCACTTTCAAGGACTCTTCATCTCATGTTCTTGACATTTATTACTTATTTATTTATTATTATTTATTTCTTTTTGTATTTGCACAGTTTGTTGTCTTTTGTACACTGGCTGAATGCTCAAGTTGGTGCAGTCTTTTATTGTTTCTATTGTGGTTATTATTCTGCTATGGCTTTATTGAGTATGCCTGCATGAAAATGAATCTCAGGGTTGTATATAAATTACATATATGTACTTTGATAATAAACTCACTTTGAACTTTGAATTTGAGACAGAAAATCCACAACTTGCCAAAGGGATACATAGAAAAATCAGAATATTTTATTTTTATAAATGATTGTATCATTTACTTTGTAGAGTGCTTTAAATTGCCTTCCTGCTATGAAGAGTCTTAAGGAAGTACAAGGTTATCTTGATGTAGCTACAAGTACACATAAGCTAAAATCGGCTATTTTCCCAGGGCTGAAACAGCTGCCACAAGAGGGCACAGGTTTAAGGTGCTGGGGAGTAGGTACAGAGGAGATGTCAGGGGTATGTTTTTTACGCAGAGAGTGGTGAGTGCGTGGAATGGGCTGCCAGCAACGGTGGGGGAGGCGGATACGATAGGGTCTTTTAAGAGACTTTTGGATAGGTACATGGAGCTTAGAAAAATAGAGGGCTATGGGTAACCCTAGGTAATTTCTAAGGTAGGGACATGTTTGGCACAACTTTGTATTGTGCTGTAGCTTTTCTATGTTTCTATGAAACTGCTATTTTGCGTGTGTTACTTTGGATTTCCAGCATCTGCAGATTTTCTTGTGTTTCTATGTGAAATTATATTTTGATATATCATCACAAATTAATCTTATTTGAGATGAATGAACGTAGGAAACTTTGATTCCAACTCAGTCAACAAGTATTAACCAGAAATGTTAAAGCTGTAAATTAATTTTTAAAAATTAGATGGCATAAATATTTTAAGGTATTGACAAACTGCTTAGAAAAGGGGTTCAATACAACTGGCACTTATTCTATAAATGAGCGTCCAGCCTCCCTACTTCATCTAAATGTTACCACCATAACAACCTCTTTTGTCTATTGTGTATTTATCTGGAATAAAGAAAATCCAAATCAAATTCAGATCCAGAATCAGGTTTTTTATCACTATCCTATAAGACATGAAATTTGTTGTTTTGTGGCTATAGTACAGCACAGACACAAAAGCTTCTCTAAATTACAAAATAAATAAATAGTGCAGCAAAAGGAATAACAAGTATTGTTCATGGACCATTGCAAACAAAACTCAAGATATAAATGCAACAAAGGGTGCAAATAGTCTTCTGAAACAGCTACATGCTTCAATTTATTCAAAGCAACTATAATTGGTATTTAGGATATAAGAAAAATGCTCTGAATAATGAATCAGCATAGATTTTCATCCTTGAAGTAGCTTTCACAGCAATATGATTTGTGACATCCAAAACCCCATTATATTCCTGTAGTCAGTAAGTCAATTATTTTTGAAGAATTCCCCTTTTAATTATTTATTTATTTTTATCTTGGTAATATGACTGTTCTCTGCCTTGACTTCCTTTTCTTTTTACTGGTTCATTTTTTATCAGTATAATAGATCTTTTTAGAATTTCTTATCCTTTTTCACAGGATGCATACATCAGGATGCTTTTTATTGACTACACCTCAGAATTCAATACTATCATCCTCTGAAAACTAATTAGTAAGCTTCAAGACCTTGGCCTCAATACCTCCTTGTGCATTTGGATCCTTGATTTCCTCACTAGCAGATCCTAGTCGGTTTGGATTGGCAATACCTCCCTCCACAATCTCCATCAGCACAGGTGCACCACAAGGCTGTGTGCTTAGCCCCCAGTTCTATTCACTTTATATTTATGATTGGAGCACAGCTCCAATGCCATATTTAAATTTGCTGACAACACCACTGTCATTGACTGAATCAAAGGTGATGATGAATCAGCATATTAGAGGGAGACTAAAAATCTGGCTGAGTGGTGCCACAACAATGACCTCTCACTCAATGTCAGCACAAGACCAAAGACCTGATTGTTGACTTCAAGAGGAGGAAACCGGAGGTCCATGAGCCAGTCCTCATCGAGGGATCAGAGGTGGAGAAGGTCAGCAACTTTTAATTCCTTTGTGTCATTATTTTGGAGGACCAGTCCTGGGCATGTAAATGCAATTATGAAGAAAGCATGGCAGTGCCTCAACTTCCTTAGATATTTCTGAAGATTCAGCATAACATCTAAAACTTTGAAAAACCTCTATAGAATCGCAGTGGAGAATATATTGACTGGTTACATCACAGCCTGGAATGGAAACACCAATTCCCTTATAGGAAAACCCTACAAAATGTAATGGGTATGATCCAGTCCATCACAGGTAAAGCTTCCCTTCCATTCTTCACATCTACATGAGGTGCTGTGACAGCAAAGCAGTATCCATCATCAGGGACCCCCACCATGCTCTCCTCTTACTGCTGCCTTCAGGAAGAAGGTACAGGAGCCTTGGGATCCACACCATCAGGTTCAGGAACAGTTATTACTCCTCAACCATCAGGCTCTTGAACCAGTGGTGGTAACATCACTCACCCCATCACTGAGCAGTCCCAAAACCAATGGACTCACTTTCAAGGACTCTTCATCTCATTGGGTTGCATCTTTCATCAATTCTATTATGTTTCTTGGATTTACTGAGTACGTCTGCATGAAAACGAATCTCAGGGTTGAAAATGGTGACAAATATGTAGTTTGATAATAAATTTACTTTGAACAAACCAATCACTATGCTTTGATTCCACAGGTAGCAACATTAAAGGATACAAATACCCATGGAGGGAGCTGTAGTTGAATTACCTGATTTTGTAAAAATATAACTATATAACAATTACAGCACGGAAACAGGCCATCTCGGCCCTTCTAGTTCGTGCCGAACTCTTACTCTCACCTAGTCCCACCGACCTGCACTCAGCCCATAACACTCTATTCCTTTCCTGTCCATATATCTACCCAATTTAACTTTAAATGACAACATCGAACCTGCCTCAACCACTTCTGCTGGAAGCTCATTCCACACAGCTACCACTCTCTGGGTAAAGAAATTCCCCCTCATGTTACCCCTAAACTTTTGCCCTTTAACTCTCAACTCATGTCCTCTTGTTTGAATCTCCCCCACTCTCAATAGAAAAAGCCTATTCACGTCAACTCTATCTATCCCCCTCATAATTTTAAATACCTCTATCAAGTCCCCCCTCAACCTTCTACGCTCCAAAGGATAAAGACCTAACTTGTACAACCTTTCTCTGTAACTTAGAAGATAAAACCCAGGCAACATTTTAGTAAATCTCCTCTGTACTCTCTCAATTTTATTGACATCTTTCCTATAATTCGGTGACCAGAACTGTACACAATACTCCAAATTAGGCCTCACCAATGCCTTATACAATTTCAACATTACATTCCAACTCCTATACTCAATACTCTGATTAATAAAGGCCAGCATACCAAAAGCTTTCTTCACCACCCTATCCACATGAGATTCTACCTTCAGGAAACTATTCACCATTATTCCTAGATCCCTCTGTCCTACTGCATTCTTCAATGCCCTACCGTTTACCATGTACGTCCTATTTTGATTAGTCCTACCAAAATGTAGCACCTCACATTTTCCAGCATTAAACTCCATCTGCCATCTTTCAGCCCACTCTTCTAACTGGCCTAAATCTCTCTGCAAGCTTTGAAAATTACCTCATCATCCACAACGCCACCTATCTTAGTATCATCTGCATACTTACTAATCCAATTTACCACCCCATCATCCAGGTCATTAATATATATGACAAACAAATATATGACAATATAATGGGTATCATTCTAGAAATTGGCCTAAACTGAATTTGGTGTGCTAAATTTGTGCTATTGAATTACTTTATGATTGTCTCATCCATACTGCAGCGGCTCTAAAGCAGCATGACGCAACATTGAGATTCTGGCTGTGCATGAAGGATCAGATGGGCAGAGCCCCTCACACCACCATACAAGCACATCTTGGGATTTGTTTGAAAGTTCCAGTGATGAGCCCTTCTGTCAAATTACTTTGACAGTCTGCTCAGGGAACCATCTGAGAGAAATCACCATAGCACTAATCAGTGGAGTGCTTAGAGGTGCTGTGATCTTTATAAGTGCTGCCCTTTTCAACAGGCAGCACATTAAAAATAAGAATTGGTGAAAATACAAGAATTGTCACTGTATTCACATATGGTTTCCAACCATTAATGATGCATTCCATATTTAAATTGAATCAACAATGAAGGTCATTAGCTGTATCTTTTACATCCATTTTCTGTTGGCAAGACAGAGATATGCCCACACGAATTTTGATGGCATCTACACATGCGCAAAATATTAAAGAGAGATGTCAGACATCACAGAGTCACAGAGATACAGCACAGAAGCAGGCTCTTCAACATACTTGGTCCATACTGACCATCAAATAGCCATTTAAACTAATCCTACATTAATCCGATTATCCCTATATTCTATCAACTCCACAAATACCCACATACTGGGGATAAGATGCAGTGGCCAATTAGACCATAAGACAAAGGAGCAGAAGTCGGCCATTCGGCCCATCGAGTCTGCTCCGCCATTTTATTATGAGCTGATCCATTCTCCCATTTAGTCTCACTCCTCCGCCTTCTCACCATAATCTTTGATGCCCTGGCTACTCAGATACCTAATCATCTCTGCCTTAAATACACCTAATGACTTGCCTCCACTGCTGCCCATGGCAACAAATTCCATAGATTCACCACCCTCTGACTAAAAAAATTTCTTCACAATTCTCTTCTGAATGGGTGCCCTTCAATCCTTAAGTCATGCCCTCTTGTACTAGACTCCCCCATCATGGGAAACAACTTTGCCACATCCACTCTGTCCATGCCTTCCAACATTTGAAATGTTTCTATGAGGTCTTCCCTCATTCTTCTAAACTCCAAGGAATACAGTCCAAGAGCAGACAAACATTCCTCATATTAAATCCTCTCATTCCCGGAATCATTCTAGTGAATCTTCTCTGTACCCTCTCCAACGTCAGCACATGCTTTCTTAAATAAGGAGACCAAAACTGCCCACAGTACTCCAAGTGAGGTCTCACCAGCACCTTATAGAGCCTCAACATCACATCCCTGCTCCTATACTCTATTCCCCTAGAAATGAATCCCTTGAATAGCCTACTGGTAATTTCCTCAAAAAATTGTAATAGGTTTGTCAGGCAGGATTTTCCTTTAAGGAATCCATGCTGAGTTCTGCCTATCTTGTCATATGCCTCCAGGTACTCTGTAACCTCATCCTTGACAATCGACTCCAACAACTTCCCAACCACCGATGTCATGCTAACAGGTCTATAATTTCCTTTTTGCTTCCTTGCCCCCTTCTTAAATAGAGGAGTGACATTTGCAATCTTCCAGTCCTCCGGAACCATGCCAGCATCTATCGACTTTTGAAAGATCATCACTAATGCCTCCGCAATCTCCACAGCTACTTCCTTCAGAACACGAGGGTGCATTCCATTGGTCCGGGAGATTTATCTACCTTTAGACTATTCAGCTTCCTGAGTACTTTCTCTGTTGTAATTGTGACTGCGCACACTTCTCTTCCCTGCCACCCTTGAGTGTCTGGTATACTGCTGACGTCTTCCTCATTGAAGACTGATGCAAAAATTAACTCAATGATCTGCACATCTTTAGGATGTGGGCACACCCAAAGGAAATCTTCATAGGGAGAACTCCGCATAGACTGCACCCAAGTCAGAATTGAACCCAGACCTTTAGCACTATAGGGAAGTAGCTCCATTAGCTATGTCAGTGTGTTATCCTTGTTAGGATGAATTGCAACACGAGGTGCCTGGTCCAATTGCACATTGAACTGGATTCACAGAAAATGAGGCTGCATACTTAAAGGCATGCACACTTAAGAAAGGGCTTGTACAAAAGAGTTTATTTTGCTATTTTAGCTTTAGGCAATATTATTTTTAATGTAAGCCCTCTGGTTTTGTGTGTTGCGAATGTGCTGCATGCAATGTGCAAAACAACTTGTTCATTTTTTATTTCTTTTTTCAGATGTAAAAAGCAGCCAGCCTAGATGAGGTAACTGGCCGAGTTCTAAAGACCTGCGCTGATCAACTGGCTGGTGTGCTCACTGGTATCTTTAACCTCTTGCTTCAGCAATCTGAGGTACCCAGCTGCTTCAAGCAGGCCTCAATCATACTGGTGCCTAAGAACATGGTAACCTGCTGCAATGACTAACATCTAGTAGCATTTACATCCACTGGAAAGTTGAGAGGTGGGTGATGAAACACTTTAACTCTTGCCTGAGAAGCAGCTTGGATCTGCTCCATCAACACACATCAAAGTTGCTGGTGAACGCAGCAGGCCAGGCAGCATCCCTAGGAAGAGGTACAGTTGACGTTTCGGGCCAAGAGCCTTCGTCAGGACTAACTGAAGGAAGAGCTAGTAAGAGATTTGAAAGTGGGAGGGGGAGGGGGAGATCCAAAATGATAGGTGAAGACAGGAGGGGGAGGGATAGAGCCAAGAGCTGGACAGGTGATTGGCAAAGGGGATATGAGAGGATCATGGAACAGGAGGCCCAGGGAGAAGGAAAAGGGGGGGGAAACACAGAGGATGGGCAAGGGGTATAGTCAGAGGGACAGAGAGAGAAAAAGGAGAGAGAGAGAGAAAGAAAGAATGTGTGTATAAAAATAAATAACGGATGGGGTACGAGGGGGAGGTGGGGCATTAGCGGAAGTTTGAGAAGTCAATGTTCATGCCATCAGGTTGGAGGCTACCCAGACGGAATATAAGGTGTATAAGGTGTTATATAAGGTGAATATAAGGTAAGGTGTTCATCTTTAGGATGAAGCCACACTCAGGTTGGAGCACCTTATACTTTACACTTGTGACTGTGTGGATAAGCACCGTTCCAGTGCCATATTTAAGATTGCTGACAACACCACTGCCATTGACCAAATCAAAGGTGGTGATGGATTAACATATAGGAGGGAGACTGAAAACCTGGCTGAGTTGTGCCACCACAACCTCTCACTTAATGATTCGTCAGGGCATCAAAGGGTATGGGGAGAAGACAGGGGAGTGGGGATGACTGAAAGAATTGGATCAGCCCATGATTGAATGATGAGGCAGTCTCGATGGGCCAAATGGCCTACTTCTGCTCCTATATCTTATGGTCTTAATGTCATCAAGACCAAGGAGTCAATTATTGACTTCAGGAGAAGGAAAACAGAGGTCCATGAGCTAGTCCTCATCAGGGGATCAAAGGAGGACAGGGTCAGCAACTTTAAATTCCTTGATGTTATCATTTCAGAGGACCTGTTCCAGCCCCAGCAATTTTGAGGTGCAATTATGAAGAAAGCATGGCAGCGCCCCTGCTTCCTTTGAAGTTTGCGAAGGTTTGGCATAACATCCAAAGCTTTGACAAACTTCTATATAATTCGTGGTTGCGAGTATATTGACTGGTTACATCACAGCCTGGAATGGAAATACCAAGCCCCTTATTGGAAAATCCTACAAAAAGTAGTGAATACGATCCAGTTTATCAAGGATAAAGCTTCCCCTCCATTCCGCACATCAACATGAAGTGCTGTGGCAGGAAAGCAGCATCCATTATCAGGGACCCCAACACCCAGGTCATGCTCTCTTCCTACTGCTGCCATCAGGAGGAAGATACAGAAGCCTCAGGGCTCACATTACCAGGTTCAGGAACTGTTATTAAACCCTCAACCATCAGGCTTTTAAACCAGTAGGGATAACTTCATTCAACTTCACTTGCCCCATGACTGAACTGTTCCCACAACCTATGTACTCACTTTCAAGGATTCTTCATGTCATGTTCTCGTTATTTATTGCTTATATATTATTATTACCTTTCTCTTTTGTATTTGTAGTTTGTTGTTTTTTGCACATCGGTTATTTGTCCGCCTTATTGGGTGCAGTCCTTCATTGATTATATTATGATTTTTTGGATTACCATAAGAAAACAGATTTCAAGGTTGTATATAGTGATATATATATGTGTGTGTGTGTGTGTGTGTGTGTGTGTGTGTGTGTGTGTGTGTGTGTGTGTGAGACACACACATACATATACACACACATATATACACATATACACACACATTGATAATAAATTAATTTTGAACTTTGAAAAGATAATTCTACTTTTAATTCCCAACTGCCTCTCAAAGTCTCTGAATTTTCACTGGTACTGCCAGAAAAAGTTCTACTTCGTACTACTAGATTGTTTTTTACACTATGGATACAGTCCAGGAGTTCCACCAGAGTTTTCAAAAGAGAAATTTTAGATCTCAGTGTGCTGAAATAAATTACCCAAATTGTCTCCTGCTACAAAAATCTGAAAATGTGTCAAGACATTGAGGAACAGAAATTACAGAAAAAAATGATTAATAAATGAGCAGACAGAAATAGGCAAGTTCTGAAAGGAAAAAAGAAACAAAGGATGCAAATTGAAAAGTAATGGAGGCAACAGATAGAAGCCTAATACTAACATAAATATTTGTGGATTCATAAAGAGTGTTTAAACCCTGAATATGAAGTTAATGTTCAAATATAAATCAAACACTTTATATCAATTCATTTCTTCCTGTAAGTCTAATGTACCTTATCATACTTCTATTCCATTATATTGCTATTACCTCACTGTTATAACACAACAATTCTTCCAATTCTAGTACCCAGAAGTTATTTGCATAGAGCTGTTTCTCCCCCCAGTGTAATGCTACTGAAAAATATACTTTGTAACTACGGAAATTCAACCAGGTACTTCTGGGTATAATTCACCCCTGCAACCCTGGAATATTGTAAGGAAGTATGACCAAGGTGTCCCACAATACTCCCATTTAACTTCCTTCCACAGCAGTGGGTTTGGCTGCCTGCAAGGTACAGAGCCTATAAGAAGTATTCACCCCGCCCCCTTGGATGTTTTCATCTTTTAATGTTTTACAACATTGAGCAGTAGATTTAATTTGGCTTTTTTTGAAAAGACTCTTTTGTGTCAGAAAAGACTCTTTTGTGTCAAAGTGAAAACAAATTTCCACACATTGGTCTAAATTTATTACAATTATTAAACACAAAATAATTGCATAATTAATTACACCCTTCAAGTCAGTTTTTAGTAGATGCACCTTTGGCAGCAATTACAGCCTTGAATCTGTGTGGATAGGCTCTATCAGCTCTGCACATCTGGATGGTGCAATTTTCCCCATTCTTCTTCGCAAAACTGCTGAAGCTCTGTCTACTATAAGCCTATGGATTCTCACAGCTATCCAGACTATTCCCCTTCTCACCCTGTCTCTTGCAAAAATGCCATCCCCTTCTCGCAATTCCTCCATCTCCGCCGCATCTGCTCTCAGGATGAGGCTTTTCATTCCAGGACGAAGGAGATGTCCTCCTTTTTTAAAGAAAGGGGCTTCCCTTCCTCCACTATCAACTCTGCTCTCAAACGCATCTCCCCCATTTCACGCACATCTGCTCTCACTCCATCCTCCCGCCACCCCACTAGGAATAGGGTTCCCCTGGACCTCACCTACCACCCCACCAGCCTCCAGGTCCAACATATAATTCTCCGTAACTTCCGCCACCTCCAAGCATATCTTTCCCTCCCCCGTCTCTCTGCTTTCCACAGGGATCACTCCCTATGCGACTCCCTTGTCCAGTCATTCCCCCACATCCCTCCCCACCGATCTCCCTCCCGGCACTTATCCTTGTAAGCGGAACAAGTGCTACACATGCCCTTACACTTCCTCCCGTACTACCATTCAGGGCCCCAGACAGTCCTTCCAGGTGAGGTGACACTTCACCTGTGAGTCGGCTGGGGGGATATGCTGCGTCCGGTGCTCCCGATGCAGCCTTCTATATATTGGCGAGACCCGACACAGACTGGGACAGTGTTTCGCTGGACACCTACACTCTGTCCGCCAGAGAAAGCAGCATCTCCCAGTGGCCACACATTTTAATTCCACTTCCCATTCCCATTCTGACATGTCTATCCACGGCCTCCTCTACTGTAAAGATGAAGCCACACTCAGGTTGGAGGAACAACACCTTACATTCCGTCTGGGTAGCCTCCAACCTGATGGCATGAACATTGACTTCTCTAACTTCCGTTAATGCCCCACCTCCCCCTTGTACCCCACCCATTATTTTTTTTATATATATATATTCTCTCTCTCTCTCCTTTTTCTCCCTCTGTCCGTCTCACTATACTCCTTGCCCATCCTCTGAGCTTCCCCCCTCCCCCTTCCTTTCTCCCTAAGCCTCCTGTCCCATGATCCTCTCATATCCCTTTTACCAATCAACTGTCCAGCTCTTGGCTCCATCTCTCCCCCTCCTGTCTTCTCCTATCATTTTGGATCTCCCCCTCCCCCTCCCACTTTCAAATCTCTTACTAACTCTTCTTTCAGTTAGTCCTGATGAAGGGTCTCGGCCTGAAACGTCGACTGTACCTCTTCCTAGAGATGCTGCCTGGCCTGCTGCAATCACCAGCAACTTTTATGTATGTTGCTTGAAATTCCAGCATCTACAGATTTCCTCGTGTGAAGCTCTGTCAGTCTGTGTGGGGATTATGAGTAAACATATCTTTGAGTCCAGCTACGAATTCTCAATTGGATTAAGGTCTAGACTCTGACTTGGCCACTCCAGGACATTAACTTTGTTGTTTTTAAGCCATTCCTGTGTAGCTTTGGCTTTATGCTTGGGTCATTCTCTTGCTGGTAAACAAATCTTCTCCCAAGTTGCACTTCTCTTGCAGACTGCATCAGGTTTTCCTTCAGGATTTCCCTATATTTTGCTGTATTCATTTTACCCTCTTCCTTCACAATCCTTCTGGGGCCTGCTGCAGTGAAGCATCCCCACAGCATGACGCAGCTACCACTATGCTTCATGATAGGGATGGTGAGTTTTTGAAGGCATGATGGCATAGCGTTTATCTGATGGCCAAAAAGCTCAATTTAGGTTTCATCAGAACATAGAACCTTATTCCAGCTGACTTCAGAGTCTGCCACATGCCTTTGGGCAAACTCCAGCCGAGATTTCACATGTGTTTTTTTCAATAGTGGTTCTCTCTTTGCCACTCTCCCATAAGGCTGAGACTGGTAATGCACCCAGGCAACAGTTGTATGTGCAGTCTCTCCCATCTTAGCCACTGAAGCTTGTAACTCCTCCAGAGTTGGTATTGGTGTCTTGGGGCCTCCCTCACTAGTGCCCTTCTTGCACGGTCACTGGGGCTATGAGGACAGCCTGCTCTAGGCAGATTTACAACTGTGCCATTTTCTTTCCATTTCTTGATGATTGACTTAATTGTACTCCAAGTGATATTCAGTGACTTGGAAATTTTCTTGTATCTATCCCCTGACTTGTGCTTTTCAATAACCTTTTGTGGATTTGCTTGGAGTGTTCTTTTGTCTTCATGGTATAATTTTTGCCAGGAAACTGACTCAGCACCAGTTCGACCTTCCAGATGCAGGTGTATTTTTACTACAATCACCTTGACAGCACACAGGTCTCCAAAAACAGATCTCTATTTAACTAATTGCGTGACATCTAAAACTAATTGGCTGCCATCAGTGATCATTTGGTGTGTAATATTAAAGGGGGGGGAGGGTTGAATATTTGTGCAATCAATTACTTTGTGTTTTATTTTTGCAATTAATTTCGATCACTTTGCAGAGAGCTGTTTTCACTTTGACACGCAAGAGCTTTTTTCTGTTGATCAGTGTCAAAAAAGCCAAATTAAATCCATTGTGATTTAATGCTGTAAAACAATTAAACATGAAAACTTCCAAACATGAATACTTTTCATAGGCACTGGAAATGAAAGGTTTCCATCATTCCTTGCCTTTGATTTTGCATTGAAGTTCTCTTTGCAGTCATAGACTGGGTGTTCCTGTGCTTGGATAGCAATATGAAATTTGAAATTGATGCCTTCTTTTCGCCACTACATGGGAAGGGTTAGAAGGATTTGAGTTCAATAGTTAGAAAACAAAGACTGGGAAAAACGGAGCAGGGAAGTTAGAAAATACTCAGAATGAGTATACCAGAGAGTGAAATCACAGAGTTGCTGGGTTGCAGGGTCAAGGCAAGTGATTGTAGGACTGGACGACAGCAGATTAATGGAGCTGCCAGGAAATTTATGTGATTTGAGAAGCCACATTTAATGCAGGCGTCTCAGGGAGGTCGATAAGTATCTTACATGTCATGCATGCTTCACAGCTGAGTGGTATGAGACTAAGTCATCCTTAGAATAACCGATCACAGGTGCCCCAGTACACTGTGATCCCTGATACCCTGCAATGCTCCAAAGGAAGTGCTACACAGAAAGGAACATCGTTACATGTGTACTGAATGCAGAAGTCAAGCTTGGGATACAAAGTGACTACTGTTTGGAAATGCCCATCAAATTTTCTGCATTACACAATACAATTTGGGGACAATCCTTTATTAAAAGACTAATTTTCATTTGAATAATGCTGTAAAAGGAATACACTGCCATTGAATTTTCAGGCATTCTGAATAACATTGTAACTAAAAGCATCTAATTTCATTTGACATTTTCACTACTAATTGGCTGCGAGGACAGATTCCGCATATTAAAGTATATGTCATCTTCAACTATTTTTAATCCGTATTTTCAATGACATAATTAATTCATTCATTAAAGCTAAAATTATAAATACCTAAAAGTAAATTACATAATTGATAATACATAAAAGTGAACATTGAAAAACACCTGATCCATACTCAGCAAACAGACCTTTGCTTCTTTTGGATGATCCAGTGCCGTGAATGAAGAATTATATCACCGAAATCTCACCTATTTCTACCCTAACTTTTCACACTCCTCTGCCCACCTCTCATAAACATGCTTTAACTCTGAAAGTAACAGCCATTCCTTTACTGACAAGTAAATAAAATGAATTCCTCATTAATATCCCAGGACCCTTCCTATCCAAATTCTACTGTCAACCCTGTTTCATGAGCCCTTTGGAGGTTTGTTAATTCTACACTGTTACTATTTACATAGAACATAGAAAAGTACAGCACAGTACAGACCCTTCGGCCCACAATGTTGTACCGACCCTCAAACCCTGCCTCCCATATAAGCCCCCACCTGAAATTCCTCCATATACCTGTCTAGTAGTCTCTTAAACTTCACTAGTGCATCTGCCTCCACCACTGACTCAGGCAGTGCATTCCATGCACCAACCACTCTTTGAGTAAAAAACCTTCCTCTAATATCCCCCTTGAACTTCCCACCCCTTACCTTAAAGCCATGTCCTCTTGTATTGAGCAGTGGTGCCCTGGGGAAGAGGCGCTGGCTATCCACTCTATCTATTTCTCTTATTATCTTGTACACCTCTATCATGTCTCCTCTCATCCTCCTTCTCTCCAAAGAGTAAAGCCCTAGCTCCCTTAATCTCTGATCATAATGCATACTCTCTAAACCAGGCAGCTGGTAAATCTCCTCTGTACCCTTTCCAATGCTTCCACATCCTTCCTACAGTGAGGTGACCAGAACTGGACACAGTACTCCAAGTGTGGCCTAACCAGAGTTTTATAGAGCTGCATCATTACATCGCAACTCTTAAACTCTATCCCTCGACTTATGAAAGCTAACATCCCATAAGCTTTCTTAACTACCCTATCCACCTGTGAGGCAGCTTTCAGGGATCTGTGGATATGTACCCCCAGATCCCTCTGCTCCTCCACACTACCAAGTATCCTGCCATTTACTTTGTACTCTGCCTTGGAGTTTATCCTTCCAACGTGTACAACCTCACACTTCTCCAGGTTGAACTCCATCTGCCACTTCTCAACCCACTTCTGCATCCTATCAATGTCTCTCTGCAATCTTTGACAATCCTCTACACTATCGACAACACCACCAACCTTTGTGTCATCTGCAAACTTACCAACCCACCCTTCTACCCCCACATCCAGGTCATTGATAAAAATCACGAAAAGTAGAGGTCCCAGAACAGATCCTTGTGGGACACCACTAGTCACAATCCTCCAATCTGAATGTACTCCCTCCACCACCACCCTCTGCCTTCTGCGGGCAAGCCAATTCTGAATCCACCTGGCCAAACTTCCCTGGATCCCATGCCTTCTGACTTTCTGAATAAGCCTACCGTGTGGAACCTTGTCAAATGCCTTACTAAAATCCTTAAAGATCACATCCACTGCACTACCCTCATCTATATGCCTGGTCACCTCCTCAAAGAACTCTATCAGGCTTGTTAGACACGATCTGCCCTTCACAAAGCCATGTTGACTGTCCCTGATCAGACCATGATTCTCTAAATGCCCAGAGATCCTATCTCTAAGAATCTTTTCCAACAGCTTTCCCACCACAGACATAAGGCTCACTGGTCTATAATTACACGGACTATCCCTACTACCTTTTTTTTGAACAAGGGGACAACATTCGCCTCCCTCCAATCCTCTGGTACCATTCCCGTGGACAACGGGGACATAAAGATCCTAGCCAGAGGTTCAGCAATCTCTTCCCTTGCCTCGTGGAGCAGCCTGGGGAATATTCCGTCAGGCCCCGGGGACTTATCCTTCCTAATGTACTCCCACACCTCCTCTTCCTTAATATCAACATGCTCCAGAACATCAATCTCACTCATATTGTCCCCACCATCATCAAGTTCCCTCTCACTGGTGAATACTGAAGAGAAGTATTCATTGAGGACCTCACTCACTTCCACAGCCTCCAGGCACATCTTCCCACCTTTATCTCTAATCGGTCCTACCTTCACTCCTGTCATCCTTTTTTTCTTCACATAATTGAAGAATGCCTTGTGGTTTTCCTTTACCCTACTCGCCAAGGCCTTCTCATGCCCCCTTCTTGCTCTTCTCAGCCCCTTCTTAAGCTCCTTTCTTGCTTCCCTATATTCCTCAATAAACCCATCTGATCCCTGCTTCCTAAACCTCATGTATGCTGCCTTCTTCCACCTGACTAGATTTTCCACCTCACTTGTCACCCATGGTTCCTTCACCCTACCATTCTTTATCTTCCTCACCGGGACAAATTTATCCCTAACATCCCGCAAGAGATCTCTAAACATCGACCACATGTCCATAGTACATTTCCTTGCAAAAACATCATCCCAATTCACACCCGCAAGTTCTAGCCTTATAGCCTCATAATTTGCCCTTCCCCAATTAAAATTTTTCCTGTCCTCTCTGATTCTATCCTTTTCCATGATAATTATAAAGGCCAGGGAGCAGTGGTCACAGTCCCCCAGATACTCACCCACTGAGAGATCTGTGACCTGACCCGGTTGATTACATAGTACAAGATCTAGTATGGCATTCCCCCTAGTCAGCCTGTCCAGATACTGTGACAGGAATCCATCCTGGACACACTTAACAAACTCTGCCCCATCTAAACCCTTGGAACAAATCAGGTGCCAATCAATATTAGGGAAGTTAAAGTCACCCATGATAACAACCCTGTTATTTTTGCACCTTTCCAAAATCTGCCTCTCAATCTGCTCCTCAGTATCTCTGCTGCTACCAGGGGGCCTATAGAATACCCCCAATAGAGTAACTGCTCCCTTCCTGTTCCTGACTTCCACTCATATTGACTCAAAAGAGGATCCTGCTACATTACCCATCCTTTCTGTAGCTGTAATAGTATCCCTGACCAGTAATGCCACCCCTCCTCCCCTTTTCCCGCCCTCTCTATCCCTTTTAAAGCACTGAAATCCAGGAATATTGAGAATCCATTCCTGCCCTGGTGCCAGCCAAGTCTCTGTAATGGCACTACATCATAACTCCATGTATGTATCCAAGCTCTCAGTTCATCACCTTTGTTCCTGATGCTTCTTGCATTGAGGTACACACATTTCAGCCCTTCTACCTTACTGTCTTTACACCGTTTATTCTGCTTCTCTTTCCTCAAAGCCTCTCTATATGTTAGATCTGGCTTTACTCCATGCACTTCTTTCACTGCTCTATCGCTCCGGGTCCCATCCCCCTTGCAAATTAGTTTAAACCCTCCCGAACCATGCTAGCAAACGTACCTGCAAGGATATCGCTCCCCCTCGAGTTCGGGTGCAACCCATCCAATCTGTACAGGGCCCACCTTCCCCAGAAGAGATCCCAATGATCCAAAAATCTAAAACCCTGCCCCCTGCACCAACTCCTCAGCCACGCATTCAACCGCCATCTCCTCCAACTCTTACCATCACTGTCACGTAGCACTGGCAGCAATCCTGAGAACGCCATCCTTACTAATATTAAATACATTAAAAAGATTTAGCTTTTATGGAAAAAATCTAACATTCAATATTGAAGTTAAATGCAGTTTAACTTTAAATGAAGTTGAAATTATTTCATGTCATGGAGAAATTATCAGAAACAGTAATTTACACAAGCTTCTGCACTCAATTAACTTGGTACCAATAACTAGATGATCTGCAAATGATAACATGGAAAATGAAGAAGCTTATGTAACAACAAATTGTCCAGCTGCAATGGGATGAAGATGGACAAAATGAGTCACCTATGGAATTCAGCTCTGTCTGAGGCATGGCTATAGTGAGGTCTGAAGTCAAGTAACCCTGGGTATCAATTATCAGGTTACTGAAGAACGATCATGAAAGCCCTGTTGATAAATCCTTCCATTGCTTTAATGATGACTGAGAATGGACTAATTGGGTGCAGTTAGCTGGAGCGGATTCATTTGGCTTCTTGTATCACCATGGTCCACTCCTCAATTCCAAAAAGCAAACCACTTGTCTCAGTAGCCTCAAATGCAAGAACACTATGGCAACCTACCTCTTCCCACCATTTAGAACCCAAACAGTTTTATCAGGTGAAACTGTAATTCACTTGCATATCTTCAATTTCATGAATGATATTCATTACTCTCATTCTGCATTACATTGGAGAAACCAAACACAGAATGATAAATGTTGTGCAAAATATCTCTCTTCAGTCTGCAGAGGCTACCATGAGCTTCCAAGTGCCTATCACTTTAATTCTCACACACTCACACTCACTGTGTTTTTCCAGTGAAATCCAAAGTAAGCTTGAAGAAAATCATTTGATCTTCTATTGGTACGCATGCTTTAAAGACTCAAGGTTGAAATCAATTATTTCAGATCACTCACTTTCTCCAACTGTATCAGAACTGGCCAGTTCTGCAGCAGGTAATCCAAATACTCATTCAAATTTGCATGTTTTGCTGATTTTCTCTCTGCCTCTGCCTCCACACCCCCCCCCCACTACCGTCCTCACACTCCACTCATCCCTACCCCTACCATAATAACTTCATAAATCTGTTAAATAGCTTAATCAACTGCTTAGCATAATGGCAATCCTAGCCCCATGTCATAAATATTCCCTTTGCCTACCCATCCCCCTTCCATATTTTATTAAAAACTATTCATTACTCTCTGCATTTTCACCTTCATGCCACGTTTAATTCATGGACACTTAATGTATCACAAGATATGAAGACCAGTGTCAAATATTGTTTAATTAGAAGAAGCATATTGAACATCAACCAACTCTAAAACCTGTCCCATGGAATGGAAGAACCAATGATCACTATCATTGTACGAAGTGCTGTTTTCAGTTACCAATAGGAATCTCCAGGATCAAACATTACCTGTTTGAAGAGTTTTTTCGTTTTATCTCCCCTGGCGATGGAAAAGCAGATGGGGTGCTGTAACTTCGATGGAAACCTATACAGCAGGAACAATAAATAAAAGATTTTTCAAAATTGTCATTGTTTTTCTTAACATGCTTCCTGAGGCTCAGAGTGAAGTTTCAAAATAATTTAATCCGAGATAGAGTGAACATATAGGAAAATAATGATAAATTAGACAATGTCCTCAAAATGCAAAATATTTCCATAAAATTAAAAACAAGTCTGTCGTTGCTTCAAAACCTTATGCCTAATTTGTTCCCTTCAGGGGGGTGGATACATATTGGCTTACTAGTTTCCATTTAAATATAAGACCATAAGATATAGGAGCAGAATTAGACCATTTAGCCCATCGAGTCTGCTCCACAGCTCATCCATTTTTTCTCTCTCCCCAGTCTCCTGCCTTCTCCCCATATCCTTTCCTGCCCTGACTAATCAAGAATCTATCAACCTCTACCTTAAATATACATGCAGACTTGGCTTCCACAGATTCCCCATACTCTGGCTTAAGAAAGTCCTCCTCACCTCCATTCTAAAAGGATACCCCTCTATTCAGAGGCTGTGTCCTCTGGTCCTGGAGTCTCCCATCAAAGGAAATATCCTCTCCACATCCAGTCTATCATGGCCTTTCACCATTTGGTAGGTCTCAATGAGGTCACCCTTCATTCTTCTGAATTCCAGTGCATACAGGTCCAGAGCCATCAAATACTCTTCATATGACCGGGGTGGTGCTAAGGTGGTGCTAGCTGGTGTTATAACCCTAGCAGAAATTACAATAGCACCACCGTAGCACCACCAAAAAATTAACTGAAATTTCACATACAAATTGCAGCTTCTTTACTTTCTCTGTATGGTTTTGAATACAGCTTATTTCTCCAGTTGATCTAGTGAAACAGCGCCCCCAATTACCATAGCGCCCGCACAGCAATAAAGTTATAAACTCTGTCAGATCCACTCTACACTTCTGCTTATTCGTTTGTTGTCAATGTCTTGCCATTGCTGTCCTCAGATCAATTAAGCTGATCTAAGATCACTTAAGGTGGTGATGTTACTCACTCTCACTCACGCGAGAGATTGATAGTATACATCCTGGCACAGATCTACGATCTTGCGAGACTAACGGTTCACACACACACACACACACACACACACACACACACACACACACACACACACACACAGTGCTTTTACAAGCTAGAGTGGGCCTGGCACGTGCACTATTTTGGCCAGCGTGAAAAATGGATCGATTCTTTAGTGAGAAAACGACGTCATCTAGAGGAATCAGTGGCGTCGCAGCCTGAGCCAGTCTTAATTGAAAGTGACATGCAGAAAGAAGTAAGTGGGGATGAGGACGACAGCAGTTCATCGAAGGAATGTGAGGGTGAAGTAGAGGAACAAGAAATGGAGCAGGATTCGGAAGAGAACCTGGATGAAGCTGCTTTTAGTGCGAGTGGGAATACTGTTAGCGATGTTAGCCAGCAGCCTGAGGAAGGACCCGGTCGGTCATCATTGAAAAAGTACCCTTCGCTGCTCGCAACAGTTTGGCAATCAGCAAAGGAGTTTTATTGGTGGCTGGTTTGACTGACTGGAATATTCGATCACGAAAGATACTACGTTCTACTTCGCATGCAGGCATTTCCTGTGTGGAGGACATGGTTTCCATTCTGAGTCTACTTTCACTGTCACTAGTTACCGCAACTGGCAGAAAGCTACAACAGCTTTCAAAACCCACCATGTAAGTGCAGCTCATAAGTTTGCGATGAAGGCATGGGCCAAATTCAGATTGAGAAAACAAGATGGTTCAAGATTGGGAAATATGCTTGACAAAGGACATGCAAAGATTGTCCAAGAAAATCGTGAGTATATGAGAGCAGTGGTTGAGTCTCTAGCAAGGACAAACAGTGAATGGCACAGTGGAATTTCTAGCTCTAATGAGACCCTATCACGATGCATTTATAGATTTATACAAACTAATCTGCATATCACTGACTGTACCTGTGACATCTGCCTCATGCAAACGGAGTTTCTCTTGCCTCAGATGCCTCAAAAATTACCTAAAGAATAGCAGCGGCGATGCTCGGAACAGCAACTTGGCCGTGTTGGCCATAAGCAGCCGGAGGACGAAGGCACTTGACATCCAGAAAATCACTGATGCTTTCACCACCAATCACAACAACAGACGGATTGTGCTTCTCTGAAAATATCAATGGTGAGTACAGTTGATTTTTTAAAAATTTGGTCCAAGACTATTATTATTATTTTGTGGTGGATACCCCATCGTCCTTATGTTTCCTGCAAATCTCAAAATAGTACATTTACTGCTATTAAGCCTGCTGGTTTTGCTTAGACTTCTAAGCGGTGATTCTGTTGATTTTTGTTTTAAATTCGGTAGCTGAATTAATTGAGGTATTACATGGTCAGAGTATGATTTGTCCAACTTCTGGTAAAAACTTGCATCTGTTGTTCGCCTTATTTGACTTTAATAACGGAGTATCTTTTGGTATTGTCTGTCTATGTAATGCGAATAGCAGTGGACATTGTGGGTTAGTGTTGTGTTTTTCAGTTGAAAAGCATGCATTTGACGCTGATTGCGGGATTGGTGCGTGATTCACGTTGTGCGCTGTAGGTCAGATGCTCTGTTGGTTTGTTTGTTTATGCTCTGTGTAGCCTGGGTTGCCTCCAATGCTGTTGACACTGTCACAGTTCACTTCTATATTATATTTATCAGTTGCTGTTGCTTGTGAATCAACAGAGGTGTTTATAGTAGGCACATAATGCTTGAAACTGACTTTTGAACGCCACGCATCTGGTCTTGTGAATACATATTACCATACAGTACATCCCTCAGCACCATCACTGAATAATTCAGCCCCACTGTAGCACCAGCAAGAAAAAATCTCTGGCGTCGCCACTGCAAATGACAATCACGAAACATGATATAAGAGTCCTGTAAAGGCATGCAAACAGTTGAAATATTAGAAAATTTTGCATGCCTCATTACTTATTTCAGCCCAGCAGTAGACTGACATCAAACCAGTTGATAGAGAAACAGCACATGGCTCATTCACTTAATTTTCTAATAACTTTATTGGTACATTCAAGATAGCAAAGTGGCAGAGCAACCAACCAAAGAAAAGAATATGCAAATTCACCAATCGAGACCTTCAACAAAACTATTGGTCATAACTCCTGCTTGTCAGTGCCATTAAGTATACAGAAATATCACTCATACCATCTGAAACAGGATGGGGGTTTAAACTTCCAAGTACCAGGAATCTAGAATAATGCTGAGAAAATGTTAATGATCTCATCAGAGCCAACTGCAGATATTCTCTCCTTTTCCTCCTTTCTCATCTTCTTAACATTCTCCCAACCAGCTCTTTGCAATTCACTCTAGTTAAGAGCAGTTCTACCTTAGTATCCTGTGTTGTGGCTACCCAATTCTCCTCAAAGCAATTACTTACAATAAGACTGGATCAATTCCTACTTAAAAGTGTAACTACAGTCTAAAATTCTCACAACCAATTGTTACTCCAACAAATTCCATTGCCTCAGCTTCGTCACTCTGCACAACCATTTCAAAATCCATCACTTCTTTAGGGGTTTTATCATCCATCTTAATTTCCTTTCCTTACACTGACATCTTTCCTTCAATTCAACACTTTGACGTTATTTAATGTGAGCAGCAAGTTATTCTGGTCCTCATTATAATTGAGAACAAAGAAGACCTCAATTCAAGTTCAGTTACTGCTGAACAAATTAAACAGAAAAAAAGTAAATTTTAATTTATACTAAACTTTTTATCACAGCTATTGCTATTAAGTCTGATTTAGCTCAGAGGAACTAAAGATATTTACCAAGATTTCTATTATTATTTGGCTCTGCAGTCCACTGTTAAGAATACCTAATGTACTTTAACAGTGTAATAAATCACTGTCAATTTAGCAGAGTCACAAAACGTGTATCAAATAGAAAAATGGAGTATCCTTACAAACATCACCCTGTGAAATGAATGTTGAAAAGGAATTTCATGATCTTTTCCTCCACTGGGTAGTCTAAATGTGGGACAAACCAAGGAATATAAAGAAATGTCTCACTCAGTTAACCAATATATTGCAATGAAAACCAATACATTGCTCATTGGTTAACGCACATTTAAATAAATGCATAACATAGCGAATATTTTTACAATTAAATAATAGTCAGGTTAGAAGTACTGTCTGTCCCCAACTTTTGTAACATACTGTATATCATTTATTCACCTAAATGCAAATTGTTCTTTTATCAGCCTCTTGCCAAAATAGAACAAAAGTTCACACATTTCGGTGCAACTGTCATTGAAATCCAGACACTCGTGCTTATCCATGGGTATAAGTCTGAATGATTGCATAAGTAAGTTCAATCACGCATGCTCTAGCTAATTGCTGGAGAAATGGGCAGTGACACATATTATACAGTCCAACTCTTTTGAAAGTATCTACAGTATCTCAAGAGCGAATAGAGCAACAACTAGTTGATGATGTCCTTCAAGTGGTACTTCAAACACTATTAGTCTTACATCTAAGATGCATTCTTTTTAGAGTGTTTTTCTTTTAGTACCAAAGTGCTAAGCCATATAAATAGCTGATCTGTTCCAAACTACTAAATTTCCTCCATTTGTGACCTGTCTTTGGCTTATGCTTATTTGGCTTAAGCCAATAAACAAATTGGCTTATGCTGATTTAAAAAGCAAGTAGGACCTGTCGGGGCTTTCTCCAAAGCTTGAGATTGTGCATGCCGTTACTTGTGGCAAGAACGCCAGATTTTAAAAAGCAAGAGGAGCCTGCTGGAGCTTTCCCTTGGATTATTAGGCACGAGGCAAGAAGCAATAAAAAGAAGTTAGGTTTAGTTGGGGTGACTATTGTGGGAGTGGCCATTGTGTGAATGGACACAGTTAGAGTGGGGAATTGAGGCTTTGACTCATGAGGCTTCTGTGCTGTGGCTAACTTGAGGTTGCTGTCACATTTCTTTATTTTTTTTCTTTATTAATACCTAACTAGAGTAGTGAGAATGGTTCCAAGGGAGGTGGTGTGCTCCTCTTGCAGGATGTGGAAGATCTGGTAGTCTTCCATATGCAATCTGTGACAGTATCATACATGCAGAAAGGGAGGATGTCATGACGGATCGTCTATTGAGTTAGTGTGAGTGTAAGTCAGAAACAGGAAGGGAGCAGATTGGAAGGCAGGTTTTGGAAAGGTGCACAAATTACAGGGTTGTTGTCATGGTTGACTTCAATTTCCCTAACGTTGATTGGCACCTCCTTAGTGCAAAAAGTGTAGATGGGGTGGAATTTGTTAGATGTGCCCAGGAAGGATTCCTGTCACAATATATAGACAGGCTGACTGGAGGAAATTGTCATCCTGGATCTAGTACGAGGCAATGAACGAGGTTAGGTGACAAATCTCTCGGTGAGTGAGCATTTCAGAGACAGTGACCACAGCTCCATGACACTTACCATCGCCTTGGGCAGGGATAGGAGCAGACAGGTATGGAAAAGTATTTAATTCTGGGAGGACAAACTACAATGAGGCAGGAACTTGGGAGCATAACTTGGGAACAGATGTACTCAAGGTAATGCACAACAGAAATGTGGAGGTTGTTCAGGGTTCTGGATAGGTTTGTTCCACTGAGGGAGGGAAAAGATGTAGGGTGAAGGAATCATGATTGACAAGAGATGTGGAATATCTAGTTAAGAGGAAGTAAAAAGCATAATTAAGGTTTAAGAAGCAAAGATCAGATAGGGCTGTGGAGAGTTATAAGGAGCCAAGAGGGACTTAGAACTAGAAAGGGACATGAGAAGGCCTTGGGGAATAGGATTAAGGAAAAATCCCAAGCCATTCTACACATATGTGAAGAACAGAAGAATGACTAGAGTGGGGGTAGGATTAATCAGGGGAAAAAAGAGGAAACATGTGCTTGGAGTCGGAGGATATAGGAGAGGCCCTTAATGAATACTTTCCTTGAATATACACCAGTGAGAGGAACCTTGATGAAAGTGAGGACGGGGTTAAACAGGCTGAACGCTAGAAAATATTGACATTAAGAAAGAGGATATAGTGGAACATTTGAAAGAGGACCAGATGGGATATACAGTATCCCAAGTTCCTATGGGAAGCACAAGAAGAGATTGCTGCATCTTTGGTGATGATTTTTGCATTCTCAGTAGCCACAGGAATAGCACCACAAGATTAGAGGCTGGCAAATGTTATTCCCTTGATCAACAAAGGTAACAGGGATTATCCTCAGAATTATACACCACTGAGTCAGTGATGGGAAAGCTAGTGGAGAGGATTCTTAGAGATAGGAATTATGAGCACATGGAGAAGCACAGTCTGTATGGCTTTGTGAGGGACAGGTAGAGCCTTAACGAGCCTGATTGAATTCTTTGAAGAATTGACAAAACAAATTAATGAAGATAGAGTAATGCATGTGATATATATGGGTTTTAGTAAGGCATTTGACAAGGTTCCCCACAGTAGGTCAGGAACCATGGGCTCCAGGAAATTTTGGCTGCATGGATTCAGAATTGGCTTGCCCACAGAAAGCAGAGGGTGGTAGCAGATGGACCATATTCTGCCTGGAGATTAGTGACCAGTGGTGTTCTGCAGAGATCTGTTTGGGGATTCCTACTCTTTGTGATTTCTATAAATGACTTGAATGAGGAAGTGGAAGGGTGGGTTAGTATGTTTGCGGATGACATGAAGGTTGGTGGTGTTATGGATAGTGCAAACGATTATTGAATGTTACAATGGGACATTAATAGGATGCAGACCCAGGCTAAGAAGTGACTGATGGAGTTCAATCCAAGAAAATTTGAAGTGATATACTTTGGTAGTCAAGCTTGAAGGCAGAGTACAAGGTTAATCTTAGGATTCTTAGCAGTGTGGAGGAACAGAGGGATCCTGGGGTCTATGTCTAAAAAATCCCCTAAAGTTGCCACACAAGTTGACGGTTAAGAAGGTGCATGGAGTGTTGGCCTTCATTAATCAGGGCATTGAGTTCAAGAGCCACAAGGTAATGTTGCAGCTCTATAAAATTCTGGTGAGACTACACTTGAAGTATTGTGTTCAGTTCTGGTTACCTCATTATAGGAAAGATGTGGAAGCTTTGAAGAGCATGCAGAGGAGATTTACCAGGATGCTGCCTGGATTAGAGAGTATGTCTTATGAGGATAAGTTGAGTGAGCTGAAGATTTTCTCCTTGGAGAAAAAGAGGATGAGAGACGACTTGATAAGGTGTATAAGGTGATAGGAGGCATAGATCAAGTGGACGGCCAGAGACTTTTTCCCAGAATGGAAATGGCTAATACAAGAAGGTGTAACTTTAAGGTGATGGGATTAAAGCGTAGTTGGGATATCAGAGGCATGTCTTTTTTTTTTACACAGAGAGTAGTAGGTGCATGGAATGTGCTGTCAGGGTGGCAGTAGAGGCAGATACATTCAGGACACTTAAACAGGCACATTGATGAAAAAAATGGAAGACTATGTTGGATAGAAGAGATAGGTTGATGTTGGAGTAGTTTAAAAGGTCGACAAACATTGTGGGTCAAAGAGCCTTTACATTGCTGTACTATTTTATGTTCTATTTTCAATGTCCTACGTGTTCTATGCTTCATGTTCAGAATGTGAGACTCAAACAGGATGAAGCAGCTATAAATAATAAAAATCAAAAAAAGACTGCAGATGTTAGAAATCTGAAATAATAACAGAAAATAATCAAAATGCTAAGACAGATAGACTAGGCAAATCAAATTAGAAGGAACAGAGCAGAGGGTGAATTCATGGAGTGTAGAGAAAGTGTTTTTTAAAGATCAGAATGTTGAGGAATCAACATGGGAGCTATTTTAGATATAGTACTGCAAAAAGAGAAAGGGTTAATTGCAGATCCAGGTATCTAGAGGATCATTAAGGCAACCAATATAATGGAATTGTATATGAAATTATTCTCTTTCAATTCAAAAAGAAGATCTTAAATGTAAATAAAGCAAACAATAAAGACAAAATGTATGAGTTCCATTAGGATACTATATCAACAGACATTACGGTAAACACAAGTTGCTTAACAATGAATTGTAGTGCCCAGGGAATATTGAGAGAAGGAGAACACTAGAGTACAACACCAAGAATCCAAGGTGGTGGCAGCACTGATAGATAAGACAATGAACAAGGCTTATAGCAAACTTGCCTTCACCTGACTAGTACACAGAATAAAACAGCAGACAGATTATGGTATAACTTTATAAAACATTAGCTAGATGAGAATTGGAATACTGTGGTGCAGTTCTAATTGCTATGCTATACAAAAGACACGATTGCACTAGAGAGGATGAAGAATAGGTTATGAGGAAATTGCCTGAGAAGGAATGGTTCAGTTCAAAGGAGAGAGGTTTTTCAGGTTTATTGACTTCAGCTTGACATTCAATACAATCATTCCTCAGAAGCTGATGGGTAAACTGTCCTTGTTGAGTTTCAACACCCCTCTCTGTAACTGGATCCTGGATTTCTTGACAGAAAGGCTACAGTTGATCCTTGCTGGCAGAAACATCTCTAGTTCCATCCCAACGAACACTGGTGCTTCCCAGTGCTGCGTGCTCAGTCCGTTGCTTATACATGACTGCACTGCTAGATCCAGTTCAAACCAAATCAAGTTCACTGATGACACAACTGTGGTTGGAATCATCAACAATGATGAAGAGATGGCCGACAGAGCAGAGGTAGAGTCTCAATGCACAGGCTTACCACTCCCCACTGCACATACACGACACCTCCTTGGAGAGAGTTAGGAGCACCAAGTTTCTGGGAGTGCACATAACGGACGATCTCACCTGTCCCTCAACTCCAATTTTTTGGTAAAGAAAGCACAGCAGCATCTCCACTTCCTGAGAGATTGAGACGAGTGAAGCTCTCCAGTGCATTCTAACCAATTCATTGGGAGTGCCCTGACCAGCTGCACCACTGTCTGGTACAGAACTTGCAAGGCATCTGACCACAAGTCCTTACAAAGGATCGTGAAGACTGCTGAGAGGATCATTCTGACTCTCATTTGAGATATTTACCAGCACCCACAGCATTGTCAGTGATCACTCCCATCCATCCAACAATCTCTTTGACACCCCCCCCCCCACACCTTCAGGCAGGAGGTACTGTAGGATTAGGACAAAAACTGTTTGGATGAGAAACAACTTCTTCCCCCAGGCCGCAAGACTACTGTACTCGTTGCCACCACCCAGATCTCATCACACATGAAATGCCAGTAGCATTATACTGTTTACCTTTTAACTTGTGCCCTAAAAGCAACATATTGTTTTTTACTTTACTAATGGCAAAATTGCTTTATGCATTATGTGTGTGAGGTATCAGAATCAGAATCACAATCAAGTTTATTATCACCGGCATCTGTCGTGAAATTTATTAACAGCAGCAGCAGTTCAATGCAATACATAATACAGAAGAAGAAGAAAAAAATAATAATAAATAAATAAATCACAGTATATGTATATTGAATAGGTTAAAAATCATGCAAAAAGCAAAAATAATATATATTTAAAAATTGAAGTACTGTTGACGGGTTCAATGTCCATTTAGGAATTGGATGGCAGAGGGGAAGAAGTTGTTCCTGAATCACTGAGTGTGTGCCTTCAGGCTTCTGTACCTCCAACCTGATGGTAACAGTGAGAAAAGGGCATGCCCTGGGTACTGGAGGTCCTTAATAATGGACGCTGCCTTTCTGAGACACCGCTCCTTGAAGATGTCCTGGGTACTTTGTAGGCTAGAGCAAACTAAATTTACAACCCTCTGCAGCTTCTTTTGGTGCAATAGCCCCACCCCCCACCATACCAGACAGTGATACAGCCTGTCAAAATGCTCTTCACGGTATATCTATCAAAGTTTTTGAGTGTATTTGTTGACATACCAAATCTCTTCAAACTCCTAATGAAGTACAGTTGATGTCTTGCCTTCTTTATAATTGCGTCGATATGTTGGGACCAGGTTAGGTCCTCAGAGATCTTGACACCCAGGAACTTGAAACTGCTCACTCTCTCCACTTCTGATCCCTCTATGAGGATTGGTATGTGCTCCTCCATCTTATCCTTCCTGAAGTCCATATCAGCTCTTTCGCCTTATGATGTAGAGTGCCAGGTTGTTGTTGCGACACCACTCCACTAGTTGACATATCTCGCTCCTGTATGCCCTCTCATCTCCATCTGAGATTCTACCAACAATGGTTGTATCATCAGCAAATTTATAGATGGTACTCGATCTATGCCCAGACACACAGTCATGGGTATGTAGAGAGTAGAGCAGTGGGCGAAGCACACACCCGAGGTGCAGCAGTGTTGATGGTCAGCGAGGAGGAGATGTTATCACCAGTCCGCACGGATTGTGGTCTTCCAGTTAGGAAGTCAAGGATCCAATTGCAGAGGGAGGTATAGAGGCCCAGGTTCTGTAACTTCTCAATCAGGATTGTTGGAATGATGGTATTAAATGCTGAGCTATAGTTGATGAACAGCATCCTGACACAGGTGTCTGTGTTGTCCAGGTGGTCAAAGGCCGTGTGAAGAGCCATTGAGACTGCATCTGCCGTTGACCTGTTGTGGTGACAGGCAAATTGCAAAGAGTCCAGGCCCTTGCTGAGGCAGGAGTTCAGTCTAGTCGTGACCAACCTCTCAAAGCACTTCATCACTGTAGATGTGAGTGCTACCAGGTGATAGTCATTAAGGCAGCTCACATTATTCTTCTTAGTCACTTGTATAATTGTTGCCTTTTTGAAGCAAGTTGCAAAAATATCCTTGAATATTCCCACCAGTTGGTTGGCACAGGTTTTCAGAGTCTTAGCAGATACTCCATTCGGACCTTCTGCCTTGCGAGGGTTCACCCTCTTTAAAGACAGCCTAACATCAGCCTCTGAGACAGAGATCACAGGGTCATCAGGTGCAGCAGGGATCTTCACAGCTGTAGTTATATTCTCCCTTTTAAAGCGGGCATAGAAGGCGTTGGGTTCATCTGGTAGTGAAGCATCACTGCCATTCATGCTATTGGGTTTTGCTTTGTAGGAAGTAACGTCTTGCAAACCCTGCCAGAGTTGGCATACATCGATGTCGCCTCCAACCTCATTCGAAATTCTCTCTTCACCCTTGAAACAGCCCTCCACAAATAATACCTGGTTTTCTGGTACAGATCTGGGTCACCAGACTTGGATGCCACAGATCTAGCCTTCAGCAGATGACATACCTCCTGGTTCATCCACGGTTTTTGGTTTGGGAACATACAATAAGTCTTTGTAGGCACACACTCATCCACACAGGTTTTAACGATGTCGGTAACAACTGCAGCATACTCATCTAGGTTCAAAGATAAATCACTGAATACTGATTCAAAGCAGTACTGCAAGCGCTCCTGTGCTTCCCTTGTCCATACCTTCTTGGTCCTCACTAGTGGTGCTGCAGTCTTCAGCCTCTGCCTATACTCAGGGAGTAGAAGTACACCTTGTTCCGGAGGAACGTTGTTTCGTATGGCAGAATGCATGTGTATGCATGTGTATCATCAAGACCTATAAAGCTACAGATTAACTGCAGGCAAATAGGATTAGTGCAGAAGTATCTGATATTGCAAAAGACCATAAGACATAGAAACATAGAAAATAGGTGCAGGAGTAGTCCATTCGGCCCTTCAAGCTTGCACCACCATTCAGTATGATCATGGCTTATCATCCAACTCAGAACCCTGTACCTGCCTTCCTTCCATACCCCCTGATCCCTTTAGCCACAAGGGTCATATCTAACTCCCTCTTAAATATAGCCAATGAACTGGCCTCAACTGTTTCCTGTGGCAGGGAATTCCATAGATTCACCACTCTTTATGTGAAGAAGTTTTTCCTCATCTCGGTCCTAAAAGGCTTCCCCTTTATCCTCAAACTGTGACCACTCATTCTGGACTTCCCCAACATCGGGAACAATCTTCCTGCATCTAGCCTGTCCAATCCCTTTAGGATTTTATATGTTTCAATAAGATCCCCCCTCAATCTTCTAAATTCCAATAAGCCTAGTCGATCCAGTCTTTCATCATATGAAAGTCCTGCCATCCTAGGAATCAATCTGGTGAACCTTCTTTGTACTCCCGCTATGGCAAGGATGTCTTTCCTCAGATTAGGGGACCAAAACTGCACACAATACTCCAGGTGTGGTCTCAACAAGGCCTTGTACAACTGCAGTAGTACCTCCCTGCTCCTGTACTCGAATCCTCTTGCTATGAATGCCAGCATACCATTCGCCTTTTTCACCGCCTGCTGTACCTGCATGCCCACTTTCAATGACTGGTGTATAATGACACCCAGGTCTCGTTGCACCTCCCCTTTTCCTAATCGGCCACCATTCAGATAATAATCTGTTTTCCTGTTTTTGCCACCAAAGTGGATAACCTCATATTTATCCACATTAAATTGCATCTGCCATCAATTTGCCCACTCACCTAACCTATCCAAGTCACCCTGCATCCTCTTAGCATCCTCCTCACAGTTAACACTGCCGCGCAGCTTCGTGTCATCCGCAAACTTGGAGATGCTGCATTTAATTCCCTCATCTAAGTCATAATATATATTGTAAACAACTGCAGCCCCAGCACTGAGCCTTGCGGTACCCCACTAGTCACCGCCTGCCATTCTGAAAAGGTCCCGTTTATTCCCACTCTTTGCTTCCTGTCTGCCAACCAATTCACTATCCACATCAATACCTTACCCCCAATACCCTGTGCTTTAAGTTTGCACACTAATCTCCTGTGTGGGACCTTGTCAAAAGCCTTTTGAAAATCCAAATATACCACATCCACTGGTTCTCCCCTATCCACTCTACTGGTTACATCCTCAAGAAATTCTATGAGATTCATCAGACATGATTTTCCTTTCATGCTGACTTTGTCCAATGATTTCACCGCTTTCCAAATGTGCTGTTATCACATCTTTGATAACTGACTCTAGCATTTTCCCCACCACCGATGTTAGGCTAACCGGTCTATAATTCCCCGGTTTCTCTCTCCCTCCTTTTTTAAAAAGTGGGGTTACATTAGCCACTCTCCAATCCTCAGGAACTAGTCCAGAATCTAAAGAGTTTTGAAAAATTATCACTAATGCATCCACTATTTCTTGGGCTACTTCCTTAAGCACTCTGGGATACAGACCATCTGGCCCTGGGGATTTATCTGCCTTTAATCCCTTCAATTTACCTAACACCACTTCCCTACTAACGTGTATTTCCCTCAGTTCCTCCATCTCACTGGACCCTCTGTCCCCGATTATTTCCAGAAGATGATTTATATCCTCCTTAGTGAAGACAGAACCAAAGTAGTTATTCAATTGGTCTGCCATGTCCTTGCTCCCCATAATCAATTCACCTGTTTCTGTCTGTATAGGAATAGGAATAAGGCATAGGAATTAAGCCATTTTGCCCATCAAGCCTACTCTGCCATTCTATTAAGGTTGATTTATTATATCTCTCAATGCATTCTCCTGCCTTCTCTCCATAGCCTTTGACTACAGTCCAGACTAAACAAGAATCTATCAACCTTTGCTATAAATATACTCCATGACTTGGCCTTCACAGCCATCAGTGGCAATGAATTCTGTAGATTCTCCACCGTATGGCTAAAAAAATGCATCATCTCTGTTCAAAATGAATGTCAATCTACTCTGAGGTGGTGCCCTCTGCTCCTAGATTCCCTCACTATATGAAACATCCTCTCCACATCCACTGTGGATATATCTTTCAATATTCAATAGCTTTCCATGAGATCAATCTTTTAAATCCCAGCAGGTACAGCCGTTACCCTTTTCATTCCTGGAATCATTCTCGTAAGCTTTCTCTGGACCTTCTCCAATGTCAGCATATCTTTTCTTAGATAAGGGGCCCAAAACTGACAACAATACTCCAAGTATAGTCTCACCAATGCCTTACAAAGCCTCACCAACACATTCTTGTTTTTATATTCTAGTCCTCTCAAAATGAATATCAACATTGCATTTGCCTTCCTTACTAAAGCTAATCTTGAGTGACTCCCAAGTCCCTTTGCACCTCTGAATTCTGAATTTTCTCCTTATTTCAAAAATGGTCTATGCCTAGATTGCTTCTACCTAAGTGTATGACCATGCATTTCTCTACACTGTATTCCATCTGCCACTTTTTTGTCTATTCTCCCAAACTGTCTAAGTACTCCTACAGACTCCATATTACCTCAATACTACTTGCTCCTCCACTTATTTTAATATCATCTGCAAGCCTGGCCACAAAGCATCATATCATCCAAATCGTTGACATATAATATGAAAAGACGCAATCCCAATACTAATCTCTGCAGAACACCAATAGTCACCAGCAGCCAACCAGAATAGGTCTCTTTTATTCTCACTCTTTGCCCACTGCCAATCAGGTAATTTTCTATTCATGCTAGTATCTTTCCAGTAATCAGGTAGGCAGAGGGGGTAGAATTCCAACAGATTTGTCAGGCAAGATTTACCCTTAAGGAAACCATGCTGACTTTTGTCTACTTTATTTTGTGTCCCTAAGTACCCCCCAAACCTCATCTTTAATTATGGACTCCAACATCTTCCCAGCCACTGAGGTCAAGCAAGTTGATCCATAATTTCCTTTCGTCTGCCTCTCTCCCTTCTCGAAGACTGCAATGACATTTGCAATTTTCCAGTCCTTCGTAATCATGCTAGAATCTATTAACTCTTCCACAATCCCTTCAGCTAACTCTTTCAGAACCCTGGGATGTAGTCCATCTGGTCCAGGTGACTGCTCTACTTTCAGATCTTTCAGCTTCCCAAGTATCTTCTTTTTAGCAATTGCACTTTTACCCTCATATCCTCAAATTTCTGGCATGCTGCTAGTATCTTCCACATTGAAGAATGATGTACAATACTTACTAAGTTCATCTGTCATTTCTTTGTCCCCCATTATTACCCCTCCAGTGTCATTATCCAGTGGTCCGATATCCACTCTCAGCTCCCTTTTAATTTTTAAATATCTGAAAAAAAACTTTTGGTATCCTCTTTTACATTTTTGACCAGCTTACCTTCAGATTTTATCTCTTCTCTCCTTATGGCTCTTTGGTTGTCTTCTATTAGTTTTTAAAAGCTTCCCAACCTTCTAACTTTCCTTAATTTTTGCTATATTTTTGTCCTCACTTTTGCTTTTATGCTTCCTTTGACTTCCCTTGTCAGCTTTGGTTGCCTCATCCTTCTTTTAGAATATATTTTCATCTTTGGGATGTATCTGTCCCACACCTTCTAAATTGCCTGCAGAAACTCCAGCCATTGCTGTTCTGTCATCATCCCACATGGTGTCCCCTTCCAATCAACTTTGGCCAACTTTTCTCTCTGTACTTCCTTTCACTGCACTGTAATACTGATGCACCAGATTTATCTTCCTCTTAAGAGTGAATTCTATCATGTTATGATTACTGCCTCCTTAGGGTCCCTTTACCTCAAGCTCCAGAATCAAACCTGGTTCAATACACCCAATCCAGAACTGCCTTTACCCTAGTGGGCTCAATCACAAGCTGTTCTAAAGGTCATCCTGTAGGCATTCAATAAATTCCCTTCTCTTGGGATCCAGCACCAACTTGATTTTCCCAATCTACCTTCATATTGAAATCCCACATGACTATTGTAACATTTCCCTTATTACATGCTCCTGTTGTAATTTATATTGTGCATTCTGGCTACTGTTCAGAGGCCAGTATATAACTCCTATCAGGGTCTTTTAACCCTTGCAAGTTCTTTACCCACAAGGATTCTACATCTTCTGATCCTATGTCACCTCTTTCTAGGGATAATGATTTCATTTTTTACCAACAGAGCCATCCACCCCCTCTGCCTACCTAATTGTCCTTTCATTCAATGTGTATCTTTGGATGTTAAGCTCACAATTATGATCTTCTTTCAGCCATTTCTCGGTGTTGACCACAATGTCATATCCGCCAGTCTCTAACTGCGCTACAAGATCA
This sequence comes from Mobula hypostoma, assembly GCF_963921235.1. Lineage (NCBI taxonomy): Eukaryota > Metazoa > Chordata > Chondrichthyes > Myliobatiformes > Myliobatidae > Mobula > Mobula hypostoma. The sequence continues at coordinate 28,665,471 of NC_086104.1, forward strand.
TCTACCTTATTCCATATCCCCAGTGCATTCAAAAATAACTTCAGTCCTGCATTCATCACCTTTTTTGATTTAGCCCTCATTAACACTTTAACTCATCCCACTGATGGCAATTTTCCCTATCATCTTCCTGTCCTTCTTCACAGTCTCACTACCCACTGTATCCAGTTGTATGTCAACTACCCCATTCTCAGCCCTATCAGTCCAGTTCTCACCCCACAACAAATTAGTTTAAACTTCCCCAACCGTTCTAGGAAAACAGCCCACAAGGATATTAGGTCCCCTTGGGTTCAGGTGTACCATGCCCTTTTTGTACAGATCATACCTTCCCCAGAAGAGCTTGCAATAATCCAGAAATCTGAAATTGTACCTCCTGCACCATTCCCTCAGCCTCCCGTCCATCTGTACTATTATCTTTTTCCCTCCCCGACTAGCACATGACACTAGGAGCAAAACAGAAATTACTACCTTGGAGGTTCTGTTCTTCAGACTTTTCCCCAACTCCCTAAACTCCATGCACAAGACCTCTTTCCCACAACTGCTGACTGCTCACTCTCCTTCCTGAGAATCTTCTGCAGCCTCTCTGAGGCATCCTGAACACTAGCACCTGGGAGGCAACACACTATCAATGATCTGGATGATCATTGGTTAACTGGATCAACAAATTTGTGGATGACACCAAGATTGAGGGTGTAGTGGACAGTCAGGAAAGCTATCATGGCTTGCAGAGGGATCTGCATCAGCTGGAAAAATGGGCTGAAAAATGGCAGATGGAATTTAATGCAGACAAGTATGACATTTTGAACTTCGGTAGGACCAACCAGGATAGGTCTTACACAGGGCACTGAGGAGTGTGGTAGAACAAAGGGATCATGGAATACAGCTACATAATTCATTGAAAGTGGTGTCATAGGTAGACAGGGTTGTAAAGAAAGCTTTTGGCATATTGCCCTTCATAGATTAATGTACTGGACAGAATCCCACTAACTATCAAATCTTCTATCACTATCACTCTGCCTGACTTTACCCTTCCCAGCTGAGCCTCAAAGCTGACCACTGGGATGCTGCTGCTGTGCCCTGATAGGTTCTCCAGCAGTATTTTAAAAGGGGTATACTCGATGCTGATAGGAATAACCACAGGGAAACTCTGCACTGACAGTTTACTTCCCTTACTTCTTTTGGTGGTCACCCATCGACGATCTACATTACAGTCTGGTGTAACCACCTCAGCAAAAGTCGCATCTATGAGGTTTGACTCTGATACATCCAGCTCTAGTTCTTTGACTTTGTCAGTCAAGAGTTGAAGTTGGGTGCGCTTCCTGCAGATGTAGTTATCACGGAAACCCTATATCTAACAGGAGGAGCATCCTACTGCCTGAACTACCATCTTGCCTACCTATACTTCGTATATCGCCAACTTCTCAAGTTTAAGATCTAGCCTGTGGGTGTTGAGCAAAGGCCGCTCCACTTACATCCTGCCTTTTATATTGGCCCCTACTGAGTGCCTAAGAGAGAGTTATGATTGCAGCCCACTGTTAAGTTCCAAAAGGGCCTGAGGTTTTTTCAACCTCACACTGCCTCACCAACGAATGCATGGACATGATGAACCAAAGATCCTGTATCTGTGATGTATTCCATTTTTGAGGAATTAATACATTATTTAAAAATTATGTAAACCTTTAAAGCAAAACCAGAAAAATGTGGCTTGGCAAAGGCTATCAGGGGAAGTCAAAGTAAGTATTGGATGAAAGGAAAAGGTTTATAATGTTTCCAAAATGAGTAAGCCTGAGGATAAACAAAGTTCAGAATTCAGCAAAGGAAGACCAAGATATTGATAAGGAAAGATAAAGGTGGAATAAAAGAGTAGCCTAACCAGGAACACAAGTACAGACTGTAAAAACTTCTATATATTTATAAAATAGAAATTATTAGTTAAAATCAATGTGGGTCTTTTGCAGAATGAGATAGCTGAAGTTATAGTGGAGAATAAGGAACAGGCACAGATGGAAACTACTCCAGAAATAATGTAAAACTACAGATCCATAAACTCATGAACATTACTTTGTTATTCTTTTATTTTGCACAATTTATGTCTTTGCACTGTACTGCTGCAGCAAAGCAACTAATTTCACATCATATGTCAGTGATAATAAATCAGATTCTGATAAATGGCTAGGACCTGCATCCAAGGATTTTGAAAGGAATGGTGCATGCACCTGACAAAATTTATAGAATTCTGCCCTGGATTCCATAAATTCTAGACAGATCACATAAATTGGAAAGTAGCAAATGTAACTCCACTGTTTAATAAAAAAAAAGAGTAAAATAGATCAATTAGCATGACATCAGTTGTAGAAATAAAAATGATAGAATTTATTATGAAGGAAAGGAGGTACAACACTTAGAAAATAGTGAACGAGACAGAGTTAATGTGGATCTATTAAAGGGAAATCTTGTTTGATAAATCTGTTGGGATATTTTGAGGTTTAAACTACATAAGAGTAGTTTAAACTACATTAGAATACATAAGAGTAAACCAGTAGAAAGCCTTTGATAAGGTTATATATTAGAGTTCATGAAATTGGGGCTAATATTCTTATGTGGATTGATGAGCAGTTGTTGTATGAACATTTAGATGGAGACGGAACATAAAGATTTTTACTCCTCATGTATGTGTAGGTAAGAAACAAAGTCAATTCAATTCAATTCAATTAGGTATTTTTGACCTCAAAATTTCACTGCTTCTCTTTCAACAGATGATGCCTTATCGGTTAAGTGTTTCCAGAAATAAAAACAAAAATTGCTGATTATTAGCACCTGCAGTACAGTTTATGTGAAATGATATTTTGAAAATCATGTGAAAAATTGTGAGATCATACACACTGGTAGTAAAAAGGTGAAGTTTGTTTTTAAGTGGTGTGGGATTGAAAATTTTGCAGTGTTCAGGGGCATTAGAATGGATTTTTGCTAACAGGTATGCACAGAGTACAAATAATAATTCAAGATTTAAGGAGAGAAAGGCTTGTGCCAAAGTGTATAATACACTGTCATTGTTATCTGTCAAAGCTGAATATTACAATACAAACAGTTCAAGAGATTATCCTCATTCCAACAGAAGTTCATGCAATGCTTTAATCATTTAATCTTCACTGACCAGCCATGCTACATTTCTTGAGACTTGTATTTCATGTTTTGGGAAACAAATATGTGACTCTGATAACTCCACATTACAACAGAGAAGCTTAGCATTGAATCAGAAGTAATGCTTTGTATGAGAGATCAGTTTCCATGTAACAAATACAATAAATTATCATAGCTAGAGAGAAGGTTCTTGGGAAACTAAAAGGACTGAAGGTAGATAAGTCAGATGTTATACACCTCAGAGTTCTGAAAGAGGTGGCTGATGAGATCATGGAGGCATAACTAATGATCTTTTAAGAATCACTAGATTCTGGAATGGTTCCGGAAGACTGGAACTTTGCAAATGCCACTCTACTCTTCAAGAAGGAAAACAAGGGGCCAGTTAGTCTGACCTTAATGGCTGGGGAAGATGTTGGAGTCGATCTTTAAGGACGAAGTCTTAAGGTACTTGGAGGCACATAATAAAATAGGCCATAGTCAGCATGGTTTCCTCAAGGGAAAATCTTGCTGACAAATCTGTTGTAATTCTTTGAAGAAATAACAAGCAGAATAGGCAAAGGTGAATCAGTTGATGTTGTGTACTTGGATTTTCAAAAGGCCTTTGACAAGGTGCCACACGAGGCTGCTTAACAAGCCACAGGAAAGATTCTAGCATGAATAAAGCAGTGGCTGATTAGCAGGGGTCAAAGAGCGAAAATAAAGGGAGCCTTTTCTCGTTGACTGCCAATGACTAGTGGTGTTCCACAGGGGTCTGTGTTGGGACTGAATCTTTTTATGTTATATGTCAATGGTTTGGATGATGGAATTGATGGCTTTGTTGCAAAGTTTGCAGATGATATGAAGATAGGTGGAGGGGCAAGGAGTTATGAGGAAGTAGAGAGGCTACAGAAGGACAGATTACAAGAATGGGCAAAGAAATGGCAGGTGGAATACAGTGTCAGGAAGTGCACTTTGGTAGAAGAAATGAATGGGTTGACTATTTTCTAAATGGAGAGAAAATACATAAAACTGAGGCATAAAAAGACTTGGGAGTCCTTGTGCAGGATTCCCTACAGGTTAATTTGCAGGTTGAGTCTGTGGTGAGGACAGCAAATGTAATGTTTGCATTTGTTTCAAAAGGACTAGAATATAGAAGGAAGGATGTAATATTGAGACTTTATAAAGCACTGCTAAGTCCTCACTTGGAGTATTGTAAGCAGTTTTGAGACCCTTTATCTTGGAAAGGATGTACTGAAACTGGAGTGTGTTCAAAGAGGTTCACAAAAGTGATTCTAGGATTCACTGGCTTCTCAAATGAACAGCACTTGATGGCTCTGGGCCTAAATTCACTGGAATTCAGAAGAATGGTGAAAGGCCTTGACAGAGTGGATATGGAGAGGATGTTTCCAATGGTTCGAGAGTCTAAGACCAGAGAACACAGCCTTAGAATAAAGGCGCATCCTTTTAGAACGGAGATGAGGAGGAACTTCTTTAGCCAGACAGTGGTGAATCTGTGGAATTCTTTGCCACAGGCAGCTGTGGAGGCCAAGTCATTATGTATATTTATGGCAGATGTTGACAGATTCTTGATTGGTCAGGGCATGAAGAGATATGGGGGGTAGGTAGGAGATTGGGGCTGAGAGAAAAATTAGATCGGCCATGATGAAATGGCGCAGCCGACGCGATAGGCAAAATGACCTAATTCTGCTCCTATATCTTATCATCTGATGGTCTAAATCAATTACCTACCTATAACTGATTGATTGAATCTGCTGGTTGGAATATCTGAGAAGGAATCCAATGCCTCTGTTGCCCTATAGGGAAAAAACAGATAGATTCACACTTTAAAATGAATCCTGTCAAGAGCAATTTATAATGTCAACTTTCATCTTTAGCATCCCAATTGGAATGGGGCTGTTAAGATGAAGAAATCTTTTCATATTAAGGTTGATTTGGTTTATATTAATACCAGATTTGGGAAAGATTGTTGAAGGTACCATTTGAAATAAAGGGATTTTTTTTTTGCCAGTAAAATAGAGACAAAGTTGTCCACCATATTATTGTAGCTATTGGGTATATACAAGAGCAAATCTCCACCATACCCAATGAAAAATGATAGGAAGAAAATATAGCTGCAGGAGTAATGCCTTTAAAAGAACCTTAGAAACCCATAACCAAAAACTTCATTGATGCTGAACCCAATATAGCAGGTAATGTGCACAGATATATTCTGCTCTAAAAGCCCACCATCAGCTCTCTTCAAAATGTCATGATGAGACATTCACCCTTCATTTTTGCTACAGGATTATATTGTGCATTTGAGGCATATTTTCTACTTTTTTTCTAGCAACTGGGCACATTCTGCACAGTGAATCCTACAGTTGGTACTTTCAGGTGCTTGGCAGTCCTTGCATGTGGATTCTTAATGATATCCTAGAAGCACATTTTTCTCATTGTTGTACATGAGGTAAGGAATAAGCAATTAGAAATTATCTCTGAATCTTTTCATTTCCTTTAAAAAGATTATGTAAATGACTCATAATTGCCCAGAAGAATCCATAAATGTCAACTAATTAAATAAGTACTTTTTCAGTGTCGATGGAATTTTAATCATTACTTTCAAGACAATTTTGTCTTCTGAATAATTTCCTACAACAGTGCTTAGAATAACACTATCCCCAAGCAGCTGAAATATTTAGAAAGGGCATACTTTCTCCCCAAAGAATTCAGTGAATCAGGTTAATTTCCCTAACAGGAAGACTTTTATTGTGCACTTATCGACCAATATTCTCAAAGTACCTTGCACATTAAGGCCAAGAACAGTCAGATTCACCAACCTAACATTATTGTTGCAGTTACCACGATTAACATCAATTTGCTCATATTAATCCAGTAATTGTAATCTTCTTTTAATTATTCCATATATTTTCAAAGTTTTATATGCTCAGGAGTTGGGAACAAAGAGGTATTATACATCATAAAGTCAGGCTGATGCATCAGTATAGATCTCAATGAGAGCTCTCTGATGGACCAATCAGCATTAAATTACCTTGTGGAGCTTCAATGCGTAATGACCTGCACAGGCGAGATAAACTTTCATTGTATTAACTACATGTTAACTGGTGAGACACAGGCCTACGAAAAATGTAGGGGATACAAAGTAGCAATTATACAACTTATGATTTTCATATTCTTTGTTAGCTTCAGAATAGTTTTTAAAGTGGCTTTATCAGTCATTAGGAATGAATGAATTTTCATGCCTTATTTCTTTCATTCAAGCATACCTGGGTGCAATTGAAAAATGCAAAAGCAAGAGTAGGCTTTATAGCCCCCCGAGCCTTCTCCAGCATTTAAAAATATCAAGGCTACATCTTGTCCACTTTCCCATCTAAATCTACCAGTGTCAAGAAATCTATCAATGTCAACTGTCAACCTTTACCATATTTAACAATTCAGCATCCACAGCCACCTATGATTGGGAATTCCCAAGATTCAATACACAATAAGTAAAGAATATTTCCTCATGGTCCTAAATGACTGACTCTGTATCCAAACACTACAGCTCCTAGTACTAGATACCTCAGCCAGAGGAAGCTGATTCTCAGTGTCTACTACCCAATTCCTCTCAAAATTATTACGTTTCAGAGAAAACACCTCTCCTTCTCCTGAACTTCAAACTGCATAGTCTAATTGTTCTGCAGAGGGCAAACCCCTTATCCCAGGAATCAATCTGATGAATCCATACTGCACTGTCTCTGAGAGGTAACCTTGGTAATACTACACATAGCACTAACAAAACCTTGCAAAAATAGTAAGCAGATTTACTTTGTCTGCACTTCAGGCCTATTGTGATAAAAACCAAAATTTCATTTACTCTTTCTTGTGCACTTGTTATAACAACAGCCTAACTTTATAAACCAGCAGAACACGATCACAACATTTACATGTTTCTCATCATTTCAACAATATTCTGTTTTCTATTAGGCTATCAAAATGAATAATTTTTACATGTTGGTCTATCTGTCCCTATCATACTTAATTATTAAACATATGTTTAACCAATGGCAGTGTCTTTTCATTTTGCTTTCAGCTAACTTTGTATTGTCAACAAGCTTACACATTTCCTATGGCTAAGTTATTAATATGCAAACTAAACAGCTAAAGACCAAATATTGATAACTATAGCACTCCACAGAAGCAGCCTGCTAACCTGAAATCAACCTGATTTTTCCTTATGTTTTCAGTTTTATCGTACCAAATCCCACCTGGGCCTCTGTACCTCCCTCTGTGATTGGAACCTTGACTTCCTAACCGGAAGACCACAGACTGTGCAGATTGGTGATAACATATCCTCTTCTCTGACGATCAACACTGGCGCACCTTAGGGGTGCGTGCTTAGCCCACTGCTCTACTCTCTGTATACACATGACTGTGTGGCTAGGCATAGCTCAAATACCATCTACAAATCTGCTGATGATGCAACCATTGTTGGTAGAATCTCAGGTGGCGTACAGGAGTGAGATATGCCAACTAGTGGAATGGTGCCGCAGCAACAACCTGGCACTCAACATCAGTAAGACGAAAGAGCCGATTGTGGACTTCAGGAAGGCTAAAACGAAGGAACACATACCAATCCTCATAGAGGGTTCCGAAGTGGAGAGAGTGAGCAGCTTCAAATTCCTGGGTGTCAAGATCTCTGAGGATCTAACCTGATCCCAACATATTGATGTAGTCATAAAGGCGGCAAGACAGCGGCTATACTTCATTAGGAGTTTGAAGCGATTTGGCATGTCAACAAATACACTCACAATGATGACGACGTCAACTCAGACCTGAGAGGCCAGTGTCGGGCATCTTCATGCCTTACAAGGCACAGTTCGAGAGGCTGTGTGGGGCGCCACTCCTCACACAGACATTTCGCAGAATTACTTTACGAGGCCGAGTTGCGAGCTCGACATCAACCCGGTGCAGATGGAGAGCGCACATGGGGGCAATCTGTCACTGGATCGAACTCGGGAACCTCCGTTCTCAAGCCCGGCACTGATCTCACTGTGCCACCAGCCGACCCCAAATACACTCAGAAACTTCCATAGTTGTACCTTGGAGAGTATTCTGACAGGCTGCATCACTGTCTGGTATGGAGGGGCTACTGCACAGGACCAAAAGAAGCTGCAGAGGGTTGTAAATCTAATCAGCTCCATCTTGGTTACTAGCCTACAAAGTACCCAGGACATCTTTAGGGAGTGGTGTCTCAGAAAGGCAGCGTCCATCATTAAAGACCTCCAGCACCAGGGCATACCCTTTTCTCACTGTTACCATCAGGTAGGAGGTACAGAAGCCTGAAGGCACACACTCAGTGCTTCAGGAACAGCTTCTTCCCCTCTGCCATCCAATTCCTAAATGGACTTTGAATCTTTGGACACTACCTCACTTTTTTTTAATATACAGTATTTCTGTTTTTGCACATTTTTAATAATCTATTCAATATATGTTATTGATTTACTTGTTTATTTATTATGTTTTATTTTTTTTTGTCTCTCTGCTAGATTACGTATTGCAGTGAACTGCTGCTGCTAAGTTAACAAATTTCACGTCACATGTCAATGATAATAAACCTGATTGATTTTGACATTACTTTTTTGACAAGGTCCCACACAGGAGATTAATGTGCAAACTTAAAGCACACGGTATTGGGGGTAAGGTATTGATGTGGATAGAGAATTGGTTAGCAGACAGGAAGCAAAGAGTGGGAATAAACGGGACCTTTTCAGAATGGCAGGCAGTGACTAGTGGGGTACCGCAAGGCTCAGTGCTGGGACCCCAGTTGTTTACAATATATATTAATAACTTGGATGAGGGAATTGAATGCAGCATCTCCAAGTTTGCGGATGACACGAAGCTGGGCGGTAGTGTTAGCTGTGAGGAGGATGCTAAGAGGATGCAGGGTGACTTGGATAGGTTGGGTGAGTGGGCAAATTCATGGCAGATGCAATTTAATGTGGATAAATGTGAAGTTATCCACTTTGGTGGCAAAAATAGGAAAACAGATTATTATCTGAATGGTGGCCGATTAGGAAAAGGGGAGGTGCAACGAGACCTGGGTGTCATTATACACCAGTCATTGAAAGTGGGCATGCAGATACAGCAGGCAGTGAAAAAGGTGAATGGTATGCTGGCATTTATAGCGAGAAGATTCGAGTACAGGAGCAGGGAGGTACTACTGCAGTTGTACAAGGCCTTGGTGAGACCACACCTGGAGTATTGTGTGCAGTTTTGGTCCCCTAATCTGAGGAAAGACACCCTTGCCATAGAGGGAGTACAAAGAAGGTTCACCAGATTGATTCCTGGGATGGCAGGACTTTCATATGAAGAAAGACTGGATGAACTAGGCTTGTACTCGTTGGAATTTAGAAGATTGAGGGGGGATCTTATTGAAACGTATAAAATCCTAAAGGGATTGGACAGGCTAGATGCAGGAAGATTGTTCCCGATGTTGGGGAAGTCCAGAATGAGGGGTCACAGTTTGAGGATAAGGGGGAAGCCTTTTAGGACTGAGATTAGGAAAAACTTCTTCACACAGAGACTGGTGAATCTGTGGAATTCTCTGCCACAGGAAACAGTTGAGGCCAGTTCATTGGCTATATTTAAGAGGGAGTTAGATATGGCCCTTGTGGCTACGGGGATCAGGGGGTATGGGGGGAAGGCTGATGCAGGGTTCTGAGTTGGATGATCAGCCATGATCATAATAAATGGCGGTGCAGGCGCAAAGGGCCGAATGGCCTACTCCTGCACCTATTTACTATGTTTCTATGTTTAATAACATTTCATTTGGCATCCTATCAACTGTCTTTTGAAAGTTCAGGAATACTACATCCATTGGTTCCTATCCTAGTTACCTCCCCAAAAACTCTCTTATACCTTTCATCAAAACTGCATTGTCATTTCCAAATTACATGATTACTTTCTAAAGTAGCTTATTACAAAATTCCTAATTTTGAATTATATATTACCCAATAACATGTCCAGCCAACTAATCAATAACTTCCTATTTTCTCTCTTTTTTACCTCTCTTGAGGAACAGCATTACATTTGCTATTGTCCAATCATCTAATACTGTTCCAGAATATAGGGATTTTTGGAAGATCATCACAAAGGCATCCATTATCTATACACTAACTCTTAGAGAAATTAGATTGCAGGCTGTAAGGCAGAAATTTGTTGATTATTGTTCTCCTTATTTTTGTCCATCACTTCTCGTATGTGATTAATCACCACACATCTTTAGCATTAGACAGCAATAAAGTGTGCAATCTTAAAGGCAGATTTTTCATTTTAATTGTACCTAATTTCCTGATGCAATGAAAATATATAATGAAGTATAATACTTGGCAAGCTACTTACATTTGATTTCCAATGTTGAAACCTGGCAGAATCTCTTGGAGGCACAAAGACAAATACCAGGATTTTGGTGACTGAAAAAGCGTAGATAGATTTCTTTGCAAAGTTTAGTAAGTTTTGATTTTAGAATTAAACTTAGTTTGAAACATTTATAATTTCTTTCATTGTATTAACTAGTGATTAGAAAAATTGCCTTGCAGGGAAGGTTCAGAGTTAATTTGGCGGTGACTAGAGTAGTTAGGAGGAAATTACAGTCATCTGGGGCTGTCTCTGACCTTCGAAATTATTATGTGTAGCAAGTCCCTGGTAACAAAAAAGGTAATATTCCAGCTATTAATTAACATAACAAGAACAGTTTAATCAATTGTTTATAATTTAGAACATCCACTGGGCCAGACTCAGAGCAGTCAATGTCTTTCAAAGAAGATTGATGATCAAGCACAACGAAGAGGACACAAAAAGCATTCCAGAAAAAAAGAGAGTTATTGGTCATTTATTAATAGCAAGGTGGTCAGAGTGGACAAGAATATGTAATCATAGCAAGGTGAGCCCAAAGATGACTTGGTGGCTAGAAAATTAGAAAGATCAAAACTTCCGCGACTGACCAAATTTACTTGTATATGAGGAGGGAGGGAGTTTCATAAATCAAACTAATACACTTATGGCTTACAATGAGAGTAGGCTGCCTAGAGATCAGTGGGGATTCTGTTTGGAAAACAGTTCACCATGGGTGGGGGGGGCGAACTAGGTGGGCTTTGATCAGCAGCTTAACAGTTAGGGTTGGAGGATAACTGGTTGAGAAGAATGCTATTGAGGGAAATGACAGCTAGTGGGTTTGTGCTGTTCTTGGTAAGGGGTTCAGTACTGAGGTCTGGATCAGTAGATTACTGGGAATAGAAACAGGCAGGAAAATTATGTGGATGGTCAGCGTAGGGCTTGGTTGAGGACAAAAACATCAGAGAGAGGAGGGGTGGGAAGCTCTTTGGGCAGCAGAAAGAGGAGCATTTATCATCAGACACTAGGCAATGAGCGGAGAAGGGTAGTGGTGGTGCTTTCGTGCTATGTTGTCTTACACAGGCAGCGGCAGATCGAGAGGTCGTCTCCGTTGCAAAGTAGATGGAGGGGAAGGCAGTAAAATGCTGCCGCCGCCACCAAGCGACACTCGGCCAACCCTTGCGAGATGAGGAATCTGCTAATGACTTGCAATAAAAGGAAGCATGGCTCAGTTTCCAACAGCTTTTATAGACAACGGACAATAGGTGCAGGAGTAGGCTATTCGGCCCTTCGAGCCAGCACCGCCATTCTCCGTGATCATGGCTGATCATCCACAATCAGTACCCCATTCCTGCCTTCTCCCCATATCCCTTGACTCCACTATCTTTAAGAGTTCTATCTAACTCTTTCTTGAAAGCATCCAGAGAATTGGCCTCCACTGCTTTCTGAGGCAGAGCATTCCACAGAACCACAACCCTCTGTGTGAAAAAGTTTTTCCTCAACTCCGTTCTAAATGGCCTACCCCTTATTCTTAAACTGTGGCCACTGGTTCTGGACTCACCCAACATCAGGAACATGTTTCCTGCCTCTAGTGTGTCCAATCCCTTAATAATCTTATATGAGGAGAGGAGAAGATGGTGGCGCGACGCAGCGCACAGCGGCCACTCCGGTAATTAATATCTGTTATCTGTCAAATAGGGTACCGTGCACAATCCTGATTTGATGGAGACAGACGTGAGAGTGCGGAGGAACATCTGGTGAAACTTCTGAAATACCTGTTTCACTGCCGCTGCTACTGTGTGATCCAGAATCTCCGGAGGGGAAGGCCCCGAGTCCTCGGCTTTGCTTGTTGCGCAGCAACCGGGGCGGGGTTGAAGCACTCGGCAGAGATGGTGCTCGGTGTCGGAGGCTCGAAGTTTTCAGATGGACTCAGAGATGGCTGTGGTTGGGTGCTTCCAGGGTGCTGTATCGGCAACTTTGCAGCGCTGGAGGTTCATGGCAGGGAGAGTTTCTCCCTTCTACCATCTGTGTGAGATGATGGGCTATGGGAACTTTGAGACTTTTTTTTTACCGTACCCATGGTCTGCTCTTCATCAAATTACGGTATTGCTTTGCACTGTTGTAACTATATGTTATAATTATGTGGTTTTTGTCAGTTTTAGTCTTGGTCTGTCCTGTGTTTCTGTGATATCATACTGGAGGAACATTGTATCATTTCTTAATGCATGCATTTCTAAATGATAATAAACGAGGACTGAGTGTCCTCATAATCTAATCTAATGTTTCAATCAGATTCCCTCTCATCCTTCTAAATTCCAGTGTATACAAGCCCAGTCGCTCCAATCTTTCAACATATGACAGTCCCGCCATCCCAGGAATTACCTCGTGAACCTACACTGCACTCCCTCAATAGCAAGAATGTCCGTCCTCAAATTTGGAGACCAAAACTGTACACAATACTCCAGGTGTGGTCTCACCAGGGCCTTGTACAACTGCAGAAGGACCTCTTTGTTCCTATACTCAACTCCCCTTGTTATGAAGGCCAACATGCCATTAGTTTTCTTCACTGCCTGCTGTACCAGCATGCTTACTTTCAGTAACCGATGAACAAGGACACCGAGATCTCGTTGTACTTCCCCTTTTCCTAACTTGACGCCATTCAAACTGTAATCTGCCTTCCTGTTCTTGCCACCAAAGTGGATAACCTCACATTTATCCACATTAAACTGCATCTGCCCACTCACCCAACCTGTCCAAGTCACCCTGCATTCTCATAACATCCTCCTCACATTTCACACTGCCACCCAGCTTTTTGTCATCTGAAAATTTGCTAATGTTACTTTTAATCTCTTCATTTAAATCATTAATGTATATTGTAAATAGCTGCGGTCCCAGCACCGAGCCTTGTGGTACCCCACTAGTCACTGCCTGCCATTCTGAAAAGGACCCGTTAATCCCTACTCTTCGTTTCCTGTCTGCCAACCAATTTTCTATCCATGTCAGTACCCTAACCCCAATACCATGTGCTCCAATTTTGCCCACTAATCTCCTGTGGGACCTTATCAAAGGCTTTCTGAAAGACCAGGTACACTACATCCACTGGCTCTCCCTTATCCATTTTCATAGTTACATCCTCAAAAAATTCCAGAAGATTAGTCAAGCATGATTTCCCCTTTGGACCGATCCTGTTACTGCTATCCAAAGGTGCCGCTACTTCATCTTTTATAATTGACTCCAGCATCTTCCCCACCACTAATGTCAGGCTAACTGGTCTATAATTCCCTGTTTTCTCTCTCCCTCCTTTCTTAAAAAGTGGGATAACATTAGCTACCCTCCAATCCATAGGAATTGATCTTGAATCTATAGAACATTAGAAAATGATTACCAATGCATCCACAATTTCTAGAGCCACCTCCTTAAGTACCCTGGGATGCAGACCATCAGGCCCTGGGGATTTATCAGCCTTCAGTCCCATCAGTCTATCCAACACCATCTTCTGCCTAATGTGTATTTCCTTCAGTTCCTTCATTACCCTAGGTCCTCTGGCCACTATTACATCTGGGAGATTGTTTGTCTACCCTAGTGAAGACAGATCCAAAATACCTGTTCAACTCGTCTGCCATTTCTTTGTTCCCCATAATAAATTCACCCGTTTCTGTCTTCAAGGGCCCAACTTTGGTCTTAACTAATTTTTTCCTCTTCACATACCTAAAGAAGCTTTTACTATCCTCCTGTTTACATCCTTTTGTGGGGTGGGGGGGGGGGGTACCTGGATAGCTGTGCCATTACAGTGGAAGAAAGAGCCAAGCATGACCAGCAGTTTCTTAGCATTAAACCTACTGGTGGAACGATTACTGGTGATCAGGCGCGAAATTTCTTCCTTCAGTCCGGATTGCCTCCATCTGTTCTTACAGAGATATGGGTTCTGACTGACATGACTAATGACAGAAAGATGGATCAAATGGAGTTCTCTATAGCCATGAAATTGATCAAGATAAAACTACAGGGTCATCAGCTTCCCTCATCACTGCCTCCCATCATGAAACAAGCACCAATGGCTGCTCCAACAACACCAGCATTTGGTATAGCCAATGTTCCAGCTTTGTCCTCCATGGGTTCAGTAGCACCTTTGTCAATGGCGCCCATGCCAGTTGTGGGGATGTCACCACTACTGGTATCTTCTGTTCTGTTCTTCTGTATAATCTTATCATATGATGGAGCAATTTCTGGGTAGTTATTTTTTGCTCATGTATGTTTCATTTGAAGAAAAGTATGTTTTGTCACTAACCATTAAAAATTATACATTCTCACTGAAAAACAGCAATAAATTTTATTTATTTATTTAGAGATGCAGCATGATAACAGGCCATTCTGGCCCAATGAGCTCATGCCACCCAATTACACATATGTGACCAATTAACCTACTAGCCCCTATGTCTTTGGACAGTGGGAGGAAACTGGAGATCCATGCAGTCACTGGGAGAACACAGAAACTCCTTCCAGCCAACAGTAGTGATTTAACTCCAATCCCTGGCAGTGTAATAGCATTACCCTAACACCACACTCGGACCACATCACAGCCAATATTAAATTTCTCAGCCTTAACATTACACACCTGTGAACGTAGTGTTTACATCCTTCATTTACTAATGTGAAATTTATATTTTGTTATCTAGAGCAGTAACCAGTTATAAATAATCAATTTAATACACTTGTTAAAATAGCAAACACTATATTTAATAGGATTGTGTTAACTATTCTTCCATTAATATTTTGATTGCAATGTGACAGGTACCCATAATATTTTCATCATAAGTCTGGTTGTGATGAGACAGCTTATAATTGTGACAAATGGTATCAGGTAAGTTACCACCAAGGAATAGCATTGGTTACCCAACATTGCTATTTTTCTCAGACATATACAATGGATTCCGGTAATTGTGCCATCAGTTAATAAGGGCAGCAATTTATTTGGGACAGCTCTTAAAGAACAAAAGAATAAATTGAGAAAATAGTGTGGGTTCCCTTTGTTTATTTGGGACACTATGCTACTTAATCAGGCCAAGAGAACAGTTTCTAACTAGCGTCAGTTGCATACATTTGCGTGGCCATTAGACACTACACCTTGCTTAGAGTGATCAGCTTTTAAATACCGCCAGTTGTGTGTGCTTGTGTTCAAAAAGCAGTGATCTTTGTCACAGATAGTTGGCAAAAAATAAACAGTAAGACAATTTGTTAACCGTGGTTTCAAATCTTCATTAAGAGATGCCAGAAATGGCCAAGAGTAAAAATGACACAATTTTGCTACTTCAACAAGTTAGAAATTACAAAGAATTTGAAGGCATCAACAATCATCTTGAATGTTACAATTAAAATATAAGATTTGGATGATGCAATCATCTATCCAAAGGATTGCATGAAGCCAGTTCATCATCTGCACTGATTTTGTTCATTTACAGTCAATCACAGCAGATGAATTCCTCCATTGGTAACTATTAGGAACTAATAAGAGAAACTCTGCAGATGCTGAAAATCCAAGCAACACAAACAAAGTGCTGGAGGAACTCAGCAGGCCAGGCAGCATATATGAAAAAAGTACAATCGACATTTGGGACCGTTGAAGAAGGGGGTGGGGATCGGTGAAGGAGGAGGGCACCCAGTGGCCACCCATTTTAATTCCACTTCCCATTCCCAATCTGATATGTTAATCCATGGCCTCTTCTACTGTTGCGATGAGGCCACACAAAGGTTGGAGGAACAACACCTTGTATTCCATCTGAGTAGCTTCCAATCAGATGGCAGGAACATCAATTTCTCAAACTTGCGGTAATTTCCACTCCCCCCCCCCACCCCCCGAACCACCTTCACCATTCCCCATCCCCTTTACCCTCTCTCACCTTATCTCCTTGCCTGCTCTTTGCCTCCCTCCGGTGGTCCTCCCCTCTTCTCTTTCTTCCATGGCCTTCTGTTCTCTCCTATTGGACTCCCCTTTCTCCAGCCCTGTATCTCTTTCACCAGTCAACTTCCCAGGTGCTTACTTCATCTCTCCCCTTGCAGTTTCACCTTTCACCTTGTGTTTCTTTCTCCCCTCCCCACCTTTTATATCTACTTCTCATCTTTTTTTCTCTAGTCCTGCCAAAGGGTCTCGGCCCAAAACGTCAACTGTATTTTTATCCATATATGCTGCCTGGCCTGCTGAGTTACTCCAGCATTTTGTGTGTGTTTATTAGAAATTAATACACAGTTTTATAGCACTATAGAGGTATTGATAGTGTTCTAAGTTGTTCTGTATTTGATTTAGATACATATTTCTTTACTTAAACATGGGCTTGTCTTCTTTATACTTTTAACTATTTCCATGAAACTTGAGCTAATTGGGGCAGCCACTTAATTGAGCCAAAACATACTGATCCTGACATGCCCCAATTAACTGGAATCCACTGTAATTACAAAAGATAACAAATGCATCCTTGCACAAAATGACATCTGCTACACTGAAAGATTTGCAACACATCAGGGTCATAAGGCAATTCATGTGTTGACTGATGGATGGATCACTGCTTAATGAGGTCACAGCTGCCATTCATTATTTATCTACACCACTGCAGAAACAGATTAAAGCCCATAACCCTACCCAATGACAAGCAATTGAAAGACCCAAGCATTGCTCTCGAAGTATGCAGCAACATAATTAAAGCAATAACTTTGCTGCCCGACAAAATTGAAAGGAAAATCTTTAAAGATACTGCACGAAGGGACAAAAGAATCCAGCATAAACAACTGAAAAGTGTAATGATGCTGGATATGTTCTTTATATTTTATTCTGTTTCATTTGATTGAAAATCATTTCTAGAAGAGGAAAATGAATTGAAGGCTATTTTTTTCTTAAATTCTACCAACAGTTTTGGCCATTTTTTTACATTACTATTTACTTGACACTAAGTTAATCAAGATTAGTTTTCACATCCTGAGCACTTGATAGGTTGAAGATGGTTCAAACCATCTCATTGATCTCACTTTCTTTCACTCTGATCTAGAAAATGAACTTCATAATACAAAAATGTGTCGCCAAATACTTCAATTGCTTATCTGGAAATGAACTGCTGGAATGCTTTCCTTTTTCACTTTTCACCATTTTAACCTTAATTGAAAAACTGATGAATGAAAGTAACTTCCATCACCCCTTCTTTGCAGGACAGACTAGAGAAGCACAATAAATAAACCTGAATAATTCAAAATCCTGACAGAAAATGTTGTGAAATATCTGCACGTGGATGGACAAAGTGAAAAAGTGTCAGGCACATCTCCGCTAGAAGCACTCTGGAAACAAAGTTGTAGGCTTAACCTCTGTTCTATAGATCTGAGGCTAAGAATCAGTTTGATACAACTGTGCAGAACTGAGAAAATGCAGCAGTTTATGGTGGTGTCACTTTACGAATGAGATGTCACACCAAAGCCTTGTTTTCCTTCTCAGGATGGATGTTCATTGTCCATAAAACTATAAGACATAGGAACAGAATTAGGCTATTTGGCCCATCGAGTCTGCTCCATTATTTCTTCATGGATGATCCACTACCTTCTCAACCCCATTCTCCTGCCTTCTCCTCATAGCTTTTCATGCCAAGACTAACCAAGAACCTATCAACCTCCACCTTAAATCCACCCAATGACAAGGCCTCCACCGCCGCCAGTGGCAATGAATTCCACAGATTCACCACCTTCTGGCTAAAGAAACTTTCTCCTCATATCCATTCTAAAGCGACGTCTGTCCTTTCTGAGTCTGTGCACACTGGCCCAAGACTCCCAAATATCCTCATCACAACCATTCTATCTAGTTTGTTCAACATTTGATAGGTATCAATGAGATTCTCCCTCCTTATTCTTCTGAATTTCAGCGAGTAAAGGCCCACGGCCATCAATCACTCCTTGTACAATAAGCCTTTCATTCTCAGAATCATTCTCATCAAAGTCCTCTGAATATTCTCCAACATCAATACATTTTTTCTTAAATACTGGGCCCAACACTGCTCACAATACTCATGTAAGGCTTCTCCAGTATCTTCTCAGGCCTCAGCATTATGTCCTTGCTTTTATATTCTGGTCCTTTCAAAATGAATGCTAACATTACATTTGCCTTCCTCACTAGCAATTCAACCTGCAAATTAACCTTTAGGCATCTGCACAAGGAGCCCCAAGTTCCATTTCACCTTGAATTCCTTCTTCCAAAGTATATACTTCCCAACATTGGATTCCATTTGCCACTTCTTTGCCCATCCTCCTAATCTGACAAGTCTTTTTGCAGCCTCCCTGCTATCACAACTCTAACTGTGCCTCCACCTATATTCAAATTGTCCACAAACTTGGCCACAAAGTCATCAATTCCATCATCCAAATTATTGGCATACAATGCAAAAAGAAGCGGTCCCAACACTACTAGTCATAGGTCTCCAGCCAGAAGAAGTCCCGTTGACAACTATCCACTGTTTTCTATGAGCAAGACAATTCTGAATCCAATTCACTGTGGCTTCCACTTATGTTAATCTTTTGTTTGAATCTTTCTAAAATCCATAAAAAACAACAGCCACAGCTCTACCTTCATCAATCCCCTTCATTACCTTGAAAAACTCATCAAGTTAGTGAGGGACAACTTGCCCAAACAGGACGTTTCTGTAGAACAGTGTGGCCATGCTAATTGGCATCAGAAAGTGTGGTGACATTTGCAGGCTGCTTGCAGCACAGCTTTGAGTGTGCTAGATGGTAATGCAAATGATGCATCTCACTGTAAGTTTCAATGTATATCTGATAAATAAATCTAAATCTGAGTCTGACAAAGCCAAGCTGACTGTCCCCAAATTGGCCATGGATTTCCAAATGTTCATAAATTCTATCCCTAAGAATCCTCTCCAGTACTTTCCCTACCACAGACATGAGACCCAATGGTCTATAATTTTCAGAATTATCTCCATTTCCCTTCTTGAATAATGGAACAAAACTAGCTACTCACCAGTCCTCCAGAACCTTGCCAGTGCCTAGAGAGGACATCGTGATATTGCTCAAGGCCTCAGCAATCTTATGGCTTGCCTCTCTCAGTAGCCTGGAGTATCTCCCATAATGGTCTGGGGACTTATCCATCTTAATGTTAATTAAAAGGCCCAGCACTACCTCCTTTCTTTACCTCAAATTTCCCCACCAATTCAGCATGCTCCACATTAATCCCCCTATCCTCCATGTCTTTTGAGGCCAAGTCATAAGGTATATTTAAAGCAGAGTTTGATAAATTCTTGATTAGTAAGGGTTACAAGGAGAAAACATAAGGATAGGGTTGAGAAGGATAATAGATCAGCCATGATCAAATTGTGGAGCAATGGCCTAATTCTACTGCTATGTTTTTTGGTCTTTTCCTCAGTAAATACTGATGCAAATACTGATTATGCAGCTCTATAAAGCACATTTGAAGTGTTGAGTTCCGTTCTGGTTGTCATAGAAAGGATGTAGAAGGTTTAGAGATGGTGCAGAGGAGATTTACCAGGATGTTGCCCTGATTAGAGAGCATGTCATTTCTCATTCAAGTCCCCATTCTCCCTCTCCTCAAGACTCCAGTCACCCTGCTTCGTCTCCCAGGGGCAACTCTTCTTCTTCATCCTCTCTTCCCCTCCTCCCATGATTCCATATACTCCAATCTTATTTTTCTTAATTCTAGACCACTTAAAATTTCAGTTCCACCACCACCACAAGCACATGTTCTCAATCCATGAAGTCAGACATCTACCTCTACCATTTCAAGGCAGTAACCCCTCTACCACCTGTAAATAGAGTGCTCAGTTCTTCACCTCCACATACTTCCATCCTCTGACAGCAGTTGTTCACTATGAGTCAACGTTCCAAGCAACAGCCAATGTTGGGCTTTGCTGGAAAGGCAGAAAAAAAATCTGATTAAAATTAACATAGCCTCACATCTTTGTCTCCCAGCTCCAGGTTAACAGCTACAGCCTCATTTTTTTCTCACTGTTTCCTTTGACACTAATGAGTTGGTATTTCAGACGGCATAACAGCAACCGAGCATTTATGCAATGAAATAATTGCTGAAGCAAGTCAAGAACATGAACCAATGCAGTTTCTGAAGGGATCAAGTTCCATTCTTCCATGATTCAGTGTTAAGTACATCTTAAGTGCTCACCTCATTTGAAAATAAAATTGGTGTACTGTGCTTTTAAAATCAGGGTTATGAAATCAAACCTTTTTGATGTGTTATTTTACTTGGAAACTGGCTCCACCAAAATTGAGGAGAAAATCACCAGACGACTTTGTTCTTTTCCCTTGGCAGTGATGTACCTTTGTTGGGAAGGCTGCCTTCAACCAGCGCACTCCCAAAATAAACCAGTACTTTAATCAGCAACATTTCCTGTCGTCCTAACTCTTTTTCTTTATTCAACAGGAAGAATTTTCTCATGCCTTGACTATATCAGCTGCATAAGCTGAGAACGTATGTAGATACAGAACAAGTGTTATATAGTTACGTACATAACCAGTTATATGTGAATATATAATTTATGGATTTGGCAATCCATAATGATAATGAAGGACCAGAAAATCGATTCCATAAATAATAGTGGTCAAAAGAGGGAGGAGTACATAGATCATTAAAATCACATGCGCATACAAAATACTGGCCTCTGTTTTCCAGTTCTCTAAATATATTAGGAATCTAAGTACCTAAGTGTTTTTTTAATATATATATATATATATATACACACACACACACACACACACACACATACACACAAACAAGAGCTAGCCTATTCCCTGTATTGGGCATTGTAACTTAGAAAGAATATATTGGTTTTTTTAAGAGGGTGGAGCTGGTTTACCAAAATGAGGCTTGTACTCCAAGAAGCAAATAATGAATTAGTAATTAAGAAGACTAGGTTGCATTCCCTGAAATCTAGGCTAAGGATTAATATGAACTGATCCAGTAAGTATGCTGATTGAGATATCCAAGACAAAGAACCATGGTCTAAAAATTAAAACTAAGTTTCAATTGGTGGCGAAAGTTTGAAATTATCTCCCATAAATGACAATTATTGCTAAGTCAGTTGTTCATTACAAATCTGTGACTGACAGAAGTTTTCTTAAGCCAAGGTGTTAAGGGATATGCTTCAGTGGTAGGTATTTGCAGTTTGATAACAGATAACAGTTAGATTTCAGCATGAAAATGAGAAACAGAAACCCAAAGGATACCACGTGATTTAGAATAAGTATGCTGGAAATACTCATTTCATTTCAGATCTCAGGTGACTAAAGCATTCTGCTTTTGGATTTTTCACAATTTTGGAATTATTGTTAGTGCTAAAAGTAAGGTACTGACATGTCTCATCATTCCAATAATGTGGATATTTGTTCTGTTGCTCTAAGCTATTTGTTGTCATTTTTCTATGCTGTTCAAAAATGACAAGACACGTCAGTACTGTTTTGATTAAGCAACGATTTCATGATGCAAACTGTTTTCCTAAGCATGCTATAAAAAGCAGTTTTTTATTTATTTGCAGCACTAAGGCCAAAAATTTGAACATGAGATAATTTATGCTTTCAGATCATGCTTTAGGTCTCGGCCTGAAACGTCGACTGTACCTCTTCCTAGAGATGCTGTCTGGCCTGCTGCGTTCACCAGCAACTTTGATGTGTGTTGCTTGAATTTCCAGCATCTGCAGAATTCCTGTTGTTTGCGAATAAATAATAGTTTTGTTTTCATAAGAAGGGTAATTGGAAAGAGAGTTGTGTACATACATCTATTGATGCTTCTGGACACATCTTCAGTGATGTTCCTGGAATCATCGGGTGTTTCGGGTCTTTCAACATCATACAACCTCCTCCAGGTGACCCAGCCGGGGCTGATCAGACCCCAGCTTGTGTCCAGATGGCTAGCTACTTATGACTCCATGGTTCCCCTCTTTTGAACCACAGCCATCTTGAGGCCCTCTCTGCCGCATCGGTGGTATTCCGGATCGCTCTCCTCTTCCTCTCTCCCTCGAAGCCCAAAATGCTGAAGGCTCTAACTAAAGAATGGGCTACGAATCCCCTACAACCAACCTCCAATGGGAGACACCTCACTCTCCATCCAGCCTGCTGACAGTTGCTGACCAGTCCTGCGTACTTGGAGAGCTTCCTTTCAAAGGCCTCCTCCAAGCTATCTTCCCATGGGACTGTCAGCTCCAGCAGCATCACTTGCTTAGTAGACTCAGACACTAGGACAATGTCTGGTCGCAGGGTGGTGGCTGCGATATGGTTGGCGAATTTCAGCTGCCCTTCGAGGTCCACCAAAAGCTGCCAGTCCCTTGAAGAGGTCAGAATGCCTGCAGATGTTCTTTTGCAGGTATTGGCTGCTCCCCAGCTCTGACAAAGGCAATGGTCTGCTTGGAGGGTCGGGACCACTTCGCCCACTCAACTCCTGCGCTGACGGCTTCAGCGCTGGTCTTCAGGACCTAATCATGCCTCCACCTGTACCGTCTCTCACCAAGTGCCCTTGCACAGCCGCTGAGGATGTGCTCCAGGGTTCCTCGCTTGGAGCACAGTGGGCACGCAGATGACTCTGCCTTGCCCCATGTGTGCAGGTTTGATGGGCTTGGAAGCACATCGTACACTGCCTGGATGAGAAATTGGATGCGGTGTGGTTCGGCTTTCCAAACATCAGCCCAGGTCACTTTCCTCTCAACCGCATTCTCCCATCTTGTCCAAGCTCCCTGTTGCTTCATTCCCACCGCCTTGCAGGCTCTCATCTCCTCCACTACTGCTCTCACCTCCTCCTGAACTAGATGACGCCTTTCCTTCCCTCTGGTGTCCATTTGGGGAGTTGGAAAGGATCCTAGCCCAGCTCGGCCTCGTGTGACCACTCCCACCAGCCTCCTGTGACGCAGCCTTGCCTCTGCCTCCTGAACAGCTTCCTCTGCCCTCCACTTCCTGCCAGTACTTACTTGGGTCCCTGCTCTAGCCACCTTCGGGTCACTTGAGTCCCTATACTGTAGCACTTCTCTGGCTCTTGTTACCTTGAATTCTTCCTCCAAGGATTTGAAGGGTAGTTGCAGTTTGTTGTGGTGTCCATAGAGTGCGATGCTGCTCAGGCTCTTTGGCAGCCCCAGCCATCTCCTGAGGTGGTTGCTAACCCTCCTCTCTAAGGTTTCGACTGTCAAGATCGGAACTGCATAGACGAGGAGGGGCCACAGGATTCTGGGAAGAATGCCATGCTGATACACCCAGGCTTTAACCTTCCCAGGTAGGCCAGACTTGTCCACAGATTTCAGCCAGCCATCCAACTCGGTGCAGGTTGCCTGAATGGATGTTGTGTCCCTTAAAGAGCTGTCAAAAACTTTGCCTAAGCTCCTTACTGGCTTTTCTGTGATGGTTGGGATGGCTGTGCCTGCGATGCTGAACCGGAACTTGTTCTCCACCTTCCCTTTCCTCAGCACCATCGATCTTGATTTGGCAGGTTTGAAACGCATCCGGGCCCACTCCACCAGCTTTTCAAGCCCTTGCAGAATCCTCCGGCAGCCTGGGACTGATTCTGTGGTGACTGTGAGGTCATCCACGAATGCCCTGAATGGTGGTTGCCGTTGAGCGGAATTCATTCTGGGCCCTCTGGACTCTGGTTCAGCAGACTTAGTGAGCATGTTCATGGCTAGGGAGAACAGTGTCACTGAGATAGTGCACCCTGTGATGATGCCGACCTCCACCTTGTGCCAGGTTGATGTAATTGCTCCTGAAGAGACCATCATCCTGAAGTTGCTGTAATGATTAGCGATAAGGTCTCTGATTCTGCTGGGGACGTGATATTTGGTCAGCGTGAGCTGCACCAGCTTGTGCGGGATGGAACCATATGCATTTGCCAGGCCGAGCCACAACACTGACAGGTTGCCCTTGCTCTCTCGCGCCTCCCTAATGAACTGTGTCACCACACCGATGTGCTCCAGACAGCCCGGCATCCCTGAAGTGCCACCCTTCTGGACTGATGTATCAATATCGGTGTTCTTTGCTAGGTAGGTGCACCATCAGTGGGAAACTGCACTGAAGAAGATCTTCACCTCGACACACAGCAGGGAGATGATGCGAAACTGATCTATCTGGGTGGCATTTTCCTCCTTTGGGATCCACACCCCTTCAGTCACTCTCCACTGCTCTGGGAGAGAAAATCCATGAAAATTCTCACTGAATGTGGGGTGTGGAAAGCACCAAAGGAGAAGGAAATTTCTCATCAATTAGATGAGTTTTTAAAGAGGAAGGAGATGGGAACTTTACAGGAGATTTGACCCAGAGGCAGAAGCAGCAGAGAACTGATAGACTATATACTTGTTATTGAAACTCCTATTTTGGATGACAATAAAATATTTTAAAATTCCTGCACCTTTCTGCAATATACTTAAAATAGACTTTTCACAGTCATTCCCAAATTAAAAGTTTTGATGATAACATGACCAGTTCACTCAAAAGCAATGCATTGTTAAGATCTTATAATAAATTAGATGAAATATTTATTGCTTGTAGATTTTGAAATTTAGATCACTCAATTATAAAGTGTGTTCTGACTTTATTGTCAGGTCTATGGAATTGTTGATAATCAGCTCATCATTGTGCAATACAAGTTTTTTTTATTTCTGGTATGATGCACATCAGCAGAAGTACTGCTGTCTGCTAACATTATTTTTCATAATTATTTCACAATGACCTGCAATGTACTTTGGAGACCTATTCACCAGATGTTGAGATAACTCACTGTGAGAAACAAATGTCGCATCATCTTCCATAACCAGACAAATCTTTCTCTTACCTCCCTTTCAAAATTTTGAAGGATTATGTCTTTTGTGACTCTGTGGGCTGCTCTTCCATCTCCACCTTTCCTTCTGACACACTCCTCCTGTAACCACAGGAAATGCAGCATTTGCTCTTTTACCTCACCCCTTCCCACCAACAAAGAAACTGCAGAATCATTTCATCATCTACCTATTGCATTCAAACTCACAATATCTCCTCTGTCATGGAGAAACCAAACATAAGACCACAAGACATAAGAGCCAAATTAGGCCATTTGGTCCTTCGAGTCTGTTCCATCATTCAATCATGGCTGATCCCTTTTTCATCTCCTCAGCCTCACTCCCTGGCCTTCTCCCTGTAACCTTTGAAGCCATGTCCAATCAAGAAACTATCAAGCTTAGCCTTAAATACGCCCAATGATCTGGCCTCCACAGCTGCCTGTGGTAACGAATTCAACAAATTCACCACGCCCTGGTTGAAGAAATTTCTCTGCATCTCTGTTTTGAAAGGGTGCCCCTCTTCCCTGAGGCTGTGCCGTCTTGTCCTACACTCCACCAGCATGGGAAACATCCTTTCCACACCTACTCTGTCTAGACCTTTCAACATTCGAAAGGTTTCAATCAGATTCCCCCTCATCCTTCTGAATTCCAGCGGATACAGACCCAGAGTCCTCAAATGTTCCTCGTATGATAACCCTTTCATTACTGAAATCATCCTTGTGAACCTCCTCTAGATCCCCTCTCCAATGCCAGCACATCTTATCTAAGATGAGGGCCCCAAAACTGTTCACAATCTCAGGGTGAGGCCTCAGCATCACATCTCTGCTCTTCTATTCTAGACCTCTTGAAATGAATGCTAAAGTGGCATTTGCCTTCCTCACCACTGATTCTACCTGCAAGTTAACCTTTAGGGTATTCTGCACAAGGACTCCCAAGTCCCTTTGCATCTCAGATTTTTGAATTTCTTCCCATTTAGAAGATAGTCCACACATTTATTTCTACTACCAAAGTGCATGACCATGCATTTTCCAACATTGTATTTGATTTGCCTCTCTCTGGCCCATTCTCCTAATCTGTCCAAGTTCTTCTGCAGCCTCCCTGTTTCCTCAACACTACCTGACCCTCCACCAATCCTTGTATCATCTGCAAACTTGGCAACAAAGCCATCTATTCCATCATCTTAATCATTGATATATAGCATAAAAAGAAGCGGTCCCAACACCGACCCCCGCGGAACACCACTAGTCACTGGCAGCCATCCAGAAAAGGACCCTTTTATTCCCACTCTCTGCCTCCTACCAATTAACCAATGCTTTAACCATTCCAGTACCTTTCCTGTAATACCATGGGCTCTTAACTTGGTAAGCAGCCTCATGTGTGGCACTTTGTCAAAAGCCTTCTGAAAGTCCAAATATACAGCATCCACTGCATCCCCTTTATCTATCCTACTTGTAATCTCCTCAAAGAACTCCAACAGGTTCATCAGGCAAGTTTTTCCCTTAAGGAAACCATGCTGACTTTGTCCTATCTTATGCTTGTCACCAAGTACTCCATCACCTCATCCTTAACAATTGACCCCAACACCTTACCAACCACTGATGTCAGGGTAACCAAGTCAATAATTTTCTTTCAGCTGCCTTCCTCCTTTCTTAAAGAGTGGAGTGACATTTCCAATTTTCCAGTCCTCCAGCACCATGCCCGAGTCCGATGATTTTTGAATGATCATTACTAATGCCTCCACAATCTCTACCGCTACCTCTTTCAGAACCCTAGGGTGCAGTTCATTTGGTCAGGCTGACTTATGTACCCTTATGAGCACCTTCTCCCCCTTGTAATAATAATAGCACTCACTTCTCTTCCCTTACACCCTTCAACATCTGGGCACACTGCCAGTGTCTTCAAGAGTGAAAACTGAAGCAAAATACTCATTTAGTTCATCTGCCATCTCCTTGTCCCCGGCTATTATTTCTCTGGCCTCATTTTCTAGCAGTCTACTCTCATCTCGCTTTTATTTTTTACAAACTTGAAAAAGCTTTTACTATCCACTTTGATATTGCTTGCTAGCTTGCATTCATATTTCATCTTTTCCCTCCTAATGATTCTTTCAGTTGCTCTCTGTAGGATTTTAAAAGCTTCCCAATCTTCTATCTTCCTGTTAATTTTTGCTTTGTTGTATGCCCTCTCTTTTGCTTTTACATTAGCTTTGATTTCCCTTGTCAGCCACAGTAGTACTATTTTTCCATTTGAGTATTTTTTTTGCTTTTGGAATACATCTATCCTGTACCTTCCTCATTTTTCCCCAGATACTCACGCCATTGCTGGCTGCTGTCATCCCTGCCAGCATCTCCTTCCAATTTACTTTGTCCAACTCCTCTCTCATACCACTACAATTTCTTTACTCCACTGAAATACTCCTATGTCAGACTTTACTTTCTCCCCATCAAATTTTAAATGAACTCAGTCTTATTGTAATCACTAACTCCTACAGGTTCTCTTACCTTAAGCTCCCTAATCACCTCCAGTTCATTACATAACCACCAATCCAGTATAGCTGATTCTCTGGCGGGCTCAATGACAAACTGCTCTAAAAAGCCATCTCGTACGCATTCAACAAACTCACTCTCTTGAGATCCATTTCCAGTCTGATTTTCCAAATTGACCTGCTAGTTGAAATCTCCCATGACTATCATAACATTGCCCTTTTGACACGCCTTTTCTATTTCACATTGTAATCTATGGTCCACATCCCAGCTACTGTTGGGAGGTGTGTATATATCTGCCATCAGGGTCCTTTTACCCTTGCAGTTTCTTCACTCAACCCACAAGGATTCAACATTTTCTGATCCTATGTCACATCTTTCCATTGATTTGATGCGGCACTACGCCAAAAGATTCTATTCAGCCTGTGGTGACTTCCTGACATTTTCATTGCCTCTCCTTTTCATTTTTTCATCTACTTCCACTCTATTATATCTGCAGCTTCTCTGTTGCAGCCTAGACTGTGCCAATGGGGCCAGATACAAGCCAGAGGGATCCAGCCTCATCTTCCAGCATAGAGCAGGTGTTAACATTCAAAATATTTCAGATTGCTGAACCCACTGACAGTACTGCCTGACTCACTGAGTTCCTTCAGAAATTTGATTATTGTTGCAGATTCCAGCATCTGCAGTCTCTTGTGCAGACAATTTCAGATAAGTTGCTTGTTTTGTCTATGTCAAAACTGGCCAGTTCTGTTTCTAAGATTAATAATAATTTAATTTACGCCCATTTTCTCTTCTGCAGAACGCTGTCAGTTGTACCAAGATAGTCAGATTATGAATTTGTACACTTTTCTTTCTATCCAACAATTCCCAATAATAAATATAAAACAGCAGAAGTTCATATGCTGACTACATGGTACACCTGAAGATTAGGAAAAATGCTAGAGTGTTAGAAACTTCATGTTGGTACTATTCTTTCATTTATTGAGGATGGCATATCATCCAAAGACAACATTATACCATGAGTGACTGCATAACAGTCTTAAAGAATATCCTTAAATAAATCTACAAAACACAAACATTATATATATTAACAGGGAAATTTCATTAATGATTTATTCTATCATCTTGCATCTGCTATGATACTTGTTATCAATTAAATTTCCATAGAAAACTTGTTGATGAGAATGCAAGCAAGAGTTATCACATATTTAATTTAGAGAACATCAAGGAAAGCATGCTAGCTTTAATAAAAAATAAAGTTGGTGTGGTTTAATTTGTTATTTTGATTTTCTCCACAACTACACAGTAGGTCTTGGAACTGATAACATGAATCAAATTCTCCATTCATTTTGTTTACCTCTATGCTTAAATCATGTCCAGCAGATAGAATTCACGTCCCTTACCTCTGAACTCTTGATGGAGGAGCAAACACCCCATGCTTTGGTTGACAGGTGAAATATTGCACGCCCCCTACAGAGCCATTGTTTCTGCCATTTGGTTTATCCAACTCAATCCCATACCAATAACCTACGAAATGACACAGGTAAGAATTGCACAACATTAGTAACACAATTTAAGCTACACACTCATCCTGAATCAAATACTCAAGGGTGATATTTGACTCTCATTAAATGGCTGCAATTTCTCAATTTTGGGAACCCAATCCAAAACTATACATGTAAGCTGCAAGCTGCAAGACAGATCAGAGGAGTTTTCAGTTACCCTTAATGGCTGCCTAAAGCAGTAAGGCCCTTTTATTAATGGGGGTGGTTGATGCCTGTTTTACCCCAAGCAAGGAAACAGAATAGTGATGAATGGAATAGAAGCCAGAGTAATTCTCTATAACACTTGCAAATGTAAAATAAAACTATTGTGGAGTCAAGCCAGCAACACCATAATGTCTAACTCACACTATTCAGAATTCAGAATTCTGAATCAGAATCAGAATCAGGTTTATTATCACTGGCATGTGACATGAAATTTGTTAACTTAGCAGCAGCAGTTCAATGCAATATAATCTAGCAGAGAGAGAAAAAATAATAAGTAAAATAAAACATAATAATAAATAAACAATAAGTCAACAGAATTTCAGCATTAAAGTACAAACTTAACCAAATACTCTCAGAAAGGATGTGCAGAGCCTTTATGTTTACAAAACAGAGTTTCTTTGAATTTGGTGATAGACCGCACAAATTGCTGGCAAGACAGCTACGCAAATTGGAAAATGATCGGGCCATTCATAAAATTAAATCAGACTTGGGCGCTCCGTTGATGTCACAAAAAGATATTAATCAAAGATTCCGTCAGAATTATGAAAAATTATATGCATCTCAATCTAATGTACTGACGGGGAGCGTGCATACATGTCTGGACATTTGTAGGCTACCTTCACTCAATCTGATGGAATGTCAGGCTTTGGAAGGAGAGATCATAAATGACTAAATAGTAAGAACAATAAGATCCCTGAAAAATGACAAGAACCCAGGTTCGGATGGAATAGGTAATGAGTTTTATAAGAAGTTTAGTGACTTATTAGCACCTTATATGGTAAGGATGTATAGAAAGTCGTTTGAAACTGGCAGGTTACCCCAAACCCTGAATGAGGCTATTATCATGCTTATTTCAAGGAAGAACAAAGTCCCAGAGGAGGTAGGATCTTATAGGCCGATTTCACTGCGAAATTCTGATCAGAAAATTTTGGCTAAAATGCTGGAAAGGAGACTCAATCAGCAGATAAATAAATTGGTACACTCAGATCAAACAGGGTTTATCCCTAAGAGGAATTCTTTCCATAACATCAGGCACCTTCTTTATATAATGTATTCCCCAAGACATCCTAAGGAAGATCTTATAATATTAAGTTTAGATGCTGAGAAAGCATTCGACCAAGTGGAATGGCAATACCCCTACGAGGTTTTGAAAAAATTTGGAATGGGAGACAAATTTATAACTTGGATTAAGCTACTGTACGGTAACCCTAGTGCTAAAATTCTAACTAATCAGACCCTCTCGGAACCATTCAGTTTGCACAGGGGCACAAGACAGGGCTATGTATTAAGTCCCTTATTGTTTGCATTGGCCCTGGAACCACTGGCGGAGACTATACGTTCTCACCACGAAATTTATGGGTACAATACAAAATATACTATCAACAAAATTTCCCTTTTTGCGGATGATGTTTTGTTGTTTGTAACGAAACCATATATTACTATTCCAGTTTTGCTGGAAATAGTCAATTTATTTGGCACTTTCTCAGGGTATAAAATTAACTGGGGGAAAAATGAATTATTCACGGTCTGAGTAGAAGAACAGGAGGGGCTTACACAATTTCCATTCAAAATAACCCCTGAGGAGTTTACTTACCTTGGAATTGTAATAACCAAAAAGTATAGTTCTCTATTTGAAGCAAATTTTATCCCTCTAATTGAAAATACTAAAAAGAAAATAGAATTTTGGAAGACACTCTCAATTACTTTAGTGGGTAGAGTAAATGCAGTCAAGACGATCTTTCTTCCCCAACTGCTCTATCTATTTCAGAACCTGCCCCTCTATCTTACCAAAACCTTTTTTAAAGGATTAGATTCGATAATTCTACCTTTTATATGGAATTATAAAGCCCATCGAATTAGGAAAGAATATCTCTGCAAGAATAAGACTAGTGGGGGGGCTGGCACTACCCAACTTTTTTTTTATTACTGGGCTGCTAACGTTAGCCATATAGCATACTGGATAGATGATACAGTTGCACTTCCCAGATGGTTGGAGATGGACCGTGAGGATTGCCTACCATATTCCATAGGGGCAATCATTATGTCCCCTATTCAGTTAAATAAAGCCTGTTACAGAGGCAATCCCATTATCCATAGCACCATACAGATGTGGAGACAAATGGGGAAGCATTTGAAACTCAGAACATTATCTTTTCTTGTACCTATATCTGCAAACCCCTCTTTTCTCCCCTCGCGTACAGATGGGGCTTTTGATGCATGGCGTAATTAGGGATTCACAGCATTGAGACTTAGACATACAGGGGATTTTTGCGTCATTTCAGCAGCTCCAGGACAAATTCAGATTGCAAAAGATTTTTTTTTTCAGGTATCCCCAGCTAAGACACTATACAAGATCACATCTTTCTGGTTTTGAGACAGCAGAACCTGATAAATTAGATAATCATTTAAGACCACGTTTAGGGACAGAACAGATTATTGCATATCTGTATGATGCCATACAAAACAAGTGTCATACAACAATGGATAATATTAAAAAAAGAATGGGAAAATGAGTTGGGTACAGAGATAGAGGAGGTTATATGGAAAGAGGCTTTGGAGTATATTAACTCCTGTTCCATCAATGCCAGGCATTGTTTAATACAATTTAAAATCCTAGATAGACTACATTATTCAAAAGTAAGGATTCATAAAATATTCCCAGAGGTGTCCCCAATGTGTGAGAAATGCAAGTCCTCAGAGGCATATTTGTTACATAGTTATGCTTTATATCCCACGATACAAGAGTATTGGAAGCAAATATTTGGAGTCCTATCCAAGGTACTAAAGGTTCAGATAATACCAGACCCCATTATAATAATATTTGTAACTTCTGCGAGGTCAAATAAATTCCAGGCTACCCAGCAACAACTCCTGACCTATGACATACTTAATGAAAAGAAACTCATACTGATGTTCTGGAAAAAGGAGGAAACTCCATCACTCAGACAATGGCTGGCTGCATTAATGGATAATCTGCATCTTGAGAGGATAAGACACTTTATCAAGGACAGACTCAAGGAATTTGAAAAAATCTGGCAACCATTACTGTTGTATTTAGAAGAGACCGACAACTGAACTAAGTGTGGGGGGGTGGTAGGACCTAAACAGCACATATAGGAGAGGTGAGGGGAGGGCTGGGAAGGGGAAAGGAGATGGGGTGGTAGGGTTTCCTTTGCCTTTTGCTTGTTTACTATACATACATTCATTTGACTTTCATTATGTTGTTATGAGAAAGAAAAGAAAAAAGAAGCATTATACTTTAGGACATTGTCAGTTGTGGTTAAGCTGATGTTGCTTCACAATAAAAACATTTCAAAACACTGGAAAAAAAATAAACAAGTAAATCAATTACATATATTGAATAGATTATTAAAAAATGTGCAAAATCAGAAATACTGTATATTAAAAAAGTGAGGTAGTGTTCAAAGCTTCGAAGACGGAAGGAGAAGAAGCTATTCCTATCATCGTCACACCATCCATTGTACCCTACCCTGACCTCTAAGTTTAAATTTTGGGCCTCAGCTGGCACGGCAAATGTTGTGATAATACTCATCTTACTATCTCTAAAGCTGTCACCATTACAATATTTTTCCAAGATACCTGGCGATCTGGACTCCTCTGACTTGCGTGTTTTAAGTTTCCTGAATTCAATTACCACATCTTCAACTACAAAGGTTCCAAACTCTGAAACTCCCTTCCTACACCTTCAGAGTAGTCTCTCAATCTTCTTTTAAGGCTCTATAAAATCTAACTATTTGATTAAGCTTTTAGTGGTCTAATAAATCCTCATGTGGTTAAATATCAATTTTTTAAATTATTCTTTATATGATGGGGCTTGCAGTGTTTTCCATATTAAAGATGGCATGGAAACCCAAGTTGTGTTGTTATTGTTTCCATACAAATGATTATTCTTGGAGTATTTTCTGTATTTTGAGGATTCTAATGATTCCCTATTTATCAGTATTTAAAACTACTGATAGTAGAAAGTAAAAATAATGTTGCTGTTTTTACTTAATTTTTGTGCTTAAAGAAAATATCCAGCCCCTATATGCGATGGCATTTAAAAAGTAGAAAGGTAATATTAAACACAAATACAGTGGTATGCAAAAGTTTGGGCACCGCTGGTCAAAATTTCTGTTACTGTGAATATCTAAGCGAGTAAAAGATGACCTGATTTCCAAAAGGCATAAAGTTAAAGATGACACATTTCTTTAATATTTTAAGCAAGATTACTTTTTTATTTCCATCTTTTACAGTTTCAAAATAACAAAATAGGAAAATGGTCTGAAGCAAAAGTTTGGGTACCCTGCAAGGTCGGTACTTAGTAACACCACCTTTGGAAAGTATCACAGCTTGTAAACGCTTTCTGTAGTCAACTAAAAGTTTTTCAATTCTTATTTGGGGAATTGTCACCCATTATTCCTTGCAAAAGGCTTCTAGTTCTGTGAGATTCTTGGGCCATCTTGAACGCACTGCTCTTTTGAGGTCTATCCACAGATTATCGATGATGTTTAGTTCAGGGGACTGTGAGGGCCATGGCAAAACCTTCAGCTTGCGCTTCTTGAGGTAGTCCATTGTGGATTTTGAGGTGTGTTTAGGATCATTATCCTGTTGTAGAAGCCATCCTCTTTTCATCTTCAGCTTTTTTACAGACAGTGTGATGTTTGCTTCCAGAATTTGCCGGAATTGAATTCATTCTTCCCTCTACTAGTGAAATGTTCCCCGCGCCACTGGCTGCAACACAAGCCCAAAGCATGATCAATCCACCCCCATGTTTAACAGTTGGAGAGGTGTTCTTTTCATGAAATTTTGCACCCCTTTTTCTCCGAACATACCTTTGCTCATTGCGGTCAAAAAGTTCTATTTTAACTTCATCAGTCCACAGGACTTGTTTCCAAAATGAATCAGCCTTGCTTAGATGTTCCTTTGCAAACTTCTGATGATAAATTTTGTGGTGAGGATGCAGGAAAGGTTTTCTTCTGATGACTGTCCCATGAAGGTCATATGTGTGCAAGTGTCGCTGCACAGTAGAACAGTGCACCGCCACTCCAGAATCTGCTAAATCTTCCTGAAGGTCTTTTGTAATCAAACGGGAGTTTTGATTTGCCTTTCTAGCAATTTTACAAACAGTTCTCTCGGAAAGTTTTCTGGGTCTTCCAGATCTCAACTTGACCTCCACCGTCCCTGTTAACTGCCATTTCTTAATTACATTACGAACTGAGGAAACGGCTACCTGAAAACACTTTGCTATCTTCTTATAGCCTTCTCTTGCTTTGTGGGCATCATTTATTTTAATTTTCAGAGTGCTAGGCAGCTGCTTAGAGGAGCCCATGGCTGCTGATTGTTGGGACAAGGTTTGAGGAGTCAGGGTATTTATAAAGCTTTGAAATTTGCATCACCTGGCCTTTCCTAACGATGACTGTAAACAAGCCATAGCCCTAACAAGCTAATTAAGGTCTGAGACCTTGGTAAAAGTTATCTGAGAGCTCAAATTTCTTGGGGTCCCCAAACTTTTGCATGGTGCTCCTTTCCTTTTTTCACTCTAAAATTGTACAAGACAAAAAAAAACACTAATCTTGCTTAAGATGTTGAAAAGAATGTTTCATCTGTAAATTCATGACTTTTGGTGACCAGTTCATCTTCCACTCACTCAACTATTCACAGTAGAAGAAATTTTGACCAGGGGTGCCCAAACCTTTGCATGCCACTGTATTTTCCTGTATCTTTTTAATTTCTATATGACTAAATATAATTAAAATTATCACAATACTATTAAGCATCTCTGAAGATTGGTTTAACCCAGTTCATTCCTCACTGGGAGACCATAGACTTTGCAGATCGGAAATAACCTTGCACTCAATGGCAGTAAGACCAAAGAATTGCTTGTGAACTTCAGGAAGGGTAAAATAAGGGAACACACACAAGTCCATATCGAGGGATGAAAAGTGAAAAGGGTGTACAGTTTCAAGTTTCTGGGTGCCAACAGTCTAAAAGAATGGGCATAGAAGAGGCAGATGGAATACAGTGTAGAAAAGTATATTGTCACACACTTTAGAAGAAGGAATAAAGGCATAGAATTGTGAGTGAAAAATCAAAAATTAGGAGATGTACAGGGACTTGGGAGTCCTTGTGCAGGATTCCCTAAAGGTTAACTTGCAGATTGAGTCAGTGATAAGGAAGGCAAATTCAATGTTAGCAGTTATTTCCAAAGGACAATTATATTAGAGCAAGGATGTGATGCTAAAGGTTTATAAGATATTGGTCAGACTGCACTTAGAGTATTGTGAGCAGTTTTGGTCCAATTATCTAAAAGACGTACTGGCATTGGAGAGGGCCCAGAGGAGGTTCACTAGAATTAAACCAGAAATGAAAGGGTTAATATACTAGGAGCATTTGATGGCTCTGGGCCTGTACCTACTGGAATTTAGAAGAATGAGTCGTTCCTCACTCAACGATTGAGGAACAGCTTCTTCCCGTCTGACATCAGATTTCCGAATGGACATTGAACCCATGAACACTACCTCACACTTTTGCAGTACATATTTAACTATATATCTACATACATACACACATGCAGCATATTTTCTGTAATGCACAGTTTTTTATTATTATGTACTGGAATGTACCGCTGCTTCAAATTTCACAACATATGCCGGTGATATTAAATCTGATTCTGATACTATTGATTCTAATGGGGGAAATTTCATTGAAATCTATTGAATGTTGAAAGGTCTAGATAGAGTGGATGTGGACAGGATATTTCCTATATTGGGTGAGTCTAGGACAACAGGGCACAGCCCCAGAATAGAGGAATGTCCATTTAGGACAAAGATTAGGAGGAATTTCTTTAGCCAGAGGGTGCTATTCTGTGTAATTCATTGTCACAGGTGGCTGTGATGGCCAGGTCATTGGGTGTATTTAACATAAAAACATAAAAAAACCTACAGCACAATACAGGCCCTTCAGCCCACAAAGCTGTGCCGAACATGTCCTTACCTGAGAAATTACCTAGGGTTACCTATAACCTTCTATTTTTCTGAGCCCCGTGTACTTTTCCAGGAGTCTCTTAAAAGACCCTATCATATCTGCCTCCACCACCGTCGTCGGCAGCCCATTCCACGCACTCACCACTCTCTGCGTAAAAAACTTACTCCTGACATCTCCTCTGTATCTACTTCCAAGCACCTTAAAACTGTATCCTCTCTGGGAAAAAGCCTCTGACTATCCACACAATCAATGCCTCTCATCATCTTATACACTTCTATCAGGTCACCTCTCATCCTCTGTCGCTCCAAGGCAAAAAGGCAGAGTTCACTCAACCTATTTTCATAAAGCATGCTCCCCAATCCAGGCAACATCCTTGTAGATCTCCTCTGCACCCTTTCTGTGGTTTCCACATCCTTCCTATAGTGAGGTGACCAGAACTGAGCACAGTTCTCCAAGTGGGGTCTGACCAGGGTCCTATATCGCTTCAACATTACCTCTCAGCTCCTAAGCTCAATCCCACGATTGATGAAGGCTAATACACCGTATGCCTTCTTAACCACAGAGTCTACCTGTGCAGCAGCTTTGAGTGTCCTGTGGACTCAGACCCCAAGATCCCTCTGACCCTCCACACTGCCAAGAGTCTTACCATTAACACCATGTTTTGCCATCATATTTGACCTACCAAAATGAACCACTTCACATTTATCTGGGTTGAACTCCATCTGCCACTCCTCAGCCCAGTTTTGCATCCTATCGATGTCCCGCTGTAACCTCTGACAGCCCTCCACACTATCCACAACACCTCCAACCTTTGTGTCATCAGCAAATTTATTAACCATCCCTCCACTTCTTCATTCAGGTCATTTATAAAAATCACTAAGAGTAGGGATCCCAGAACAGATCCCTGAGGCACACAACTGGTGACCGACCGCCATGCAGAATATGACCTGCCTACAATCACTCTTTGCCTTCTGTGGCAAGCCAGTTCCAGATCCACAAAGCAATGTCCTTTTGGATCCCATGCCTCCTTACTTTCTCAATAAGACTTGCATGGGGTACAGGTTCCCAAGTTGACAGGTTCTTGATTTGCAGGGCATGAACAGTTATGGGGAGACAGCAGAAGAGAGTTGAGAGGGAAAATGGATCAGCCATGATGAAATGACAGATCAGGCTCAATGGGCCAAATGCCTGACTCTGCTTCTGTCACTTATGGTCTAAAAGGAGTGATGGTTCTCACTGATAACTAGTGAGAAATAAGCAGTAAGAAATATTAGAAATGTTTTCTTCATTGGTGTTTCAAGCATTTATACTTGGAGGTGTCAGAAACAGCCAGAAGTGAAAATCAAACAATTTCACTACTTCGACACATTAGGAACTACAAAAATATTGAAGGTATCTAAAATCATATTGAATGTAACAGTGAAAATAATGATTTGGAGGATGTGACTTGTCAAAAGCATTGCATGAAGGCAGTCCATTATCTGCACAAGGTGTCTGTGCTGCTTTTGTTCATTTATATTCAATCAAAAGAACATGGCAGTGTACACTGGATGAATTCTTCCGCTGATAACTATTGGGAACTAACACACAGTTTTATAGAACTGTAGTAGTATTGGTAGTGTTCTCATTTGTACTGTTTTTCATTTAAATCCAAAATCTGTTACTCAGTTAAATGGTAGCTTGTCTTGTCCTTTTTATACCCTTTTAACTATTTCCATGAAACTTTGGCTAACTGGGGCATCCGTATAATTGGGCATATTGGTCCTAATGTATCTTAATTAACAAGAATCCACTGTGGTTGAATTAAGTTGTTATCTGATCTTGGCAATTTACTTGCAAACATTTTCTCACCATGCGAGGAGACAAACAATGCACTGGCAATTGTCTCCTCGCATACTGATGAAGCGTTTGCAAGAAATTTGCCAAGATCGGAGAAAAACTCAACCCAACCATCAACTCCCCAAGCTGTACATTTTCTGTATTATGTCCAGAATCCACTGTATTTTACACTTATTCTCATGGTAAATTATAATAGTACTCTTTTACTTCTGATGGCCGCCAGAAATTTGTCTTCACTATCAGTCTGACACAGGGAAAAATGTCGTGATGAACCTGTCTCAACTAATACTGATCACATTTTATCAAAGAAAATAAGTTCAGGCTGGAAGAATAGACGGAAAATTAGGTTACTCGCTTTTTTCCTTCTGTAACTAGAATCAAAGACATTCACTTGTATAGCATGCTTACAGACTTCAGGATTTTTCAAAGCCAATAAATAACTTATGAAATATAATTATTCTAGTAGTGTGTGGAAAAAAAAAACAATTTGCACAAATAATTCTTTTTGTACTATTAGATTAAATTATAAATGTTGGCTAGGAAATTAGATCTTCTCAAATGCTACCTTGATTTAGCATTTCATCCAGAAGTCAGACTATCCAGCACTGAAGAACCCCCTCAATACTACACTGGAGTGCCAATCTGCATATATGCTCAAATCCTGTAGCGCAACTTGAATACAACATCCAGCCCAGAAGGCAATTAATGGGCAATACTAACCAACAAGCAAATGGAATTAATATACTTGGGTAACATAAATGACTTCAATATGATGAACCGAAGGGCCCACTTGCATGTTATGTAATTCTCTGACTCCACTTCCCAAGTTAAAACCAACACTTCAGAAAAAATGTGACATAATTTTCCTAAAGAGATTTTATCAAAATGTTCAGTAACAATTATCTTTATTCAGTATTATTTCATATACACAGTAGCATAGCTACAATAGCAATGATCTCTGATACTAACTGATCTGCAGTGGTATGCAAAAGTTTGGGAACCCCTGGTCAAAATTTCTGTAACTGTGAATAGCTAAGCGAGTAAAAGATGACCTGATTTCCAAAAGGGATAAATTAAAGATGACACATTTCTTTAGTATTTTAAGCAAGATTACTTTTTTATTTCCATCTTTTACAGTTTCAAAATAACAAAAAAGGAAAATGGCCTGAAACAAAAGTTTGGGCACCCTACATGGTCAGTACTTAGTAACACCCCCTTTGGCAAGTATCACAGCTTGTAAACGCTTTCTGTAGTCAGCTAAGAGTCTTTCAATTCTTGTTTGGGGGATTGTCACCCATTATTCCTTGCAAAAGGCTTCTAGTTCTGTGAGATTCTTGGGCCATCTTGCATGCACTGCTCTTTTGAGGTCTATCCACAGATTCTCGATGATGTTTAGGTCAGGGGACTGTGAGGGCCATGGCAAAACCTTTAGCTTGCGCTTCTTGAGGTAGTCCATTGTGGATTTTGAGGTGTGTTTAGGATCATTATCCTGTTGTAGAAGCCATCCTCTTTTCATCTTCAGCTTTTTTACAGACGGTGTGATGTTTGCTTCCAGAATTTGCCGGAATTGAATTCATTCTTCCCTCTACCAGTGAAATGTTCCCCGCACCACTGGCTGCAACACAAGCCCAAAGCATGATCGATCCACCCCCATGTTTAACAGTTGGAAAGGTGTTCTTTTCATGAAATTCTGCACCCGTTTTTCCTCCAAACATACCTTTGCTCATTGCGGTCAAAAAGTTCTATTGTAACTTCATCAGTCCCCAGGACTTGTTTCCAAAATGCATCAGCCTTGCTTAGATACGTAAACACGAGGAATTCTGCAGATGCTGGAAATTCAAGCAACACACATCAAAGTTGCTGGTGAACGCAGCAGGCCAGGCAGCATCTCTAGGAAGAGGTACAGTTGACGTTTCGGGCCGAGACCCTTCATCAGGACTAACTGAAGGAAGAGCTAGTAAGAGATTTGAAAGTGGGAGGGGGAGGGGGAGATCCAAAATGATAGGAGAAGACAGGAGGGGGAGGGATGGAGCCAAGAGCTGGACAGGTGATTGGCAAAAGGGATATGAGAGGATCATGGGACAGGAGGACCAGGGAGAAGGAAAAGGGGGGGGGGAACCCAGAGAATGGGCAAGGGGTATAGTCAGAGGGACAGAGGGAGAAAAAGGAGAGAGAGAGAGAAAGAATGTGTGTGTATAAATAAATAACGGATGGGGCACGAGGGGGAGGTGGGGCATTAGCGGAAGTTAGAGAAGTCAGTGTTCATACCACCAGGTTGGAGGCTACCCAGACGGAATATAAGGTGTTGTTCCTCCAACCTGAGTGTGGCTTCATCTTGACAGTAGAGGAGGCCGTGGATAGACATATCAGAATGGGAATGGGATGTGGAATTAAAATGTGTGGCCACTGGGAGATCCTGCTTTTAATTCCACATCCCATTCCGATATGCCTATCGACGGCCTCCTCTACTGTCAAGATGAAGCCATACTCAAGTTGGAGGAACAACACCTTATATTCCGTCTGGGTAGCCTCCAACCTGATGGTATGAACATTGACTTCTCTAACTTCTGCTAATGCCCCACCTCCCCCTCATACCCCATCCGTTATTTATTTCTATACACACATTCTCATTCTCTCTCTCCCCCTCCCTCCCTCCGTCCCTCTGACTATACCCCTTGCTCATCCTCTGGGTTCCACCCCCCCACTTCCTTCCTTCTCCCTGGGCCTCCTGTCCCATGATCCTCTCATATCCCTTTTGCCAATTACCTGTCCAGCTCTTGGCTCCATCCCTCCCCCTCCTGTCTTCTCCTATCATTTTGGATCTCCCCCTCCCCCTCCCACTTTCAAATCTCTTACTAGCTCTTCCTTCAGTTATTCCTGACGAAGGGTCTCGGCCCGAAACATCGACTGTACCTCTTCCTAGAGATGCTGCCTGGCCTGCTGCGTTCACCAGCAACTTTGATGTGTGAGCCTTGCTTAGATGTTCCTTTGCAAACTTCTGATGCTAAATTTTGTGGTGAGAACGCAGGAAAGGTTTTCTTCTGATGACTCTCCCATGAAAGTCATATTTGTGCAGGTGTCACTGCAGTGTAGAACAGTGCATCACCACTCCAGTCTGCTAAATCTTCCTGAAGGTCTTTTGCAGTCAAACAGGGGTTTTGATTTGCCTTTCTAGCAATCCTACGAGCAGTTCTCTCGGAAAGTTTTCTTGGTCTTCCACATCTCAGCTTGACCTCCACCGTTCCTGTTAACTGCCATTTCTTAATTACATTACGAACTGAGGAAACTTCTACCTGAATACGCTTTGCTATCTTCTTATAGCCTTATCCTGCTTTGTGAGCATCATTTATTTTAATTTTCACAGTGCTAGGCAGCTGCTTAGAGGAGCCCATGGCTGCTGATTGTTGGGACAAAGTTTGAGGAGTGCCTTGCAAGCAGGCTTTTTCCACTGAGGCAAGGGGAGAAAAAAACCACAGGACATGGGTTAAGGGTGAGGGGGGAAAAGTTTAAAGCGAACATTAGGGGGGGCTTCTTCACACAGAGAGTGGTGGGAGTATGGAATGAGCTGCCAGACGAGGTGGTAAATGCGGGTTCTTTTTTAACATTTAAGAATAAATTGGACACATACATGGATGGGAGGTGTATGGAGGGATATGGTCCGTGTGCAGGTCAGTGGGACTAGGTAGAAAATGGTTCGGCACAGCCAAGAAGGGCCAAAGGGCCTGTTTCTGTGCTGTAGTTTCTATGGTTCTATGGTTCTATGGGGTCAGGGTATTTATAAAGCTTTGAAATTTGCATCACCTGGCCTTTCCTAACGATGACTGTAAACAAGCCATAGCCCTAACAAGCTAATTAAGGTCTGAGACCTTGGTAAAAGTTATCTGACAGCTCAAATCTCTTGGGGTCCCCAAACTTTTGCATGGTGCTCCTTTCCTTTTTTCACTCTAAAATTGTACAAGACAAAAAAAATACACTAATCTTGCTTAAGATGTTGAAAAGAATGTTTCATCTGTAAATTCATGACTTTTGGAGATCAGTTCATCTTCTACTCACTTAACTATTCACAGTAACAGAAATTTTGACCAGAAAAACCCAAACTTTTGCATGCCACAGTTTGAGGAAGTCCACTTACACCCAAACTCAGGTTACCACTACAACTTCAAACATCTTGTGATTGACACGTGACCATTAAAAGTTGTGACATAAACCACACAAATCTACTAAGTAATTGAAGCTTAAAGATCAAGGATCAACTTCATTCGCCACATACATTTACATGTAATAGGAATTTCCTGTGGTGTGTTGGTTAGGGCACACAGAATAAAGAATTATTTTAAAAAGTAAAGTTAGGGGCTGGCTGGTGGCACAATGACATCAGCGCCGGACCCGGAAGCGGAGGTTCCCGGGTTCAAAACCAGTCGGGTCCGCTCCCGAGTACGCCTTCCATCCGTGCCGTGTTGAGTGTCCAGATCGCAACTGGACCTCGTAAAATAAAAGGGAAAAATACTGCAAAAATATCTGTGTGAGGAGTGGGGTGCCACACAGTCTCTCTCTCGCTCTGTGCCTTGTAAAAGCTATTAAAAAGACATCATCGTGGACGCACGCACACGCGCACACGCACACGCACGCACACACGCGCAGATGCACAGACTTGCACGCACACAGGCACATGCAAAACAAAGTAAAGTTAGAGGTTAAAGTATGGATATGGAATAAAATACGTATAAATGGGGTGGCACGGTCGGACAGTGGTTAACACAACACTTTACTATACAGGCAACACAGGTTCAATTCCTGCCACTGCCTGTAAGGAGTTTGCATGCTCTCCCCATGACGCAGTGCTCTGATTTCCTCCCACAGTCCAAAGGCATACCAGTTGGTAGGTGAAATGGTCATTGTAAATTGTCCTGTGATTAGGCTTGGATTCAATCGGAAGATTGCTGAGGGGCATGGCTCAACAGGCAAGAAGGGCCTATTCTGCACAGTATCTCAATAAATTTTTTTAAAATTTAATATACATAAACACCAGAATGTATTTACAATGTAAACAGCATTATAAAAAGTTATTTAAGTGTTTATAGTGCAGAGATGGGAATAGTTCAACTTTAAATATTTTACCTGATGGGTATAGTAATATCCTCAATAGAAAAGGTTTTCATTTTGTTTTTCAATCAGCACCATCTGGTGTATAATATAGCTCATTATTCAGAAAGCTGCTACATTTCTTTACAATATACCAGTTCACTATAGCTTTGCTTCAATTAGATGCAATCTTACAGCTTGTAATTTTTAGGTTCAAGGATCTTACTAGAAAGTGAGCCTATAATCCAACCTGACACTTCAGCACTTTACTGATGGAGCACTGCATATTAAGCTTTCACTGAGATTTTAACTTGACGCTCAATGGAGGAAATGGATAAAGTTCCACTGCATAATTCAATGAAGTGCAGGCTAGTTCTTCCTGTTCCATTAGCTAGCATTTATCCCTCAACCAATTTTTGAATAATGGTGAGTTATTTAAATCCTTTTTATGGTATATGAACTTGTGTTTTGCTTGTCAAATTAATACATTTCTTTAATGGCAGCAAGGAAGTTTGGGATGTCTGAGGTCAAGAAATCCACAGTAAGTTAGAAAATTGTAAATGTTTCTAATCAAGAAGCTTGCACATTGAGTAAGCAACCAGAAGGTCACAAAGAACAGCCTAATGTCTACCTAAAGTCTACCTAAATTTATTTAGAATACTCACAAAATATGTCACTAATGTTATTTTACCATCAACAATTCAAGTGGAGATCATTACTGCTAATATAATAAGAACTAAAGTCAATGCTGTTATTAAGTTTCCTGACATCTGCCTAGTTATTCACACTGGACATTTTTGTAGATTCACATTATCAGCCTACAACCTGCCAGTTCTTATTTATTTCTCTCATGAAATGTGGGTCACTAGCAAGAGGTCATTCCTCATTACCATTAAGAAGATAGTGGAAGCATTCATTAATTCAGATATTCCCAGAGCTGTTAGGAACCTCGGCATATCCGTTGATATAGTTGAGGTTGCATACTTGGCCCTAAGTGTGTTTAGCAGATGGTGCACGGCGGCACTGATGATGGAAGAAACAAGTGTTTCTGATGGAGAATAGCATGTTAACCAAATGGGCTTGAGTACAAGTACCCCAGTGCTGCTGAGCTGCATTTATCCACAAAAATAAAGTAACTAATTACACACCTGGCTCATGATATAAGGATGGTGGAAAGACTTTGGAGACAGGAGGTGAAAGATTCTCTGCAGAACACCAAGCATCCAGCTAACACTGGACCATGTGTTATGTTTCCGGTCAATGCTAAGCCTGCAGCCTGCTGATAGTTGAAGAATTTAATAATGGTACAAATGACGACTACTGGTATTACTCATTTACAAGAGGTAGTTATTGACTGGCACTGAAGTGCCTTGAATATTACTTAACATTTATCACTACTAACTCTGTCCTTAATTATCCGTGAATGGAACAAGACAGGGAAATCTTCAGCCCTGTTTCACTGGGACTTACTTTTGCCACAATGCATTTTTTCACATATTCATGCCC
This sequence comes from Mobula hypostoma, assembly GCF_963921235.1. Taxonomy (NCBI): domain Eukaryota; kingdom Metazoa; phylum Chordata; class Chondrichthyes; order Myliobatiformes; family Myliobatidae; genus Mobula; species Mobula hypostoma. Next base: position 28,710,444 of record NC_086104.1, read on the forward strand.
AGTGCTCTCATGTCATTCCAACTGGTTACTTAGTTGCCATAGTACTGCTATTGAAATAAACCTATTATAAAGGTTTATAATTAATCCTACATATTAAGGGAGTAAATATTTTTGCAATTATTACAAATATAATGGGTTAAAACTGGACCATAGAACATCACAGATTTCTGAAAACAAATTATCACATAACTAAAAGTCAATAGTCAATTAACTTTATGGAATTGAAAGATTCTGAAAAAGATTGTTGCTTGCTTAGTCATTTATCTTGCTGTATTGTTCTATTTAAGCCATTCTTCAGCATTGGGGATGACATGCTTCTCCAGTTAGCTGGATTTTCAGGTGACCAATGAGGCAAATGTGGTAACATTGTGAGGGATTTTGCTCATTTAGGGAAGTGGACCAAAGATTTGCAAATGGATTTTTAATACAGATAAATGTAAAGTGATGCAGTTTGGAAAAAAAACTGAGTAATATGTATACTCTGAATGGTTGGGCATGAGGGAGTGTAATGGAACAGGAGGACCACGAAGTAGAAACCATAGAAAAACTACAGCACAGAAACAGGCCTTTTGGCCCTTCTTGGCTGTGCCGAACCATTTTCTGCGTAGTCCCACTGACCTGCACACAGACCATATCCCTCCATACACCTCCCATCCATGTATCTGTCCAATTTATTCTTAAATGTTAAAAAAGAACACGCATTTACCACCTCGTCTGGCAGCTCATTTCACACTCTCTGTCTGAAGAAGCTCCCCCCCCCCAGATCCCTTTAAACTTTTTCCCCTTCACCCTTAACCCATGTCCTCTGGTTTTTTTCTCCCCTTGCTTCAGTGGAAAAAGCCTGTTTGCATTCACTCTATCTATACCCATCATAATTTTATATACCTCTACCAAATCTCCCCTCATTCTTCTATGCTCCAGGGAATAAAGTCCTAACCTATTCAACCTTTCTCTGTAACTGAGTTTCTCAAGTCCCGGCAACATCCTTGTAAACCTTCTCTGCACTCTTTCAACTTTATTAATATCCTTCCTGTAATTTGGTGACCAAAACTGAACACAATACTCCAAATTCGGCCTCACCAATGCCTTATACAACCTAACCATAACATTCCAGCTTGTATACTCAATACTTTGATTAATAAAGGCCAATGTACCAAAATCTCTCTTTACGACCCTATCTACCTGTGACATCACTTTTAGGGAATTTTGTATCTGTATTCCCAGATCCCTCTGTTCTACTGCACTCCTCAGTGCCTTACCATTTACCCTGTATGTTCTACCCTGGTTTGTCTTTCCAACGTGCAATACCTCACACTTGTCTATATTAAACTCTATCTGCCATTTTTCAGCCCATTTTTCCAGCTGGTCCAAATCCCTCTGCAAGCTTTGAAAACCTTCCTCACTGTCCACTACACCTCCAATCTTTGTATCATCAGCAAATTTGCTGATCCAGTTTACCACATTATCATCCAGATCATTGATATAGATGACAAATAACAATGGACCCAGCACTGATCCCTGTGGCACACCACTAGTCACAAGCCTCCACTCTGAGAAACAATTCTCGACTACCGCTCTTTGGCTTCTTCCATTGAGCCAATGTCAAATCCAATTTACCACCTCTCCATGTATACCTAGTGACTGAATTTTCCTAACTAACCTCCCATGCGGGACCTTGTCAAAGGCCTTACTGAAGTCCATGTAGACAACATCCACTGCCTTCCCTTCATCCACTTTCCTGGTAACCTCCTCGAAAAACTCCAATAGATTGGTCAAACACGACCTGCCATGCACAAAGCCATGTTGACTCACCCTAATAAGTCCCTGTCTATCCAAATGTTTGTAAGATTCTGTCTCTTAGTACTCCCTCCAATAACTTACCCTCCACCGACATCAAACTTACCGGTCTATAATTTCCCAGATTACTTTTCCATCCTTTTTTGAACAAAGGAACAACATGAGCCACTCTCCAATCCTCTGGCACCTCACCCGTAGACACCGACATTTTAAGTATATCTGCTAGGGCCCCTGCAATTTCAACACTAGTCTCCTTCAAGGTCCAAGGGAATACCCTGTCAGGTCAATGATTTTTAAAATTTTTAAAATGCCTTAGAAACTGTTGAAATAACATAACTCCATAGAGTTGAAGTCAGAAATGTGGAATCATTATTTCTGAAAAACATACTCATTGGCACCAAGAACCAAGACCACCTTATTGGACATGTTAACTTAACCATGTGAAAAAGTTGGTCCTAAGTCTCTTTTCTCTTTTAGTAGTTTTAAATGGAATAAAACTGAAACCATAAAACATTAATCATCAAATTAATAAATATATTCGAAGGAGCTTAGACTAGACCCTCAAGGTTTACAACATTATCTGAATTCATTTATTTGATTATTGCACTGGGATTGCTCCTAGGTACCCATCAATTTTTATCAGTTCTAAAACTGATAAATGAAATTAAATAAATACTAATTTAACGACAGGCATTCTTTGCATGCCTATCATTTGGCTACCAGTTGAATATTTAAAGGTTTTAACTAATGTAAGTTGCAAAAACTTGTAAAATTAGTCAGCTCCGTCATGGGTAAAAGCCTCCACAGTATCCAAGACATCTTCAAGGAGCAGTGCCTTAGGAAAGCAGCATCCATCATTAAAGACCCACACCACCCAGGACATGCTTTCTTCTCATTGTTACCGTTGGGAAGTTGGTACAGAAGCTTGAAGGCACACACTCAGCCTTTCAGGAACAGCTTCTCCCGCTCTGTCAATGGACATTGAACTCATGAACACTACCTCACAACTTTTTTTTATTTCTGACTTTTTTCCACTACTTATTTTAACATAACTATTTTATAGATAGATTACTTACTGTAATTCATTTTCCCCATTATATTTATCACATATTTCACTGTACTGCTACCATAAAGTTAACAGATTTCACAACATATGCTAGTGATATTAAGCATCATTCTGATGTTTAGAAGATCTGATGCTTTTCAGACGTTCCATCACTTTATTTGTAACTCATCCCTCAGAGAGTAGATTAACATTTTGCACTAAACTAAAGATTTCGTTTCTAGAAACAGTAGCAACACAACTAACAACTTGCATTCATATAGCACCTTTAATGTGATTGATCACCCCACCAGATTTTACAAGAGCACAAACATTAAAAAATCTCAATATTGAGACACAGAGGGAGATACGAAGGCAGCTGACCAAATGTTTGGAATGAGAGGCAGAGTACCATGTTTTTGAGAGAGTTTGGGAAACCAAGACCCAAGTCAAAGTATCAAACCTCATAAATAATATTGTTTAGATCATTACAGGAACTACATGTACATTGCCAAAAACAAGCAGATTAGAGGATTACTGGCTGGATGATGCAGAATCAAAGACTTATAACTCCTGAGGCATTGTCGGCAGTTCCAGGGAAAGAAGAAGTTGTTTTGCTGGAACAGCTCCCCTTAAATTGAGCTGGGACCAGGGTCCCGGAGGATCTATTAATTGAGGCAGAAGGAAGGATTTTAAACTAATGACATGCATTTGTGAACACATGTCATTAGAATTCAGAAAATAATTTATTCAAAAGAAGAGAAAAGCTGCAAAGCAGGGCAGCCACTTTAGGAAAAAAAGAGCACGAACAAAGAGAGAGACAACTTACAGTTAAGAAGGCAATTGTGATCAGAATGATGTTCAGAAAAGTAGAAACAAGTTAAATTTAAAGGGGGCAACACCAAAATGTGTACACTATAATAGATGAATTAACAGTACAGTTCAATAAAAGAAATATATAATAGCATGATTGCGGTGTGATAATGCTGGGAATACACGACTTTTCTAAGGAATAGGCAAAATAGAAAAGGAATTTTACATCAATTGCAAAGGAATAGACAAAGAGACCAAAGACTGGAAAATCAGAAGGCATAATCAATATTTCACAAATGCCTTAACTCAGCGGTCCCCAACCACCGGGCCGTGGACCGGTATCGGGCTGCAAAGCATGTGCTACCGGGCCGCAAGGAAACGATATGAGTCAGCTGCACCTTTTCCTCATTCCCTGTCACGCACTGTTGAACTTGAACATAGGATTGCCAACTGTCCCGTATTTGTCGGGACATCCCGTATATTGGGCTAAACTGGTTTGTCCCGTATTTCCCCCGCTAAGGTAGAGCATTCCTATGAAACCTTTCGTGCTGAAATGGCGTGAAGCGAAGAAGCAATTACTATTAAATTATATGGGAAAAATTTTTGAGCGTTCCCAGTCCCAAAAAATAACCTAACAAATCATACCAAATAACACGAAACGGAAAATAAATAACACTAACATATAGTAAAAGCAGGAATGATATGATAAACACACAGCATAAATAAAGGTAGAAACAATGTATGTACAGTGTAGTCAGGAAGATGAAGGCAAAACCCATTTGTGGGAGAAAAAAAATCAGCACGTACACACATGCGCACATCACGCATGCTCACACAGGTGCCCGCGCAAGGCTTCATGGTCATGGTAGTCTTTCCTGGGGTAAAGTGTCCCGGGATTTGACTGCTACTTTTGTCCCTTGCGAGTGAGAAAGTGGGCAACCCTAACTGTAAAAGACATGTTCAGGTGAGTTTAACCCTACTTGAACACCACCACCTCCCCCCCCCCACCAGTAAGCCAGTCCGCAAGAATATTGTCAATATTAAACCGGTCCGCAGTGCAAAAAAGTTTGGGGACCCCTGCCCTAACTGTAGATGTGACATAAGTTATAACTTATGTAATTTTCATATATAATGAAGAAAGCACATTTGCAGAAATATTTTGGTTGACAGTTTATGGTATTTAATATCAGAAGGGCTATTTACTTAAGTAAAAACACCCCATAAAGTTGTCATTGTTAAATTGTAGCCAACTGTTAGATGACAGGAAGAAGATATGAAGTTGCCAAAAACCAAGCCTGAGAACTGGAAGGGTTTCAGATTATACAAGGTATGAGTCTAAAATTCACAAAGTAGAAAATAGATTGCAAAGATCAGCTAGAAGTAGGCCTAAGAAACCTGACAAACCGGATTACAATATTGAGGGGATTAAATTCATTGCTAATGTTAATTCCTTATGGAAGAGAGATTATTGTTTTGTGGTACCAGTCTGAAGCTGAAACAGGCTGTGTGCAACATTTGATCCGGAGGTAAGCTTACATACCATCTTTGACCATCTAGTTCCATTCACTTAGCAACACTACTTCTATATCACCACTTCTTCTACACTGGCCTACTCTAAAGCTTTCCTGATTAGCCTCATAATTTGCCTTTGCCTTTCAAAAGCTTTTCCAACAAGTGCTTGCATATTGACTGACACCATTTATTATACTTGATAAACTGATGATCCTGTGGATCACCTTGATACATTTACCATATAAAGATACTGCTCTTCTAGGCAGATATTGAGGAAAAGTAAAGGAGTAGAATTATCACCAGAAATGAAAATTCAGAGCAGCAGGTGTGTCAAAAATGAGAAAGAAAGACCTTGGAAGTATGGAAAGTGAGCAAAGAAAAAGACATGTAACATTTTTTAAATTATTTTCATTAAACCAAATGAACATTCATGTTTATTTGCAGCCACTGTAGATTTATTTATTCTAATAAATAAAAGGGACTTGGGAGTCCTTGTGCAGGATTCCCTGCAGGTTTACTTGCAGGTTGGGTCTCTGGTGATGAAGGCAAATGCAATGTTAGCATTCATTTCAAGGGGACTAGAATATAAAAGCAAAGGTGTGAAGTTGAACCTTTATAAAGCACTGGTATGGCCTCACTTGGAGTATTGTGAACAAGTTTGGGCCTCTTATCTTAGTAAGGATGTGCTGAAAGAGAAGAGAGTTCAAAGGAGATTCAGAAAAATTATTCCAGGATTGAATGGCTTGCCATATGAAGACTGTTTGATGACTCTGGGCCTACATTCGCTAGGATTCAGAAGACTGAGGGGTAAGCTCATTGAAACCTATCAAATGGTGAAAGACCCTGATAGAGTGGATATGGAAAGCATGTTTCCTATGGTGGGAGAGTCTAAGACCAGAGGACACAGCTTTAGAACAGAGATGAGGGGGAATTTCTTTAGTCAAAGAGTGGCAAATCTCTGGAATTCTTTGCCACAGGCAGCTGTGGAGGCCAAGTCTTTATGTATATTTAAGGCAGAGGTTGAAAGATTATTGGTTGTTCAGGGCACGAAGGGATACAGGAAGAAGGCAGGAGATTGGGGCTGAGAGGAAAATAGGATCAGCTGTGATGAAATGGTAAAGCAGACTCAGTGGGCCAAATGGCCTAATCCTGCCCCTATATCTTACGGTCTTATGGTCTAATAATTCTAATTAACCTACCTGGTGCAAAATTAGTCTTCCCGTAGAACCGCACAGTTCCACTCCTTTGCCCAACAACAACCACACGGTCACCGATTTGAATATCAGCCTTACTAGTCTCATCGCAGTCCAGGCTGCCAACAGATGGAACCCTCTTCCGCAAACCTAAATCAAACAATCACATTAAATGTCATTTTAACGTAATTATTATTCACGTGTCTTCTTCTCTCCTTCTCATGCAGCACAAAGTAAATTTGTCTGTGGTTCTTCAAAGGCTAAGTCAAAGTTTAGCACTATCATCTTCAAAATGGTCTGTGGGAAAGGGAGAAATAAATTTCATTGAGAGATCAGTTACTATCATCACCAACATCAATTAGAACTAAAACAACATATATTCGCACTGCTCTTTAATGTGGGAAAATATCTCAGAGATGTAATGAAAAAAAGGATGTCAAGCAAAAAGCTTGATGCACGGGAGAGGCGTCGAAAACACTGGCAATTGGCAAAGATATGGATTTTATGATAAGCCTGGTAGTTTCAGTGAGAGAACAAATTCAAAAACTGAAGGATTCTGTAGGTATAAACGTTAATGTGGGAAGAACGTGGGTGGTTGGGTGTGGGGGAGTTGAGGAAATGCCATAAACAGAGAACCTTAAGAACCAATTATGTAAGAAAGAAGTGAACTCAAAGAACAGGAAATTTGGACAGGGAGATGGGCTGTTTGTAGGACTGCTTAAATAAAAAGAATGGGGTTACTAAATTGGCAAAGGAGGGGAATAATTAACGAGAATAGAATTCAGGAAGTTGAATTATAAATGTGCTTAAGCTTATAAAGTGTAGAAGTTACAAGGGTGCTGAGAAGAAGTTGTAACAGCTTCAAGGGAATCATTTGGGTTAAGGTGGTAAAAAAGGTAGAGTTAATAATGAAAGTGGACAATCTTACACATCTCCATTGCATAAATCCATCCAATACTTCAATAATTTTCATAATTCGATCAATCCAACTGCAAATGTTAAACCCATCCCATGCCTGCAAAAATCTTGAATATGCTATATACTCTGATGACATTACTAGTGCCCAAACTGCTACTTTAACCTTAGACACACAAAGTGGTATAGCATTTCTGCCAAGGCAAATTGCGAAACAAAGGTCTGCCTGCTTGGAAGAAGACACCAAAACTGCTCAGGAACAGTGCAGTAGAACATTCTTAGAGTGAAATAAAAGCTACTACTACTACGTCGACTCAGGCCTAAGGGGCCAGCGTCAGGCACGATGACGGACTCTTCACTTCTCCCTCTCCCTCATCAGTGTGTTCAGTTCATCTACATTAGCCGCACCGCTGTCTTCGAGGAGCATGTTGACTGGCAGGTAGCTCAGGGTGGCGTAGACAGTGCCCTGCTAGTTGCAGTCTTCTCGCCTTGATTTTAGTGGAGAGCATCGGTAGGTTGTTATAGAGCTCAACCTTCGTCATGTGCTGTTGCCAACTCACATCAAGAGCCATCCAAGGCATTCATGTATAGCAACCATCTACAGACTTTCGTATCGTCTTGGTGAGTGTCCACGTCTTGCATCCGTACATGAGAATGGACTCTATGACTGCTATGAAAATCCTCCTTTTAAGCCCTCTGGTCAGGTTTGACTTCCAGATTTCCTTCCTGTCATTCATAGCCCTCCACACCAGCACCTTCCATATCTTTATGTCCTTCTCCGAACCCATCATTCTTGACCCGAGGTACTTTTAGTCAAAGACTTTATAAATGGTATTATTCTCTACGGTCTTGAGAGTACCTTCGGCGCAGTTAAACGTCATGTACTCTGTCTTTTTAGCGTTTAGCTGAAGTCCAACTTTATTGCATTCTATTTCCACTTTTGTCAGTAGCTGCTGTGCTTCCTCCATCTGGTCAGAGAGCAGGACTATGTCATCTGCAAAATCGAGATCTGTGAGTGTAACTGGTCTGACCCTTTTGGTTCGCCCTGGTTTAATGGCAAAACCAAGCTTGTCATGATCTTCGGTAGCTTGACGCAGAGCGTAATCAAGGATGATTATAAAGATGTAGGGTGCCAGAGATAAAAGCTGATGGAAATTAATGTTGGTAAAAAAAAAAATTTGCATGGACTAAAAGCCATAAGTCCCAGATTTCAAAGTGGTACAGATGCAGATTATGGTTGAACTGCTTGTTAACTTTTTAAATTCCTCAGAATAGAACAGTTTCCTCAGTTTGGAAGACAGCAAGCATAATGACAATAAAAATGGAAATAACATATTCACAAATTTAGGACCTGCTAATGGACAGAAAAGAAACAACATAAATTAGTGGGCTGTCTTAGAGTTAAGAGCTATTATAATATGCTGCAGGGATCAGCACAGGAGCCCTAGCTGTTCGTTTTTATATAAATAATTCGGAAGAGGGTATTAATCATTGTACGTCCACATTTGCTTGTGATACAAAGTTGGGTGGTAATTAGAAATTCAAGAAAGATACACAGAGAATTTAGATCAGGAGTTCCCAATTTTTTAATGCCATGGATTCCTACTATTAACCAAGGAGTCCTTGGACCCTAGATTGAAAACCCCAGCTTTAGATGAATATTGGCAGACTCAGTAACTTGGAAAGGACAGGCAGATAGAATATAGAAAACTGTGAGGTACACTTTGGTAGGAAAAACTGAAAAGCTGGATATTCTCATGCATGAATCACTGAAAGCTGCATAAAGTTTGCTTTTCATTTCATTATATTTATAGGATCTGTGAATACAAGCACGTAATTTAGGTAGCATGTGTGGGAAGTTTGGTAGTGTAGGCATCGCTATACATCTGCAAGAAGTGCATCCAGCTTCTTTCAGACCATGTAAAGGAATTGGAGCTGGAGCTGGATCTGGATGAACTCTGGATCATTCAGGAGACTGAGGAATTAATTGGCAGGACATACAGAGTGGTAGTTACACCCAAGGTGCAGGACATAGGTAACTGGGTGACTATCAGGAGGAGTAAAAGAGATAGGCAGCTAGTGCAGAGTACTCCTTGAGGCTATTTCCCTCTTAAAATCATGTAGAAAAACAAGAGGAATGCTATTTTGATTTATTATTACTGTAAGATCATCCCAAATTACAACATAAATAAGAACATAGTCAATACAGGTTTGAGTAGACCACTAAATCTCTCCAATCTGCTCCACGATTGTCTTTGAGGATACTGAGGAGACACTTCCCTGGAAAGCTACAGCACTACTAAGAGGAAACTTCAATATGGAGATTCATGAGAGTTGCTGCAACATAATGCATCAAGAAGCACAGAAAAGAGAGAAGATATTACTGTGTGTCCAAGAGTCCAAGTCACAGATATTAGCATATTAAGGTGACAGTTGCCCTTGCATTTTCAGATAGTGCAGCTTGAGGCTTCTCTTTATTATAGGGCTTTAACAGGTTGCTGCCATCCTTCTGGTACATGTCCAACACTGCAGGCATTGTGTTAATGTAATGAAATTCAGAGTGTTTAATGACAGTGCCTATGCAGCAGACAGCTTTGTGCTGAATAAGTTAAAGTTATTTATGTTTATATTTTAATATGTTGTGGGCTTTATCCAGAATTAAAATAAAATTCGTTCTTCCTGTTCTTTTGAGCTAGACTCAGAAATAACAACTACATATTCTCATGATCAGCGAACTATACAGAACGCATCACACGATGTAGTAAATTGGCTTCATGTAATTAAGAGCTGAGTTATTATTGCAACACCTTTTGCCACTTCTGATGTGTTATAGCAGCCACAGTCATGCGTGGTGATCCATGCGAAGATGCTTAAGGAAAAGCTGAAACGATAATGCTGAATGTTGAATGATAAGATGAAACAGCAAGCTGGAAATTGTCACTGCCAGCTACCAGCACAGTACAAAGTCAAGTGAAAATTCTTTTAAAACTGCAGGTGCTGAAAATAAAAATAGAAAACTGTTATTACTCATGAGGTCAAGCCGCCAAGTATTGGAAGAGAAGCAGAATTATCATTTTGGGTGTGTGATGCTTCGTCAAAACGGGGAAAGGGAGAGATACGTGATAATTAACAGTATGAGAAAAGGTGAGGGAGAAATGCTAAAAACAATGAGAATGTTTCTAATGACTCAATACTGAATTCTCTAACTTTCAATAACATACATAAGAACCTTGATTACCCAAAGGTCATTTTACATGGTCTGCTTTCTTCACAATGTGGTATGACTGTGAACTTTATCAGAATCAGAATCAGGTTTATTATCACCAGCATGTGACATGAAATTTGTTAACTTAGCAGCAGCAGTTCAATGCAATACATTATATAGAAGAAAATAAATAAATAAATAAATAAATCTTATTCAGTATACTTTATACAGCTTTTTTTTGTGTGCCACACTCTGCCAGAGCCTCAGCGACCAGTTTTCAAGTGGTTGTCTTGGAGGAAAAATTCTGTGGGTGGTCCCCCATGTCCTTCTCACAGCACAGTTTTTTTTTATGAGTCCGAGTTGCGAGCTCGACACTCAATCCGGCACGGATGGAAAGCATGCCCGGAAGCAGACCGACTGAATTCGTTGGGAACCTTCGCTCCAGAGTCTGGCGCTGATGTCACTGCGCCACCAGCCAGCCGTTATACAGTATACATACATTGAATAGATATAAAATCATGCAAAAACAGAAATACTATATATTAAAAAAAAGTGAGGTAATTTCCAAGGGTTCAATGTCCATTTAGGAATCAGATGGCAGAGGGGAAGAAGCTGTTCCTTAATCACTGAGTGTGTGCCTTCAGGCTTCGGTACTTCCTACCTGATGGTAACAATGAGAAAAGGGCATGTCCCGGGTGCTGGAGGTCCTTAATAATGGATGCTGCCTTTCTGAGACATTGCTCCTTGAAGATGTCCTGGTACTGACTAAGATAGAGCTGACTAAAGTTACAACCCTCTGCAGCTTCCTTCAGTCCTGTGCAGTAGCCCCACCCCCCACCCATACCAAATAATGATGTAGCCGGTCAGAATGTTCTCCACGGTACATCTATAGAAGATTTGGAGTGTATCTGTTGACATACCAAATCTCTTCAAGCTCCAAATAAAGTATAGCCGCTGTCCTGCCTTCTTTATAACTACATCAATATGTTGGGACCAGGTTAGATCCTCAGAGATCTTGACACCCAGGAACTTGAAACTGCTCACTCTTTCCACTTCTGATCCCTCTATGAGGATTGGTATGTGTTCCTCATCTTACCCTTCCTGAAGTCCACAATCAGCTCTTTCGTCTTACTGACGTTGACTGCCAGGTTGTTGCTGTGGCACCACTTCACTAGTTGGCATATCTCACTCCTGTACGCCTTCTCGTCACCACCTAAGATTCTACCAACAACGGTTGTATCGCCAGCAAATTTATACATAGTATTTGAGCTATCCCTAGCCACACATGAGAGCACAATCCTTGTCTCTGCCATACAAAACCACCCCACCACCACCATTTGCTGTTCCTCCTCCTTCTGTTGCATCGCAGACAAGGATCGTACTCTCATTATACCACATTGTGAACAAAGCAGAATATATCAAATGACCTCTGGGTAATCAAGGCAGCAGAGTGGATATTGAACACAGCAATAGGAGTTTCAGCTATGCTTTTCCTAGTTATGTGGCAGTGGGAAGACAGATTAGACAACCTTCATCCTGAAAATACATATCTACCATCCTGCACAAAGGCTAAATTATGGCAGATTCAATGAATAATCTCAGGATGAATGCATCAAACAAGTTTCTAGAATGCATAACATTGACCATGTACACGATTAAGAAAGTAGAAATTTTATTTTGCTGAAGATCTGCATTGAATTGAAGAGCCTGAACATTTGGATGACCCACAATCTGGAAAAAAAACTGTAAATGTTCAAAAACCTAATGCTTTCTGATCAAAGAAGAGATTAAGTCTCCTCCTATTACGTAAAAAACTCTGCATGGTATATGTATCTAGAATTAGACTGCAAATTACGACGTATGGTATATGAAGACAGAAGGGAAATAGCAGATTCTAGAAATCTACAGCAACACACAAAATGCAGAGAATCCAATGGGTCAGGCAGCATCTATAGAAGGAATCAGATAGTTGATGTTTCAGGTCAAGAACTGGAAGGAAAGAGGGGAGATAGCCAGTGTACAAAATTTGGGGGTAACAGTAGGACAATAGCTGTCAGCTGACAGATGGGTCCAGGTGAGTGGGGGATGATAGGTATGTGAAACAGGAGGAGTGGAAATGATACAAGGATCTTGGAGGTGATAGGTGGAAGTTACAAAGGACTGAAGAAGATAGAATCTGATAGGAAAGGACAGCAGACCATGGAATAAAGCGAAGGAGATGAGGAGGTAAACCACAGATAGAAATGTGAGAGTGATGGACATATCAAGAAGGCGGGGGAGGGGAAAGAGAAGAACTGATAGGGTCAATGGGATAAGGGAAAATGAAGAACAATGGGGAGCGGCTAAGAGCAGTTAGAGAAATCAAGTGGTATATATCAGCCACAGCTACTTGGAATGATTCAGTGGTTAAGAACCCTGACCTTCACCTGTATGGGCAAGGTTGTCCAGGCATCATTGCATTGCTAGGGCTTTAACTTGAAAAAAGTGACAGATATTTGACACCATTGCTTCTAAGGATGCAAATCTCTGGATGCATGGCAACTCAGACAAATTGAGCAGCTTCCTTAAGGTCCCTCAAATTGCCCTCTTTTGCTCCTGGCTGCATGGAGATCCAGATGGATTTTAAATAAAAGAATCAAATATTTTGTTAAAAATAGTTTGACCACCAAAATTCCAGAGACTTAACAGTTGAAAAGTTCAATGCAGATGATTACAAAGACCTTTGATTCTAATGACTCATAACAAATGCACAGATAATTGTCAATTCCTGAAATTAACACAGACTTCATACAAGATTTATACAAATGCTAGAAACTAATCTCTTGCACGATCCACAATGAGTCACAATTCCATCTATTTTAAGGTAGAACTATCAATTGTGTGTTGTTTGACAACTGGTGTCACCCCTGGGTGCCTTTTGTGCCTCAGCTGAGCACCAAATGATGGGAAAGTGCTCAGACAAGGTGCAATACAAGATACCAAGAACACTTTGTTTCAAATGTAATGCTATAATTCAATCCTGGATCCATTAATGTTGATTCTTTAATTAAATTCATTAACTTTGTTCTAAATTGATTAAAGTGGTTTTAGCTTCAATGAATATAATTACCTGCATTCTTTTTGGTGATGGCGGGTACTGGTTTAGTAGCCAACTTCGTTGAATGGGTCATGTTCCGTTGTCGTGGGAGCAGCTGCCTTTGTCTGAATTGCCTGCCCTCTATTGAAGAGGAAGAGGAAGAGGAAGAGCAGGATGTCCCAGGCAGAGAAGCTGAGTAAATGATATACAGTGCAACAGAGAAAAGTGTAAGAAAAGAAACCAAAGCAAATTGAAGACTCAAAAATACAGATTTTTAAAGCAAGCACAGTAGATCTACCATATTTTGACATGCAATTTATCTAAAACTCAAAATGGTTGGTTAGTTAACAAGATTTTATTCAGCACAGCGGAACTTCAATAAATATACTTCCATTCCTAACAGTTTCTCTCATTCATTTGGCCATTTTGGAAATTATTTACTTTTGCAATATATTAATATTTTTAATTTTTCACTTTCATTCCTCAAAGCCATTGATAGAAATATTTCATGACACAGGGGTGAATAAATAGAGGTCAAGTTTGTTCTCCTGCTAGATTGTTAGTGGCATACTGGAAGAACACTAGATTGTAACACATCTAAAAGAGTATGTTGAAATAGTGATAGATTATCACCCCAGCGGTGAAAATCCATCAAACACCAGGGCCAAGGCAGTGAGCGCGATATAAAAAAAAAAGATTCTTCATGAAAAAAATTGCATTTCTTCTGAGAGCTTCCACAATAGAGCTTGTGAAGATCTTTAAGCAAGTGGATTAGGATTGGACAGGGGGAAGATGACCAAGGCAGAAGAGCAGAGGAATATTATGGATGGGAGAGAGAAAGGTTCTTCAGTGGGAGGAGCAGCTCAAGGGGAGATGTACTGTTAGGGTGAATGGATAGCCATAGCAGGAATGATGGAAAAGGGTTGAGAAACTGTGGGAGAGGGTGAGAATGTGGTGGGAATCCTGCTGATTATCCACAGCTGAAGGGCTACTTATCAGGCAAGTAGTTAACTGTGGGAGGGATCAGTCAGGAAGATGATCAAGTCAGTAAGTCACAAGAGGCAGCAGAAATTGGTGTGATGCATAACCTATGAGCATTGGCAGTGAAGTGGAAAGTGGTAATAATCAATAATTTCTTAAGTTTAAAGGAGGCCTATGACAAAAGAAAGAGGATCTTCAGACTTCTGAGGTATGCAAGGATTTTTAAATAATGCCAAGAAGACATCAAGCCTCCAATTAGTAAACTGCTTTAGTATGTGAGGTAAAAACCACTAGCAGACCTGCAGGCAGCTTATTAGACCATGAGATCATAAGATATAGGAGCAGAATTAGGCCACTCAGCCCATTGAGACTGCTTCCATTTCATCATGGCTTATTCAATTTTCCTCTCAGCTCCAATCTCCTGTCTTGACCCCAAATCCCTTCATGCCCTGACCAATCAAGAACCTATCAACCTCTGCCTAAAATATATATAAAGACTTGGCCTCCTCAGCTGCTCGTGCAAAGAATTCCACAGATTCACCACTGTTTGGTTCAAGAAATTCCTCCTCATCTCTGCTCTAAAAGGACATTGCTCTATTCTGAGGCTCCCACCATAGGAAACATCTTCTCTATATCCACTCCATCATGGCATTTCACCGTTCGATAGGTTTCAGTCAGGTTCCCCCTCATTCTTCTGAATTCCAGTGAATACAGGTTCAGAGCCATCAAACACTCTCCATGTGACAAGCCATTCAATCCTGGAACCATTTTTGTGAACCTCTTTTGAACCCTCTCCAGTTTCAGCACATCCTTTTTATGATAAGGGCCCCAAACCAGCTCACAGTACTCTAAGTGAGGCGTCACCAGAGCTTTATAAAGTCTCAACATTACATCCTTCTTTTATATTCTAGTCCTCTTGAAATGAATGCTAACATCACATTTGCCTTCCTCTTCACAGACTCATCCTGCAAATTAACCTTTAGGGAATCCTGCACAAGGACTCCCAAGACCCTTTGCTCCTCAGTCTTTTGTATTTTCTCTCCATTTGGACAACAGTCAACCCTTTCATTTCCTCCACCAAATTGCAGATCCATACATTTCCCATCACTGTACTCCATCTGCAACCTCTTTGCCCGTTCTCCTAATCTGTCTAAGTCCTTCCATAGACTCTCTACTTCCTCAAAACTACCTGTCCTTCTACCTATCTTCATATCGTCTTCAAACTTTGCAACAAAGCCATCAATTCCATCATCCAAATCATTGACATACAACGTAAAAGGAATCGGTTCCAAAACAGACCCCTGTGGAACACCATTAAAGACATCAAAATTAATGTTATACATTGTTTGATGTTAATTCAATGTCCAGTGGATTCTGAACATATGCAGGCCATGTAAATTAAATTCAATGCTGTCAACTTTCTGGGTATTTGAAGCTGCTAGTTAACAATAGCCAGTCCCTATGAATTAACCTATACCAGATCTGCTGGGACAAGAAAAGCTTTTAAAACAATACATCTGAACATGCTGCACTTATTAGATATAAAAACAGAAATGTAAAATTCACAGCCCAAGGTCCAAGTCCAAAGATGTTGAAAAGAGATAGGGAACAGCGACTTGATGTCAACGGTCAAGTGTGATAAATGGTTTGTCAGTGAAACCTTCATCATGGATGGGCCAAGGACTGGGGAAAGGGGACTTGGGTGCAATGAGGACTGTGGGTGGCTGAGTATTTGCAGAGCTAAAAATTAATGGGAGTAGCTACAAATCAAAGTCAAAAATCAGGGTGGTGATCACGCAAGTAGCTGAGATACGGTGAAAGGAATTTCAAAATTAATTTGCTGTCTGAGTAGAATTATATTCATTGTATTTTGCAAAGGAATAAAATAAAAATTAATTTCTAATTCATTATCTCATTGTCAATAAGCATTTATGAGTCAATACTGAGTTCTAAATGAAAGAAAGGATCAGCAAGAATGCCATGTTAATTAATGAAAGTTGTAAAATGTTAGTGCAGGAAAAGGGACAGCCAGAATAGGTTCCATATAAAGTTGACTTTATTAAAAATCCTCTGATAAAAGCTATTCATGGCATTCTTTGGCACTGTTACTTGCTGGTATACTGTTTTAATTTTTCAGAGGTTAAGATATTTATATCACCTTATACAGCTAATTAAAACTCTGTATTTTCATTTCTTTGCAGCACACAACTCATGAGTGATGGATTGGGTTTAGAGCAGGTGAAGCACAGTTTACCAAAATTATATAGGCCTTAAATTATTAGACTAGATTACAGAGATTGAACTTCAATGTACAGAACAAAGGAGTAATCTAATGGAGGTGATTCAAATGATAATTTATAAGAGAAGCTGAAGAAGCTTTTTTCACCATGGGAGACTACAGAACAAGGGACAAAAACAAAACTACAACAAAGCCTTTCAGGAGCAATATTACCAATCAATGTTTCATATGGAAGGTGATCAAAATCTGGAAAACTGTCCCCTGAATGGCCCTTGTAATTAAATTGATTGGGAATATTAAAATTGCAGTTGATAGAATCTTGCCAAATAAGCCAAGGTACATAGATGAACTCAAACTACAGGTTAGGTGTGACCTAACTAAATGATATAAAGGGTAAACGGCCAACACCTGTCATGTAACTTTTGCCAAGATGTCTAATGTGGCCTAACCATTCTAGAAACTCCCAGGAGGAAAATGAAATGATTCAGGACACTTACCAACTCAATATTGGATACTTTCCTACCATCTACTAATACAATTTGCTCTTTTCAATGGGCAAGAAGAAACCGTGCAGGTTGGATGCCCATTACAGTATTATGGTACAAATAATAATAGAGTTTGTGCCAGAAAAGGTCCAAATAAAAAAATTTATTTTTGCTTTTCATAATTGGTCCTTGGCAAGTTCAAGATACCCAATGTTCTGTTCTTTCTGGTCAATGTTGCTGCCAACCTGGTTTTGTTCCACAAATAATGTCCCAGAGTTAAAATCACCTGAGCCCCATGCTATAAGGTTGTCATTAAGTTTGCCATAATGATGCTTCTAAATAAATTGTAAATGACACAATTTCTGTTGCTTGAAGGAAAAAAAGAGAAAACACAGAGAAAAAAAAATAATGTTAGTATAAAAATCACTGACTATCAAGTGCAGTCCAACAGTGAGGAGACTGTGGCATGCATCCTCCAATGTACTCCTGATCTACTCTTCACTTTTGCTTTTGTGTTTGCTGCTAAGTTTTTGGTAGTTCATTCTCAAACTGAGTGACAGAGCTGTCCAGTTATCTCATCCTTCCAATAGAGAAACTCTGTGGTGCCAATTCAAATTGTGAAAAAAGTTGAAGAAAAAAATGAAGGGAAATAAATGAAATCAGAAATGTAAAAAGTACAAACAACCACAAAGTAACAGAGAGAGATTAAAGTGGAAAAACGGTTAAGTTAGAAAAGAAATACTTAAACTGGAAGAGGAAGGGAATGAAGAAAAAATGTACAAGCAAGTATTTCACAGTAAAAGGTGACCAGACAATTCTAGTGACTGGTATCATGTGTTAAATGAAAATTTCACATTTTACAGTGTCTTGCAGTACATGAAACTTTCATCATTTACTAGCCCTGATAATATGTTTACTAATCAGGTAGAACACTATAAAGTGTAAGAGCCAACAATTATAAACTTTATCAAATTTTGGTTCATCATCTTATCTTATTTTGGCAAAATATTGAACACAATAAACCAAAAATATACAGAAGAAACGATGCTTCCCAATCTTGGCAAAAAGCAAGGATTCAAGAGTTAGCATTTTATAAGCAGCTGTTCACTTTAGCACGTTAGGTTTGTATTAGGAATCAAATCTAATTCTAAATAAACATTATCAATGTATACCTTCCATTCCTGTCTGAGGTTTGGCAATGTCTTGAGTGGGAATAGGGGGTTTTGGAACATACTTTTTGGAAGGAGGTAGACCTTTTGATAAAAAAAAATCAATGATCAAATGAAAGGTTGAAAACAGCAGGAATATATTTAATGGACTAAAATGCCTGATAAACTTTAAATGCAAGTTGTAAATAGCGAAATTTCAGGATATACTTAGCTAACAAATACTCTCAAGAAGAAACAAGAAGGTAAATTTTATAAAGCTGTCTTACAAGAGTGAACATAAATTGAAATTTAAGCAATAAAGATGTGTGTTATTAACAAGACAGCTCTGTGGCTAATTGTATCCATATCAGCTCTCTAACAGAGCACATCACCAGTTCCAACCCTCACCTCCTTCTCATTATCCTTGCAAATTTTTCCTCACCATATATTTGTTCATTTGCCTCTTGAATATCATAACAGAACCTGGTTCCACCTTATCTGCAGGTAAAAGTATTGCAGATTCCAACCATATATTCCAAAAAGTATTCCCTCTTGTGACTGCTACTTATTTTCCTCTTTATTTTATACCTGTTACTTCATCCTCCCACTACATACTTTATCCATGTCCTCATGCTTGCATTTTCCTATCAGACTCTCCGTTACCTTTCCTTACGAAAGAAAACAGTTGATTCCTCTCTAATCTGTCCATGTAATCACAATACCACAATCCAGCAACCACGTTCGTAAATCTCTGGATCCTAGTACCTCCACACACTTCCTTTACTGGGGGAACCAGAAATGAACGTAATACTCCATTTGAAGTAAGACCAGTGTTCAACATAACTTCTCTACTTTTATACTCTATACTTGCATTAATAAAATCCAGAATTGTCTATGCCTTATTGTCACTTTCAACTTCTGTATCCATACCCATTTCCCTGGCCATCCACTCAATTCTGCAGCATCCGGACAGTAATCTATGTCAGGCTTTTGTTTATTGACTACAGCTCCATCTTCAAAACTATAATTCCATTCAAACTCATCATCATACCCCAGACCCTGGGAGTCAATGCCTCCTTCTGCCATTAGATCCTCAACATGTTGATCATCAGACTGCAGTCGGTAAGAAGAGGCAGCAACACTTCAGACGATTATTATAAACAATGCTGCAGAAATGTGGCTCCAGGCCAACATGCATGTACCAAGACTCTACAGGCCATGACACTCAGGCACTTGGGCTATATTATTACTTTTTATTATATTATTACTACAGACCAAAGAACCTGCCGTCTCCAATTCCAGCAGGGCTGGAATTCTCCAGATCACAATCCTTGCTACCAACCTCAATGGCTCTAACAGTTCAGAACAGATTCAAAACCCAGACTCCACAGCGATCAGTGCAGTTTCCAACGACCTCGGACAACTCCAAGGTGCCAATTGTGCAACCTCCAACTCTGCCTCCAGCCTTGGCCTCCAGGCCGGAACTTCACATGCTGCCACCGAAACCCCTATCTCCTCTTCCCCCACCACTACTCCACAGTCCCGTCTCTCTCAGGTCCCACTGCCAGCTCTTGGGACCTCGAAGGCTCCATCTTCCTCTCACCCCACCATCCTTGAACACCCCAAATCTCCCATCTCCTCAGGCACTACCAATCCTCTTTCCCCCTCTGATGCCAGCTCTCATCCATGCCAGGTCTTCACCATTCCCTCTGACCTTCCCCTCTCTGACACAGAACATTCTGTCCTCAGTAAGGGCTTCAGCTTTGTCCCCCTGTGCCCACACCTCAGCGAGTTCCATGCCCACCATGACGCTGAGCTTTTCTTCTGCTGCCTCCATCTCCAAGCCTACTTCTTTGGCAAGGATTCTCCACCCCACACCAATGACCCCTTCTCCTGTCTTCAATCCTTCCTGAACACCCTGCCCTGGTCTTCTGCCTGCTCTGGACCTTTTCATTGCCAAATGCCAACAGGACATCAACCATCTCGACTTCATCAGTCCTCTCTCAGATTCCAACCTCACTCCTTCCAAACACTGGGCTCTCCACTCCCACCCTCCATAATAATCCTAATTTCACCATCAAACCCGCAAATAAAGGGGGTGCTGAGGCCCAACAACTCTCAGACACCTCCTCTTACTTATCCCTTGAACAGGATCCCACTAAGGAGCACCAGGCCATTATCTCCCATACCATCACTGACCTTATTAGCTCTGGGGATCTCCTATCCACTGCCACCATGCCCTCCCATTTCTACCTCCTATCCAAGATCCATAAACCCAGTTATCCAGGTAGACCCATTGTTTCAGCTTGTTCCTGCCCAACTGAACTCATATCTGCATACCTTGACTCTGTCTTATCCCGCACCCCCCCCCCCAGTTCAGTCCCTTCCTACCTACATCCGTAACACGTCACACACTCTGGATCTTTTCAATGACTTCAAGTCCTCTGGCTCCCATTATCTTATGGATGTCCAGTCCCTATACACCTCTATCCCCCACCAGGAAGGCCTCAAAGCTCACTATTTCTTTCTGGACACTAGACCCAACCAGTTCCCCTCCATCACCACTCTCCTCCGTCTACCAGAACTCTCATCACTCTTAATAATTTCTCCTTTGGTTCCTCCCACTTCCTTCAAACAAAAGGTGCAGCCATGGGTACTCGCATGGGTCCCATTTATACCTGCCTTTTTGTCAGCTATGTGGAACAATTTATGTTCCAAGCCTAAACTGGTGTCAATCCCCTACTCTCTCTATGCTATATGGATGACTGCATTGGTACTGCTTCCTGCCCCTGCATGCATGTTGAGCTCGTTGACTTCATCAACTTTGCCTCCAACTTACACCCTGTCTTCAAATTTACATGGTCCATTCTGATACCTCCCTCCCCCTTCTCAATCTCACTGACTTTATCTCCGGAGACTGTTGTCTATTACAAACCCAAGGACTCTCACAGCTACCTGGACTATACCTCCTCCCACCTTGCTACATGTAATATGCCATACCCTTCTCTAAATTCCTCAGTCTCTGCCACATCTGCTCTCAGGATGAGGCTTTTCATTCTAGAATGAAGGACGTGTCCTCCTTTTTCAAAGAAAAGGGCTTCCTTTCCTTCACCATCAACGCTGCCCTCAACCGCATCTCTTCCATTTCATGCACTTCTGCTCTTACCCCATCCTCCCACCACTTAACCAGGGTTAGGGTTCCTCTTGTCCTTACCTACCACCCCCATCATCCTCTGTGTCCAACACATAATTCTCTGGAACTTCCACAAACTCCAATAGAATCCCACCCACAAGCACCTCTTTCCCTCCTCCCCACTTTCTGCTTTCTACTTGGATTGCTCCCTATGCGACTCCCTTATCCATTCATCCCTCCCCTGATCTCTCTCCTGGCACTTATCCTTGCAAGTGGAACAAGTGCTACACCTACCCCTACACCTCCTCCCCCAGTACCATTCAGGGCCCTAAACAGTCCTTCCAGGTGAGGTGACACTTCACCTTTGAGTCT
Source organism: Mobula hypostoma (assembly GCF_963921235.1). Taxonomy (NCBI): domain Eukaryota; kingdom Metazoa; phylum Chordata; class Chondrichthyes; order Myliobatiformes; family Myliobatidae; genus Mobula; species Mobula hypostoma. The sequence goes on from NC_086104.1 coordinate 28,732,355, forward strand.
GTTGGGGTCACATCTGTGTCCGGTGCAGCCTCCTGTGTATCAGTGAGACCCAACGTAGATTGGAAGACCATTTTGCTGAGCACCTATGCTCCGTCCACCAAAAGAAGCGGGATCTCACAGTGGCCACCCATTTTAATTCCACTTCCCATTCCCATTCTGATAAGTCAATCCATAGCCTCCTCTACTTTCACAATGAGACCACATTCAGGTTGGATGAACAACACCTATATTCTGTCTGGGTAGCTTCCAACCTGGTGGCATGAACACCGATTTCTTGAATGTCTGGTAATGACCACCCTTTCACCATTCCCCATCCCCTTTTCCCCCTCTCACCTTATCTCCTTGCCTGCCCATTGCCTTCCTCTGGTACTCCCCCCCCCACACCCTTTTCTTTCTTCCATGGCCTTCTGTCCTCTCCTATCGGACTCCTCCTTCACCAGCCCTGTATCTCTTTCACCAATGAACTTCCTAGCTCTTTACTTCATCCCTCCCCCTCCCAGTTTCACCTATCACATTGTGTTTCTCTCTCTCCTCCCCCACCTTTTAAATCTACTCATCTTTTTCTCCAGTCCTGCTGAAGGGTCTCAGCCCGAAACACTGACTGTATTTTTTTCCATAGATGCTGCCTGGGCTACTGAATCCCTCCAGCATTTTGCGTGTGTTGCTTGGATTTCCAGCATCTTCAGATTTTCTCTTGTTGTTATTACTTTTTAATATGTTTTTGTAACTCAGCACATTATAATTCTTTCTGGTATTATACTTACATGTGCTGTGTGCCATGGGTGACTATTGGTTCTGTGTTCTGCACCGTGGCCTCAGAGGAGTGCTGTTCAAGTGTATGGTTGAGTGACAGTTAAGCTTGAATGTGAACTTGCTACATTTTTAGTCCACTTGAACCACTGTACACATGACTGTGTCACCAGATTCTGCTCGAACTCCATCTACAAGTTTGCAAATCATACTACTGTAGTGGGCTATATCTCAAGTAACAATGAGAAGGCGATAGAGAGCTTAGTAACATATTGTCATAACAACAACCTTTCTTTCAACGTCAACAAAACAAAAGAACTGGTTGTTGACTTCAGGAAAGGGGTCAGTGCACATACCTCTGTCTTCATCACTGGTGCTAAGGTTGAGAGCTTTAAGTTCCTTGGAGTAAACATCACCAATCACCTGTCCTGGTCTAACCATGGCTAAGAAACCTCATCACTATCTCAGTTTCCTCAGGAGGCTAAAGAAATCTGGAATTTCCCCATTGACATATACAATTTTTATCATTACACCACAGAAAGCAACCTATCCGAATGCAGTGGGACTTGGTATAGCAACTACTGTGCATGTGACCTCAAGAATGTACAAAGATTTGTGGACAGGACTCAGTGCATCTCAGAAGCCAGCTGCACCTCCATGAACTCTCTATACTTCTCACTGCCTCAGTAAAGCAGCCAACATAATCAAAGACCCCAGATACCTCAGACATTCTCTCTTTGCTCCCCCCCGCCCCCCCCCCCACACCTGCCATCAGGCAGGAGATACAAAAGCCTGAAAGCGCATACTACCAGGCTTGAGTTCAGCTTAAGTGGTTCCCTAGTACAATAAAACAGATTCTCAACCTCAGAATATGGTCTTGCACCTAATTGTTTGCCTACATTGTACTTTCTCTGTAGCTGTTACACTATTCTACATTCCTTTATTGCTCTTTCTCAATGTGCTATGTAATGATTTAACCTTCATGAACAATACGCAAGGCAAGCCTTTCACTGTGTTATTTCACATGTAACAATAAAAGACCAATTCCAATGCTCCTGCACACCATTTGAAACAGTAACCTTTATACTTCATGCTTTTTCTCCTGCGTCCTTTCAAAATGTATCACCTTGTTTTTCTCTACAGCCAACTTCAACTACCTTGCATCTGCTTATTGAACCAGACACTTACGTTCTATCTATATACTACTAAAATTCTCATGCTCTGTTTGTCTGTGTGACCTCCAATTGGCCCAAACAGTGCATTACAGCGGCACTTTTTTTTGACTAAATCAACTTAAAATGCGCTAACTTACAGAATGCACGCAAAGTTCAGGGTTATATATTCGTATAAAATTGCTCACTCGTCAATCAACAGGCCCTGCTTTCCACAACCCAAGCCGATTCCACCTTCCATGGAAACCCTGACGCGACACTACAACGCATGTGCACGGCCAACCTCAGCAGCGCCTCACGATGCTCACAGAGCCCATTCCACCTTTCATGGAAACCGCGACGCGACACCACGACGCATGTGCACGGCCAGCTTCAGCAGCGTCTCACGATGCTCACAGAGCCGATTCCACCTTTCATGAAAACCACGACGCAACACCACAACGCGACACCACGACGCATGTGCACGGCCAGCTTCAGCAGCGCCTCACGATGCTCACAGAGCCGATTCCACCTTCCATGGAAACCCTGACGCGACACCATGACGCATGCACACAGCCAGCTTCAGCAGCGCCTCACGATGCTCACAGAGCTGATTCCACCTTTCATGGAAACCACGACGCAACACAACGCATGCGCACGGCCAGCCTCAGCAGCGCCTCACGATGCTCACAGCAGCGACACCAACCGCAGCAAAAGGGCAGGGCTATCATGTCCATTTAGGAAAGCGCCAACCACATCATCAAGAAAAATCAGCATCCTGGAGGCTTTGGTGTTACTGCTTCATATCTTCTATCAAGCATTAGGGTAAAAAAAAAATGGACAGCATAATTATGCCGCGTGGAAAGAGAAGGGGGACATTATGGTCAAGAGATGACGCCAAACGTCGTCGGGAAGCGACAAGGAGAGAGAGAGAACAACAATTGGATGAGGCCAGGGCCGCACGACTCCAGGATCAAAGTGTCAGGACAAAAAAAGTGAGAGAAGAAGAGACAGAGAAGGAGAGCCATGCACATCTCCAAAATGACAACAATAGGTACAGAAGGAGGCGAGAACAAGGATCGGATCAGGCCAGGGCCGCACGACTCCAAGAATCAGAGAGAAAGAACAAATGGTAGAAGAGATGAAGAGACAAAGGATGAAAGGGCTGCGCATCTCCAGAATTACAAAAACAGGCAGAGCAGGAGGAGAGAGGAAGAGACAGAGGAGAAAAGAAAAGATCAACTCGAAAATATGCAGCAAAAAGTACCCTATTGAATAATGAGCAAAGAGAAGTATATGAATATGTGTGCAAACAACAGGAATTCTGCAGATGCTGGAAATTCAAGCAACACACATCAAAGTTGCTGGTGAATGCAGCAGGCCAGGCAGCATCTCTAGGAAGAGGTACAGTCGACGTTTCAGGCCGAGACCCTTCGTCAGGACTAACTGAAGGAAGAGTTAGTAAGAGATTTGAAAGTGTGAGGGTGAGGGGGAGATCCAAAATGACAGGAGAAGACAGGAGGGGGAGGGATGGAGCCAAGAGCTGGGCAGATGATTGGCAAAGGGGATACGAGAGGGTCATGGGACAGGAGGTCCGGGGAGAAAGATGGGGGGGGGGGGACCCAGAGGATGGGCAAGGGGTATAGTCAGAGGAACAGAGGGAGAAAAAGGAGAGCGAGAGAAAGAATGTGTGTATAAAAATAAATAACGGATGGAGTACGAGGAGGAGGTGGGACATTAGCGGAAGTTAGAGAAGTCGATGTTCGTGCCATTAGGTTAGAGGCTCCCCGGAAAATTCCATCTGGGTAGCCTCCAACCTGATGGCATGAACATCGACTTCTCTAACTTCCGCTAATGCCCCACCTCCCCCTCGTACCTCCATTATTTATTTTTATACACACATTCTTTCTCTCTCTCTCTCTCTCCTTTTTCTCCCTCTGTCCCTCTGACTATACCCCTTGCTCATCCTCTGGGTTCTCCCTCCCCTTGTCTTTCTCCCTGGACCTCCTGTCCCATGATCCTCTCATATCCCCTTTGCCAATCACCTGTCCAGCTCTTGGCTCCAAGCCTCCCCCTCCTGTCTTCTCCTATCATTTTGGATCTCCCCCTCCCCCTCACACTTTCAAATCTCTTACTAACTCTTCCTTCAGTTAGTCCTGACGAAGGGTCTCGGCCTGAAACGTCGACTGTACCTCTTCCTAGGGATGCTGCCTGGCCTGCTGCATTCACCAGCAACTTTGATGAATATGTGTGCGACAGCTTGGAAAGGAATCCCCCTTCAATGATTTTCATTGATGCACCAGGAAGAACGGGCAAGACATTTATCATCAACTTGATCCTCGCTAAAGTTAAGGGAGATGGAGGTGTTGCTATTGCTGTAGCATCATCAGGTATTGCAGCAACATTGATGCCTGGTGGTAGGACAGCACATTCAAGATTCAAAATACTCCTCAAAGTCAATGAAGATGCCCTTTGTAACATCGACAAAAACACCAATACTGCAATTTTACTCCAAAATGCGAGGCTTATTGTCTGGGATGAGTGCCCCATGATTAGGAGGGAGAGTTTTGAAGCCATGGACCGGACTCTTCGTGATGTATGCGGCAAGAATGAGACCTTCGGGGGTATTTTAACCATTTGCTCTGACGATTTCCATCAGCTTTTAGCAGTTGTGAAACGCGGAAATGATGCTGATATGGAGAATTCATGCATAAAAAAATCCTACTTCAACTCTTCAAGTTTCAATTGAAGAGAAACATGCGATTGAGTGAGGGAGAAGGACGATATTCTGGTTCTTATTGGATGTTGGAGAAGACAAGATTGAGAAAAATGAAAACAATGAAATCGAATTACCTGTAGATATGATTCTGCTAGCAAAAACTATGGAAGAGTGCATTGATTTCATTTACCTGACATTCGACAATCCCGCAGAACTGTTCTCGAGGAATCCTATCTTGGTTCCTCTCAATGAAATGATGCGAAAAATAAACTTCACATGCATTAGACGCTTCCCTGGAGTCATGAAAGAATACTGTTTCTTCACTGCCATAAGTGAAGGAGCTAACACCACTCATTTTCCAACAGAATTCCTTGATTCGGTCAAACTCTCTGGATTGCCACCACATAAACTGGAATTGAAGAGGGGATCTCCCATCATTTCAATGAGGAACTTGGATCCACCAAGGCTTTGCAATGGAATGCGAATGATGGTGGAAGAACTGCACGACAATCTCATCGTAGCAAAGATAAACATTGGTGCGTTCAAAAATGACATTGTCATGATCCCAAGAATTACTCTCAATTTATCAGAAGGGGAAGATGTCCCTCTTCAGCGGAGCCAGTTCCCGATACAGTCATGCTTTGCTATGACTATACGTAAGGCGCAAGGCCAAACCATGGAGAATGTGTCGATTTATTTGGAGAAACCGGTATTCCAGCATGGTCAGCTGTATGTGGCAGCCGGGGAAAAGGAAATGAAAACGTTAGAGTATTCTTGAAGGGTGGCAGATCAACCAGGAATGTTGTCATCAAATGTGTCCTTCGTTAAACGAGGAGGAGCTATATTTTTCTTGCTACGCATCTTTCTTCTTTAATAAACCAAGTTTAATTTCCAAAGCACATCACATCAGACTACACTACCTTTCTCTCAAAGGGTGCCCCAGTGGGTCACCCAGTTGCCTAGCTGAAATATATTACTGTTCTCTGTCCTCTTTGCAATTCACAATACTGCCAACTTCTGCGTCACTTACAAATTTAGTGAATTGCAAGTGACCGATTATTTTTAATAGGATATTAGTTGAAGTAGTGCAAGACTAAAATCATAGTTTTAATCATGGTTTCTTTTTTACTGACATAATTTGTATCTTAAACAAACTCATGCATTTTTCACAGTGTGTGCTGGTTCATCACCACTTACTGGTGGGAATGCAGTAAAGCAGTTACGTAACAGTTTGCACCTTTTCATTTTTAATTGGCTAGGTGTTAGCACATTATCCACGTTTTATGATTACGCAACCATTCATTAGATTTTCTTATCTAAGGAATTTCTGGTATCAGGACGATAAAGGTCTTTCAAAGGTTTTTCTTTAATTTCTTGTTTTTCTCATTTTCATCTGCTTTGAATCACAATTCCTTTGTCTGCTTCGTATCCACTCCTTTGCCTAATCTTTAAAATAAATGATCATGAAGAATCAAAATTTCTCACTTATTGCTGAATTCCTAAAAAGAACCTGGGGATCAAAAATTACTGAAGTCTGACAATTTTTGATGTCCAAAAATGGAATGGGTTATCTGAGAAAAAATAGAATTCAACGAAATTATCAGGCAAAGAAAGGAAGTTTTAGAGCGGAACTAGAAGGTAAGAACTTCCTTCATTTCTTCATTGTCAGATTCTGCTTCAGTACACTGTTTAAAGGAAGTTTAAGAGAAGAAAGCTGTACTTACTTTGTTTGTCACAGACCCGTACGAAAAAATTTCAGGTTACAACTCCAATTAAGGCTATTAATAAGCCTTAATAAATTCAATAAGCTTTAAATTCACGAGTTGGTAAGCTGATATTTTGTGGACTATAACTCTATCATATTCTCAGTAGTGATAGGGTTGCAATCTAATAGCTGTGATTGAAGAGTACTCATTAAGATTGAACTTAAATCAATGGCTAAAGCTCAGAAACAAACTACTGAACCTTTAAAATCTTGAAGGAAAAAATGTAGCATGCTAAAAATGCAGTGTGAAAAAGACATTAAAAAAAATCTAAAGAGCAAATCTCTGCATTAACTGAGCAGGTGAAAGAACAGCATACATAGTTGCAAAATAAAATAAGGGAGTTCCGGGCTGCGCAGGAAGAACTTTTGATGGGTGATGCTGCAAACCGAGTGAGCAATTTTGACAGTGATCTCAATTATGTTGAAATGCAGCCAACACTAACTAGTCCCCAGAAACAGCAACACTTCGGGAACTCCAAGGAACTGCAAAATGATACTGATTCAACAGAGCAACTTTGATGTGTGTTGCTTGAATTTCCAGCATCTGCAGAATTCCTCGTGTTTACTGATTCAACAGAGACCTCTAGTGGCTTACATGACGATGAGAATGGTAATTGGTCTGGCAGCCATGGAAAATTTGCCTTGGTAAAAATTAGGGGAGTGAAACCATGCAAGAATGAAGAAGGAGATTATGAAAGGAGACAGGAGGTTTACCATCAACCACCAAAACCTGAAAAAATTAACAACTGGTCCAGAGAAATTACTCATCCTAAAAAACGGAAACTTAAAGACTTGGACTGAACTTTAATGAATTAAGAACATAAACCAATTGCATCCATATGACAGAATTCAAATTTTAGCTACCATGCTGTCTTCTCATCAAATAAAATGGTGGACACATTGAGTTGAGGATAGTATAGGAGACACAGAATTTATCAGCTGGTTGGGATGCCATTAAGACATTGTATGAAGAAAAGCCCCAAACCGGACTGATTGGAAGAAAGTGGTTAACTTGTAAACAAAAGGCTTCACAGAATATTTCTGAATATGAAGACTCCTATAGGACAGTATGTATCATCTTCTCAGGAGTTAGACTAGATTAGATTAGATTATGAGGACACGCAGTCCTCGTTTATTGTCATTTAGTAACGCATGCATTAAGAAATGATAAAATGTTCCTCCAATAGATATCACAGAAACACAAGACAGACCAAGACTAAATAACTGAGAAAAACCACATAATTATAACATATAGTTACAACAGTGCAAAACAATACCGTAATTTGATAAAGAACAGACCATGGGCACGGTAAAAAAAAGTCTCAAAAGTCCCATCATCTCACGCAGACGGTAGAAGTAGAAAGAAAACTCTCCCTGCCATGAACCTCCAGCACCACAAACTTGCCGATGCAGCACCCAGGAATAATTGAAGACAATAGAGAATAATCTCCATATGGCCCCTGTAAGTCAATCTTCATGGATGGTTTGAAAACGGATGTTGCTAAAATGGAGAAGCTTACGAGAGCAAATTGGAATGAACCTGCCATTCCCTATGGTGCAGACTACTGAAGACATGGAGCAAGATATCGAAGACTGAATAAGATCAGTACAGACAGACCAACTTCCACACCTGCTTACCAACAGAACAAGATGAACCAGAATTCACAGCAACCCCAAGGTGGTAAAAAAGGACATTGGGTGAAAAATTGCTGGCAAAAGAGAGTAACTCTACCACAAAGTCAACCACAACAACAATTTCAGGCACAAATACAACAACGAGAAGTTAACTAACAAGTTCAAATACTGTTCAATTACAAGGTCATCAGCAAGTTCAACCCCCTTACCTCACAAGGGATTGGAAACTCTCATCTAATGGCACAACTTCAAACTACAATCGTGAATGTAATGAATGTGTGGTCAAGGTCGCAAAAATGACTAGGCCCTACCTGCAGGAGCCATTGCCTGCCTTGATAGAGCAAAAATTGGACAGCTTATATGATAACTTACGAGTTGGATATGAACGTGTTGAATTCTCACTGGATACAGGAGCAGAGCTAACATGCATACCTGAAACTATTGCCCAAAAATGCAACGTCCCATTGACTAGCATCAGTAGATATGCATGTGGTGCTGAAGGACAGAGAATTGAGCTAGTCTGAAGCAGACCAGCTGAAGTACAATTTGATCCTCATCTATGAGAAATACAATTCTGGGTGGAAGACATCTCGCAACCTCTTCTCAGAATGGATATCTTATTGATTTTAATCTCCACTCTCGAATTCATGGAGGGTAAAGTTATCTGGAATCTCATGTGGTTGGAGAAATCTAAATTAACCAGTCATCCTATATGGCTGTAAAACAATGACCATAGTTGTACTGGTTATGGCCGTAAAATAATGACCATAGTCCACTGGAAACAGATTCTGCTAAATTTACTGGGAAAATGCCAACTAGTAGCAAGCAATATCCTCCAAGTAGAACATCTATAGAAGGCATCATACCTATTGTCAAACAGCTGGAGGAGCAAGGAAATCCTGTCAAAATGCACAGTCAAACAGTCCAGTCTGGCCTATCAAGAAGGCAAGTACATTTAGAGACTTACGGTGGATTACAGGATCAACAATATTGAAAAATTAACTCCTCTTGTGGCAGATCCATCAACTATCTTTAACACCCTGAACACATTACACAAATAGTTCACAGTTATCGATATGGCCAGTGGTTTCTGTTTGGTACCACTGGCACCTGAATGTGAACTGTGCAGTTGTTGGTCAGTAATACCAGTGGATAAGGCTACCACAGGGACTTCACAGTAGTCCTACTGTCTACCACATGGTATTGAAACAACATCTAAGGAACTTTACAGGCATTGACTCAACTATCATACAATATCTGGATGATATCCTGATCATCTCTGAGATCGTAGATCAGCATGAATGTAATGTACTTTATTCACTCAATAATCTAGCCTTCAGAGGATACAAAGCAAATGTGGACAAGGCACAATTGCAACAAAAGGAAGTGATTTACATGAGACAGAACATTACCCAAGGCAAATGAGAAATCACTGAAGATCACAGGTGGAGGCAAGGTAAGTAGGTAAATTCACTCCTTATTTCTTATTTCTATTTGCTTATTTAGCTCTTGAAAGAATAGGGGCTATGTCCACAGGGCTAGTGTTCTGCTCTAGATGTCAGATGTGGGATTTCCGAGAGATTACGAGCCTCTCCGATGGGCACATCTGCACCAGGTGCATGAGATACAGCTCCTTAGGGACCATGTTAAGGAACTGCAGCTGCAGCTCGATGACCTTCGACTCATATGGGAAAGTGAAGAGGTGAAAGACAAGAGATAGAGAGAGGTAGTCACCTCAAGGCTACAGGAGACACATAAATGGGTGACTGTCAGGAGAGGAAAGAGGGAACGTCAGATAGTAGAGAGCACCCCTGTAGCTGTCCCCTTCAACAATAAGTACTCCATTTTGAGTACTGTTGGAGTGAGGGGGGGGTGCTGATCTACCTAGGTGAAAAAGCAGCAGCCGTGCCTCTAGGGGACTCTATAGTAAGAAGGACAGACAGGCAATTCTGTGGACACAAAAAGGAAATTCGGATATTAATTTGCCTCCCAGGTGACAAGGTCTACGATGGTTCTGAACGCGTCCACATTATCCTGAAAAGGGAGGGTAAGCAGCCAGAAGTCATGGTACATATTGGTACCATCGACATAGGTAGAAAAAGGGAGGTGTCCTGAAATCAGAATATAGGGAGTTAGGTAGGAAGCTGAGAAGCAAGACCTCAAGGATAGTAATCTCAGGATTGCTGCTTGTGCCACATGACAGTGAGGACAGGAATAGAACAAGGTGGCAAATAAATGCGTGGCTGAAGAATTGGAGCAGGGGGCAAGGATTCAGATTTCTGGATAATTGGGATCTCTTCTGGGGTAGGTGTGATCTGTACAAAAGAGATGGGTTACACTTTAATATGAGGGAGACCAATATTCTTGTGTGCAGATTTACTAGAGATGTTGGGAGTGGTTTAAACTAATAAGGCGGTCAAAGTTGTGGCATAATTAGAGATTGGTCGGTATTACGTTGTGGGCAGCACTGAGTCAAGGCTGAGAGAAGGAGATACTGTATCGAAAGGACAGGCAGGAAGGCATAAGTAGTAGTGTGGTTCTGTTGGTAAGAGATGGAATTACATCTTTAGAAAGAGGTGACATAGGGTCAGAGAATGTTGCATCTTTGTGGGTGGAGTTAAGAAACTGCAAGAATAAAAAAAATCATTATGGGAAACATATATTGGCCTCCAAGTAGTAGCCAAGATTTGGACTTAAGATCACAAAGGAAGCTGGAAAAGACATGTAATAAGGGTAATGTCACAATTGTAATTGGAGATTTCAATACAGTATGCAAAGGGATTGGAAAAATCAGGTTGGTGTCAGAATGCAAGAGTAGGAATTTGTTGAATGCCTGCGAGATGGCTTTTTAGAGCAGCTTGTGCTTTAGCCAGGTAGGGGAAAGGATTCTTAGACTGGGGTGTTATGTAATAACCCAGATCTTATTAGGGAGCTTAATGTAAAGGAACCCTTAGGAGGCAGTGATCATAATATAATTGCATTCATACTGCATTTTGAGAGAGAGAAGCATAAGTTACATGTATCAGTTTCGCAATGAAATAAAGGGAATTACAAAGGCATGAGGGAGGAGCTTGCCCAGGTGGATTGGAGGAGGATACCGGTGGGGATGATGGCAGAGCAGAGATGGCTGAAGTTTCTGAGAATAGTTCACAAGGTGCAGAATAGATATGTCCCACAGAAGTAGTAGTTTTCAGATGGCAGGAGCAGGCAACCATGGCTGACAAGGGAAGTTAAGAACTACAGGAAAGTCAAGGAAAGGGCATATAAGGTAGCAAAAGTAAGAGAGAAGTTGGATGATTGGAAAGCTTTTAAAATCCAAAAAAAGGCAACTAAAAAAGCTGTAAGGGAAAAGATGAAATATGAGGGCAAACTAGCCAATAATATAAAGCAGGATAGTATAAGTTTTTTTTCAGTTACATAAAGAGTAAAAGGCAGGTGAGACTTGATATTGGACTACTGGAAAACGATGCTGGTGAGGTAGTCATAAGGGACAAAGAAGGGGCACACGAAATTAATGAGTACTTTACATCAGTTTTATTGTGGAAGACATTAGCAGTACACCAGAGGTTTGTGAGTGTCAGGGAGCAGGAGTAAGTGCCATTATTATAACAAAGGAAAAAGTGCTAGGCAAACTCAAAGGTCTTAAGGTGGATAAGTCCCCTGGACCAGATGGACTACATCCCAGAGTCCTAAGAGAGGTTGCTGAAGAGATAACAGATGCATTGTTCATGATCTTTCAAGAATCACTTGATCCTGGCATGTTCCCAGAGGACTGGAAAATTGCAAAAGTCACTCCACTCTTTAAGAAGTGAGGAAGGCAAAAGAAAGGAAATTATTAGGCCAGTTAGCCTAACCTCAGTGGTTACGAAAGTGTTAAATTCTAATATCAAGGATGAGGCTTTGGGGTACTTCGAGTCTAATGATAAAAGCAGTTAAAATCAGCATGGTCTCTACAAAGAGAAATCCTGCCTGACAAATCTGTTAGAATTCTTCGAGGAAGTAACAAGCAGGGTGGACAAAGGAAAAGAAGTGAATGTTATTTACTTGGATTTCGAGAAGGCATTTGATAAGGTGCCACACGAGGCTGCTTAACAAGATAAAATTCTATAGTGTTACAGAGTAGGAATAAAGGGGGCCTCTTCTGGTTGGCTGCCTGTGAATACTGATGTTTCTCAGGGGTCAGGATTGGGACTGCTACTTTTCACATTGTTTGTCAATGATTTAGATAATGGAATTACAAACAAGAGAAAATCTGCAGATGCTGAGTTCCTCCAGAATTTTGTGTGTTGCTTAGATAATGTAATTGATGGCTTTGTGGCAAAGTTTGCAGATGACGCAAAGATACTGTGTCCGGTGCTCCCGATGCGGCCTTCTATATATTGGCGAGACCCCACGCAAGCTGGGAGACCGTTTCGCTGAACACCTACACTCTGTCCGCCAGAGAAAGCAGCATCTCCCAGTAGCCACACATTTTAATTCCACGTCCTATTCCCATTCTGATATGTCTATCCATGGCCTTCTCGACTGTCAAGATGAAGCCACACTCAGGTTGGAGGAACAACACCTTATATTCCGTCTGGGTAGCCTCCAACCTGGTGGCATGGACATTGACTTCTCTAACTTCTGTTAATGCCCCACCTCCCTTTCGTACCCCATCCGTTATTTATTCATTTATTATTAATTTTTTTTTCTCTCTCTCCTTTTTCTCCCTCTGTCCCTCTCACTATACTCCTTGCCCATCCTCTGGCCTTCCCCCATCCCCCTTTCTTTCTCCCTAGGCCTCCCATCCAATGATCCTCTCCCTTCTCCAGCCTCATATCCCTTTTGCCAATCAACTTTCCAGCTCTTAGCTCCATCCTTCCCCCTCCTGTCTTCTCCTATCATTTCAGATCTCCCTCTTCCCCCTCCCACTTTCAAATCTCTTACTATCTCTTCTTTCAGTTAGTCCTGACGACGGGTCTCAGCCCGAAACGTCCACTGTACCTCTTCCTATAGATGCTGCCTGGCCCGCTGCGTTCACCAGCATTTTTTGTGTGTGTTGCATGAAATTCCAGCATCTGCAGATTTTCTCGTGTTTGCGTAGTTATGATGAAGTATGCATTGCCTGGATTTTGTAGGTTAAAGCCTGTGCATCACCTTTTCTGTACATAATGCTGGCATTTCTCCGTGTTAATAACAGGCAAATTGAGTGTTTCTGCTCAAGTATGCACAAATGCGAAAACTCTGAACTCACTGACAGCTGTTAGCTGTCATTTCTTTAGCTCTATGCTGATTCTGAACTTGAGGTACCCAGCAAGGGAGCACTGAATTACAGAAATTACTTATTCCTTATAGTAGGGAACATGCTCAGACTGTGCCAAGTTGTATCTGACACACACAGCTCTTCTTGTATTTTTTAAATTGCACCATTATTAAAAATGTTAGAATTAGTTTTAATATTATACAGTACTTACTATTTTCTTTAATTATGCAGGTGCTGCAAAAGGTCAAATGGAAAATGATTTTTTTTTGCAGGTTCATCTCTAAAGCATCAATTTCAGTCAAATGTCAACAACAATTTGATACCCTACTGGGTAAATTTACAGATAGAATTTGAAAAACTATCCATTCACCTGTTAACTTTAATTAACAGAATGTAAATGGGTATTTGTAAATCATACTCAAGTCAAAGGAATTAAATGATAAACAGGCTTCCCCAACATTCTCTGTAATAATGTTGTTAGAGACTTTGAAGAGGATGCGGATGAGGTTTACCAGGATGCTGCCTGGATTATAGAGCTTGTGCTATGAAGACAGTTTAGACAAATGTGGGTATTTTCTCTGGATACGAATACAAAATCAAGAGAGGCATAGAGTAGAGAACCAGTATCTTTTTCCCAGGGTCTATATGTTGCATTGTAGGTGGCATGTATTTAAGAATTTGTGTGGGACTACATTTTCTTCACAAAGAGAGTGAAGGATGCCTGGAATGCGTTGCCAAGGGTGGCAGTGAAGGCAATTATGATAGCAGCATTTGTGAGGTTCTTAGATAGGCACTTGAATGCACAAGAGAACAGAGGGATAGGGACATTGTGTAGGCAGAAAGGCTTAGCTTAGGTAGATATTTAATCACGATTTTAATTAATTTGACACAATCTTGTGGGCCGACAGGCCTGTTCTTCTGCTGTAATGTTTTATGTTTTATGATCATCAAATATCCTTGGTAGCATTAAAGAAATATTTATTCAATCTTTCAAAGTTGCAATAGAAAATCTCAAGAGTTGAAGAACAAAATTATATTAGTAAGAGATCTCTTAAACAATTGATTTTATTTTTGTTCACCGGAACATAACATTAATATACTCATACCCTGATCACTACAGTCCAAAAACTTGCTGAAATTGTTAACCAGATAGCTGGTCATGAGGATAGATTTGTTATGAAACTAAATCAGGAGGGAGCTAAATTGAAAAGTGCCCAAAAATGAACACGGGAGCCAAATTGGACAATTAATTTGTATCATCATTTCCAACACAGGCAACATAACAAATCATTATGAACTGAACTATCTAAAATCCAGTTCTACGGAGAGTATAATTAACACCCTATATTTTAAATGAACACCATTTCTTAATCCAAGCCTCAACTACTGAAACCAAGTTTGCCACTCTTAAAGGAGAGGCAAATCATCACTGCAACAAAGATTGACAGGTATTCTGGAACTTATGGAGGCCTTGAAGACGTTCAATAAAGTTAACAGAGAAGATATCAGGTTTTCCAAGTACCCAGATCTTGATGGGGGAAGCGCAGAGTGGAAGAGATGTCCTTCACAGATACACAAAGTAAATGGGATGAGGTGGTTGTGTTAGTTCCTTAATGCCAGACTTGAAAACCTGGATGTAATATTTCTATGAGTTTAATGACATCATCTGCACAATTGAACTTGGATAAGAATTTATCAGATGCTATATCACACCAGTATCATATTCTGATACTGCTAATCTACCACATCCTTACATGCTAACAACAAGCCATAAATCAAGATTTCATAATTTGCGTGCACCACTCTTTATTCAGCCCTGGAAGGCACGTCACCAAAACATATCGGAGAATAACTGACATATTTTCATTCCTCTTTTGGGTGCTGTTACCAGAAGGTGACAGGAGTACCTATGGCTGCTTATGATCATATGGAAGCAATGCCTTTATATGAGGCATTGATTGTGTGGATAGCCAGAGGCTTTTCCCCAGGGCTGAAATGGCTAACACAAGGGGGCATAGTCTTAAGGTGCTTGGGAGTAGGTACAAGGCGGAAGTCAGAGGTAAGTTTTTCACACAGAGAGCGGTGGGTGCATGGAATGCACTGCCAGTGATAGTGGTAGAAGCAGATATGATAGGGTATTTTAAGAGACTCAAAGATAGGAACATGGAGCTTAGAAAAATAGAAGGTTATGCTGTCGGGAAACTCTAGGCAGTTTCTAAAGTAGGTTACATCGTCGGCACAACATTGTGCACCGAAGGGCCTGTAATGTGCTGTAGATTTCTATAGTTTCTATATTTTTTCTTCAATTAACAGACCTGAAAATTCCACATTTATCCTCAGTCAAGGTTTGTTCTGCCAGGACTAATGAATATTTACAACGCCTTTAACCTTGTACATATATATTCAGCATTCTCCAACTGCTTATCTATTTGTAGATACCACCCCAAACTCCTGCCAAGTTGCGTGATACAAGGTATCTCTGGGAATCTTTCATGCTTGTTATGATGCAGAAAGAAGCCATTTGGCCCATGAGGTGAATGCCAGATTCCAAAATAGCAATCCCAATCTCCCCCTCCCTTTATTTCCCTATACTTCTGCAACTTGTTCTCTCTTACAAGCCCATCAACTCCCCTTCGATTATTTTGCTTCTTACCTAGCTAATAGGTAATTTACAGTGAAAATCAAAGGAAATCAAAGACAAAAACAAAAAACACCAGAAATAGTCATCAGGCCAATACAGACTCAAACATTTACAATATATATTAATGCCTTCTATGAAGGAATAAAAACTATCATAAAACACAGGATAAGATGTTAATATCCCTTGCGTCAATGGGTTCTGAGCACTTGCATGAGACTGTCTAGATGTTGGGAGTGGCACAGGGTTGACATGTAAACAAGTTTTCTGACAATAGAAAAAAAGTGATAAATGAAATCCGATATAAGCTTCAAATAACATACATAAAGCAATCAAGGATGCCAATACCAGCCCAAATTCAAGTACCCAACCAATGGTCAGTTATAGCAGGGCTTACATGCTGACCTTGCACTTTATTGCCTTTCCGCATAGCATCTTCCCTATAACTGTTAACACTTTCTCCTGTGCTCTGTTATTGCTTTATCTTGTACTACCTCAATGTAGCGCTGTAATAAATTGATCTGTAAGAATGGTATGCAAGTTTTTCCTCTGTACCTCAACACAATAACAAACCAATTTACTGATCAACCCCATTGTCCAGAAGCTGTAGAAAGGAAAATACAGAATTTACAAAAGGATACAGATAGGTTAGTGTGTGAGCACAAATTTTGCAAATGAGGAGTCATGTGCAGAAATATTAATTATTTAATTTCATAGGAAGAACAGAAAAAATATTAAAATCAAACACTATAGCATAGTACAGGTCCTTCAGCACATGATGTTCTGCCAACCTTATAACCTACTCTAAGATGAATCTAACCTTTCCTTCTTATATGCCTCTATTTATATACCATCCACCTGCCAATCTAAGTGTTTATAATATCTCTAACATATCTGCTTTTACCACCACCCATGGCAGGGTGTTCCATGCACACATCACTCTGTGTAAAAAAACTTGCATCTAACATTCCCCCCAATTTTTTCCTCCAATCATCTTAAAATTATGCCCTCTCATACGAAGCTAGCCTCTCTCTGGCTATCCACTCAATCTATGCTTCTTATCAATTTGCACACCTTCATGAAGTCACCATTCATCTTCCTTTGCTCCAAAGAGAAAAGCCATAGTTCACTCAGCCTATCCTTATAAGATATGGTCTCTAATCCAATCAGCATCATGGCAAATCTCTACACCCTCTCTAAGGTTTCCACAACCTTCCCATAATGAGGCAACCAGAACTGAGCACAATATTCCAAATGTGGTCTAATTAGAGTTTTATAGAGCTGCAATGTTACATTGTGACTCTTGACTTCAATCCCCCAACTAATGAAGGCCAATACACCATTAGTCTTCTTAACCACCCTATCAACTTGTGTGGCAACTGTGAGGGATCTGTGGACAGATACCCCAAAACCTGCCTGTTTCTCCACACTGCTAAAAAATCTGCCATTAACCTTGTATTTTGCCTTCAAATTGATTCCCAAAAATAATCACTTCACACCTTTCCAGGTTAAACTCCATCTGCCACTTCTCCACCCAGCGCTGCATCTTGTCAATATCCTGTTGTAAACTGCAGTACCTTTCTACACTACCCACAACTTCACCAACCTTCATATTATCTGCAAACTTACTAACCTACCTTCATTCAAGTCATTTATAAAAATCACAAAAAGCATGGGTCCTAGACAAATCCCTGTGGAACACCACTGGTCACCAATCTCCAGCAAAAAAAAATCATTCCCTTTACCAGCAACCTCTGCCTCCTATGGCCAAGCCATTTCTTTTTTTTAATACTTTACTTTCAAAATTTTCAAAAAACAATGAAATCAGCAAGAACATCTAAGCTCAGACATGTGTAACAATAAGGGAAAAAAAAGGGACATAACATTAGAGGGATGTGCTCAAAAGTGCTAAACATTAAGTCACAAATGAGGGCCGTGAGAAATCAGCAGGGGGGAAATTATTCATCTGCCCCCGGCCTCGTCTTGGTAGGCAAGAAATGGATCCCAGATAGCCGAAAATTTTATAATTGAATTGGTTCTCAAGAACCTAAGTCTCTCCATCTGTATGACTGAGATCATATCAGCCATCCATCTCCAAAAGGAAGGGGGAGAGGGTGAATTCCATTCCCTCAAGACAGTCTTTTGGCGACAGTCACCCCCAGCATCAGAGACTGTTGTATGGCTGTAGGGAAACATAGAGTGGATTGCGAACAGCCAAAGATGGCAAGACCAGCTTCCAAGGGGAAGGATCTTTTATAGGCCTTTGAGTACCAGTCAGATATTTTAGACCAACATCCAGTCAGTGATGGGCAAAACCAAAAGGTGTGTGACAACGTGCCCTCCGTCCCTTGGCATCTATCACACATTGGCGAGACTGAAGGGTAAATCCTGTGCAATCTGAGTTTAGAATAGTGAAGATGGTGGACAACTTTAAACTGGATCAGTTGGTATCTGCTGTTAACAGAGCAAACTTGAATCATAGACAAACTCTGGTCCCAGGTAGCTTCAGATAGTTCAGTGCCCAATTCCTCTCTCCCAGCCTCCCTGATCTTCACAGTAGAGGCTATAGTACAACCATCAAACAAACATACAAACTTAGAAATGAGATGCTTGGAGTCAGGAGGGTTCTTTAAGATATCAAAAAATATATGCTTCCCTGGAAGGATTTCAAAATTACAAATCTTAGATTGAATGTAGTGTCTAATTTGTACGTAATGAGAAAAGTGCGAATGAGGCAGCTCAAATTTCTCTTTCAGCAGACTAAAAGTTGCAAACCATCCCTCTACGTACAGGTCTTCGACAGAAACTAGACCCTTCTCCCTCCAAGCATGGTAGGTTTTATCTGACCATGAGGGTAGAAAGGAGTGATTGAAACAGATTGATGTTTGTACAGAGGTCCCTGGTAAATTCAGAACACTTCTAATCTGATTTAGAATTCTGATGGAATTTTTCAAAACAAAACTCAAACTTTTTGAAATCCCAGGCTTTTCTAATTTAGAGAACAGCATGGCTGGCAACAAGGAATTGACAACAGAGTTAGACTCCATATATAGCCACAAGGGGGCCCCAGGGACTAAATTATCCAGAGCCCCCTGTTGCCAAAACACTAAAGCCCTAGCACTGACAGCCCAATAATAGTGTCTGAATACAGGTAATCCCAGCCCTCCTTCAGACTTGGGCTTTTGCAAATAGATTTTTGAAATCCTGTGATTCTTATAATTCCAGATGTAAGACAAAATTATGGAGTCCAACTCTTTAAAGAAGGCTGATGTAAGTTTTGAAATTAACTCTGCAAAGTTTAATTTAAATATTAATTTAGGATCTTTGGGTATTGCCAAACCAAGATAAGTAAAGTGATCTTAACTATTTTAAATGGGACACTTTCCAAAAAACCCAGCGTGTAGACATCGGAGGAGGGCATGAAGTCACTTTTCGTCCAATTGATTGAGTATCCGGATAGTCTGCCAAAAAAAGTGATTAAATCTAGAAGCAGGGGGACTGACTTTTCTGGGTTTTGTAAGTACAGTATCACATCGTCAGCATATAAACTAATAAATGTTTCAATACCTCCCACTTTCAAACCCACAATATTTGGATGACTTCTTATTTTTAGGGCAAGGGGCTCTACCGCAACGGCAAAGAGGGCTGGCGAGAGAAGACAACCCTGCTGAACTGAATGGTGTAGAGGAAACATAGCTGAATTGTGACCATTGGTTATAATAGAACACATTGGGCTGGCGTACATCAGTTTTACCCAGGATATAAATGACTCGCCAACCCCAAACCTGTACAGTGATTCAAACATGTAAGGCCACTCAATCTGGTCAAACACCTTCTGTGCATCAAGGGATAAAATTGCTGCCCCACTAACTTTCCCATGATCAGCATACATAGTATTAAGGAGGCATCTAACATTGGAAAAAGAAAACCTGCCCGGGATGAATCCTGTCTGATCAGAATGAATGATAGATGACAAATGCTTATCTAGCCGGTTAGTCAGCATTTTAGTGATTACCTTTCTATCAAAGTTCTGGAGTGCAATGGGCCTATAGCTGACCAGGTCTGTTTCCTCTTTACCTTTCTTTAGAGTGAGGGAAATGTTAGCCTCGTACAATGTTTTAAGCAAGACTTTGTCTCTCTTAGAGCAAGATATCATTCTGAGGAGAAGTGGGGCAAGGATATCGCAAAATTTCTTATAAAATTCGCAGCCAAATCCATCTGACCCAGATGCCTTGCCAGACAGAAATGACTTAATGGCAGAAATTATTTCTTCCAACGTGAAATCAGAATCTAGGTCCTCTCTAGCAGCGACACTAAGTTTCAGCATTACAAGAGAGTCAAAGAAGTCATTCAAATCAGATTGAGTGGCATCGCATTTAGAACTGTAGAGTTCACTGTAAAATTCTTTAAAACAGTCATTTACCTCCTTGGGATAGGTTAACAGGGTGCCCGCCCTTGATCTAGTGCGGTGGATTGACCTTAGGGCCTGGGCGCCCCTGAGCTGCCACGCCAGGAGCCTCCCAGGCTTGTCCCCCATTTCAAAATGCTTTTGTCTTAATTTTAAGAGGAGGTTATTTATTTGACTACCCAAGATGCAATTGTATTCATATTTAAGCTTCATTATCTTATTGTAGTCTTCAGAGGATTTCGAGGCCTGGTATGTCGCTTCGAGGGTTGGGAGAGTATTCTCAATCTCCAATAATCGCCCCTCTCTTTCCTTCTTAACAGCAGATTCATATGAAATTATATACCCACGAATTACAACTTTTAATGTTTCCCTGAGTGTGGAAGCTGACACCTTGCCATTATCGATAATTTCTATAAAATCTTTTAATCTGGTGGTGATGTTTTCTATAATTTTCTTATCTGTGAGTAGGGAAGGGTTAAAATGCCAGGAATAGATTCGTTTGGGAAGGGAGAGATTTAGGGACATTGCCAAGGGCTTTGGTCAGAGATTACTATATTATGATATTTCGTATTGGTAACATGAGAAATTAAATGAGAATCAACCAAAAAATAATCTATAGGATTTGTGAACGTGAGAATAATAAGAATAATCCTTGTCGGTGGGATGTTGAACTGGCCAGATATCTACTAAATTCCTAGATTTAATCAAATTGTTTAGGACCTGCACTGACATGATATTTGAGGGTGGGCGGGAGGACAATCTATCTAAATATGGATCTAGGTAGCAATTCAAATCACCACCGATTATTATATTTGAATTACTGGCATCCGGAAGTAAATCAAAAGCTTTCCTAAAAAAAATTTGGCTCGTCTATGTTTGGACCATAAGTATTAAGGAAGGTTAGCGGAAATGAATTAATGGTGCCAGAGACCATGATATACCTGCCGAGAGGATCCATGGTCATGGAAGTGAGTTGAAATGGAATATTTTTCCTAAAAAGGATAGCCACACTACAGGCATGAGAAGTAAATGGTGACTGGTAAATCTGTGATATCCAGCTAGACCTCAATATGCATTGCTTAGTTATTTTGATATGGGTTTCCTGTAGAAAAATCACATCTGCAGATAGAGATTTGAGATGTCTAAAACTTGGTCCCTCTTAACAACATGACCAAGCCCCTTAGCATACCACGAGACTATTGTAATATCTTTGCCTCCCCAGCTGCGTTCTACCACGAGACCTCTGCATATGAGAATAAAAAAGAGATTATTACAGTTGAACACAAACATAGTAAACAGTGCAAAATGGCTGGCAGCCTCATAAAAACACAACATACAAAAAAACACATGTCTAAGCCATAAACAAGAACAGCACACACCCTAACCCACCCCCCTTCGTGTCTCCCTGAACCAGACACATAGTTCCCCTTTCCATCCAAAAAGGAGCTGCTGGGCAGGTAGCTAACATTACACAATGATCACAAGCTCCTTCTCCGAGAAAATTTATAACGCAAACTATATAATACCGTGAAACAAATGCTATTAGGGCTGGGGAGAGTTATCCAAGGTCCGCACCTGAAGCTGGGCATTCATAAAACCAACTCAAAATTAACCATTGTAATAACAGACATATTTAAAACATTCTCTGCAATTAAATCCCAGTGAGGCATACAGCACTGTATAACTACATATAGCAAGCAGGTCCCTCCCCTTATCCCAACATGTAAACCAGCACAAGTATAAGCTGAATGAACAGTGTCAGTATATCTACTTCCCTTTGCATGCGTTATTCCTTTCCAAGAACCGTGCTGCTTCCTTCGGGTCATCGTAGACTATAGGCGCTCCTCCGTCCTGATGATAAATGTAGACCCTAGCCGGGTACCGCAAGGTGTGCTTGATTCTTCCATCACGCAGAGTTTGCAGTACATCCCAAAAGGCATGACATTGAGTCATCACCTCACTGGCATAGTTCAGGAAGATCAAGACCTTGTTTCCCTTATACTCCATGGGTCGTAATCTGCCGCGGTGCAAGATTAGCGCTTTCACTTGAAAATGGTGGATACGTGCCAAGATGGTGCGCGGCTTAGCGCCAGTGGCTGGCTACCGCTGGAGAGAGCGATGTGCACGATCAACTTTAACCGGGTGCGGGAAATACTCTTCCCCGAGCAACTTGGGATCAGTCTGGAAACAAATTCGGTGGGATTACCATCCTCCTCACCCTCTTGTATTCCTATAATCTTAATGTTATGTCTCTGGGAACAGGCCTCTAAGTCAAGCACTTTAGCTTGGAGCTGGCTATGTTGTTTCATTAGCTCTGAGTACTTAGCTTCAAGCTCTTGCAAGCGTGCTCGAGGTCGCTAGCGGTTAGTTCTTGATTAGCCACACGGGCCCTTAGATAGACCTGTAAGGCCACAAGCCTCTGGAACTTGGTCTCAAAAACATCAAAGTGGTTGTTAATGTCACGCAGTGAACTGACTCAGAGATCTCCTCCCTAATTCCTTGGACATGGCGTAAGTTTTATCCGGCGGTACCTCAAACGCGGAGAAGTTGTTAGCATTAGCACTAGCTCTGGTAGTTTGGGTGTCGGCGGTCTTGACTTTGTTTGCCTTCAGCATTGTCAAACTTTTCCATACACTTAGTTTAAATAAAGAGAGTAAACGCACACTGTTGGCCCATGAATAAATAAAACGCGGTGTAATAGTAATTTTATCGAGGCCTCGGAGTGGAGCACTGACTAAAGACGTCTAATCCATACGCATGCGCACTGGCGCCCCATGGCCAAGCCATTTCTGAATCCACACCGCCAAGTTACCCTAGATTCTATGCTTCCTGACTTTCTGAATAAACCTATCATGGGGAACCTTATCAAACACCTTACCAAAATCCACAATATTACTTAAATGGAAAGAGACTACAAAATACTGCAATCCAAAGACACATGGATGTCCTTGTACATGAAATGTTGGAGGTTAAGACAAGAAAACATATGAAAGGGAATGAACAAATTCACCATATATGCAGGAAGGCTAATGGAATACATGCCTTAATATCGAAGTGTACAAGCACTGTACTAAGTTCAAAGAAGCTTCACCAAGCTTCACTGGGATGAAGAACTGGACATACAAAGAACATTGAGCAAATTGGGCCTACACTCACTTAAAAAAAATGTAAGATTTCAAGAGGTTAGATGTGTAAGGGGTTTCTCCTTTCATGTTATTTGCTAAGGCTAATAAAATGGCTTCTCTGTAATGTTAACTGCTGAGTTCATGGTAGTAGCTTGTTTGGGTTATAATTACTGATAATGTAAATTGTATTCATTTGCTTACCAATTGGGATAGATGTTACTCTTTCTTGTGTGTCTGTAAGCTATTGTTTTCGCGGGCTTTGGGGAGAAGGTGTGATGGGGACAGAGAGATGAGACGCGATGAGAGAGATCGGACCCATGAGGGAGTTCAAGGCCCAGGGCTTTTCGGGAGGAGAACCGAAGAGGAAGGACGTGCTGGATGCACTCTGGTCGACCACTGTGGTTGGTCCCAGGCGGTGGGTTGAGGAGGTCGAAGGTGATCGAAGGGTTGTGCATGAAGTGGTTGAACTCTGCTAATTTTGGCGCCTTTTACTTTCCTTTTATATTGTATCTCTATTAATTGCATAGTTCCAGTAAGATCTATAAAGTGTAATCTGTAAATCAAACATTGTGTGCTGTCTGTTAATTGGCGGTGTGGGGTACATCACACAGCATCCACACAAACTTGATTACCCAGTTTGGCGGGGCCGAAGGCTGCTCCCCCTAGACAAACGCGAGCTGAGCGAGCCTGAGGCTTACCAGGAGGCTACAGATGCGAGCAAGATATTGCCCCTGGAACTGGAGATTTTATTTCCAGAATAAGAGGCTGCCTTATTCTGAAATGAAAACCTTCTTTATATTACATTTTCATATTCTTTCTGCAACAAGGCAACACTGCATTATCTTCACTTTCCCCTTTGCATTCATGCTGAGTATGTTTGTTCACCCATAAAAACTGGGATCACATTTTGTCATGGCTATAAACTGTTAGGTTGTGACTGGTGAACTTTCCATGTATTCCAGCCTTGACCCAACCTCACTCAGTATTGGGGTCCAACTGACAACCAACTGTGAAACCGAAAAACGTTCATCTGAAGCTCATGTTTACAGCAATCTGTACTCCAGAAGAGGGCACCTGAAATATTCCTTTGGATTCATGATAACATTAAGTTTAAGCCACACAAATACTTATTTAACTTTGTCACTCTGAGCAATAGAAAAATCATTTTCTGTCTAATTGCAAGTAACAGTTTTTTGCTTTGGACATAAACCTTGACTTTAAAAATTGCCAGATGCTCACTGCTATTCTCCACACTATGTGAAAAATAGCATAATGAACCAAAACCTATGAATTCATCAGCAACTGATTCAATCCTCCGAGATTTGTTTTTGTCCACTTCTGCTTTATCTTAAGAATCAGCAATTCAGGTTGAGGACCTATCACTTTCTTTAAATTTGGCAGAAACATATAAAATATTTGAAAAGTCTGGGGGACACATCCAGCTTAGTAAAGTTGGTCATTCTAGAGGATCCGAATACTGTTTTAAACAAGAAATGCTGCAGTTGCTGGAAATACAGAGCAATACACACAAAACGCTGGAAGAACTCAGCAGATCAGGCAGCATCAATGTTTTGAGCCAACGCCCTTTGTCAGGTCTTGGCCAGAAACATCGACTGTTTATTCATTTCCCTAGATGCTGTCTGACCTACTGAGTTCCTCCAGCATTTTATGGCAGTTTTAACCTCACCTTCCACTAGGTGGAGTCCTGCACCTGTCCTAGGAAGACCATAGGACATAAAAATCTACAGCACATTACAGGCCCTTCGGCCCACAAAGTTGTGCTGACCACGTAACCTACTCTAGAAACTGCCTAGAATTTCCCTACTGCATAGCTCCATGTACCTACCTAAGTTCTTTTAAAAGACCCTATTGTATCCACCTCCACCACTATCGCCAGCAGTGCAGTCCACACACCCACCATTCTCTATGTGAAAAACTTACCCCTGACATCCTCCCTGTACCTACTTCCAAGTACCTTAAAACTATGCCCCCTCATGTTAACTATTTCAGCCTCTGGCTATCCACAAGATCAATGCCTCTCATCATTTTATACACCCCTGTCAGGTCACCTCTCATCCTAAATTGCTCCAAGGAGAAAAGGCCAAGTTTACTCAACTTAATCTCATAAGGCACATTCTCTAATCCAGGCAACATCCTTGTAAATATCCCCTGCATTCTTTCTATTGGATTCACATCTTCCTGTAGTGAGGTGACCAGAAATGAACACAGTACTCCAAATGGGGTCTGATCAAGGTCAGATAGCTGTAACATTACGTCTCAGCTCTTGAACTCAATCACACTGCTGATGAATGCCAACACATCATACGCCTTCTTAACAACACTGTCAACCTGCGCAACAGTTTTGAGTGTCTTATGGACACGGATCCCAAGATCTCTCTGATCTTCCACACTGCCAAGAGTCTTACCATTAGTATTATATTCTGTCTTCAGATTTGACCTACCAAAATGAAGCACTTCACACATAACTGGGTTGAACTCCATCTGCCACTTCAGTTCTGCATCCTATCGATGTCCCGCCATAATCTCTGACAACCTGTCAGACTATGCACAACATCCCCAACTTTTGTGTCATCAGCAAACTTACTTCTTCATCCAGGTCATTTATAAAAATCACGAAGAGGAGAGGTCCCAGAACGATCCCTGCAGAACACCACTGGTCACTGTCCTCCATGCAGAATACGAACCATCTACAACTAACCTTTGCCTTCTGTGGGCAAGCCAATTCTGGATCCACAAAGCAAGGTCTTCTTAGATCCCATGCTTCCTTACTTTCTGAATGAGCCTTGCATGGGGAATCTTATTAAATGCCTTACTGAAATCCATATACGCTACATCCACTGCTCCAACTTCATCATACCTCCAACCAAAACACATAATTCAAAATTCAAAGATGTTTTCACTCTGGATTCTTGAAAACCATGAAATACACTCCATAAATTCTCTTTATCTTCATCTTTCCTTGTATACTCTTTTAATGTCTAACTTAATCTACTCATATGTTTACTCATACTCAGATAATGGGTGGTATGGTTGCACAATCGCTTTACACCAATCACCGATTGTGGTTCGATTGCCACCACAGTCTGTAAGGAGTTTGTACGTTCTCCCCATGACCATGTAGGTCTCCTCCAGGTGCTCCAGTTTCCTCCCACATTCCAATGATATATGGGTTAGGGTTAGTAAGTTGTAAGCATGCTATGTTGGAACATGAATCATGGCAACACCTTGCAGACTGCCCCTAACACAATCCACATTGATTTGATTTAACCCAAACAATGCACTTCACTGTATGCTTCGATGTGCATGTGACAAATATATCTAATTTTTAAATTCATAAAAAACTTAAATCTTTCTCTGAAGTTGAGCAAACAAATTATTAATTCATCTGCTTTAGCTTTCCTGTGGAAAATCTGTGGACAATCCTTCTCCGTGGATTGTCACCTTGTCGAGGTGGAGAAATTTGTGTGGTCTGGAGATCACTAGAGCGATGCTGTCTGGAGCTATGCTCCTGGTAGGGTCACCCATGGCGGTAAGGTCGAGGGTGAGGTCCTTGACAAAGAACAATCCAACCAAGACCTCAACGGTGGAACAGATGGACGAAGTTACTTCGAACTCAACGGTTGTGAAGGTGGATGAAGGCTGCATCAAATCCATCAGCTCCAATTGTTGTGGTTTCCATGCCATTGGAATCAGTTGGTTGATTTGTGAAGTATCGTGTGCTTCTTGGAGTGCAACATTAAGTACACGTTAAACAAATACATGCACAGGCGTCTTCACTCTGTACGGAACAAAGACCATGATCCTCGACCTCGAGGGATAGCCATGACAACGAGTTTTCCTGTTGATTATTAACTTGTAATTGCCACAGATTCTGAGGCTATCATCACTGCAAACTATAAGGTAAAGATTGTTCTTTGGAGAATCTAAATGAAATCTTTTTCAACAGGTAAATCCTGCACTTCATACTTCGAAGTTTCCAAGTTCATCATGAAACATCTGCAGTACTTATCAACTGTATACAATACAAATAATTTCTCCATCTCTTGATTTCTCCAAAATTTGTATTTACTTTTAATAGCTAATACCAGGCTATAAAATTATAACTTCCACTTGTAACAATTTGTATCATCACAATGATAACATCTACATGAAAAGGTTCTTCTCTCTCCTCGATGATCTCACCACACTGTTTTAATAGTCTGAGTATTTGCTGGATAATAAAGCAAATGATATACTTTCTTGATTGTATTGCCTACATAATATCAATTGGCAACTGTCTTTGGGTTTGCATATCTTTAAATACACAAACTATATACTCCCCCAGCAACTTGTCAAAACTTGTATCCCCAGTGTTCAGCAATCCAGTTCAAAGTCTACATCTCATCTAAATCCAAAATTGGCAGTTAAACATATATTGTTGCACTCATGAAATGGGGAAAAGGCAGTAATGATCAACCACTTTAACCAACTCTTCAAATGCCTTGGACTTCTGGTTTGGCTAGAGTCAAAGTTTTTAATGAATCAGAATCAGAATTTTTCTCACTGATATTAGTCATGATTTTTTTTGTTTTGTAGCAGCAGTACAGTGCAGGCATAACTACAAGTTACAATAAATAAATAGTGCAAAAGAGGAATAGTGAGGATAGTACTCATGGACCATTCAGAAATCTGAGGGCATAGAGGAAGGAGCTATTCCTAAAATATTTGAGTGTGTACTTCCTCCCTAATAATAGTAACAAGATGTGTGCAGATCCTAAATGGTGAATGTCCTCAATGATGGATGCCACGTTCTTGCAGCACCACCTTTTGAAGATGTCCTCAACGGTGTGGAGGCCCGTGCCTGTGATGGAGCTGGCCGAATCCATAACCCTTTGAAGCTTTTTGCGATCCTGTGCATTGGAACCTCCAAATCAGGTGGTGGTGCATCCAGTTGGAATGCTTTCCACAGTACATCTGCAGGAATTTGCTAGAGTCTTTAGTGACATATCAAATCTGCCTTCATCATGATTATATCAATATGGTGGGCCCACAATAGGTCCTCTGAGATGTTGATACCCAGGAAACTGCTCACTCTTTACACCACTGATGACTCAATGAGATTAGTATGTGTTCTCTGACTTCCCCTTCCTGAAGTCCAGAGTCAATTCCTTGGTCTTGCTGACACTGAGTGCAATGTTGCTGTTGTGACACCACTCGACCAGCCTATCTATTTCGTTCTGCACACATCTTCTTCACCATCTGAAATTCTGCCAACAGCAGTGGTGTCATTGGTGAATTAATAGGTGGCACTTGAGCTGTGCCGAGCCACACAGTCATGAATCTAGAGAGAGTAGCTGAGGGGAGATGTTACCACCAATCAGTACTGACAGTTGTCTCCCGATGAGGAAGTTAAGAATCCAATTACAGTGACAGATATAGAGGCTCTGGTTTTAATACATTTGATAGGTACTGAGTGGATGATAGTGCTGAATACTGAGCTGTAATTAATAAACAGCAGCCAGACCTAGGTATTGCTGTTGTCCAGGTGGTCCAAAGCCCAGTGGCAAGCCAGTGAGATTGTACCTCTGTAGACCTGTTGTGGCAGTAAGCAAATTGCAGCAAATCCAGATCCTTGCTCAGGAGTTAATTCTGGCCATGACCAATCTTTTAAAGTACTTCATCACAGTCGAGGTGAGAGATACTGGGAGATAGTCACTGAGGCAGCTCACCCTGCCCTTCTTGAGCACTAGTATGATTGATGTACAATTGAACAGTATGATCAATTTAGCAAGTCAGGAAACATCTATACAGCAGATTAAACATTCAATGTTTTAACCTGAGACCCTTCATCAGGAAGGAGGCAGAATCCAGAATAAAAAGATAGGGAAAGAGAAAGGGGTACAAGCTGCCAGGTGATAGGTGAGACCAGGTGAGAGGGAAGGTGGGGGGCGGGGGGGGGGAATGAAATAGGATGAGAGGGGATATCCCAACTTCTTACTTAAGTCCCCCTTCCCCAACCCACCCACCAGCTTCAGCTCTTCCAGGGCTAAAGGAGGAGAAGGATGATGGGAGAAAGGGAAGGAGAGAGGGCACCAGATGGAGATGATGGGTAGGTGAGAAAAAGAAAAGGGTTAAAAGAGGAAACAGAAAGAGGAATGGAAAAAGAGAGAAAGGGGAAGGGGGAGAAATTACTGCAAGATAGAAAAATCGATGTTCACGCCATCAGGTTGGAGGCTACCAAATGATCTATATAGTGTTGCTCCTCCAACCTGAGTGTGGTCTCAACATGGCAGTAGAGGAGGCATGGACCAATATGTCAGAATGGGAATGGGAAATTGAATTGAAATGGGTAGCCACTGGGAAATCATGTTTTTTGTGGCAAATGGAGCAAAGGTGTAAGCATAGTCTCAACAATGTCCTGTACAGTTGTAAAATGGCATTCCAACTCTTGTATTCAATGCCTTGACTAATAACGGCAAGCATACCAAATTCCTTCTTCAAAACCCTATCCACCTATACTACCATTATTAGGAAACTATGTACTTGTACCCCTGGGTCTCACTGTTCTACAGCACTCTCCAGGGCCCTGGCATGTACTCTGCAAGTCCTGCCCTAGTTTAGCTAACCAAAATGCAACAGTTCTATTTGCTATTCCTTGGCCTATCTCTCGTGCTGGTCTAGGTTCCCTTGTAAATTGAGATAACCCTTGTCATTGTCAACTGCATGGCCAATTTTGGTGCCATACACAAGCTAACTGAGTGAACAAAATTGTCATCCAAATTGTTAATAAAAGTGACAAATAAGAGGGGACTGAGCACCAATCCTTATGGCTCACTACTGGTCGCAGCCCTCCAGCATGAAAAATAACCATCTACAGCCACTCTCGTTCCTTCCACGAAGCCAACTGTCTAGCTCATCCTGGAGCCCATGTGATCCAACATTCTGGATCAGCCTACCATATAGAGCCTTATTAAAAGCCTTGCCAAAGTCCACGTAGACTGCTTTGCCTTCATCAACCTTCTTCAAAAATTTCAACCAACTTAAGGAGATACGATTTCCCACGTATAAAGTCGTGCTGACTATCCCTAATCAGTCCTTGGCTTTGCAAAAGCAGGTAGATCCTGTCTCAAAGAATCCTCTAGTAACTTTCCCATCACAGATGTTAGCTCACCAGCCTGCTAGTCCCCTGGCTTCTCACTGCAGCTCTTCTTAAGTAAAGGCACAATAATAGACAGCCTCCAGGCTTCCAAAATTTCCAATTCCAGTTTGACATTTAGTCCAAACAACTTAAAACTAAAATTTATAGCAATAATTTTATTACTGTGTTGATATTTATGTATAAGTGCCTTTAACAAGAGAACCAATGAGTACATTTTCAAATGTTTCTTGATTTACTTAATAAAGTTCAGAAATAAAAATTTACATAAGATAATTAAACAGCTGGAGAAACTGAGACATTAAAGGATATACCAGTACTCAAATAATTTAAGTGGACAGAAATTTGCCTTTGATAAATCGGATGAGACTATCAAACTAACTTTTTATCTATGCTAATAATTCCTTTCATAATGCATGTAAAAAATACATACAACATTTGAAGGTCTGACAGTTATCCAAGAATTGTTCATCCTCATAGCAGTTTATTTAATTGTCCCAGCAGAATTACACTCGCAAATTATTCATGACAGCCATCATGTTCTCTCCCCTCTCATGTTTTTACTGCTTTCTTACAACAAACATATCATTGTTAATTTATTCACCAATAAAATAACAATAGCAATAACAAAATTTTCTTTATTTATTTTTATCATTTCTTCAGAGGAACATTAAAGATCAAACAGCTTATGTTAAAATCCTTTTTTTTAAAACTTTTGGTAATGTTGCTTTACTTTTGCACTTAGTTTAAAAAGTTCTTCCAGGTTGGGAGAATTGCAAGCAATTCTTTCGATTAATTAATAAGAAATTGAGATCAGATTCCAAAGAATAGGTAACAGATCCCAAAGTGGTAAGGTCTTCTTCTTAAACAATTCCTCATGATCAAGGATGACTTATTTCCAGGTTGTTTTTCTGAGTTGTCTAATGAAGCCAGCGAGGGAACAACCAACACTTCTACAGAGGGATTTGTTGGGGGCCATTAGGCAGGGTAAGTGAATGGGTCATTCCACTGCATATGCACAGTCTAGTGTGCTTCCAAATCTTGCCACTGATGTTCTCAGTACTATCCCAAAATAGTCCTCCTCTCCTTAGAGTGGTCATGGGCCAGAGATTCTCTGAAGACAGGAGATAGTGGTATTTCTAGAAGATGGTTTTGAGCACGTCCTTGAATCATTTCCTGTCTATGCCCAGTAATCACTTGCCAGTAGTACATAAACTAGTTTTTTTTGCAAATAACATGCATTGAATAAATGGCAAGCAGTAGCACATAAACAGTCCCCATACAAGTTACACCATTAGAGTATTTCAAATACATATTTCTAAATAAAAACCTCAGCCTGCAATTTTGGAGGCATTGTTGTTGAAACACAATTATAACGTACTGTTTAACAGTTTTAGGAACAGAAACAGTAAAAGTAGAGGTAACACTCTTGATATTCATGTACTTGGTTCAGTTGCAGAATCTGGAATTCACTGGACACAGTGGTACTTGTTCATCGCAAACTGTTACTGAGCTGAGGAGGCAGTTGAGAATGAAGCACATTGGTGGGTCTGGAGTCATGCTTGGGCAGAATGGGTAAGGATGGCAGAATTCCTTCCCTTAAGGGCATCACTAGATGCTACTAATGACAATCTCGTAGTTTCAGGTTTTCATTTAAATTCCAGATTTTTCATTTAATCTTGAATTTACATTCCACAGCTACCACAGTGTGATTCAAACATGTGTCTGGATTAATGCTCAGTACACTATCCTACTCTGCCCAAAAGTAGCTGCTTTTCAATCTCTAAACTATCAGCAATGCCTCCAAAATGTCAGCAGGAAATACATCAGCCATACCATGAGCCGGAGATTGTACCTCTGACAAATAAGCATTGATTTTCTGTCTCATTGTGCTCAATTTCATATGGGATTTCTACATCCAAATCTCTGTAATTTTCTATGATGATGTTAATATAGGCAACTTTAAAATTTGATTTTAAGCACTCCACCATCAACATCTGTACCTTCCAGTTCCTAAGCTCTCAATTTCTTTTCTTAAATCAGCATATGGAAGGGAAATTTAAAATGTGGTTGAATGGTGCCACATCAATAACCTTTCACTTAACATCAGTAAACCAATGAGTTGATTATTGACTGCAGGAGGAGGGAATTGGAGGTTCATGAGCCAGTCCTCATCAGGAGATTGCAACCATCAGCTTGGCAGCACTTCTACTTTCTAAGAAGTTTGCACAGATTCAGCATGTCATCAAACTTCTCTTAAGCACAGTGGAGAATTTCCACTCAAAATCTGAAACAAAAACGTAAGCAGCTGGAAATACACACCAGGTCAGACAGTGACAGGGAAAGAGAAGTAGTTAACATTTCAGGTCCAGGACCCTTCATCAGATCTGGATCTCTCATTTCCCAGATGCTGCCAAACCTGCAGAGTGGTTACTGCATTTTCTGTATTTATAATACAGTGACTATAAAAAGTAATCACTCTCTCCCATTGGAAGTTTCATATTTTATTGTTTTACAACACTGAATCATAGTGGATTTAATTTGGCTTTTTTGACACTGATCAACAGAAAAAGACTCTTTCGTGTCAAAGTGAACACTGATTTCTACAAATTGGTCTAAAATTATGACAATTTATTAAACACAAAATAATTGATGGCATAATTACTCACCTCTTTCAAGTCAGTATTTAGTAGATGCACCATTGGCAGCAATTACAGCCTTGAGTCTGTCTGGGTAGATCTTTGTCAGCTTTGCACATCCGGACACTGCAATTTTTCCCCATTCTTCTTTACAAAATTGCTCAAGTTCTGTCAGTTTGCATGGGAATCGTAAGTGAACATCCCCTTTCAAGTCCAGCCACAAATTCTCAATTTCAGTGAGGTCTGGACTGTGACTTGGCCACTCCAGGACATTAACTTTGTTGTTTTTAAGTCATTCCGGTGTAGCTTTGGCTTTAAGTCTTACTGGAAAACAAATCTTCTCCCAAGCCACAGTTCTCTACCAGACTGCATCAGGTTTTCCTCCAGGATTTGCCTGTATTTTGTTGCATTCATTTTACCCTCTACCTTCACAGGCCTTTCAGGTCCTGCGGCAGTGAAGCATCCCCACACAGCATGAAGCAGCTACCACCATGTTTCACAGTAGGGATGGTGTGTTTTTGATGATGTGCGGTGTTTGGCTTATGTTTGGCCAAACATAGCGTTTAGTCTGATGGCCAAAAAGCTCAATTTAGGTTTCATCAGAACGTAGAACCTTCTTCCAGCTGACTTCAAAGTCTGCCACAAGCCTTTGGGCAAACTCCAGCCAAGATTTCACGTATGTTTTTTTCAACAGTGGCTCTCTCTTTGCCACTCTCCCATAAAGCTACGACTGGTGATGCACCCAGGCAACAGTTGTTGTACTCGCATTCTCTAGGCAGATTTACAGCTGTGCCATATTCTTTCCATTTCTTGACGTTTGGCTTAACTGTACTTCAAGGGATATTCAGTAACTAGGAAATGTTCTTGTGTCTATCTCCTGGCTCGTGCTTCTCAATAAACTTTTTGTGGTGTTGCTTGAAATGTTCTTTTGTCTTCATGGTGTAGTTTTTACCGGATACCGACTCTCCAACAGTTGGACCTTCCAGATTCAGGTGTATTTTATTATCAATTGAAACACCTTGACCGCATACTGGTCAAACAGATCCCTATTTAACCAATTATGTGGCTTCTAAAACCAAAGATAATTTGGTGTGTCATATTAAAGGAGGTGAATATTTATGCAATTATTTTGTGTTTTATATTTGTAATTAAATTTGATCACTTTGTAGAGATCTGTTTTCACTCTGACATGAATGAGTCTTTTTCTGTTGATCAGTGTCAAAAAAGCCAAGTTAAATCCACTGTGATTCAATGTTGTAATCAATAAAACATGGAAACTTACAAGGGGTGAGGATACCTTTTACAGGCACTGAAAATACCACTAGTAATTTTTGTTAAAACTCATTCTTTGGAAGCGCTCCTCTCTTATCACCATATGCATTCTTCTCTCTTTTGATAGCTGTCAGATATTAAAATCTGTTTTAACTGTAGAAATTTTATTTTGAATAGGTGAAAAAACAAGACATAAAAATTAATTCAATCTTGTCTGACCAGCAGATTACAACCTAATAAATTAAAATGTCACAAAAAAATTATAATCTTCATCAAGCTGAAGACAAACAACAAATTCTTGGAAAAATTAATGTAATTTGTAATGTAATTTGCCAAAGCAAATTTTTACCTACCTGTGTTCACCTTAGATGTGACACGTGACAAGTCTATTTTCTGAGATCGGAGAGGAGTTGGTGTTTTATGTGATGAAGTCCTGGTTAATCTCTTTTTTTCTGTAGATACTTTGCTAACCTTGGAGAGTGGTGCAAAAATTCCTTAAAGGAAACAATAAACTGTTAAAAAAAACACCTGAGCAAAATACTTTCCAATAAACACAACTGCAAAGAACTAATGATACAAATTCCATCTTCTACTTTATAGGGGAAGATTTTCTTCTCAAATGTTCCACAAGGGAAAACAGGAAAACTTTTTTTTTTCTGTGTGACTATATGTTTACTTGCTATCTTATTATGTGCTATATGTACCTGGTGCTGTGTATGACTGTGTTTTGCACCTTGGCCCCAGATTAATGCTGTTTTGTTTGACTGTATTCATTGGTTTCACATATGGTTGAATGATATTAAACCTGAATTTGAATTTGAACCATTTTCCTGCACTATCTTTATAACCCACAATTGTTCCAATATCCAAAAATCTATCAATTTTAGTTCTGAATGATATCAGTGACTGGCAAAAGAAACCTTTTGCAATCTTCTTTATTCAAGAAGTCCAGTACACAAAATGCAGCAGGGTTAAACATTAGCAGCTAAGTAAGATTATTCTCTGTGTATTCTTCACCCAAATTACAGAGAGCTGCCAATAATTCTTCAGTATACAAATGATTTTCTTCCCTGAATGACAATGCTAAACACAATCTACCTATAACAACAAATTCCTTACCATTTTCCATTTCTAAATGCTTAATGATTTGATCTTGAATTATACCCTTAAAAATATTCATGCAGCTATGTTAGGCTAACTGACCGATCACATTGCTTATACTTCTCTATGAAATTCAATGCATTTCCATTTCAGATCTGCTATTAATAGAGTCAGGAAGATAACAATTAGTGAATACAATTGAAAGCTCAGCAGAAAATAACTGTTCAAAATTATTCTAAGAAAATAAACAAGGGATGATAATACCATATTTCACAGGGCAGCTGAAGTACTGAATGCCACAGATACTTCCATCATTCTTCCCTTCAGGTTCATCCAGCTCAATCCCTGCCCACTGGCCACTGGCAAATTCAGTGGTACCACAAAATCGTAATGTTCCAACCTAAGAGAAAAAGAATGAAGAATGAGAAATGCAAGACACTCTTATCATTGGCTACTAATTTGTTATAAATTTGTACTCTAGGTATTGTACATCACAATATAACAGTTGCATTTTATCACCCATTTTAAGGCCCCAGTGCTCACATGAAAGGTGCACGGGCAAATAACATTGGAAAACTTCTGAACACATGTGAAAGGCCTGCAAATTTAAGCTATTGGGCCTCACTTACATAATCCATTTCAAGCTTATATCCATTCAAAAAACAGCCTGGGTAAGACCCATGAGCAGAAGGGCAGGAACCTACAACACAAAACTACTGTAGGAGATCCATGGAAGCCATTTCAAACATAAAGAAAGCACTCTGGTTGTAATCATAGCTTCAAAATAACAATGAAAGGCCTTCAACATGAAACATTAACATTGTTTCCCTTTTTAAAATGTTGCCTAGCCAACTGAATGTTTATCTAATTTGCCTTCATTTTTCAATACTCTTCAGTGAATGGCAATGAACCGTTAGTTCGCATAAATGCGTATAACAACCAGGGATTTTGATCAATTTGACTGAGATTTTTTATTTGTGAATCATGTGCTCCCTTTCCCCCACACAGTTGAGTATGAAAAACTTAAAATTCAAAAACTGAAATGCCAACAACTCAAAACATGTTCACCACTCCCTCCCCGCCACTTTGCTCAGTACTTAGTTGAACCACCTCTTACAGCTATTACAGCCTCTCACAGCCATTACAGCCTCTCACAGTCATTACAGCCAGTACTCATCCTGGATAGCTTGGTACATTCCTCCTTGCAAAATTTCTCAAGCTGTGCCAGGTTAGCTGAGAAATGGCAATGGACAGCAATCTTGAGGTCTTGCCAGAAATGTTTGATTGGGTTAAGGTCAGGGCTCTCAAGGGCATCAATTTTCTTCATTTGAAGCCACTCCATGGTTGCTCTGGCAGTATGTTTTGCATTGTTGCCCTGCTGAAAGACAAACTTCCTCACCAATTTCACCTTTTTGGTAGAGGCTCGCAGGTTTTGATCCAGGATCTCTCTGTATTTAGTAACATTCATCTTCCCATCATTCCTGACCACATTTCCAATCCCTGCTGCTGAAAAGCATCCCCACAGCATGATGCGACCTCCATCATACTTTACAGTGGGGATGGTGTTACCTAGCTGATGCACAGTACTAGATTTATGCCACACGTACTGCTTAAAAAAAAGCATTATCCTTCCCCTAAAGACTTTACAAAGCATCACTTAGTAAATACTGTAAAGATGTGGAAGAAGGATTTGTGGTTGGATGAGACTAAAGTTGAACCTTTTGTCCTCAACCCTCCCTAAGTAGTACATGTGGCTTTATTTCTTTGTATCTTTTTACATTTGTTGTCTTTTACACACTGGGTGATGCAGTTTTTCACTGGTTCTATTATGGTAAGTATTCTATTATGGATTTATCAAGGATGCCCACAAGAAAATGAATCTCAGATTTGTATATGGTGACATACGTGTATTTTGATAGTAAGCTTTACTGTGCACAGGTACCCCTGTATATGTATGCACAAGTACAATGAAAAACTTAAATGCAACAATTTGAAAAGAAGCTCGATGCATTTCAAACAATTTACTGTGACAGGCTTTTTCTTGAGTTTTGTGAAACAAAAAATAGAAGCTATAGGTCTGTGCATGAAATAGAGTGGGAAACTTGTTGCTAATTTATGGTATGAAAACTTCAGGAGTTCAACATCAGTAAGACAAAGGAGATGGTGATGGACTAAGCCTGCACTGCTCCAACGGTGAGGATGTGGATATGGTGAGGATGTGGAAATGGCGAGGACCAACAAGTACCTGGGGGTGCACCTGGTTAACAGACTTGAGTGGAGCACCAACACAGAGACTGTATTCAAGAAGGGCCAGAGTCACCTTTACTTCCTGAGGGGATTGAGGTCCTTTGGAGTGTGCAGGCCTCTCCTTCACATATTCTACCAGTCTGTTGTCATGAGTACAGTCTTCTATGTGGTGCAGTGCTGGGACAATGGCATCAACACAGGTGATGCCAACAGGTTCAATAAACTGATTAGGAAGGCTGGCTCTGTTATAAGAGTCAAACGGGACACACTGGAGGCTGTGGTAGAAGAAAAGACCCTACGGTAAATCCTGACAATTCTGGATAATGTTTCTCAACCTCAGCATTCCACCTTGGCTGAACCAAGGAGCACTTTTAGTAATAGACTAAGACGACTGCACTGTTCCAAACAGCGATATAGGAGGTCATTCTTACCCTTGGCCAGAGAGAGGATGAACAGAGCAGAAACATACACTGTTTGGACACATAGGTAAACAGAAAAAAGGATAGTGATAGCTGTAGGTGGTTAAAAGATTACTGAAAAAGTAAAAAGGACAGAAATGAACATAACTTATGAGGAGAAGATCTATGAGATATTTTCTTGCAACCTTAATCCAATAGCAGCCTGCTGTATTAGCTAGCTCATCTAATCACGTCTTAAAAGATGTGAAAAATTCACCTCCTTGCTAAAATGTAGAAGTAGTAACAAGAAACGCATATCAAATTAAGTTAATATTTCTGGCGCCAATATTCTCTAGAGATTTTGCTCTATGCAAATCTTTGAGTAAATACGTGAGTATAATCCCAACATTAAATAGCTTGATGGGTTTACGGAATTAACCAATAAAGCAAACAGACCTACAAATTCTAGATTTCTTCTTATTTATTCTGTTTTTCCATCCCTAAAGTTGGCCTTTCCTGGAATAAAATAAGGACATAGAACATAACAGCACAGCGGTGTTGTGGGATCACTGGAATTAAGTATGATGTTCTGATAAGGGGTCCTCAAATGCTGTAAAGACCAATCCAGGCTTCCACATGTTCTGATGCAATGTGGGCAAGAGTAAGTGGTGGCTGTAGTTAGTGGATGTATCTTTTGCTTGTTCAGTCTTGTGACAGATATTCACTGCTCTGGGCAGGGGTCCTCCTCTTTTTAGCCACGGTCAAAATATTGTTTCTGAGTAAGCTAAACTTCCAACCAATACTCTTTGTTTAGCTTCCTGTTGTAAATGGGAGCCATTCTTCAGTTCTTAACATGAATGGCAAGCAGTAATCAGTTTTAAGTTAAAAGGACAGCTTTGCAAACAAGTGCTTTCTATAGAGCAAAGTTGCAGGCCCACAGCACCTCAGCTTATTGCTCAAGAGGTACATTGTATGACAATCCAGCTTGTTTCAAACTAGACAACACTGGCGAACCTGTTTAGTTCAAGGAAGCTTGCAGACCAGATTGATATTATTTAGCATATTAGCTGATCTGTTAATAGTTAGAAGATCTGTGAGCTTAAAGAGTCAGCTTCACAGCATTTACTGTTTGTACCCAGAAGCTTTTAGACAGTTTCTGTTCCAAGGTATCTGAAAAAATATCACATGGCAGAGAAACAGTTTAAATAAATAGAGCAGTCCAGGCTTTTTAGGAATGGTCCAGCAACATCAAGATGAATGACAGAAACACGGGGTGAATAAGAATCCATTCTCCTGCCTTCAATTGCTGCAACAGACCACTGATTCATCTGCAGTTTTTGGGTATGCCTTTCAGCTGATAGGAATTGCTCCTGTGTTTTGGAAATCCTTTGTATTTTAGAAATAGTTTGGAATGCGCAAGTCTTTTATAAGATAGAAATCCTCTGAGTTTAAAACGGGTTTTAAGAATGTTGTTTGGATGTAAGTGTGTAACACTGAAGATAAATGAACTGGGTTTAAAATAAACTATGTTAACTGGAAGTATCTTCTGTTTGGTGGGGACAGGGGACCCCCTACTCAAATAGTGGGTGTTGGCAGCTAAACTCGCAATGGAGGATAAAGAGGGAAGTGTTTGGGAAGTCTTTGAAGATTGGGTAGTTACAGTATAACCAAGCTTTAGTGAGGGTTCTTGTAGCTATCTAAATTGGAAAGGGCTTAAGATCTTCATTTGAGTTTCGCATTTCATGGTCAGCAAACCCAATACTATCACTCCTTTTGCAGCTGGTGCTTGTTCTCTGTAAAACAGCAGAGATCACTCTCTGCAGTTCTATCTTGAACAGATTTCTTCCAGGTATATCTATTGAGTGCAATGTCCTTCCAGTTTTTAGACGTAATATCAAATTTCTTCTGGCTGATTTTGATGTTATCTTTGAATCATTTCCTTTGTCCACCAGGGGTTCACTGACCTTCCTTCAAATGGAAGTAAGGGATCTGTTTGACAAGATGTGAGTTACGCATTCAGATGACATGACCTATCCATCAGAGTTGGTGCTGCTTTATCATGGTAGAGACACTGTTCATTTAGGCCTCCTTCAGTACGCTGGTGTTAGTGATTCTCAGAACTTTGTGTAAGGATCTTTTGTGGCATTGTTCTAGGGATTTCAGGTGCCTGCTGTTGGTGGTCCATGATTCAGCTCCATCCAATGGTGTAGGAAACACAACTGCTCTATAGTTCATGTGCTGACCTTTAAATTGTGGCCCAATTCAAATTACTTAAATATTAGAGTAGGAATGATAATGTGCAATTATTCTATTTCTCCACTTTTAATCTCTGTGTAGATGTAGATATAGCTGTAATGTAAGTGTGGAGATAAAATGAAAATGGCACCAGACTTCCCTTTCTCTTGTCAAAGAGTGTTGTCAAAGTTCCCATGGGTAATGGGCATCAAAGTACTGCAGACTGACTTCTGAAATGTCTTTGTCCAGTACAGAGTGACAGCTATGCTAATGAAAGAATGGAGAGTAAATTGATATGGAAGAAACGTACTGCAAGGTTTTAAGTATGTGATGAGTCTACAATATTTTCAATACAGTAATCTCACTAAAAGGACAATAGGATAGAAAATGGACAATAAAGAAGCATCTGTCTTTGCAATAGTTCTATGATGAGGATTAAGATGAGGATTCATCATAGTTCTTCTGTGCAGCTGTTCTAAACACAAATTTAAATGAAAATGCTCAAAATTAACACCGGAGATTTTTCTGGTATTTCCATCCGTCTTGCAGTAATTGAGGTGGATTTGAGAATATTGTAATGGGCTTTATTCCAAAGGGAACAGAAACTCGATTCCATGAATTAATCATAGGCTTGCAGCTTGATCCTGCAGATAAAGTATTCTGTGCCCTATCCAAATAGCACCTGCCATTTTGATATTGCTTCAGTGAATTACATTTCAAACAGAAAATGAACATGATCAAAAGCGTTGCAGTCAACTTGCCCCATGTTTAATGTCAATCAAAATTTTAACAACACAGTTATATAATAAAGTGTATTTAAAAAAGAAAAAAAGACTGAATAATAAAATCACAATTTCGCATAAGCTTAAACAAGCACAGAACTAATTTAACCAATTCATTGTTCTTTTAAATTTTTGTAACTAGTTCATCATGTGCAAAAACTGTGCAACAAATATCAGTCTAACAGTGTATAAAAGTTTTATCCCTTGTGTGTTATGTAACAGTTAATTGACCTTACATCTCTTACTTCATCACTCTTCTAAATGGTTCATGCTAAACAGCAAGATACAAGCACAGCTTGTTTTACCTATTCTCATCACTATTGAATCTGCTTAACAAATACAAGTTTCACAATTACATTGATTCCTCTCAAATACTGAGACTATATTCAATGGAAAGCACTGTACAGTCGATGCTCGGCACACCATAGCAGATAGCGCTACTGGAAGTCAGAAACAAGAAAAAGTCCTGGAAGCTTTTAATTGATGAACCTTATTAAAATAAGATTTATGGGCTGATCAGTGGTTCAGACTCGCAGCAGGATGTAATCCAATCTAACTATGCAATTAACACTTGAATTCCCAGGCTACTATTAAAAGTATGAACACAGCTGTTAAACAGAAGCTGCATTCATTCAATTCCAATTTAAATATTGCTTCCAGTTTCATGTATTAATATGCTGCAGAATGAATGGCAAGGCCTTGGTCAGATTTTCAGATGACACCCTCCAGTTGCTCCTAGCTAAAGGCACAACAATGGTTTACTTTACCCTTAACATAACAAAGGAATGCACAACAACATATCCAAAAGAATCTGATTGAAAATCTCAGACCTTAACAGCAGAAACATAATCACTGGGGCTCAGAATCCAGTGCCACAAGAAATTCAATTACATTGTTAGATTTGGAAAGTGCACATCTCCCTATTCCCATCTCTTACAATGCACCTGTTCAGATCTTCCTTTTACTCCCGCAACAATGAGTCTAGTTATCATCCCCATGTCTATCTTTCCCAAAAGTAAGTTTGCTATTTGGAATTGGATTTGTTTTATTATTGTCACATGTCATGAGATACAGCATGTTGCATATTGCTCTTACAGATCAAATCATGACATGTTGCATTAAGGTAAAACAATAACAGAGTGCAGAATAAAGTGCAGACCTCAATCAGTATTGTAATGCCTTTCTCTGCAAATGCCCACCCACTCACTGCTATCTAACATTTGTCCAAATCTTCTAAGTCCTTCTCAGTAGCAAGAACAGCACCAAAGGTCCTCAGAGGACAGATGTCTCCCAACAATCAACAATTACAGGATGCATCAGAGCACTCACACAGCATACAAGTCAACTAAGCAATTCTGAAGAGGAACAGTAACAAGAGGCAATTCTGAAGAGGAACAGTAACAAGAGGCGACTATTGGTGGCAGAGACAACGTGGAAGAAAATCTGCCAGAGTTCAATGGAATCTGTTGGCTCTCTCATCACATTGGAAGCTTTAATTAAAAACAGTTGGCTGCCATTCAGAATCTCAGACAAAACATCATCTTTGCCTTGTTAAGTACAGTCGATTACCTAACAATCTTATCAGGAAGTTCAAAGGCATAGTGGTTGATGAAGACTGAAAGTTCCATCACAAAGCTGCAGCATCCAGCCACACTCTTATTCATCTGATCTTTCAGGCTGAAGGGACCACATTGATACAAACCTCTATATTATGCATGAAACTTTGGAAAGAAGTCCATAAAAAGTATAAAAGGCACATAGAACACTGGCCTGTTGGTGATTTAATGATATTTCCTGTGCAAGCAAGACAACTGCCTAATATGCTCAGTTTATCTTGCAGTAGCAATAATCAAGTCAAATCGTCAAATGAAGTTACTGTCATTTAACCACATGTATGGGTATAACATATATAACCATATAGAAACGAGATGTTTCTTCGAACCAGGGTGTAAAGCACATAACACACGATAACCTATGAAGGTAAGGATAAAACCTACAGATGAATCACACATAAGTGACAAACTAAAGTGTATTCATATTAAATATTGTAAGGTACAGAACAGATTAACCAGTGAGACTTCAAATACGAAGCGGCTGGGAGTTCAAAAGCCCAGTGGTTTAGGGAAAGAAACTGTTTGCATCCTGATCATTCTTGTTTTTATGCATCATAGTCTCCTGCTTGATAGTAGAAGGTCAAAGAAGATCCTGGGTGGATGGGTGGAATTCTTAATAATACTAAGTAAGGACCCTGCATATACAGTACTCCTAATAAATGTCCCTGATGGATGACAGGGACACTGTGATCTTTTCAGCTCTTCTCACAATCCTTTGCAGGGACTTCTGGTCTGATCTTCAACTGCTCCCATACCAGATAGAGATGCAACTTGTCAGGATGCTTTCAATGGCGCTCCTGTAAAATGCAGGTAAGATGGGGGGGGAGAGGGTTGGAGCCTTGTTTGCTTCAATCTTCTTAGAAAGTAGAGGTGGTACTGCGCCTTCTTGTTCGGGGAGATGATATTAAGGGACCAGGTGCGGTCGTCCATGAACTCCCAGGATTTCATAATGGTTAATGTTAATGCCACCAGATGATAGTCATTTAGGCAGATTACTGTTGCCTTCTTAGGCACTGGAATGATGGTTGCCACCTTGAAAACCAAGGGGACAATGGATTGTTTCAGGGAGATGTTGAATATATCCGTCAGCTGTGCAGTCTTTCAGAACCCAACCTGGTATATTATCAGTGGGTTCACTCTAGCCAGGGTCTTCCCCACCTCAGCTTTAGCCAGATGGGGCGTATGTTTTTCTGGGGGGAGGGGTGCCTCCCTTGCCAGCACTTCATTCTTCACATCAAACTGGGCATAGAAGACATTCAGTCTCTCAGGGAGACGAGTCTCTCAGTCACTGATGCACAGGGTGGACTTGTAGTCAGTAGTCGTCTGAATTCCCTGCAAAATGCGCCTCGTGTCTCTGGCATTGTAGAAATAGCTATAAATCTGAGAATGCTCCCATTTTGCCTTCCTGATGGAGCTGGAAAGCATTGTTCTTGCGTCCCTGACAGCTGTCGTATCTCCCGACC
Source organism: Mobula hypostoma (assembly GCF_963921235.1). Classification (NCBI taxonomy): domain Eukaryota; kingdom Metazoa; phylum Chordata; class Chondrichthyes; order Myliobatiformes; family Myliobatidae; genus Mobula; species Mobula hypostoma. The sequence continues at coordinate 28,776,694 of NC_086104.1, forward strand.
TAAAAGCAGCATCATAATCCCTCATCCTGGCACAGGCCTCTGCAGTAAGCCATGGCTTCTGATTTGCCTTCACCCAGATGTGTTACATGATGGCAACATCCTCAGTACACTTCTCTACGTAGCTGTTCATAGAATCCATAAATTCCTCAATGTTAACATGGTTACCCCAGGTAGCAACCTCCATGAACATTCCCCAGTTCGTATTATCAAAGCAGTGTAGAGATTCGGCAGAGTCTTGCTGAAGGGTCTCGACCCAAAATGTCAACTGCACTTTTTTTTCCCATTAATGCTGACTGGTCTGCTGAGTTCCTTCAGTATTTTGTGTGTGTTGCTTGGATTTCCAGCATCTGCAGATTTTCTCGTGTTTGCACCCTCAGGCTAGGTTTTCACCTCCTGTAGAAATGGTTTGACCTGTTTGATCACTGGTTTGTGTGCTGGAATAAATCTTAACCGTTAAGTGATCTGAGAGTCCAATGTGGGGTCGAGGTACTGCTTTATAGGAACCTGGTATAGAAACATAGAAAACCTACAGCACAATACAGGCCCTTCGGCCCACAAAGTTGAGCCCAACATGTCCCTACCTTAGAAATTACAAGGGTTACCCATAGCCCTCTATTTTTTCTAAGCTCCATGTACCTTTCCAGGAACTTCTTAAAAGACCCTATCGTATTCGCCTCCACCACCGTCACCGGCAGCCCATTCCACGCATTCAGCACTCTCTGAGTAAAAAACTTACCCCTGACATCTCCTCTGTACCTACTTCCAAGCACCTTAAAACCGTGCCCTCTAGTGCTAGCCATTTCAGCCCTGGGAAAAAGCCTCTTACTGTCCACAAGATCAATGCCTCGCATCATCTCATATACCTCTATCAGGTCACCTCTCACTATCAGGTATGCTAGTGTAAAATAGGTTTAACGTATTTTCACCTCTGGTAGCAAAATCAACACGCTGGTGAATTTAGGCAGGACTATCTATAGGTTTGCATGGTAAAGTCGCCTGTGGTAATGAAGATATCATCAGGGTATTTGGTTTGAAAGTCACTGCTGGTGCTGTAGAGCTCACACAGTGCCTCGTTGGCAATAGCAGAGGGAAGGGATATATATACAGTGGCTTGCAAAAGTTTGGGCACCCCTGCTCAAAATTTCTTTTACTGTGAATTTCTTTTACTGCCAAAAAGTTCTATTTTAACTTCATCAGTCCACAGGACTTGTTTCCAAAATGCATCAGGTTTGTTTAGATGTTCCTTTCAACCTTTTGAATAGAGCTTTTTGGCCGCAATAAGCAAAGGTATGTTTGGAGAAAGAAGGGTGCAGAATTTCATGAAAGGAACCCCTCTCCAACAGTTAAGCACGGGGGTGGACCGATCATGCTTTGGGCTTGTGTTGCAGCCAGTGCACGGGGAACATTTCACTGGTAGAGGGAAGAATGAATTCAACTAAATACCAGCAAATTCTGGAAGCAAACATCACACCGCCTGTAAAAAAGTTGAAGATAAAAAGAGGATGGCCTCTACAACAGGATTATGAACCTAAACACACCTCAAAATCCACAATGAACTACCTCAAAAGGCACAAGCTGAAGGTTTTGCCATGGCCCTCACAATCCCCTGACCTAAACATCATCGAGAATCTGTGGATAAACCTCAAAAGAGCAGTGCATGCAAGACGGCCCAAGAATCTCACAGAACTAGAAGCCTTTTGCAAGGAAGAATGGGCGAAAATCTCCCAAATAAGAATTGAAAGACTCTTAGCTGGCTACAGAAAGTGTTTACAAGCTGTGATACTTGCCAAAGGGGGTGTTACTAAGTACTGCCATGCAGGGTGCCCAAGCTTTTGCTTCAGGCCCTTTTCCCTTTTTGTTATTTTGAAACTGTAAAAGATGGAAATAAAAAAGATTTCCTGCTTAAAATATTAAGAAATGTGTCATCTTTAACTTTATCCCTTTTGGAAATCAGTTCATCTCTTACTCGCTTAGCTATTCACAGTTACAGAAATTTTGACCAGGGGTGCCCAAACTTTTGCATGCCACTGTATATAACTACCAACACAATTGTAGTGAACTCCCTTGGTATATAAAACGGCCTGCACTCACAAAAATAAAGTCAATCATTCATGACAAACAAGAGAAATCTGCAGATGCTGGAAATCCAAACAACACACAACAAAAAAATGCAGGAGGAACTCAGCAGGCTAAGTAGCAGCTATGGAAAAGAGTACAGTCGACATTTTTTCAGGCCAAAACCCTTCATCAGGATGGGTCATTGGTGAATAATGGGGCGCCACTGCTAAAGCATCGATACACCAATTCTTATTTATGCAAGTACAGATACCGCCACCACGAGTCTTGCCTGAGATCACTGGAATCCTGTCAGCCTGAAACACACTGAAACCCTCCAGCTGGATGGCCGTATCTGGAATGGAGTCATGAAGCTATGATTCTGCGAGAATGAGTGCACAGGTATTTGTTCTCTCACTGGTTCAGTCTCAGGCACAGGTAGTCCAGTTTATTTTCCAGTGAGCGGATGTTTGCCAGTAAGAACGATGGGAGAGCTAGCCTGAAGGGCATCAACCTAAATTGTTCCCAGATTCCAGCATGTTGTCCCCGTTTTTGTTTCCTTGTGCACCTCTTCCTCTGGTGTTGCTCACAGAGGTCTGAAGCAGGCGATAGTGTACGCACAGTGCGACCAAGCTGCAGAGCTCCTCTGCAGTCCAACAGTCCACTAGCAAGGAGAAATTGCTAGGCACAGTATATTTAATAGCCGGCAACATTTTCCAATCATAAAAAAGATGTGCATCGATGGAAAAGTGTACAGTCGACATTTTGGGCCAATCTTGCCAAAGGGTTTCAGCCCGAAACATTGGCTGCCTGGCCTGCTGAGTTCCTCCAGCATTTTAGGTCTGTGTTACAATACTTTGACACCACCTTATTGGCTGAGGAAGCAACTATATGTGTTAAAAATGTATAGGCAATAGATAATATCTGAGATAACCCCTATGCAGGTGAGGCAACATCACCAATATTGAGGGATTATGCTTTCAAAAGCATCGGGCAACAAGGAGATCCAAATACCACTTGTTTCTCAGGTATACCATCTAGAAAGGCACTGAGGAGTCTTCAGTTAGGGCAACAGGCTGCAGTTCCTATGAAGTAATTACTTAAAACAATATGTTATCTGATGGTTGGCATACAACAACCAGGGCAGTGAAGAGAAAATAAAAATTGGAACAAGTGCAGAAACTAGGCCGCTTTCTATGAGACACCATTAAGGCAGCAACTCGTGCAAGTAGCTCCAACGGAAGTATTCAAATATTCAAATTTTAGACTGCTACAGCTGAAATCCATGGCTACAGCAACATCATTTTAAAGTGTTTATAAAATCTATTGCTACTCAAAGTCAACGAATCTCGGATGGCAGTCTTCAGTCGTAAGTGCAATTCCCTTTTAAGACAGTGGAAGAAAGGATGCCGCACTAGAGAAAAGGGTTCTAACTTCCACTACCATCTACTCTGCTGGGAAACGTACAGTTTCTTGAAAATAAAACTGAAGACCTCAGAGCACGATTGCTGTACCAAAGAACCACTGGAGACGGCTGTGTTTTTGTTTCATGTTGACTTGGTTATCCCCCACTATACCGGACACAGTGATAGTTAGCTGGCTTCACAATGATTCACCATTAAGAAAGGACTTCTGAGTCTTGCAGTGGCAGATGAGGTGGAGTATGCTTTATGATTAACTCGTCATGGTGCACAGATGTGGTGGTTCTGTCCCAGTCCACTCACATTCCTATCAATCAGGTGTCATCCATTTTATCTGCCATGAGAGTTTTCAGCTATCATCTTGGTAGTGGTGTACATTCCACCTCAATCCCATGTGAAAAAGACTCTAAACAAACTGAGCAATGTAACCAACAGGCATGAAACACCACACCCTGATGTCTTTCCCACCATTTTGAGGGATTTTAATCAGTCCAGCTTGAAAAAGTTCCTAAATAATTATCACCAACATATCAGGTGGAACCAGGAGCCAACACACAGGACCACTGTTATACTACCATCAAGAACGCAACCGTGCCATCTCATGTTCACACTTTAGGAAGTCTGATCATCTGGCTATACTTTTACTCTGCACATAGACAGAGACTGAAGACCACAGCATCAGTAGAGGAGACTAAAATATGGACAAGCGATGCAGAGGAATGTTGACAGGACTGCTTTGAGTCAGTGAACTGGGCAGTATTCATGGATGAAAGAATACTCCAGTTGTCACTGACCATTAAAACCTGGGTGGATAAGTGTGCCCCTACAAGAATATACTGTACACATTTGATGAAAAGCCATGAATGAACCAGGAGATTCATGATCTACTGAGGGCTACATCTGTGACATTCAAGTCTGGTGATCCAGGAGGAGGCCAGGTATGTCTTATAGAGGGCTATCTCAAGAGCAAAAGAACAATTCCAATTGAGGTTTGGGGCGGAATTTGATGCACATCAACTCCGGCAGGGTTTGCAGGCCATTACTTCCTACAAAGCGAAACCTAACATTATGAATGGTAGTGATGCTTCACTCCCAGATGAGCTCCTTCCCTTTTATGCATACTTTGAAAGGAAGAATAAAACTACATTGGTGCAACAGGCACCAATGGTGTACCTGGTAGGGCTCTGAAAACCTGTGCCAACTAACTGCCAGGTGTGTTCAAGGACATTTTCAATCTCCCAATGTTACAGTCGTAAGTTCCCACCTGCTTCAACAGGGCAGCAATCACACCTGTGCCCAAGAAGAACAGGGTGAGGTGCCTTATCAACTATCGTCCAGTAGCAGCAGTTCGAAGTAGAATTTATTATCCGAATACATACATCTCACCACATACAAACCGAGATCCTTTCTCCTGCAAGAATACTTAGCAAATCTATAAAACAGTAACTATAAATCAGGATCAATGAACCACAAACTGTACAAATGCAAATATAAATAAATAGCAATAAATAACAAAAGCATGAAATAACAAGATAAAGAGCCCTTAAAGTGAGACTATCGGTTGTGGGAATGAGTGTAGTTATCCCTTTTGTTCAAGACCCTAGTGGTTGAAGGGTAGTAACTGTTCTTGTACCTTATACTGATGGCAGCAGCGAGAAAAGAGATAGCCTGGGTGGGTGAGGATCTTTGATGATGTCATCTCTACAGTGATGAAGTGCTTTGAGAGGTTGCTTTGACTAGAATCAACCCCTGCCTAAGCAAGGACCTGGACCTACTGCAATTTGCCTATCGCCACAATAGGTCTACAGTGGGTATGATCTCATTGGCTCTTCATATGGCCTTAGATCATCTGGACTAATACTTACGTCAGGCTGCTGTTCATTGATTACAAATCAGTATTTAACACAACCATTTGTGCAGTTCTGATCAAAAAGCTCCAAAACCTGAGCCTCAGTATCTCCCACTGCAACTGGATCCTTGACTTCCACACCAGGAGACCACAGTCTGCGTGGACTGGAAACCACATCTCCACCTCGCTTATAATCAACACTGGCACACCTCAAGAGTGTGTGCTTAGCCATCTGTTCTATTCTCCTAACAATCATGACTGTGTGGCTAGGCACAGTTCAAATGCCATCTATTAACTTGCTGATTACACATCAGCTGTTTGGCAGACTTCCAGCTGGTGATGAGAAGGTGTACAGGAGCAAGACAGATCAGTTGGTTGACTGGTGTCACAGTAACAACCTTGTACTCAACATCAGTAAGACTAAAGAATTGATTGTGGGTTTCAGAAAGGGTAAGAGATAATACACGCCAGTCCTCACTGAGGGATCAGAAGAGAAAAAGGCGAGCAATTCCAAGTTCCTGGGTGTCAACATCTCTGCGTGTCTATCCTGGGCCCAACATATTGATGTAGTTAAAAGGAAACTGCAGAAAGTTGTGAACTCAGTCAGCTCCATCATGAGCACTACTCTTTCCACCATCGAGGACATCTTCGAGGAGTGAATCCTCAGAAAGGCTTCATCCATCACCCATGACATGCCCTCTTTTCATTACCACCATCAGGGAGGAAGTACAGGAACCTGAAGGCACACACTCAATGTTTCAGGAATAGGTTCTTCCCCTCTGCCATTAGATATCAGAATGGACACTGAACCCATCAACACTACCTCATTACTTTTTTTTCTCACTTTGTACTTCTTATTTAACTTTCATGTCAAAGTGAAAACAAATCTCCACAAAGTGATCTAAATTAATTACAAATATAAAACACAAAATAATTGATTACATAAGTATTTACCCACCAAATATGACACACCAGATCATCACTGGTGTGGCCAATTAGTCTTAAAAGACACATAATTAGTTAAAAGATCACCTATGTGCAGTCCAAATGTTTCAATTGATTGTAGTAAAAATACACCTGTATCTTGAAGGTCCAACTGGTGGTGAGTCCATATCCTGGCAAAAACTACGCTATGAAAACAAAAGAACACTCCAAGCAACTCCATGGAAAGTTTCTTGAAAAGCACAAGTCAGAAAATGGATAAAGGTAAATTTCCAAGTCGCTGAATATCCCTTGGAGTACAGTTAAGTCAATCATCAAGAAAAGGAAAGAATAAAGCACAGCTGTAAATCTGCCAAGAGCAGGCCTTTCTCAAAAACTGAGTGACCATGCAATAAGGAGACTAGTGAGGGAGACCACCAAGAGGCTTATGACAAAACCTACAAAAGAAGAAGAGTTACAAGCTTCAGTGGCTGAGGTAGGAGAGACTACGAGTACAACAACTGTTGTCTGGGTGGTTCACCAGTCGCAACCTTATAGGAGAGTGGCAAATAGAAAGCCACTGTTGAAAAAAAACTCACATGAAATCTCAGCTAGAGTTTGTCAAAAGGTTTGTGGGAGACTCTCAACTCAAATGGAAGAAGGTTCTACAGTTTGATAAAACTGAAATTGAGCTTTTTGGCTATCAGACTAAAGGCTATGTTTGGCATAAGCCAAACACCATACATAACAAACACACCATCCCTACCATGAGGCATGGTGGTGGCTGCATCTTGCTGTGGGAATGCTTTACTGCAGCAGGCCCTGGAAGGCTTGTGAATGTAGAGGGTAAAATAAATGCAGCAAAATACAGGGAAATCCTGGAGGAAAATCTGATACAGTCTGCAAGAGAACTGCAACCTGGGGGAAGATATGTTTTCCAGCAAGACAATGACCCAAAGCATAAAGCTAAAGCTACACCAGAATGACTTAAAAACAACAAAGTTAATGTTCTAGAGTGGCCAAGTCAGAGTCCAGACCTCAATCCAACTGAGAATGTGTGGCTGGAATTGAAAAGGCGTGTTCACTCACAATTCTTATGCAATCTGACAGAGCTTGAGCAGTTTAGTAAAGAAGAATGGGGAAAAGTTGCAGTATCCAGATGTGCAAAGCTGATAGAGACCTATTCACACAGACTCAAGGCTGTAATTGTTGCCAAAGGTGCATATACTAAATACTGACTTGAAGGGGGTGAATACTTACACAATCAATTATTTTGTATTTTTTATTTGTAATTCATTTAGATCGCTTTGTCGAGATCTGTTTTCAGTTTGACATGAAAGAGTCTTTTTCTGTTGATCAGTGTCCAAAAGGCGAAATTAAATCCACTGTGATCCATTGTTGTAAAAACAATAAAACATGAAAACTTCTGGGGGGATGAATATTTGTTATAGGCACTATATTATATTATTTGTTATAGGCACTGTATATATTTTTTACATATACATACACACTTCCTCCTGTGATTTGCAATTTTTATTATGTATTGCAATGTACTGCTGCCACGTAACAAATTTCACGACACATGACAGTGATATTAAACTTGATTCTGATTCTGAGTGCAAGTATGTTGCAACTTTGAGGAATGTGAAGTTTGGACTGAAAGCTGTGTAAGGTAAATTCTTCATGGGAAGAAGCAGGCTGGCAGCTTTCTGAGACATGCAGACGTCAAGGGCAAAATAAATTGAGAAATGAACAGTGATACACAGCAAAGAGCTGTGATAAATCCTCATGGAATTGAATGGAAACATATCTTCAGAACCAGGTTTATTATAAGAATGAGTGGTACCAACAAAGGTATTTTACTTTCAAATACAAAGAGAATATTGGGTCTGTGAAGTCCATCATGAGTACCCTTAGGCATTTGGACAGTGACTTCATATTTTCAGAACAATGGGAATCTACAAACCTCAATGATTAGTAGAGAGGAAGAATCTCTACCGTTGCCAGAAATTTCAGAACAAGAGTTGAGTTCACAACCAAGCCTAGAAGCAAAAGCACAATGTGCAGTAGCAAGGTAACCATGGAACTGCTGAATACAATAGATTCATTCATACATTCATTTATCACTTGCACATTGAATCATCCAGTGAAATGTATTGTTTGTATTAATAATGAACACAACCTAAGGATATGCTGGGGGCAGCCCTCAAGCATCGCCACACATTTCAGGTCAGCAAAGCATATAACGTTCAGCAGAACAACACAAGCAACAGAACAAGCCACTTTCCGCCCACCCACACACACATAGGCCTCCAACCCCAGAAGAGGTCATCTCCAGGCCTCCAACCTATAGAACCTGGCCTGGACAGCAGGTCAAGACTACTGGACTTCCTGACTTTCAACACCAGGAATCAAGGATCACAGGAATTCAAACTCCAGGCCTCAAATTCTCAAATCTGTTCTGGGGTGGGCGGTGGTGTGTTCATTGGTCCTTGTGCCTCCTGACTAAATGGACCCCTGATCCCGGAACCCACCAATCTAGGAGCTTATCCGTCATAATTCATGGGGCCTCCAGAGGAATTACTGGTCTATGTCTCAGTGCCCACTGCTCCGAAATCCATCCAAAGGGATCACAGGCTTTTTACTGTGGAGCATTCTGAGCTGGATTTTGGTTCCTGCCTCTAACTCTTCATTTACTGCCCCTGACTACCAGCTCTCCTCATCCCTGTTTGTAAACCCTAATTTACCCCTTAACCACCCATGCTGCTTCTAAAATCATCCCTACGAGCTTAAAAAGCAACTCCTGAGCTATGACCTCAACAAGCATTGCAGCTCAGCGCTATCTTGACCGTTCAATGGAACTGATGAAATCGTGTCATTTTTGGGGAAAACTCCATGTCTACAAAGCTTTTGTGGTTTACAGAATTACTGGGTGCTCTATTTCATACTCAGATTGAGGAAAATGTTTTGAGAGAAGATTGCATTACAATATAGTCAATTCAATAGTTTCAAATGAGGCAAGGGCTAACTAACTTCAACTTAGTGCAATGTAACCGAAATGCAGAAAGGCCAACACTAAGGAGTGTTGGATCCAGCAAGAAAAGCTCAGCTGAGGTTACTTTGTGAGTTTATAAGAGACAACAGAAACAGCAGTGCAGTTAGTAGAGCTACATCCTCACAGATCCAGTGACGTGGGTTCAAAACTGCCAAAGTTGAGTCTATACATTCTCACTGTGCATTTCCTCCATGTGCACCAGTATCCTCCACATCCCAAGTGTTTACTCACTAATAGGTTAACTATCTACTGGAAAATGGCCTGTGTGCATGAATGAATGGCAGAATTTGGGGGTTTTGATGGGAATATAGAGAGAATTAAATGAGAGACACACTGCTTCTGAGCTGTATGGCTCAGTAAAAATAAAAATTCCTGTGTTAGGCTGAGAGTCAGGATACAAGATGGAATAGTGCAGTCAAAGGTGGAAAGCAGTAAGTAACCAAACAAGTAGACATTGTTGGCTGAATATATGCTGTGCAATAAAATGACAAATACAATGCATTATTGCAACAAATAAGTTTCTTAATGTGAACAGTTGGGTGACACCAGGAAGATGGTGGCCATAAAAATTCAAAGTATATCACAATGAAGGTGAAAATTATATTCAAGTAGCAAGTGAAGAACACAATGTGAGATAAGATGTACATTAACCCTGTTTAAAATTGATCGATTGGAATTAACAATCCCTGAAACAGATCTTTCAGACATGTCGTATTTGAGTGAGAAATTCAGTGGGGAAAAAAGAGACCAAGTGATAAAATGAATTTAGAACTATTTATTGCTATAAGCAATTGTTGGTGTTACTGGGTGTATTCAATTTTTAATTGATGAATTATACAAGCTAAATGATCCTTGAATTTTGGTACTATTTGCAATAATTTCCTGAGTTTACGGCTCTAACCCTTCTGACCTAACAGGAACGGTGACCATTGTCAACAGATGCAGAATGCCAATTTTTCTGTGGTCAAATATTCAAGAACCCGATTACCTGATCATCAGGAGGTGCATAACAATGCAGTAAGGAGGCTTGAGTTCAAAGTACCCTGAAAACTTTAAAACCCACAAAACCTTGACTCTAGCTACATCAATGGTTAACAATTGTGAGATGTTTAAACTTTTAAATGTCTTTGATATTCAAAAGTGCAAACTATTTAAATACATTAAAAATTAAAATTTTATCCAAAAATGCATAAATATTTAAAAATAAACTAGCATAAAACAATAAAAATGTAACTTCTGCTTTATCTACTAATCTGAAACCCTACAATCCCCATGAAAGAGTACTAATAAAATATGCAACAGAATAAGTAGAATTTATTTGTTTTCTTTCTTCAGGCTACTGGCAATTTTCCTATTCGCAAAAAATGTTCTTAATTAGACTTTTAAGACTTCCATGCCAGGGCATTACTGTGCCATGGTATCTGCTTCCTTCATTGTGCTAAGATATACAGTGGATTCCGGTTAATTGGTACACATCAGGACCAGCAGATTTTGGCCCAAGTATGCCACTGCCCCAATTAACCAAAGTTTCATGGAAATAGTTAAAAAGGTATCAAAAAAAGACATGCTACCAAATAACTGATGAAAAATTACGTATTTAAATGAAATACAGAGCAAATTAGGACATTACCGATACTACTACAGCACTACAAAACTGTATATTAGTTCCTAATATTTATTGACGAAGGAATTCAGCCAGTGTACGCTGCTGTTTTTTGATTGACTGTAAATAAATAAAAGCAGTGCAGACAATGAACTACCTTCATTGCCTTCCAACAAAGAGTCATGCCATAATCCAACAACAAATTTCCTGCCACAAAATTATCAAAAATCGCTGCTTTTTGATTTGGCATCTTTTGGCCGAAATGGATAACGTAACGGTTATTTATTTACTTACTTCATTTATTTACTTTTTTTATTTGCAGCTTTTTTTTTGCACACTGGTTGTTTGCGAATCTTTATGTGTAGTTTTTATTAATTATATCATATTCCTTTGTTCTACTGTTAATGCCTGCAGGAAAATAAATCTTAAGGTAGTATATGGTGACATATATGTACTTCGATAATAAATTTACTTGGAACTTGAAAACAATGGAAAAAAGGAGTTAAATCTTAGCAAAAAGGTTAGGTGTTTTTAATGTTGAATTAGTCCTCCATGCATTTTCCAAGCTAACATGCCAAATTATGCTGCCATACTCAGGTAATTCCATCCTGGATTACGCAGACCTGCCTAAACTAAATGACAAGCGTCAGTCCATCTATCACTGGATTCTAACAAAGCCACCTGAATTGCTGAGATGTGCTAGGGAATCCTATCGTAAACACAAAATACTCTGCAGATGCTGGGGTTAAAGCAACACTCACAACACGCTGGAGGAACTCAGCAGGTCGGGCAGCATCCGTGGAAACGATCAGTCAACGTTTCGGGTCGGAACCATTAGTCAGGACTGAAGAGGGAAGGGGCAGGCCTTCTCCTTCCCACCCTCCCCCCACCTTCTTTATAGGGCCTCTGCCCCTTCCCTCTTCAGTCCTGACGAAGGGTTCCAGTCCGAAACGTTGACTGATAGTTTCCACGGACGCTGCCCGACCTGCTGAGTTCCTCCAGCCTGTTGTGAGGAATCCTATTGTAAACTGGCCAGATCTTGGAAATTCAAAGGCAAAATGTACATGATTTTTTACTTGTTTTATTTTTAATTTTAATAACTCCCAAGTGTTTTAATTAGCTTAATGTTTGCCTCTTTAATTAACTTTTCAATATTTACACAGGTCCAAGTAATCAGACATGTAAGAATTTAAAATGCCCATCAATTTTGACAAAAAAACAAGGTTCTCACCTCAGTGAAGTACCAGGGCAATCTGGGACATGATTTCAGTGGTATACTATCTGAGACCTCATTGCATTTCACCACAAAACACTTGTGGTGGAACATCAAATGACTGAACCCACCTTCATTAGGCACATTAACAATTGCTAGCTTTTTATAGTACAGAAATCTTTCAATACTTTAATTCAGATACAGCAAAGTCATTAAAAATGCAAAATCATCCACTAAAAAAGAAACCAGCATCAGCACTCAAGGCCTCTGGATATGCTTGGCTTTTCAAACTTAATGCCTCTTAAAAGCCTACTTAAAAACTCAGCCAATGTACAGATTTTGATTCTAATCTTTCAATTTCCAAAGATTTAGTTAAAAAATTTCAATCTTATCCTACTTTGTTTATTGATAAAATGGGAATAAGTCGGAAGTCTTTTATATATAAAGGGAATCAACTACTATGGAATTAGTAAAGGAAAGTGATGCAGAAGTAATAACTGAACTTTGAATCTTAATGAATGGTTCAGAAGGTTCCAAAGGCAAATAGCCAGCTCCTGCTTCTACTTTTTATCCTCTTTTGTAAGCTACAATAGTGAACCCTTTAATGCCACACATTTTCAAAATTGCATGTATAGTGGATGCTATCCATTTAATACCCTTAAAAAGATCATCAAATAATGCATGCAATTTACAAACAAAAACCCTGGGTGTTCATAGGTCCTTTATGTTGATTTCTCTGAAGCTGAAATACATTCTGCAATATTTTAGCAGAAAAAAACCCTCCAGATTCTGGAAGTCCAAAATAAAAACAGAAAATGCTGTACTCAATAAACAGATCAAATATCAATTTTTCATTTTCCACACACGTCACACTTGCTACACTTTCCATAGTGAACAAACTTGTGAAAAACTTTATCAGTACATGCACAATCACTGCCATTTTGAATAGGGAAAGAACTTCATTCATTTAGGACATCTGTGACAGCTCCAACAGATAATGCAAATAAAGTATGGCATTAATACCAGCAAAAATCTCTTGCACAATCATTTACAAGGATTTATTTGCTAAAATATGTCATAAATCCTTAAATGAATTATTACCATTTTATCTGCAAATTCTGGGCTAAAAGCAAGATTATATTGTTTCCTTCACTGTATGTGACATTCACTGGTAAGGAGCTTGATGGGGAAATGATATTTATGCTTTGATGCACATAATTTCCTGTGTTGATGCAAGAGATAACTGCAATAATGATCTTCCAAGATACATCAGCCTCAACTGATGATTTTGTTTTAAGTATAATGATCTAGTCAGATCAATGAAGAGTGAAAATGAAGTCACAAATAACTTCACAGCAACTTTGCACAGTCACGTCATCACAGGAGAAATGAGCTTGGCAAAGGACACAAGAGCATTAAGAAATAGGGGCAGGAGTCGGCCATCTGGCCTGTCCAGCCTGCTCCACCATTCAATAAGATCATGGCTGATCTGGTCATGGACTCACCTACCTGCCTTTTCCCAATAACCCTTAATTCCCCTACTATACAAAAATCTATCCAATCTTGTCTTAAAAATATTTACTGAGGTAGCCTCCACTCTTCAATGGGCAGACAATTCCACAGATTCACCACCCTCTGGGAGAACCAGATCATCCTCATTTCCATCCCAAATCTACTCCCCCAAGTCTTGAGGTTATGTCCCCTAGTTCTAGTCTCACCGACCAATGGAAACAACTTTCCTGCCTCCATCTCATCTATCCCTTTCATAATCTTATGCATCTCCGTAAGCTCTCCTCTCATTCTTCTGAAATTCCAGCAAGTACAGTCCCAGGTGACTCAATCTCTCCTCATAGTCTAACCCCCTCATCTCTGAAATCAACCTGGTGAATCTCCTTTGCACTGCCTCCAAAGCCAGTATATCCTTCCTCAAGTAAGGAGACCAAAACTGTACACAGTACTCCAGGTGCAGCCTTACCAGTACCCTGTATAGTTGCAGCATAATCTCCCTGCTCTTAAATTCAATCTCTCAAGCAATGAAGGCCAACATTCCATTTGCCTTGATAGCCTGCTGCATTGTAAAGCATTCTGCGATTCATGCACAAGCACTCCCAAGTCCCTCTGCACAGCAGCATGCTGTAATTTTTTTTACCATTTAAATAATAACCTGCTCTTTCATTTTTCCTTCCAAAGTGGATGACATCGCATTTACCAACATTGTAGTTCATCTGCCAGACCCTTGCCCACTCACTTAACCTATCTATATCTCTCTGATTTTCCATAAATATGCACAATTTGCTTTTCCTCTCAATTTAGTATCATCAGCAAACTTAGATACACTACACTCAGCCCCCTCTTCAAGATCATTAATGTAAATGGTGAATATTTGAGGGCCCAGCACTGACCCCTGTGGCACACCGTTCACCACTGTTTGCCAACTAGTGTAACACCCATGTATCCATTATACACCAGTCATTGAAAGTGGGCATGCAGGTACAGCATGCGGTGAAAAAGGCGAATGGTATGCTGGCATTTATAGCCAGAGGATTCGAGTATAGGAGCAGGGAGGTACTACTGCAGTTGTACAAGGCCTTGGTGAGACCACACCTGGAGTATTGTGTGCAGTTTTGGTCCCCTAATCTGAGGAAAGACATCCTTGCCACAGAGGGAGTACAAAGAAGGTTCACCAGATTGATTCCTGGGATGGCAGGACTTTCATATGAAGAAAGACTGGATGAACTGGGCTTGTACTCGTTGGAATTTAGAAGGTTGAGGGGGGATCTGATTGAAACGTATAAGATCCTAAAGGGATTGGACAGGCTAGATGCAGGAAGGTTGTTCCCGATGTTGGGGAAGTCCAGAACGAGGGGCCACAGTTTGAGGATAGAGGGGAAGCCTTTTAAGACCGAGATTAGGAAAAACTTCTTCACACAGAGAGTGGTGAATCTGTGGAATTCTCTGCCACAGGAAACAGTTGAGGCCAGTTCATTAGCTATATTTAAGAGGGAGTTAGATATGGCCCTTGTGGCTACGGGGGTCAGGGGGTATGGAGGGAAGGCTGGGGCGGGGTTCTGAGTTGGATGATCAGCCACGATCATAATAAATGGCGGTGCAGGCTCGAAGGGCCGAATGGCCTACTCCTGCACCTATTTTCTATGTTTCTATTAGTTAACTGATCCTCTATCCATGCTAAATATATCACTGCCAACTCTATGCATCCTTATCTTTTATGCAGCACCTTATCGAATGCCTTCTGGAAATCCAAATAAATAACGTCCATCTGTTCCCATCTATCTACTACACACATTATATCCTCAAAGAACTCCCATAAGTTTGAAAAACAGGCCCTGCCTTTGCTGAATCCATGCTGCGTCTGCCTGATTGATCCATTTCTTTCCAGATGCTTCACTATTTATTCTTTAATGATAGCTTCTAGCATTTTCTCAACTACAGATATTAAACTAACTGGTCTATAGTTATCTGCCTTTCACCTACATCCTTCTTTGAACAGCGGCATGACATTCGCTGTCTTCCATCTGCTGGGACCTGCCGAGAGTTCAGAGAATTCTGGTTAAATTATCACCAAAGCCTCTACTATAACTTCTGCCATTTCTTTCAATAACCTGGGATGCATTCCATCAGGACCAGGAAGTTGATTTATTTTCAGATTGCTCAGTACCACCTCTTTGGTGGTTGCTACTATCTCAAGGTCCTCATCTCCCATTGTATCCGTAACATCTCTCCTTGGCATTTTAGACATGTCCTCTTCCTTGAAGACCGTCACAAAATAGTCATTTAAAGCCTCAGCCATTTCCTCATTACCCAATATCAATTCCCCCTTCTCGTTCTCCAAGGGACCCACGCTCACTTTAGCTACCCTTTTCTGCTTTATATAATGATAAAAACTTCTACTATCCATTTTTATATTTTGTGTTAGTTTATTTTCATAAACAAGCTTCCCTTTCTTTATTGCACACTTCATAGTTCTTTGTTGCTTTTTAAAGTTTTCCCAATCTTCCAGTTTCCCACGACTCTTGGCAACTTTGTACACACAAGCTCTAGTTATTGCCTTCGTTTATTTCCTTAGTTATGCAAGGCTGGCTCTACCCACTTTACTGTCCTTACTTTTAAATGGAATATACTTTTGTTGAGCTCCATGAAAAATCTGTTTGTAAGTCTTCCACTGTTCGTCAACCATCCCACCATATAGCCTGTGTTCCCAATCTACACGAGCCAAATCCTCCCTCATCCCATTGTAGTTTCCATTGTTTAGACATAATACACTGGTTTTAGATCAAACTATTGCACCCTCCATTTGTACGAAAAACTCAGTCATACTGTGGTCATTATTTCCAACAAGATCCCTAACTACAAGATCACTAAATTTACCTGTCTCATTGCACAGGACCAGATCTAAAATAGCATGTTCCCTTGTAAATTCAGTAACATGCTGTTCCAGAAAGCCATCAGTGATGCATTCTATCAAGTTCTCCTTAAGACTGCCTTGACCAACTTGATTCACCCAATCAATGTGCAAGTTAAAGTCCCCCCATGATAACTGCTGGTCCATTGTTACAAGCCTCAGATATTTCTCTGTTTATTGCCTGTTCATTCTCTGTCTATAACTGTAATGCTATTATTCGGTGGCCAATAGGCAGCTCTCACCAGACTTGATTATAAGGAAAGCCCTCATGTTATTGTAAAGACTACTTCTGAAAATAAAAGTCTGTCTCAAATTGTAATAACTACAGGCTGACCACCGATTTTCTAGCACCCTCGATTCTGAGCCTTGCTGGATTAATGTTTTTGCTGGATTAAAAGAGGTCATGCAATAATAATGGCAAAAATGGACTGTAGAACCTTAAAAAGAATTATTAATTAAACAAAAATTAAATGTAAATTAATTACTGTGCTTACAAAGAATATTGCTTCTCAGTTATCTTTTTAAATATTTCATCCATGCAAAGTTGTTTCATGTGTTTTGATCTCTCCCTAGGTACCTTCTCTTGCATCAAATAAAAACTCATTAGCTCTTGTTCCGTCACGAAGGTACGTTTCTCTAACCCTTTGATTAAAACTCCCAGCAACTCCATTAACTTGTCAATAATAAACCTTTCAGTTTCATCTGTTTCATCATCATCGCTGCCATCTTCATCACTTGCAGTGTTTTTACCCGCATTCAGAACACTCTCGATGATTTCTCAGTCTGTAAGGTGATGCACAACAGATGTTTTGTCATTGACAATCATCCCCTCACGTAGATTTTTTTCATTAGGACTACTTGCTATATCTTTGAAAGCAGGTCCTGAAACACATTTTGCGTACACAAGCAAATCATGAACAATTACTTTCTCCTTTGGAATATGAAATCCTGTAAGGTCATCTTCACACTTTTCTTCAGGCACATCATCAGACATCAAGGCAGGCCACAATTTATGCCAGTCTTTCTTTAGTGTTGAAGGTTCCATCTTCTCCCACCCTCAAAGCAAAGAACCAAAGAAAGTCCTTCATGTTAAATTCTATAGAATTGCCAACATTCACCTCATCTAACAGACATTTCACAAGAAGTGAGGGATACCTGACATAATTTCATCTGAATTAAAAGAGGTGCTGGAACATCAGTTTCTGGAATCTCGGTGGTCAAACTGTTTTAAGCTCTGGGAAATAGAGTACAAGACATGAACATGTTCATTTTGGCAAAAATTTTTAAGAAAGCATACTAACTGGTTGATGTGCAGTGTTGCAAGATGCAGAGGATCTTGGATCTTGTTCATGGTTCACGAAAGGCTGGCTGACTGGTAGAGCAAGTAATTAAGAAAACGAACAGAATGCTATTGTTTGTCTTGAGGGGAACTGAATACCAAAATAGACAGGTTTTCCTTCAGTTACATAAGCATTGCGAGGACTACATCAGAGTACAATGTACAGTATTGATTTCCTTCTATAAAGATGTAAATCCTGGAAGCAATATGAGAAGGTTTACTACGCTGATATATGGAATGGATGAATTATCTTATGAGGAAAAGGTTGTACAGGCTCTGATTGCATGCACACATTTTTGAGGAACATACAGTGACTTAATTGAAACATACAGAACTTTGATGGTTTTTAGCAATGTGGAATGTGCAAGGAAAGTATGTTTCTGCTCTTGGGAGAACCTAGAACCAGTGATCACTGTTTAAAAATGAGCCAGAAATTAGGTCTTTCTATCCTCTCAAAGGTCCTTTAAACTCTCTTCTTGGAACACAGGAAGCAGTCTTTGAATATTTTTAGGCCGAGTTAGAATGACACTTAATAAGCAAGGGAGGAATGGTTACCCGGAAAGGTGAGGACGTACAGTGGAGGTAATGATCAAATTAACCATGAATGTTGGAGCAGTGTCAAAATCAGTCATTTTTCTCAAGCTATTTCTCCACCAAGGCATTTTTAATATTATAGATACAGCAGAATTCTGAACAAATTTTCAAAACTGTGGAATAATGTCAAGAGTAATGTACCCTAAAGGAATTCTTTCTAAGTTTGCAAGTTTGTTAATACAATTTTGTCTTCACCGTCATTAAGCCTGTTTCCTACATGTTGCCTTATGACATACCAGGTCGTCATTGCTGCACAGAGCTGGATCACAGAGCAATCCTATTTTTTCATATTATCAATTCACTTTATATTCTCCACATTTTCATCAGTTCTCCCCAGATTCTACCATTCAGCCTGTATACTAAGAACAATTTACAGTGGCTATCTTTGGAACGTGCAAGGAAACTGTATTAGTGGTCAGGGGCAGAATTTTCATTTATTTGGATTGAATCTGGGTTGCTGGAGCAGTGAGACAGTGGTTCCTCTAACAACGCCACGAGGCTACTTGTTCACCCTTTTGAGCTAATGTCCCACCTTTCAATTCTCATCATCTGATTCCCACCTACTCGATGGTCACAACAGTAACTAACAAAGAGCGTTTATGGACATTCAACATATGAATCAGGAGTAATAGAGGCCTTTGCACATTTTAACCAAAGCTATTAATCCAGGTTCTCAGTCATCTTGCAATACATACATTATGTATTATTCAACATATGAATTAGTACACGAGAAATTCCACAGATGCTGGAAACCCAAAGCAATACACACACAAAATGCTGGAGGAACTCAGCAGGTCAGGCAACATCTATGGATGCCATTTCAGGCTGAGACACTTTTTAGGACTCATGAATTAGTTGTAGAAGCCTTTGAATATTTTAACCAACTATATTAATCCAGATTTTCCTGTACTCTAAACAAGCATGTCATCTATGTTTATATACATTTAAACACAGTTTCTTAAAATGCCTTACTTTGGTATTAGCAAACTCATCTAAAAAGTGATGCAAAAATTAATGTGGTTCTGAACACAAATTTTCTTTGAGGAAGACTAAAACTTTTAAGCAATCACTGCCAGTTATCTCAAAATAATTTATTTTTCTCCCATCATTGCATTAGTTCACACCCACAAAGTATTTGGTTTTACTTAAGGTTACATTTCATTTCTCAGCAATATGTTTTAGAGCAGTAGGAGCATGAAAACTAGTCATTTGGCCCACCACATCCATACAGGGCCGTGGAACCCAACCATATTAATACCATCCTCCAGGACTTGGCCTGTAACTTTTTTTTGTGTGATTTAAATTATTGTCTAAAGACCGTTTTTAAAATGGTGCCAGGAACTCTGCTTCCATCACTCTCTCTAATCAAAACCTTCTGGCTAGAAAAGGTCTCCCCTCAGATCCTCAATTTTATATGGTTTCTGAGACTCAGTGAATTTACTGGGATTCAAAAATAGATACAGTCATACGGCAAATAAACAGGCCTTTCATCCAATTGATTCTACATAAACCATAAAGCCATTTACAGTAATCCATTTTATTCTCCCACATGCCCTTCAACTCACCCAGATTCCACCAGGGGAGTTCATAATGGCCAATTAACCTACCTACCAAGCTACCTTTGGGATGCAGAAGGAAATCTGAGCACCCATAAACCAAAAAGAAAAATTGCATAGTCATGAGTGGAAGTCAGGACTGAACTTGAGTTGCTGAAGCTGTGAGCAGTTACTGTACATTCACTCCACTACTCTGCTGCCCTTCTTCCTCTAAAGCTCAATTATATTTCATTCAATTTTATAATTTTTAATACCTGTGTTTACTTCAGATCTCCATGTTATCTTACAGCAATACAGAATAATAATAGAGGGAAAACTGGATTAATATAATTAGTTAAAATATTCAGTTATTGAAATGTATTGATTATATTTCTTACCATTGTGATAGAATGAAATAAATACTGCAATATTTCATTTGTATAATGTTATCATACTGAAATATCTGTAAGTGTCTCACCTAACGAATTGTTCTTGAAGTACATTGACTTGCTTGTCAAGTAAATTATGAGAACTGCCAAATTATACTGAAAGACTCATGCCCATTTCTCAGAAGGACAGATAACTGAGAAGTGACCGGGTAGAAGTCTTTAAAATGGTAAATTGGATCAGCAAATTTGCTGATGATACAAAGATTGGCGGTGTAGTAGACAGTGAGGAAGGTTTTCAGAGCCTGCAGAGGGACTTGGACCAGCTGGAAAAATGGGCTGAAAAATGGCAGATGGAGTTTAATACAGACAAGTGTGAGGTATTGCACGTTGGAAGGACAAACCAAGGTAGAACATACAGGGTTAATGGTAAGGCACTGAGGAGTGCAGTAGAACAGAGGGATCTGGGAATACAGATACAAAATTCCCTAAAAGTGGCATCACAGGTAGATAGGGTCGTAAAGAGAGCTTTTGGTACATTGGCCTTTATTAATCAAAGTATCGAGTATAAGAGCTGGAATGTTATGATGAGGTTGTATAAGGCATTGGTGAGGCCAAATCTGGAGTATTGTGTTCAGTTTTGGTCACCAAATTACAGGAAGGATATAAATAAGGTTGAAAGAGTGCAGAGAAGGTTTACAAGGATGTTGCCAGGACTTGACAAACTCAGTTACAGAGAAAGGTTGAATAGGTTAGGACTTTATTCCCTTGAGCGTAGAAGAATGAGGGGAGATTTGACAGAGGTATATAAAATTATGATGGGTATAGATAGAGTGAATGCAAGCAGGCTTTTTCCACTGAGGCAAGGGGAGAAAAAAACCAGAGGACATGGGTTAAGGGTAAGGGGGGAAAAGTTTAAAGAGAACATTAGTGGGGGCTTCTTCACACAGAGAGTGGTGGGAGTATGGAATGAGCTGCCAGATAAGGTGGTAAATGCGGGTTCTTTTTTAACATTTAAGAATAAATTGGACAGATACATGGTTGGGAGGTGTATGGAGGGATATGGTCCTTGTGCAGGTCAGTGGGACTAGGCAGAAAATGGTTCAGCACAGCCAAGAAGGGCCAAAAGGCCTGTTTCTGTGCTGTAGTTTTCTATGGTTTCTATGGTTTCTATGGTTTCTAAAATGATGACAGATTTTAAGAAGCAACATAAAGAATATATTCCATTTGACAGCCAAGTCCAGGAGTCATGAATATAAAAATGACAGTGTGTTGTGGATTTATAAATAAGAAATTTAAGAACAATTCATAACTCAGAATAGTGATAGTTGGGGTCTTATTATCACGTTGAATCACCGAGGGTTGAAAGTGAAGTCCAAATGGAACATGAACACTGACACATTTGAGCCAAATGAGATTAGATTATAATAATTATATATAATAATGCTTTTATGAAATCAATAATTTCCTACATGATCATTGCTATATTAATCTTAACGTCAACAAGTGAAAGTAGTACAAGCAGCATCATTTTGTTTAACAGCAACAGTAACTTGTATCCTTAAACAAAGTTAATGTAGAAAATATTTCAAGACTATTTACAGAGATGTGTGAAAATCAACAGGCTGTTAAAAAGAGAGATGGGTAACGGGGTGGGGGGGAGAAGGATGGGTATAAAGTCCGAATACAAAAAAACTAAATATTGTCGAAAAGTCGGATGTTAAAATAGATAAAATGGAGATAAAGCCACAGAATAATTTAAAAACAAGACATTTGCATTTAATTAGTTGGGCATCATGAGTAAGCAGGTCTAATCTGAAAAAAAGGATAAGCAAAGTAGGTGAAGAAATTATAACATTCTAACCTGTATATCAATGACTTTGCAACCATTTTAGATAATTATCTGACATTGCAAATAGTATTTATCAAAAGTCTTGATTTCTTTTAAGATACTGAAAGTCATCTGAGATACTGCAAAAATAAAAGTGCAAAAAATGGAACAGTGTGATAATGTTCATGGGTACATGGAGAGTCCAGAAATCAGATGGAAGAGGGGATGAAGCTGTCCCTAAATCATTAAACATGGGTCTTCAAACTGTTGTACCTCCTCCCTGAACATAGTAACAAGAAGGTGGTATATCCCAGATGGTGAGGAGCCTTAATGATGGCTGCTGCCTTCTTGAGGCACTGCCTTTTAAAGATATCTTCAATGGCATGTACTCATAACGACATTGGCTGAGTCTCTAATTCTATGCAGCCTCCTGCAATCCAATGCATTGAAAATTCCTACCAGGGTGTGGTACAACCACTCAGAATGCTCTCCAGCATACATTATGAAAATCTGTAGGTCTTTGGTGACATATAAATCTCCCCAAACTCCTAATGAAGTATAGCTACTGGCATGCCTTCTTCATGATTGCATCAATGCGTTGGGCCCAGCATAGATACTATGAGATGTAGAGGCCCAGGAACTTGAAGCTGCTCACCCTTTCCACCACTGCGCCCTCAATGAGGAGTGGTGTGTGTTCTACCAACTTCCCTTTCCTGAAGCTCATAATCATAATGTACAGAGGAGGCATGACAGCTTGAAGACCCATTTTTGTTTGTAACTTATAGATTTTTAATTCTTTGCAATATAGTTCTGCTGCAAAACAAACATGTCATGACAATCAACATTTTATGTCAGTGATAATAAATTTGAATCTGATTTTGCATTTCTTTAAACTTTAAACTGGAGGTTCACCCACGAATGGTCAAGTCCAGTTTAATGAAGTCATCTCATTTCTCACACCTTCAAATTTACCAGCTTAAATATAAAACAAAAATCAAATTCAATGTTAGAAACACAACTTGAAGGATACTTCCATTCCATCAGATAATGAACTACTTCTGCAATTTTAAGTTAGCAACTCTGCATTAAACTGCCACCTACCCCTTTTCTAGCACTCTGCATCACAGTTAGAGGCTGAAAGTTTAAGATTTCCATTTAATATTTTAATACATCTTGAATGCTTCTCAATATACAAACACAATGCCACCCAACAGGATATGTATCTACAAATTTGGAAATATTATGCAATCCCTTCATCCTGTCCCTTAATCAATGTTCAATCTACCTCAGCATGCACTCTAAATTTGTTTAAAAGATCTCCTGTGACTTCATTTCATCTCTCTTTATTTTTTACTCTTTTGTAGCTCAAAATACAGAACATCAACTGGTTCACTCTGAGCAGTTCAACAAAAAAATTCAACAGATTTGTCAAACACAATGTAACATTTACAAATTGTTGATAAACAGAACTCCTTTTGCCAACTTAATCTATGTAATATGAAATGCATTTTGCATAAGCGTTAACACAAACATAGTAATGTCCCAATTTCAATTTTTTTTAGATTTACAATTATCACTCAGTCTTGTAATAGACACTGTGCATCTAATCTCCAGCCACTCAAAAACAAATTATACTTTTCATGAGCTATTTTACATGCTTTCAGATTTTCCCCCGAGGAGCCCAAAGATCTCAATTTCCTGTTCAACTTCTCATTCCAAATTCTAAATATTATTGAGGCAAATAGTCAAAATATCTAAACTAACTAGATAAATATTAGATCAGAGAATCATAGGCTGCAATAATGATATGAGAAGCACACTGTAACTGGGATTCATTTGCATCCGCAACTTTCCAACTCAGCCAGCACAATAGCTTTTTACACTGGTGAGCAAAATCTGCTGGCAGAGACTTGACTTGTCAGTGGTGATAAGTGAATATGCTGCAAGAAGGATGATGAAGAGAGGTATTGGGACCTTCCTTCTCATCTCTTCTGTCTGCTTGGGATTGTTGAAAGTAGATCTATACTTTGCATCCGACTGTCCTGCAAAATCAGACTTTTCCACTGACTGATGTTACCAAGTACACTATTAACTATTTGTGTGTATTTTCTGCTGATAATTGAAGGGTACCTCTGAATCCCTCCAGGAATCAGGAGTTTATGTTCATTTTAGAAACACAGAAAAAACACTGAAAACCTGCAGCACAATACAGGCATTTCGGCCCACAAAGTTGTGCCAAACATGTCCCTAGCTTAGAAATTACTAGACTTCCCCATAGCCCTCTATTTTTCTAAGCTCCATGTCCCTATCTAAATGTCTGTTAAACAATCCTATCATATCCGCCTCCACCACCGTTGCCGGCAGCCCATTCCACATACTCACCACTCTCTGCGTAAAAAACTTACCCCTGACATCCTCTGTACCTACACCCAAGAACCTTAAACCCGTGCCCTCTTGTGGCAGCCATTTCAGCCCTGGGAAAATGCCTCTGACTAAACACACGATCAATGCCTCTCATCATTTTATAGATCTTTGTTAAGACTGTGCTTATGGAAGTAAATTCACTTTTATCTAATTTGGCAACACAAAATGCTGCAGGAATTCAGCAGGCCAGGCAGCATCTGTGGAAAAGAATAAAAAGTCAACATTTCAGGCTGCAATCCTTCATCAGGACTCTTTTCTATGGATGCTGCCTGACCTGCCAAATTTCTCCACCATTTTGTGTGTGTTGCTTTGGATTTCCAACATCTACAGATTTTCTCATGTTTGTGATTCAACTAATCTGGACTTGTTTGTGAATGCGATTTTTGAATACATGAAGAGTCACCAGCAGATAGAATGTACTTCAATTTCCGGATGACTTTTTACTTAATAAAAACCACAATGTCCCGCTGAGAAGTGGCAGACAGAGTTCAACCCAGGTAAGTGTGAGGTGGTTCATTTTGGTAGGTCAAATATGATGACAGTATATAGTATTAATGGTAAGACTCTTGGCAGTGTGGAGGATCAGAGGGATCTTAGGGTCCGAGTCCATAGGACACTCAAAGCAGCTGCACAGGTTGATGCTGTGGTTAAGAAGGCATATGGTATATTGGCCTTCATTAATCGTGGAATTGAATTTAGGAGCTGAGAGGTAATGTTGCAGCTATATAGGATCCTGGTCAGACCCCACTTGGAGTACTGTGCTCAGTTCTGGTCGCCTCACTACAGGAAGGATGTGGAAGCCATAGGAAGGATGCAGAGGAGATTTACAAGGATGTTGCCTGGATTGGGGAGCATGCCTTATGAAAACAGGTTGAGTGAACTCGGCCTTTTCTCCTTCGAGCTACAGAGGATGAGAGGTGACCTGATAGATGTGTATAAGATGATGAGAGGCATTGATCGTGTGGATAGTCAGAGGCTTTTTCCCAGGGCTGAAATGGTTGTCACAAGAGAACACAGGTTTAAGGTGCTGGGGAGTACGTACAGAGGAGATGTCGGGAGTAAGTTTTTTTACTCAGAGCATGGTGAGTGCGTGGAATGGGCTGCCGGCAATGGTAGTGGAGGCGGATACGATAGGGTCTTTTAAGAGACTTTTAGATAGGTACATGGAGTTTCGTAAAATAAAGGGCTATGGGGAAGTCTAGTAATTTCTAAGGCAGGGACACGTTCGTCTGTATTGTGCTGTAAGTTTCTAAGGTTCTTGGCACAAAACATTGTCTGTTTATTCATTTCCATAGATGCTGCCTGACCTGCTGAGTTCCTCCAGCATTTTGTGAAAGTCTTAATGTAATTGTATAGGACCTTGGTGAGCCCACACCTGGAATATCATGGGCAGTTTTTGTCTTCTTACCCATGAAAGGATGTTCTTGCCATAGAAGTGAAGATTTTCTAGACTGGTTTCAGGTTTGCCATATGAAGACAGATTAAGTAGACAGTGACTATATTCTGCAGAGTTTAGAAGAATAAGAAGGTATCATCTTGAAATTACAGGCTTGATAGTTTAGATGTAGGAATGATATTTGCCTTGATTGTGGGAAACAGTTTTGAAATAAGCAAACTGTGTAGGACTGAGATGAAGGACATTTCTTTCCACTCAGAGCATGGCCAATCTACAAGCATAAGCTTGTAGATGCTACTGATTTCATTCAAAGCAGATCAATAGATATTTGGATACAGTATTCATAAAATCAAGGAATATAAATTGATAAATTTGTTTGTCACATGTACCAAGGTAGAGTGAAAGACTTGATTTGCATAGTGTTCATATTTATCAATTCATTACACAACAGTGCATTGAGGTAATACAAAGTAAAACAATAACAGAGTGCAGAATAAAGTGTTACAATTACAGAGAAAGCTCAATGCAGGTAGACATTAAGGTGCAAGGTCATAACAATGTAGAATGTGAGGCCAAGACTCCATTTTATCATATTCTTAAAACAGTGGGATTGAAACTGCCCTTGCACCTAATGGTACATGTATTTAGGAGTTTGTCACTTTTGCCCGATGAGAGGGGACAGCAGAGAAAATGTCTGAAAAGGGTGGGACATTTGATCATGCTGGCTGCTTTATTGAGGTATGAAAAGTGTAGACAGAGTCCATGAGTGGGGCAGGTTAGTTTCTGTGCGAGCTGAGTCCAGAACTTTCTGCAGTTGCTAAATGTCAAAGGCTGAGCAGTTGCAATGGACAACCATGATTTATCCAGATTGGATGGCTTCTATGGGCGTCGACTCCATCAATCTATGTACACAAGCTATCCTGTGTATTTGTGTTTATGGTGTTTTTTTATTATTACTGTGGTTTCTTTTTTTGTGCTGCATTGGATTAGGTGTAACAATTATTTTGTTCTCCTTTACACCTGTGCACAGGAAATGACATTAAACAATCTTCAATCAATAAAAACTGGTGAAGGCCAAAGGAGATTCGGCAAATTTCTTTAGCCTCCTGAGGAAGTAGAGGCACTGGAGAGTTCTCTTGGGCATGGACCAGGACAGCCTACCGGTGATATCCTCTCCTAGGAACTTGTAGTGCACCATCCACCACCCCCCCTTCCTGAAGTCAACAACTAGCTTGTTTGTTTTGCAGACATTATAGGAAAGGTTATTGTTATGACACTAATCACCATGTCACTTGGTTCTCTATCTCCATCCTTTACTCTAACTCATCATTATTTGAGATTCGGCCCATACTGTGATATTATCTGCAAATTCGTAGATTGAGTTAGAATAGAATCTGACCATGTAGTCCCGAGTTTCTAAACAGTAGAATAGGGGGATATTAAACACCAATGTTGAGACTAATCATGGCAGAGATATTGCTGCCTATCCTATATAATGATGAAAATACACTGAAGTAGATCAGCAGGCATCTTGATGAATGGTGGAGCAGGCTTGATGAGCTGGATAGCCTATTCCTACCCTGAGGTCTTCAAGCTTTATGTCTGATGCAATTTTTTTTTTACATTATCATATCCTCTTAGAAGTTAGTTACACAGGGCACCATAAGCTAGACAATCTTATCCATTCTCTGCAGGAACATGTTTATCCTAAATCTCTTCAATCTCCTCAAATACCTCCCAATGATCCAAGATTGATTTACCATCAAATCGCTGCTCCCAATTCTCTTTTGCTAATTATCATTTCAATCAAGTAACATTTCCTTTATTTCTACTTTATTCTTGCCTTTTTCTTAAACCACAATACATCTAAATGAATTTCTATCACAACCACAGCAACACTGTCCCACTAAAACTTCCTGCACCCACCTCATTTCCTAAAACTGGATGCAGAATCACACCCCTGAAGCAAGCCCAAAAATGACTGAAGCTACTTTCACAATGATATTGGTTACAAGGTTCCTGCATTTAAACCCATTAATGGTGAAACAACATCAATACATTTCCAAAACAGAATGTAATTAGACTCAGAAATTTTTTTTTTCTATTAATTTGATGCTCTTCTTTGTAGCATAGGTTGTGGGATTGGGGGCCACCAAAGTAGCCTAAATGCAGAGCATTTTGCAAATGCTAAATGCAGCAGCAATGGGCATCAGGATGGCTTCAAGTTTATCAAGTGTTATTGAAGCTGCACTCATCCAAGAATATGAAGAGTACTCCTTCACTTAACTGACTTGTGTCTTGAAGATAGTGAAAAGGCTTTGCCGTGAATATTTTGCTGCAGGAAACCTTGCCGAGATTGTACCTATTTACATAGTGGGTTCAGCTGAGCTTCTGCTCAATGGCAATCTCCAGGACAGTGAAGGACACAAGGCAATGGTAATGTCATTACATGTTTAATGTAGTAACTTGCCTGAAAGGGTTGCTAATATTCGATGCAAGTCTTTAATACTTCAAAGCTTCAAAGCCAGGATTCAAAGTTTAAAGTAAACTTATTACCAAAGTACATGTGCTACCATATACTACCTTGAGATTCATTTTCTTACACTTAGAGGAAAAAATTACATTAGAAATTTACAAAAAACTATACATGAACAGTTAAATCAATGCAATCAATGTGCAAAAGGAGACAAACTATACAAGCAAAAAGTATGAGAACAAGAGTTCTAAAGAGTCCTTGAAAGTAAGTTTGTAGGTGTAGAATCAGTTCAGGATAGTGGTGATTCAGTGCTGGTTCAGGAGTCTAATGCTCCTGAATTGGGTGTGTGAGACCCACGCTTTTGTACCTCTTACCCATGGGGTGTATGGGGTGTCAGGGAGGGGTAACACCTCTGGTGGGGGGAACATGTCGCGTCCTTTTCAAGGCAGTTAGTCCACCTTTGGTCCCCACCTGACACTCGGCTCTCACCTGTGGCTCCCGTAGCTGTTTACATGAGACAGCCGCCACACCCCAGGAAACGGCTTCGACAAGCCGGCTAAACCAGGTGAGGGTAGCCAACGGGTTTCAAACCCTCGGTGAGATAGGGAGTTATCTATCCCAGCATATGAAGACAGACTCTAGCAGGTTGAGCGGACGAGACCAATGGAAGGTCCAACGGTCAAGAAGGCGGTCTCTGCAAGCGTCGTGGAATGTGCAGAGCAGGACAAGACACAGAAGACATCCTGGTCATCCACTGCGCCTAGTCCCATCTCCAGCCGTCTAGACTCTGTCTTGCCACTGGATCCAGATGGGAATTGGGAAGAGAGAGTGAGGCTGACGTTGCGCAACTCTCCCTCACTTAAATCCAAATCATGCACTAGTCTCGACACCATCGTAAGGGGAACACTATGCCTTGCATTCTGAGAAAGGATTTTTTTTTTATATGCATAGCAACAATCTCAGGTTTATTCCCTGTTCTGCAAGGAATCAAAATCTTTGGTTTGATTAAAGCTAAAACAAGACATGAATCTGGAAATTTTGAAGATTAAGATTTACAGTAGAATTTTAATGAACATTTATTAATTCTAAATAAATCTAGTATAACAAAACCCATTAAAATAATTTTAAACAGTACAGGTTTTTCATTCATTCGACAAGTTCGTTGCTCAACATTGACATAAAATGAACAAAAATTAAGTACTAATTTATATGCAAACAACAGGAATTCTGCAGAAACATATTATTCTCCGTAACTTCCGCCAAAAGCCTCCGGGTCCAACATATTATTCTCCGTAACTTCCGCCAGCCTCCGGGTCCAACATATTATTCTCCGTAACTTCCGCCACCTCCAACGGGATCCCACCACTAAGCACATCTTTCCCTCCCCCCCCCTCTGCATTCCGCAGGGATCGCTCCCTACACAACTCCCTTGTCCATTCGTCCCCCCCATCCCTCCCCACTGATCTCCCTCCTGGCACTTATCTGTGTAAGCGGAACAAGTGCTACACATGCCCTTACACTTCCTCCCTTACCACCATTCAGGGCCCCAAACAGTCCTTCCAGGTGAGGCATCACTTCACCTGTGAGTCGACTGGGGTGATATACTGCGTCCGGTGCTCCCGATGTGGCCTTTTATATATTGGTGAGACCCGACACAGACTGGGAGACCGCTTTGCTGAACATCTACGCTCTGTCCGCCAGAGAAAGCAGGATCTCCCAGTGGCCACACATTTTAATTCCACATCCCATTCCCATTCTGACATGTCTATCCACGGCCTCCTCTACTGTAAAGATGAAGCCACACTCAGGTTGGAGGAACAACACCTTATATTCCGTCTGGGTAGCCTCCAACCTGATGGCATGAACATTGACTTCTCTAACTTCCGCTAGGCCCCACCTCCCCCTCGTACCCCAGCTGTTACTCATTTTTATGCACACATTCTTTCTCTCACTCTCCTTTTTCTCCCTCTGTCCCTCTAAATATACCTCTTGCCCATCCTCTGGGTCACCCCCCCCCCGTCTTTCTCCCTAGGCTTCCTGTCCCATGATCCTCTCGTATCCCCTTTTGCCTATCACCTGTCCAGCTCTCGGCTCTATCCCTCCCCCTCCTGTCTTCTCCTATCATTTTGCATCTCCCCCTCCCCCTCCAGCTTTCAAATCCCTTACTCACTCTTCCTTCAGTTAGTCCTGACGAAGGGTCTCGGCCTGAAACGTCGACTGCGCCTCTTCCTATAGATGCTGCTTGGCCTGCTGCGTTCACCAGCAACTTTGATGTATGTTACTAATTTATATGTCCTTCATATAAATATGGCAGATTATTTAATATAGCATGACTGTAGTATTATATAGACAATCAATACTACAACTAATTAGATTGAAAGTGCACTCTTTTCCTTTTGAAATCTACAATCTAGAAAATAGGTACCACCTTTTAGTTCAATACAGGTATGTATTTTTAAGAAAAAGGATGATTTATGTGCCATGAGTTAACAAGGGATGCCGCAATGAACAATTTACATTGCGGCATATGTGTAAAGGAAAAACATCATCATTTAGAAAAATATAACTGCCTTTCCTCACTGCTAAATAAAATGAGTATCATATAACAGATATGATATCTGACACCCTGAGTGTGGAGAGTTTATAAAGGAAGGGGACTTCCAACAGCTGTCTTTTGGATCGGGACAAGAAGAGCGGCGTGAGAGCTGAATTCTGAAGGAAGGCAGTTTTTTTTAAATCTTCTTCGAGTGAAAGAAGGACGAGACTGCACAGGCGCGTGGTGTAGACAGGACAGTGTGGAGAGTTTAAAAAGGAAGGGGACTTCCAACGGCTGTCTTTTGGATCGGGACTAGAAGAGCGGTGTGAGAGCTGAATTCTGAAGGAAGGCAGTTTTTTAAAAAACTTCTTCGAGTGAAAGAAGGACAAGACTGCGCAGGCGCATGACACAGATAGGACAGCGTGGAGCGTTTAAAAAGGAGACCACCCTATACAGCAGGCAGCAGAGTGAGTGGCAGCAGCGTGTAGGGCTTTGGCTCAACAGGCTTTGACGGTAACGGGAAGAGGCATGAGCAAGGCACCAACTCTTTTTTCCCCTTGGCGAATCGGCCCGGACAGACAGAGGAACAGCAGGGCTCACACAGCTAACGGTACGAGCTAACGATTTAAAAAGTTGGTGTGTTTGGTGAGGTAAGTGGGTGAGTAGACTTATTTTTCCTGTTTCATTCCTGCAGAATTAGGTAGCATGCCTGCAGGGTTAGTGCTTTGTTCAGGGTGTCAGATGTGGGAATCCTGGGAGACCTCCAGCCTCCCTGATGGCCACATCTGAGCCAGGTGCACCGAGATGCAGCTCCTGAGAGACCTTGTTAGAGATCTGGAGCTGCAGCTTGGTGACCTACTGCTTATCATGGAAAGTGAAGAGGTGATAGACAGGAGCTACAGGGAGGTAGTCATCCCCAGGTTACAGGGGTCAGAAAACTGGGTGACTGTCAGGAGAGGGAAGGAAAATGCCCGGACAGTGGAGAGCACCCCTGTGGCTGCCCCCCTCAGCAACAAGTATCTCGTTTTGGATGTTGTTGAAGTGGATGACCCGACAGGGGATGGCCACGGTGACCGGATCTTTGGCACTGAGCCTGGCGCTGTTGTGCAGGAGGGAAGGAGGGAGAAGAGGAATGCGGTAGTCATAGGGGATTCCATAGTCAGGAGAATCTGTGAGCCTGATAGAGGTAGCTGCATGGTGTGTTGCCTCCCAGGTGCCAGGGTACAGGATGTCTCAGATCGGGTCCAAAATATTCTGAAGGGAGAGGGCGAGTAGCCAGTTGTCTTGGTACATGTTGGTACCAATGACATAGATAGGATAAGGGAGGAGGTCCTGAAGAGAGATTTCTGGGAGTTAGGAAGGAAGCTGAGAAGCAGGACCTCCAGCGTAGTAATCTCGGGATTGATACCTGTGCCATGTGCTAGCGAGGGCAAGTATACAGGTTTCCCCCGCTATCCGAAGGTAGAGCGTTCCTGTGAAATGGTTCATAAGCTGGAATGTCGTAAAGTGAATAAGGAATTACCATTTATTAATATGGGAAAAATTTTTGAGCATTCCCAGACCCAAAAAATACCCTACAAAATCATGCCAAATAACACATGAAACCTAAAATAACAGTAACATATAGTAAAAGCAGGAATGATGTGATAAATACACAGCCTGTATAAAGTATAAATACTTTTCAGCACTGTCTAGCAGTGAAAATCTCACGACAGCACTCTCAGCGCAAGCACTCTCAACAGAAACACTCTCTCCAGTAACCTTCAAGCTATGAAGCTGCCAAATCATACCAAATAACGCATAAAAATGCACAGCCTATATAAATTACTGTATGTACAGTAGCCAAGCTCACTATTGCTGTATTTATTGTTGATGGTTCGAAGCCTTTAAAATCGTTCACTGCTTCGGGAAAACATGGTTTCTTCCAAACGCCATTTCTCATCGAGACTGTTAGCCTATTGAGAGCATCTCCAATGTTGGCGATTGCCAATTTTATATTGTATTCTTTCCAGATCTCTCGCAAAGACACTTTGGAGTTGCCCTCTCTGTCAGTAATACTTACAATAAAACGCATCACATTTTGCATATAGGAAGCCTTCATTGTGGCTATTAGGCCTTGGTCGCACGGCTGCAGCAACGGTTGTATTCGGCAGTAAGAACGCAACACGAATGTTACCGCCATACTCGGTAATGCCAGGCGGATGAGCAGCACAATTACCGACAATCACAAGACACCTATTATCGAGGTTATTTTCTGTACAGTATTTTGCAACAGAAGGACTAACGTATCCACTCATGTACTCAGGAAAAAGCACTTGGGTATTCCAACCACTTGGATGTCAATGGAACACAACAGAAAGTGTTTTCTTATCAACGTCTTTAAGTGCCCTCGGATTTTCTAAATGGTATACTAGTAGAGGCTTAAGGACAGCATCACCAGTGGCATTAATAATAGGCATTAGGGTAAACCTGTCCTTCGATGCCTTGTGTCCCTTAGCCTGCTTTTCTTCCACCGAAATAAATGTCTTGCTTGGCAATTTTTTCCAATAAATTGCAGTTTCATCACAGTTAAACATTTGCTTATACGAATAACCAAACGCCATTTCTATCTGCGTATAAATAGTGCAAATGGTGGACGCAGGCAAGTTCAACGCGTGAACAATGTCCTTACTTCATTCACCTCGATTGAAACGCTTAATTATGTCTAGTTTTACACTAAGTGTAACACCCTTACGAGCTCTTCCAATACCCTCGAATTCATCTTGCTAACGGATGCACAAAATAAGTCGAGATAAAGCATGTGTTTAAGCAATGCCGGCTAGAATGCAGTTCTGGGGGAGGAGCTTGGCTGTTCGGGTGTGCGCTGCCTTTTTTCGTAACAGTGAAAACACCTTCTGTTAGCGAAAACAGGTAACTTATGTAGGTCTTTCGTAACAGCGAGGTGTCGTAAAGCGAACGTTCGGAAAACGGGGGCCACCTGTAGAAGGATCAGGCAGATGAATGCGTGGCTGAGAGACTGGTCCAGGGGACAGGGCTTCAGATTCCTGGATCATTGGGATCTCTTCTGGGGAAGTATGACCTGTTCAAAAAGGACGGGTTACACCTGAATCAGAAGGGGACCTGTATCCTGGCGGGAAGGTTTAATAAAGTTGTTAAGGAGGGTTTAAACTAATTTGGCAGGGGGATGGAAGTGAGAATGATAGAGCAGAGGAAGGGGAAAACAGAAATAAGTCTAAGATAGTGAGCAGTAAAGATATCAGGAAGGACAGGCAGGTGATGGGGCAAATTTGCAGCCATTGGGATGAGTTGCAGTGCAATAAAGTTGCACTGCAATCAAAGCAAAAAGTACCAAATACTGATCTTAAGGTGTTATACTTAAATGCACGTAGCATAAGGAATAAGGTGGATGATCTTGTCTTACAGCTACAGATTGGCAGGTATGATATTGTGGCCATCACTGAGACGTGGCTAAAGGCTGCATGTCTCTGGGAGCTGAATGTCCAAGGGTACACGGTGTATCGGAAGGATAGGCAGGTAGGCAGAAGGGGTGGCGTGGCTTTATTGGTAAGAAATGATATTAAATCATTAGAAAGAGGTGACATAGGATCGGAAGGTGCAGAATCTTTATGGGCTGAGCTAAGAAATCGCAGGGGTAAAAGGACCCTGATGGCAGTTATATACAGGCCTCCTAACAGCTGCAGTGATGTGGACTACAAATTACAACAGGAAATAGAAAAGGCTTATGAAGGGCAGTGTTATGATAATTGTGGGGGATTTTAACATGCAAGTAGATTAGGAAAATTAGGTCGGCACAGGATCTCAAGAGAGAGAATTTGTAGAATGTCTGCAAGATGGCTTTTTGGAACAGCTTGTTGTTGAGCCCACTAGGGGATCGGCTGCACTGGATTGGGCGTTGTGTAATGAACCAGAGATGATTAAAGAGATTGAGGTGAAGGAACCCCTGGGGGACAGTAATCATAACATGATTGAGTTCACTGTGAAGTTTGAGAAAGAGATGCCGAAATGTGATGTGTGGGTATTTCAGTGGAGTAAAGGAAATTATAGTGGCATGAGAGAGGAACTGGCCAGAGTTAACTGGAAAGGGACACTGGCGGGAAGGATGGCAGAGCAGCAGTGGCTGGAGTTTATGCAAGAAGAGAGGAAAGTGCAAGACAGATATATTCCAAAAAAGAAGAAATTTTCAAATGGAAAAAGGATGACATGAGACGTCAAAGCCAAAGTTAAAGCAAAGGAGGGCATACAAGGAAGCAAAAATTGGTGGGAAGACAGAGGATTAGGAAGTTTTTAAAAGCTTACAAAAGGAAACCAAGAAAGTCATTAAGAGGGAAAAGGTAAACTATGAAAGGAAGCTAGCAAATAATATCAAAGAGGATACTAAAAGCTTTTTCAAATATATAAAGAATAAAAGACAGGTGAGAGAAGATATAGGACCGATAGAAAATGATGCTGGAGAAATTGTAATGGGAGATAAGGAGATGGTGGAGGAACTGAACGAGAATCTTGCATCAGTCTTCACTGAGGAAAACATCAGCAGTATACCGGACACTCAAGGGTGTCAGGGAAGAGAAGTGTGCGCAGTCACAATTACGACAGAGAAAGTACTCAGGAAGCTGAATAGTCTAAGAGTAGATAAAGCTCCCGGACCAGATGGAATGCACCCACGTGCTCTGAAGGAAGTAGCTGTGGAGATTGTGGAGGCATTAGCAATGATCTTTCAAAAGTCAATAGATTCTGGCATGGTTCCAGAAGACTGGAAGATTGCAAATGTCACTCCGCTATGTTGTATATTGGATTTCAGAAGGCCTTTGACAAGGTGCCGCACATGAGGCTGCTTAACAAGATAAGAGCCCATGGAATTACGGGAAAGTTACATACGTGGATAGAGCATTGGCTGATGGCAGGAAACAGAGAGAGGGAATAAAGGGATCCTATTCTGGTTGGTTGCCGGTTATCAGTGGTGTTCCACAGGGGTCCGTGTTGGAGCCGCTTCTTTTTACGTTGTACATCAATGATTTGGATTATGGAATAGATGGCCTTGAGGCTAAGTTTGCTGATGATACAAAGATAGGTGGAGGGGCCGGTAGTGCTGAGGAAACAGAGTCTGCAGAGAGACTTGGATAGATTGAGAGAATAGGCAAAGAAGTGGCAAATGAAATACAATGTTGGGAAGTGTATGGTTCTGCACTTTGGCAGAAGAAATAAACGGGCAGACTATTATTTAAATGGGGAGAGAATTCAAAGTTCTGGGATGCAATGGGACTTGGGAGTCCTCGTGCAGGATATCCTTAAAGATAGCCTCCAGGTTGAGTTGGTGGTGAAGAAGGCGAAGGCAACGGCATTCATTTTTAGAGGAATAGAGTATAGGAGCAGGGATGTGATGTTGAGGCTCTATAATCCACACAGAGGATGCAGAGAGGGATCACAAAGGCGAGGAAAGAGGACCGGGTCGAGACAACCGAGACTTATGGAGAAGAGGAGTTCGGTAGGTAATAAAATGGACGAGTTCACGGCGCTAGCCAGGCGTCAGAGAACATTTTGGGAGTGCAGGGTTATGTGTTTTACGGGAACGGGGCTGCACGAGGACACACCCGATCAAATCTTTTCCATGGACGGCTTCCAGACCATTCGGGCTGACCGGAAGTGCACTGAGAGCAGTAAGCGTCAAGGAGTTGGGTGCTTACAGTTCTGGCTAACAATGGATGGTGCAATCCGGCTCCTATTATGATCGAGGAACGTGTTTGTAGAACGGCTATTGAACTTTTTGCTGTTGGACCCCGGCCATATTCCACCGAGATACAACACTGGGCGTCACGTGAGGTTGTTCCTGCCTGTGGCCGTCAAACTTTGCAGCTCCTCCCGTGGAGGGTCAGACAGCCTGAGCCAATAGGCTGGTCCTGGACTTATTTCCATCTGGCATAGTTTGCATTTTGTTGTTTGATTGTTTGTGATTTTTGTATTGCTATATTTATGCTCTATTCTTGGTTGGTGCGGCTGTAATGAAACCCAATTTCCCTCAGGATCAATAAAGTATATTTATCTATCTATCCATCTATAAGGCACTGGTAAGACCTCGCTTGGAGTACTGTGGGCAGCTTTGGGCTCCTTATTTAAGAAAGGATGTGCTGGTATTGGAGAGGGTTCAGAGAAGATTCACTAGAATGATTCCAGGAATGAGAGGGTTAACATATGAGGAACATTTGTCTGCTCTTGGATTTTACTCCTTGGAGTTTAGAAGAATGAGTAGGGACCTCATAGAAACATTTTGAATATTGAAAGGCATGGACGGAGTGGATGTGGCAAAATTGTTTCCCATGGTGGGGGAGTCTAAGTAAGGATTGAAGAGCACCTATTCAGAACAGAGATGCGAAGAAATTTTTTTAGCCAGAGGGTGGTGAATCTATGGAATTTGTTGCCACGGCCGGCAGTGGAGGTCAAGTCATTGGGTGTATTTAAGGCAGAGAATGATAGGTATATGAGTAGCCGGGGAATCAAAGGTTATGGTGAGAAGGCGGGGGAGTGGGACTAAATGGGAGAACGGATCAGCTCATGATAAAATGGCGGAGCAGACTCGATGGGCTGAATGGCCGACTTCTGCTCCTTTGTCTTGTCTTATCTTATAATGCAAAATCAACTATTTGCATTGAAATAACTTGTAAGAAATATAATTGTCCATATTTTGGTGTAAGAACAGCATAAAGCTGAGTGCAGCAACTTTGTTATCGCAAAGTAAACCTGACTGGATTTTTTAACATTTACTGTTACAGGTTTCAGGAATGGGATCTGCACTGCAATCAATACATGAGGTAAACTTGGGTGAATTGCTCACTGGCATCTCTGGATAGGGACAACAACTATAATTCTACTCTTCCAATTGTAGTATTTGAAAATAATTTGCTTCAATTCTGACATTAGTCAGGCAGTCCAACAGCATTTGGGTAGGAAAAGGCCATAAAATTCCACAAGCCTGTTCCATCATTCAACGAGATTTGGCTTACCTGAAATTTTAAAATAAAGAATTCAAAATGGTAATCTAATGTTGGGAATATGAAATAAAAGCAGAAAATGGTGCATATAGTCATTGCAAAGAAAGAAATACAATTAATGTTTTAGATCAATGATCTTCCATCAAAATGAAGAATATGAAGCACGTTTAAGTTGAAGGTAAGGGAAAGAGAACAAAGGGAGTATCTATATGTGAGACACTAGAAACCGAGTGACACAAATGATGGTGATGCTAGCTGAGAGAAGATGGTGAAGGCCTGTAAATGGCATCTCATTTATCTAGAGGAGATGAATGAAAACAAAGGAGAGTCATCCAACTCATCCATGGCAACCAACTTGATCAAGTCCAGTATGTCTGTAGTTTCTCCATATCCCCTAAGCCTGTTCTACTTCATCCTCCGGGTCCCTACCATTTATTGTACAAGTCTGCCTTGGATTAACTGACTTAAAATGCAAAACCTTGCACTTGCCAGACTTAAATTCTATCTTCCATTCCTTCCCCAGTTTATCAGCTTCCTGTTGTAATCTTAGGTAACTAGTTTCACTATCTAATACACCGTTAATTTAAATGCCATGCACAAACTTACTAGCCACATTAACAACACTGTATCCAAATCATTAATGTAAATAACAAACAACAGTGGCTCCAACATTGATCAAATAGCTTACCACTGGTCACAGGTCTTTGATCGGAATACTTCCCTCGAAAGCCTCTGATTCCTACCGCAATGCAAATTTTGCACGATACAATA
The DNA here is from genome assembly GCF_963921235.1 of Mobula hypostoma. Taxonomy (NCBI): domain Eukaryota; kingdom Metazoa; phylum Chordata; class Chondrichthyes; order Myliobatiformes; family Myliobatidae; genus Mobula; species Mobula hypostoma. Next base: position 28,815,523 of record NC_086104.1, read on the forward strand.
AGTTTTCTCTGTTTTTTGTTCATTTCCTATACATGCATTTCCTGCAGATATATCAGATAAGATGAACTAGCCTTTCTTTACTGGTGCCACCACTGTTTTTGGTTTCCACCTTGTCACAGACATTCCTTATTTATCTCTCCACTGCTCCTGCTTCTCTGCAATTTAAACATTTTTAACGTCTAACATTTCATAGATCTAATAAAAAAATCAGAGATTTGGTATGGTTCTGAATTTCTCTCTAGACATTTCTTTCCAGCATTCTGAACCGCCTCCAACGTAAGTAGGTTTAAAACAAATACAAAACTGTATGCAGTAACTCATATATTGTCTTATCAATATCCATACGGTTGTAGAAAGATTTCCACACTTTTATCCTTCAGCCCCTTTTGTAATAAAAGTCATTTGCCTTTCTAACGGTCCTTTTACCTGCACAACAGCTTTCTATGCGTGATGTATGAGGCTCCCTGTCTTCAGATGCCCTTGCAAGACAGGATTCAGTACTGCATTTCTACTTAAACAGGATTTGGCTTTTCCTCCTCCTAAAGTGAATAATATCACATTATATTCTAGTTGCCAAGTTTATGCTCACTTACTTAACCCATATGCAGTATCTCACATTGTGGGCTCTTTCCATTCTCCTCAAATCAGTATTCCATTACTCTGGTTGCCATTAAAAATCTGAAATTTGACTCCTACTTATAAAAAACAAAGTAGCTTCAAAATCCAATGGCTAAGAAGAAAGACAAAAAGGTTCACAGACTGATAAGAGACCCGTTGTCTACAAACAAAACTATTTTCCACAATGGAAAACAAATAATGGCCTTTAAATGCACAATATAAAAAACAAAGATTACACACTATAGTTGGAGGCTGTACAGTTTATAAACCAGAGTAAATAGTTAAACAGTGCCTAAAAGAGTCATAGAGCTATATTGCAAGGAAACAAGCATTTCGGCCCATTTGACAATATATGGCCAGTAACCTTCTAAACTTTTCCTATCCATGTACCTTTCCACTGTCTTTTAAAAGTTGTTACTATATTGGCCTCAAAAACTTTCTCTAGCACATCATTTGCAAGATGTATTGCATTGAACTGCTGCTGCTGCTGCTACGTTAACAAATTTCACAACACATGCCGGTGACAATAGACTTCATTCTGATTCTGACTCTGATTTCACATAACCTTTGCCTGAAAAAGTTGCGCCTCAAGTTCCCATTAAAAATCTTTCCCCCCTCACCTTACAACTATGTCTGCTAGTTCTTGATTCCATAATTTGGGGGAAATGACCAAATACATTCACCAGATCTATGCTTCTCATGATTTTGTACACTTCTATAAAATCAATCTTTATTCCTTGAAGTGTAGTAGACTGCGAGTTCAATTGGTTTCAACAGGTACATTTAATGTCAGAGAAATGTACACAACATACATTCTGCAAGGAAAAAGAACTTCAGGATGTATATTGCGTACATTTCTCTGACATTAAATGTACCTATTGACCCCTATTGAACTCTCAGTCCACTACACTTCAAAGAATATAGTCTAGCCTGTCCAATATCTCTTTATAACATAGTCCCTCAAGTCCTGACAAAATCGTTGTGAACCTTTTCTGCACTCCTTTTAGTTTAATAACATTTGTTCTATAGCAGAGCAACCATAACTGAACACAAAACATCAAATACAACACAATATAATACAAATATAGAATACAACAAAACACAATAGCAAACACATACTGTAACGTCTAATCAATATTTTAAAGTTTTAAAGAAATGTATTATTTACTTACAAATATGTCACTATATACTGCCTTCATTTATATACCCATGCCGCAACTGCTAGACAGAGCACTGCCAAATCCACTATTACTTCCAACAATTCTCAAACCCCAACACACAAGGCCCCATCTCACTGAGAGCCTGAAGTGAGTGAGAACTCATCAGGGTCATAAATACAATCAATATCCACTGGAAGTAAAACTTTTGAAGATTTACTCAACTAGTTCTCTGTCCACAAATACTCCATCCCATTAAAGACTATCCATGCTAGCCTTGCAGCCACTGGCATGTCCAAGAGAAACCATAATGCATAGTGTGAAGAGCTTCAGTCAAAGACTTTCAGTCTCAACTATCTTGCCCGTGTCAGGGAAAAAGATAATCAAAGAGAATCTCAGAGAGGCTGTAATTTCGACAACCTATAAGAACGGAAACTTCATCTGTAGAGAAAGTTATCATGCGAGTCTCTTTCAATTACTCCCTCCAAATGACTGAAGTGCTGCTCGCAAAAATTGCAGTGTGGATTATGTCTACATTGAGGCAAACTGAATCTTTGCTTCACCATATGACACACCAAGAAAAATGTAGGAGCAGCATGAGCTACACATGAATTTATTTGATTCAATATCAGCCTTTGGGCTTATCAATAGGGAGGAACCGTATTAAGCCATTCTCAAATTTGACTGTCCACAGAAACTAGTGTCTATCTCACATTTGCTCGTGTAAACCACTATACTTCAGAACTAATTCTCACTGAAGGCCGGTGTAAAATAAAGCTGCATCACTGCCAGCACTTCTCAAGTTTCCTCATTGTTAATTTGCATCTCAGTTCAATGAATTTCCCCACAGCGGAGCTTTTCTTCAGAACTAACTGTTCAATTTACAGCAACATCATTCCAGACCATGATAACACAAACTTCAGTATGGGAATAAAAGGTTAGTCAGGAAAGAGGTACTGAGGTATGACATTAGCCAACAATGACATTGGAGGTGACATCGGGTGTACAACTCTGGCAGGGTTTGCAAGACATTACTTCCTACAAAGCAAAACCCAATAGCACGAATGGCAGCGATGTTTCACTACCAGATGAACTCAACGCCTTCTATACCCGATTTGAAAGGGAGAACATAACTACAGCTGTGAAAACCCCTACTGCACCTGATGATCCTGTGATCTCCGCCTCAGAGGCTGATGTTAGACTATCTTTAAAGAGAGTGAACCCTCGCAAGTCAGGAGGTCCCGATGGAGTATCCGGTAAGGCTCTGAAAACCTGTGCCAAGCAACTGGTGGGAGTATTCAAGGACATTTTCAACCTCTCACTGCTATGGGCCGAAGTTCCCACTTGCTTCAAAAAGGCAACAATTATTCAAAAAGGCCCAAGAAGAATAAAATGAGCTGACTCGATATCTATCACCTGGTAGCACTCACATCGACAGTGATGAAATGCTTTGAGAGGTTGGTCATGATTAGACTGAACTCCTGCCTCAGCAAGGACATGGACCCATTACAATTTGCCTATCGCCACAATAAGTCAATGGCAGATGCAATCTCAATTTGGCTTTTCACACGGACTTAGATCACCTAGACAACACAAGCACCCATATCAGGATGCTGTTCATCGACTATAGCTCAGCATTTAATACCATCATTCCCACAATCCTGATTGGGAAGTTGCAGAACCTGGGCCTTGGTACCTCCCTCTGTAATAGGATCCTCGACTTCCTAACTGGAAGACCACAATCTGCACAGATTGGTGATAGCATCTCCTCCTCGCTGACAATCGACACTGGGGCACATCAGGGGTGTGTGCTTAGCCCACTGCTCTATACCCATGACTGTGTGGCTAGGCATGGCTCAAATACCATCTATAAATTTGCAGATGATAAAACCATTGTTGGTAGAATTTCAGATGGTGACAAGAGGGTGTACAGGAGCAACATATGCCAACTAGTGAAGCAGTGTCACAGCAACAACCTGGCACTCAACGTCAGTAAGACAAAAGAGCTGATTGTGGACTTCCAGAAGGGTAAGATGAAGAAACACACACCAGTCCTCATAGACGGATCAAAAGTGGAGAATCTAGGTAAGAGTGAACTTTTTCCATTAAATATGCAGGTTCCCATTTATAGACGTTCTCCAATCAGAGTGACTACCGACTATTTTACTTACTTGGGAGTTAAAATTACTAAGAGACATAAGGATCTATTCAACTTTAACCTTTTACTGTTAATTAATCAGGTTAAACAACTGATTACTCAGTGGTCCCCACTGTCTCTATCACTGATTGGCCAAATTAATGCTATTAAAATGATTATTTTACCTAAATTTTTATATTTATTTCAAACGATACCAATTTTTATTCCTAAATCCTTTTTTGATACCGTTGATTCTAAAATTTCCTCATATATGGCAGAACAAAAATCCCAGATTAAGTAAAAAATATTTACAGAAGTCCAAGAAAGATAGTGGTTTAGCACTGCCTAATCTAAGCTTTTATTACTGGGCAATTAATATTCGATATTTAATATTTTGGATACAAGATTGGAATATAACTCCAAGCCCATATTGGGTAAACCTTGAAGGCAACTCTGTACAAGGGTTCTCTTTAGCTTCCATTTTAGGAACTTCACTTCCTTTTGTACTATCTAAATTGAATAAACAAATAGTTAATCCAATAGTTAAACATACATTGCAAATATAGTTTTAATTTTGTAAATTTTTTGGTTTAACAAATTTACATTATCAAGCCCTATTATATCTAATTTTTTTTCAACCCTCGGTTATGGATCAAGCCTTTTTGATATGGAAAACAAAAGATATAACATGTTTTCGTGACTTATTTCTGGATAACTGTTTCATGTCTTTTGAAAAGTTATCTAAGAAATTTGATTTGCCCAGATCCCTTTTTTTTTGGTATTTACAAATAAGAAATTTTTTAAATCCTATGCTGCCTACCTTTCCAACCTCATACCCTACTGATATCATCGATAAAATTTTAGGTTTAAATCCCCTTCAGAAGGGATTAATAGCATCTATCTATGATATAATTATGAAATTACAGCCAGGTAAATAGCTGATAAAATTAAAAATGAATGGGAAAGGGAACTTCAACTTTGTCTACCTATAGAGAAATGGGATAAAATTTTTCAATTAGTCAGTACTTCCTCTATATGTGCTAAACATACATTAATATAATTTAAAGTAGTGTATACAGCCCATATGTCTAAAGATAAATTAGCCTGTTTTTATTCCCATATAAACCCTATTTGTGACAGTAGTCACTCTGAGGTGGCTTCTTTAACTCATATGTTTTGGTCCTGTCCTCTTTTGGAAAAATATTGGAAAGATATTTTTGATATTGTCTCAACAGTTCTATGTTTTGACTTACAACCCTATCCTATTATAGCAATTTTTGGATTGCCAATGGTAGAACATAGATCTTTGTTTTCTTCAGCCTGTCAGATGATTGCATTTGTTACTTTCATGGCCAGGAGATCTATTTTATTGAAATGGAAGGAGACCAATCCTCCTACTACATTCCAATGGTTTTCCCAAACTATATTATGTTTAAATTTAGAAAAAATTAGAAGTGATATTTTTGATCCTTTGGTTAAATTTGAAGAAACTTGGAAACCATTTATTCAACATTTTCATATGATGTAACTTGACCTTTCCGAATCCTTCTTATTACTTAAAATATATGAATAGAGGAGCGGACTTGACGACATTACTGAACATGTTCGATTTAAGATATTGGTCCAGCCCTGTTTGGTTCCGTTTGCTTTTTTGGGTTTAGTATTTAGTTCTTTTTCTTTCTTTTTTTTTGGGGGGGGGGTTCTTTGTATTTTTTCTCTTATTTCTTTTTTTCTTTATGATTAATTACATCATGAGTTTGGAAGTCTATGATACCTGTGTTATCTGAAATCTTTTCTGCATATGTTTATTAACAATAAGATTATTCCAATCTCTTTGTATCAACATTGTTATTTTGTTTATAATTTTGGAAAAATTAATAAAAAGATTTTTAAAAAGAAAGAAATGTACTGTGGAAAGCATTCTGACAGTCTGCATCACTGTCTAGGAAGTAGAATACTCTACAGAGCATCAACTGGAAAAATTGATAATAAAGGCAAACTGAGAATACCTATATTCAAACATTTCAGCAGTATTTTCCTCTTTGTTGATTACTCCATCCAGACATATTGCCACATTGATTCAAGTTTAAAATATCTATATAATTAATAAACAGAGCTCCAGAGTGATGTGCTTCTCTTAAACTAAATGGAATTTTCTGTCCGGCAAAAAAATGAACATGCAAACTAAATTCAAATTTTGAACTAAATTTTTGAAAATTAAGATCAGGCATCCGTGAACAATTTTGCTACAGTAAATACAGTATGCAGGTTATTCACTGGAATAAAAGATTTTGCTACAGAAAAATTTGTTTTGATCATAGTTTTTTTTATTTATCATTAGAATTTAGAAGTTATGATATTCTTATTTTGCATTTTAATTTGCATTCTAGTTTACATTTTTAAAAATTATTTTAACAATATTATCCAAGATTCATGCCTGACTTATTTAATATTTTTATTCATGCACTGAGATTACATTAGCTATGATCACAGACAGACGAAGTGACACAAGGTTGAAGTGGTTAAGAATCCTCACATATTGACCAAAAATGATAAATGTTATACAAAAGCAGACAGAGATCAGCAAAAATTACTTCATTTGCTCACGTCACTGAAAGCACAGTGGGGCCCATAAATACACTAATTCATCCTTACGCTTATTCATTATTTACCTTCTGCCCTCCAATCATCACTCTCTCTCCCAGCTTCAGGCCCAGTGACTTCAGTAGTGCCTTCCCTGAGATGTGATCATAGTTTGTCAGCATCGACTTTGATATGTCACAGGTCAGTGGTAATGCATCCAGAAGCATCTGCTTTAATTCTTTGGCAATTGCTGCTGCTTCTGCCATATCCAGGGGCATGTCCAAAGGATCAGGGACAATGTCTGCTGGCATCTCCCCTTTATCATTCTGTCCAAGGATACAAAAGGACAAATTTAAGTGCAACTGAAAATCATGCAAGCATTTTCCTTCTGATTTTTATTTGCTTACTTATTAAATTCAAAAGCACTTCACACATATTTCTAGTAACAGTTACAACAATTGAAAAATACTCCGATAGGTGGCACTGTAAACCCAATTTTTGTACAGGTCGACCTTCACTACTTCGACTACCTCTAATCCGGTTCCTTCGCTAATCCGGCACTGATTATGCTGAATGTGATCCTTCTGTAATTCAGCATTTTCACTAATCCGGCACTCCTCAGGTCCCAATAGTGCCGGATTAGTGAAGGTCGATCTGTGCCAAATCAAAAAAAGCCCAAAATGTGAAAAATGGTTTGATGATCAAATGGGTCAAGGTTGCTTTAAGGAGATCCAAAGGAAAAAACCATTATAATTTATGTAACGTCTTTCTATTCTGGTCCAGAGTTAGAATGAGAAATTCAAGGCTGCTTCTTAAAATCAGCTACTCACAGCATAGATGCTCACTCTGAAAAGTATTCTGCCTATTTTTTGCTGGTTGTGTTATTGTTCAAAGAGGACATTATGGTTACTGTTCAGAGAAAAGCAATTCATCCTGCAAAGTCCATACTGACTCCATGCTTCCTACAGCCATGGAAATTCTTTCCTTCAAAATACTTAATCAGCTCCCTTTTATGTTATAGCCTTAAAAGCTGGAGTGTTCAAAGTTAGCAGAAAAATTCAAATCAGCATGATAACCAGAATTGCAAGAGCCATGCAAAACATAGTGGGGCATTGCATGTGTAATCTGTAATAGGGAGCCTCAAATCAGATTTTCAAAATGACCTGGATAAACCCATGTAAGGATGTCTTTGTCTCATTCTAATAAGAGCTTTATTTAAGCAACATCAGCACTGGAATACAAGATTACACCAGGTTAAGATGATTACATATAAAACTATCTCCACCCAACACAAAGAAAAATGGTTTAAACCAAAACTCTGTTGAGCACCATCATCATGCTAGTGCAATTTTTTCCCTTCTCAATACGAACTTTAAGCCCTACTTTGCAGGGTATAAATTTATGTTATTCTGTGGGAAATTGTGCTGTTTCCCCGATTTATTTAATATTGGTTAATTATAGATAGCAGAATTCTGGAGCATTTTTTGACAGAATTTGAAACAAAATCTTAGATATGATGTATTTTAGAAGGGAACCTTTCTTCAGCCATTTTACAGAATGGACAATAAATTATCCTCATCGTTAACCAAGCATCATTAATTTTTCACTTTTTACAGAAGACCTCAAAAACAAAGCCAATTAATATCTTACTATATTTTTGCATTTTTATTTACCATCTGCTTTTCTACTACTACTACTACGTCGACTCAGGCCTAGGGGGCCGGCATCGGACAAGATGACGGACTCTCCTCTTCTCCCTCTCCCTCATCAGTGTGTTCAGTTCATCTACATTAGCCGCGCCGCTATCTTCTAGGAGCGTGTTGACCATAGTCTTAGGAGGACGCCCAGGGTTCATCCTCCCGTGCTTGGGCTCCCATATGATGACTAGGCTGGCAGGTACCTCCGGGTGGCGTAGACAGTGCCCCGCAAGTTGCAGTCTTCTCACCTCGACTTTAGTGGACAGCATTGGTAGGTTGTTTTGGAGCTCAACGTTCGTCATGTGCTGTTGCCAACTCACATCAAGAGCCATCCTGAGCATTCGTGTATAGCAACCATCTAGAGACTTTCGCATCGTCTTGGTGAGTGTCCACGTCTCGCATCCGTACATGAGAATGGACTCTATGACTGCTATGAAAATCCTCTTTTTAAGCCCTCTGGTCAGGTTCGACTTCCAGATTTCTTCATGTCGTTCATAGCCCTCCACGCCAGCACCTTCCGTATCTTTATGTCCTTCTCCGAACTCATCATTCTTGACCCAAGATACTTGTAGTCAAAGACTTTCTTAATGGTATCATTCTCTATGGTCTTGAGAGTACCTTCATCGCAGTTAAACGCCATGTACTCTGTCTTTTTAGCGTTTAGGTGAAGTCCAACTTTATTGCATTCTATTTCCACTTTTGTCAGTAGCTGCTGTGCTTCCTCCATCTGGTCAGAGAGCAGGACTATGTCATCTGCAAAATCGAGATCTGTGAGTGTAAACACCAGGAATTCTGCAGATGCTGGAAATTTAAGCAACACACATCAAAGTTGCTGGTGAACGCAGCAGGCCAGGCAGCATGTCTAGGAAGAGGTACAGTCGACGTTTCGGGCCGAGACCCTTCGTCAGGACTAACTGAAGGAAGAGCTAGTAAGAGATTTGAAAGACAAAACTTGAAGATTATGCTCCACAAGTTTTGAGGCTGCGTGCCGAATACAAAGTCGTTATGAAAGAGTTCTACAATCGTGGATTCAGGCCCTCTCTGCGTTATCCTGCCCATCTCCAAATAACTCTTAGTACTGGGGACAAAAAAATGGTTCAAATCTGTTACAGAAGCTCAGGAATTCATCGATAGTCTCCCTGCCATTGCGACTTCTTCAGACCCGATTTGATTATTTAAAATGGCCGATTACTACTTTTATTTTCTCCCTTTGTTTTTTTTTATTTTTTGTTTTCTTTTTAAACTAAATTTTTAATTACTGAATTATTTTTTTTATATTTTTTGTGGGTATCGTGCTCTGGATTATTATTTTAAGTTAAGTCTAATACTTTTTGATAGTACTGTTCCTTTTTTTTTCTTTATGTACAATTTTAATTCAAAATGCATAAGCTCTCTGTTTTTTTTATGAACTGTTAATTTAACAGAGCCTATGAAGATATTCAGAAACTGGAAGTTGGGTTTAGGGGTAGTTTTTTTTTTCCCTGAAAAGCTTACTGCTATTCTTTGGTAGCTTTCTTGCTTTGGGATTGGGGGGTGGGGAGGGTTCCCTAGTGCCAATACAATTTATACAACCCTTAGTTGTTCTTTGTTACTCAAAATAAAGTACATATTGCTGTGAAGTACAGGGAGAATTTCAGCAACCCTGATCCAACCCTGAACTCCATGAGTTGGCAAGTGATGAAGCACAGTTCAGAAATCTCTGGCTGAACTTGCCCAGCAGTGCCCAGCTCCCAAGCAGCAAAATCTGTGACATTGATCTTTCAGAGAAAGTTAAAAGATAAACACTATTTATCATCCATTCCTATAGAGTATCTCTACTCTCAAATACATTCTCTGTTTACTGGTTAATTAGAGTTTCTTTCTTAAAATATTGGAAAATAATCAGTAATTCAAATTAAGCAAGTGCTTTATTAAACAAAAGAACTCAGATAGAGAGGAACCACATTCTTCTACTTTCTGCCCATCACCAGATAAGCAAAATCAGTAATATCCTTTTCTACAAAGACAGCAATTAGTCTCATGCTATGCTACAATTCTTAAGAGGGTACTTATCTAATTTTACATATGGCATGTCACATCTTCTTTAATAATGAAGAAAAAAGAAGAAACAAATGTCTATCTCTTGGGTGTCTTACTTGGACACAAAATTTACCAGATCCTTCCGTAATCAGTTACGAATGGCTGTGATTTTCATGGTATCTGTTTTGGTTCAGCTATGTTCTCATTTGGAGGATTAGCACAACACCCTCTGGTATCTCCAACCTGTGAATGTCAAGCCTCCATCTTCCCAACAGTCTTCCTGAGATAATGCTGTTCCTCAGAAATAAGGCATGCTTCTCATTTGTGACACTGCATCATCAGATGGTGTACTGTGTGTCAATTTATCATTTTGTTCTTCCACGTCGTGCCCTCTGGTACTAGAAATGTCAAGTCTGATAAAAAAAAAAGGCACTGCCTGTCTACTCTCTATTTATGTCCCTCATATTCTGATATCCTCACAGTCTCACTATACATTGCATCAATTTGGATACCAACTGCCCCATCCTCAGCCCTATTCCTCCAATTCCCATCCCTGTCAACTTAATTTACATGCTCCCAAACAGCTCTAGCAAATCTGCCCACAAGGATATGGGTCCCCTCGGGATCAGGTGTAACCTGTCCTTTTTGTACAGATCATACTTCCACAGAAGAGATCCCAATGATCCAGAAATCTGAAACCCTGCCCGCTGCATCACTTCCTCAGCTACTCAATCATCCTACTCCTGTCCTGACTAGTACATGGCACTGGAAGTCATCTAGAGATTACTACTTTGGAAGTCCTGTTCTTCATTCTTTGCCCTAACTCCCTCTACTTGATGCGCAAACTTATCTTTTCTACTCAAGTCATTAGTAGAAATGACATAGCTTCCTCCACTCTAGCGAAGACAACCCAAGTTTGTCCACCCTCTCCATTAACACGTGCCTTCTAATCTGGTCAGCATCCTGATAAACCTCTTCTGCACCTTCTTCTAAGTCACCACATCTTTTGTATAATGGGGAACCAGAAATGAATACAATACTCTAGTTGCAGCCAACTATAGTTTTATAAATCTGCAACACATCTCCCCAACTCTTGAACTCACATCTTTGACTAGTAAAAGTAAGTATGCCTTATCAGAAGCAGAATTAGGTTTATTATCACCGGCACGTGTCTTGAAATTCATTAACTTAGCAGCAGCAGCTCAATGCAATACATATTATATAGAAGAAAAATAAAAAATTAAATTACAGTATATGTATACTGAATAGATTAAAAATTCTGCATAAACAGAAATAATATATTAACAAGTGAGGTATTCTGCAAAAACAAAAATTATATATATTAAAAAGTGAGGTAATAAAAAAGTGAGGTAATAAAAAAGTGAGGTAAAGTAAGGTATCTATTAAAAAAGTGAGTTATTGTTTCGCGGGTTCAATGTCCATTTAGGTATCACATGGCAGAGGGGAATAAGCTGCTCCTGAACCACTGAGTGCCTGCCTTCAGGCTTCTGCACCTCCTACCTGATGGTAACAATGAGAAAAGGGCATGTACTGGGTACTGGGGGGTCCTTAATAATAGATGCTGCTTTTCTGAGACACCACTCCTTGAAGATGTCCTGGATACTTTGAAGGCTAATACCCAAGATGGAGCTAACTAAATTTATGACCCTCTGCAGCTTGTTTCTGTCCTGTGCAGTAGCCCCCCTGCATGCCAGACAGTGATTCAGCCTGCCAGGATGCCCTCCATGGTACATCTATAGTAGTTTTTGAGTGTTTTTGTTGACATACCAAATCTCTTCAAACTCCAAATTAAGTATAGTCACTGTCTTATCTTCTTTATAGCTGCATTGATATGTTGGGATCAAGTTAGGTCCTCAGAGATCTTGACCCCCAGGAACTTGAAACTGCTCACTCTTGCCACTTCTGATCCCTCGATGAGGATTGATATGTGTTTCTTTGTCTTACCCTTTCTGAAGTCCACAATCAGCTCTTTCATCTTACTGACGTTGTGTGCAAGGTTGCTACTGCAACACCACTCCACTAGTTGGTATACCTCGATCCTGTATCCCCTCTCGTCTCCATCTGAGATTCTACCAACAATAGTTGTATCATCAGCAAATTTATAGATAGTATTTGAGCTATGCCTAGTCACACGTCATGGGTATAGAGAGAGCAGAGCAGTGGGTTAGGCACAAACCCGAGGTGCACCAGTGTTGATCATCAGCGTAAAGGAGATATTATCACCAATCCACACAGATTGTGATCTTCCAGTCAGCAAGTCAAGGATCCAATTGCAGAGAGAGGTAAAGAGGCCCAGGTTCCGTAACTTATCATTCAGGATTGTGGGTTGCCTTCTTTACCACTATATCAACCTGTATAGCCACTTTCAGGGAGTTATGGACCTGGACCCCAAGATCTGCACGCCAACACTGATAAGGGCTTTTCCATGAACAAAGTTCTGTCTTTTTACATTTAATCTCCCAAAGTGCAACAGCTCACATTTGGCCAGGTTAACACCTCATGCCATTTCTCCAACCATAACTGCAATTCATCTATATCCCGTTGTATTCTTTGCCAGTCTTCTACACTATCAATATTAATTTGCAAACTTACTTGCCCACCCATCTACATTTTCATTCAGGTAATTTTCATACATCACAAACAGCAGAGGTCTCAGTACAGATCCCTGCAGAACACCACTAATATCGGATCGCCAGCTGGAAGAAGTCCCTTCAGCCACCACCCTCTGGCTTCCTTTGGCAAGCCAATTCTAAATCCAAATTATCAATTCACCATGGATCCCATGCAACTTAATTTTCTGGATGAAGGAACTTCCTAAAATCCATGTAAACAACATCCACATCTCTACGTTCATCAATCAACTTCAACAACTCCTCGAAAAACTCAGTCAAGTTACTAAGACATGACTTGCCCTCCACAAAATCATGCCAACTGTCCCTAATTAGACCCTGAATTTCCAAATGCTCATAAATGCCATCCCCAAAAATCCTCTCCAGTACCTTCCCTACCACTGACATAAGACTCAACAGTCTTCTGTTTCCAGGATTATCCGTACTTAACCTTCTTGAATAATGGAACATCATTCACTACTCACCAGTACTCCAAGAACTCTTCTGCGGCTAAAGACAACATGAATACATCAGTCATAGCCTCAGTAATTTCATCTTTTGCCTCTGACAATAACTTGGGGTATATCCCATCAGATCCTGAAAACTTATCCACCTTAATATTCTATAACAGACCCAACAATATCTCCTCCTTTATTTTGAATACTCCAGGTCCTTTGAGGTTATTAACAGGCAGGATAGATAAAGAGTCAATGGTGTTGTCTGCTTGGATTTTCAGAAGGTCTGCCACACATGAAGCTACTAAACAAGATAAGAGTCAATGATATTACAGGAAATATATTAGCATAAATAGAAGATTGGCTGACTGGAAAAAGGCAAAGAATGTAAAGAACATTGCTCCAAGGTGAGTAAAGTTATTTTTGGCTGCTTTTTTCCTCATAACTCGAGATGAAACTGTGCAATAGCATCCTTTTCCAGAGAGGCTTGGCCTCTTTATACTAAATGCTTGTTTCAGAGAACTGTCACTTCCATTGAGGACTCATTCAGCTCCCTTGAAAAACATTCTGTCCTGATGGAATTTTTCCTTGCTACCGTTCCCCACAAAGCAAATATTCAACCATTACTGGTGCTGAACAGGAATTTTAAAAGTTAGATCAAGCTGCACACAGACAAAATTAGAAATACTGAAGAATTAACCAGTCCAGCAACACCTGCATAGTAAAAAAAATGTTAGAAGATTCATCAAAGAAAACCCTTCCTCAGAATTCCCCAACCCAAAATGTTAATAAATTACTCTTTCATTGATACAGCATGGCTGGCTGCAACATTTTTGTTTTTGTTCGTGGTTGCAACATCTGCAGTCCCACTTGTTTTCCATTCCTCTCACATAATGATTTTCCTTTGTCCTGAATCACCATTACCTCAGTGCCTAATCCTGTAACCACAATCTCAACTCTTTTTCTATCCTTTCCATTATAACATCTCTGCCTTCATAACATTTTTAGGGCAACATTCTGGGCACCAAATTTTATTTTGTCAGTGTGTGAGGGATGATTTGCAGCTACAATGTTACAAGATTTAAGCAATAACTAATTCCACTAAATGTTCACCTCTTTCCTCATTTAGTCTATTGTGTACAGACAATGCTTGGTTGTTGATAGGTAGGGTTAATACCCGACTTTCAAGAACACTTGTGAGTTATGTTCCAGCTGGACTTAGTCCTTAAACTGCTGGAGAACAGTGCGGAAAGAACAGGTGCTGTTTTCTCCCGGTAGGGATTAGTTTTTAGTTCCAAGTGCTCCAGCCACATTTTGTCACCCTGCAACCTTATCCTTCAATCTCTTTGAATTATGAAGGACAGCATGTGTATAAATGTCTCTCTCCAGCAGACTTCATCATGATCATCATGACTCCAGTATTTCTACTATATTTTAATGTTTCTTAATTGTACATATGATTTTTTTTGGGTTCTATCGCTGAGCAGTAGTGAACCAGCTGATTGGCCTATCAGAGTTCTCTTTGGGAACTAGTTGACTTGATCAGCATTTCTGATCTGGCTATTGTTCACGATTGCACTTAATAAAAAAAAAATCACACTTCTCATTACAGTAAAAAATAGTTTCATAAACTGATGACTACCCCAGAGTCGACGGCACAATAATGAAAATTCATTATCAAGTGTTTGTAAATCAATGAACTATTGTATTTGCCGAGAATCTTCACTCCATTAGAAAAGGTATCAAAGGGTTCACATTGCTCTAGTTCTATAGGGGCATGATTGAGAGCTTCCTGACTGGCTGTATCACTGCCTGGTATGGGAAATGTACTTCCCTCATCACAGGAATCTGCAGAGTGCGGTGAGGAGAGCGTAGAGCATCTGCAGATGTGACCTTCCCACTATTCAGGGCATTTACAAAGACAGGTGTGTAAAAAGGGCCTGAAGGATCATTGGAGACCCAAGTCACCCCAACCACCAACAGTTCCAGCTGCTACCATCCGGGAAATAGTACCGTAGCATGAAAGTCAGGACCAACAGGCTCTGGGACAACTTCTTCTCCCAGGCCATCAGACTGCTTAATTCGTGCTGACGCAACTGTATTTTTATGTTATATTGACTATCCTGTTGTACATAATATTATAAATTACTATAATTACACATTGCAGATTTGAACAGAGACGTAACGTACAGATTTTTTCTCATGTATATGAAGGATGTAAGTAATAAAGTCAATTCAATTCAATGAGTTAAAAAAAAGACTATTAATGCTCAACTGTTTCATATCTAGCTGGGTTGCAATATGCTTGAAATACATCCAATGCATTCCCCAGAGTCTCATGTGAGGGCTTTATGGTATGACGCAATTCTCTCTCCTTCTAACCAATGAGACAAAGAACATCTTAACTGTTGTTTGTTCTGGTGTATCTGTCATAACCAGTCTGACATACAATAGAATGCAAACTATTTCCTTCCTGTGTCCATTCTAGAAATCCAATGGCTCAGACATCTTCATTAATTCAATTATACACTCCCACTGTAATGACAGATTATTGTTTCATTGCTCAACTCACTGTTTCGCACTAAACTAGTTATTTCAAGCTCAGGATAAATTTCATTGTTTCATTAATCTACATTTCAAACATGATGCTTTAGTATCTCTAGGTAAGATGTGGAAACTAAAATTAACAAATCAGGAATTACAGAGGGAGGAGACATAAGAGACTGCAAATCAGATTCAGGTTTATTATCATTGACATATGTCGTGAAATTGTCTTGTGGCAGCACAGTGAAAGATATTAAAAAGTTACTATCCGTTGCATTAAATAAAAGAGGAATAGTGAGGTAGTGTTCATGGACTGTTCAGAAAGCTGATGGCAAAGGGAAGAAGCTGTTCCTAAAAAGTTGATTTGTGGTTTTTCACGCTCTTGTACCTCACCCCTGATGGTAGTAATGAGAAGAGAGCAGGCCCAGGTTGGTGAAGGTCCTTCACGATGGATGCAGATTTTTTGAGATACCATCTTTGGAAGATATCCTCAATGATAGGGAGGCCTGTGTCCGTGATGGATCTGGCGTGCATCTGCCAGCCTCTTTCGATCCTGTGCATTAGAGCCTTCGTCACAATGCTCTTCACAATACACCAATACAAATCTGTTAGTCTTTGGTACCATAACCAAATCTCCTCAAACTCCCAATCAGATCCAGCCAGTGGAGTGCCTTCTTCATGATTGAATCAATATGTTGGGACTAAGGTAGATCCTCTAGGATGTTAAATTAGTAATTTGAAGCTGCTTACCCTTTCCACAACTGACTCCCCACCCCCCCCCCCCACCTTCCTGGAGTACACAATCAATCCCTCGGTATTGCTCCAGGTTGTTGTTTATGACACAGTTCAACCAGCTGATCTATCTTATTCCTGTAGACCCTTTCATCACCATCTGAGATTCTTCCAATAGTGTGTCATTCACAAATTTATAGGTGGTGTTTGAGCTGTGCCTAGCCACACAGCCATGAGTGTAAAAAAAAAAGTAGAGCAGTGGGGTAAGCACACATCCTTAAGGAGCGCCTGTGTTGATCGTCAGTAAGGAGATGTCATTACCTATCTGCACTGATTGTTGTCTCCTGTTGAGGAAGTCAAGGATTCAGATGCAGAGGCCCAGGTTTTGAAACTTTTTGATTAGTACTCAGGGAATGATGGTGTTGAAAAGAAGCCTGCTGTAGGTAATGCTGTTGTCCAAACCAAGTGGAGAGCCTGTGAAACTATGTCTACTGTAGACCTGTTGTGGCAGTATGTAAACTACAGTGGGTCCAGGTCCTTGCTCAGGCAGGAGTTAATTCGAGCTATTACCAGAATGACTATGCTGGATCTAGACACAAGAAAAACTGAAACTGGAATTAGAATTTATTAATGTGACATTTACCAGGATACAGTGAAAAGCTCATCTTACATACTTTTATTACAGATCACACCTCTCCCCTACAGTTCAACACGTGGATGAACAACACAGGCTAACACTGTCTACATCCCCTCCTTGCCCTGCAACCACTATTCACACCTCCATA
Organism: Mobula hypostoma; assembly: GCF_963921235.1. NCBI lineage: Eukaryota > Metazoa > Chordata > Chondrichthyes > Myliobatiformes > Myliobatidae > Mobula > Mobula hypostoma. Next base: position 28,832,880 of record NC_086104.1, read on the forward strand.
TATCAACTGCTATCATCTCAATCTTCACCTTCTCCAGCCCCCAACTTCCACCAGCTCCCCGGTCATCATGGACTCACCTTCACTACTGAGCAGGTGAGAAGGGCTCTGGGGAAACTCAGACATGGCAAAGCATTGGGATTGGACGGTGTGAACCCCAAGGTCCTGAAAGAGTGTGCTGAACATCTGTGTGGAGTTCTCCAGTGTATTTTCAATCTGAGTCTCAGCCTGGAAAGGGTCCTGAATGTGCAGAAAATATCATGTGTGGTCCCAGTACCCAAAGAAGGCCAACCAAAACTCCAGTGGCCCTGACCTCACACATCATGAAGACCCTCGAGGGGCTGTTCTTGGTGCATCATCGACCCCTGGTCATATCAGCCCGCGATCCCCTGCAGGTCATACAAGGTTAAACAACAACAGAATGCAGAATACAGAGAAAGTGCAATGCAGGTAAACAACAAGGTGCAAGTTCATAGAGGTAGACTGTGAGGACAAGAGCCCACCTTATCAAACTGTAGGGTAATGTAGGGGGACAGATGACACGTATTGTTCAAAATAGAAACTGTTCCACATAATCCACAAACACTGTCAATGAATTTTTGTGTTCACTTTAAGAGACGGTGTCTGACGTAATGATGTCAGTGTAAGGCACCTACTCTTTGGTTTGTTTATAATGGAAATACACAGCTGCTGCTTTTGTTAAGCACACAAAACAACTCTTGCATGTTTTATTCACAAAATCCTAAATTGGTTACCACTGAAACTCTTGGACAATTCCAGAGTTGCTCAACAACATATTGATTAAGCAATCACTTTGAAGTTGCCAGAGTTTTGGGAGCAGCATGCTACCATGTGGTTTGCACAGGTGGAAGCCCAGTTTGCACAGCGAGAAATCATTGTGGACAATACCAAATTTTACTATATCGTAGCATCGCTAGGTAGTTCCACTGCAGCCAGAGTGGCGAGTCAACTGGAAGACCTGCCTGCATGTGATAAACATATCACTCTCAAAACCCACCTATTACACACTTTTGGACTGTCTGAGTCTGAGCATGCCATGCAGTTTCTCTCCTTGCCCGGCCTGGGTGACGCTCGGCCTTCAGAACTAATGGACCACATGCTTTCTCTCTTGTTATATTTTTTTTATTAACTTTTTTATGCATTTCTACAATAGAGCTACAGGAAAAAAAAATCAACAAAATGCAGATTTATACAGTGCAAAACAAACATGTCCAATATATAATTCATAACAATAAAAAAGCACCCAAAAGAAAATCATGTAAGATTAGTATCCACCCCAACCTCCCACTGAAAAAAAAACCCAGGCCAACCATTTCTGTGTATAAAAGAAAAAAAATTAATCTGAGCATTCAACCCCACAGAGCTGTAAATATAAGAAAAAAAGAAAATATAATGCTGACTACCAAAACTATAATGTAATTCACAACAAAAAACCATAAAACTTAGAGGAAAAAAAAGCTGAAAGTAAGGGATTTAGCATACAAAAAAAGTATAAACTTAACCTAAAAAGAAGTTATGAAAATATTCAAGAAAAGGTCCCCACACCTTATAAAACTTCATGTCCAAATTAAGAAGTAAATAATGAATCTTTTCAAGGTCCAAACAGGACATAATATCACTAAGCCATTGAGTGTGAGTGGGTGGGGCTGCATCTTTCCACCTAAGAACTAACCATCTAGCCAAGACAGAGGCAAAAGATAATGTTCGACATTGAGTCGGACTCAAGTGCATGTCTGCTTCACCCAAGGTGCCAAAAAGAGCAACCAGAGGGTTAGGTTCTAAATGGCAATTAAGAATATGAGATAAGGTTGAAAAAATTTCTCTCCAGAATTTCTCTAGACTAGGACAGGCCAGTACAGATGGGTAAGAGAAGCCTCACCCCCTTTACATTTATCACAAACAGGAGTAATGTCAGGGTAAAGCCGCGATAATTTAGTGTTAGACATATGAGTCCTGTGTACAACCTTAAACTGCAAAAGGCAGTGGCCAGCACATAAAGAGGTTGAGTTGACTGACTTAAGAATTGAATCCCAAACCGCATCAGATAAGGAGATATTTAGATCATGTTCCCAGGCAGTTCTAATTTTATCGAAGGGGGCACGTTTCAAAATCACTAACTTATCCCGAATAGCAGATATTAAACCTTTACCCAATGGATTGATACAAGGAAACACGTCCAGAATGTTTTTCTCAGGCATCTCAGGAAAGTTTGATATTAAAGGGTTAATGAAATGTCTAATTTGAAGATATCTAAAGAAATGAGTATTAGATAGGTTAAACTTTACAGACAGTTGTTGGAAAGCTGCAAAACGATTGTCTATAAAAAGATCTTCAAAGCGCCTAATACCCTTTCTATACCAATCGTAAAATGTTGAATCCCACATAGAAGGTAGGAAAAGATGATTGTGTAAAATAGGGCTAGAGAGAGAAAAACCATGAAGACCATTAAGTTTTCTGAACTGAGCCCATATTCTCAGAGTATGTCTAATAAGAGGATTAACAAGGAAGTGTGGATCCGAGAAGTGCAGAAATGGGAAGTTCCTTAGTAGCATTCAACTCCATTGCCACCCATTTTGGGCAGTCAGACTGATTATGGAAGAAAGACCAAAATATAAGACAACAAATATTGGCTGCCTAATAATATAAACGAAAATTAGGCAAGGCCATACCACCTTCCCTTTTAGATTTTTGAAGGTGAACTTTATTAAGTCTAAAGCATTTACCCTTCCATAGATAGGACGAAATAATAGAATCTAACACATCAAAAAAAGCTTTAGAAATAAAAAATTGATAAAGACTGAAATAGATAGAAAAAATTTAGGAAGAAAATACATTTTAATAATATTAATTCAACCTACAAGAGACATGGACAAGGGTGACCACTGTGTCAAATTTTGTTTTGTAGAGTTTAGAAGATTGGTAAAATTTTCTCCAAAAAGATTCTTAAAGTTCCTTGTTACTGTAATACCAAAGTAAGTGAATTGATTGTTAATGACTTTAAAAGGGAGGTCATGGAATACTAAAGCTTGTGCTTCTCTATTAATTGGAAAGAGTTCACTCTTATGTACATTAAGTTTATAACCAGAAAGCTGACTAAATTTATTAAGAAGTGAAAACATTTGGGGCAAGGAGGTAGTCGGGTTTGATGTAAAAAGTAAAAGATCATCAGCATAAAGGGAAACTTTATGCTCAACACCTCCCCTCCAAATCCCCATCAATTCAGCACAGCTACGGAACACAATCGCCAGTGGCTCTGTAGCCAAATCGAGGAGTAAGGGACTTAAAGGGCAACCTTGACAAGTGCCACGTTTGAGGCTGAAAGACTGGGATTGCCGAGAGTTGGTCAGAACAGAAGTGGTGGGACATGAATATAACAATTTAATCCATGCAATAAAACTTTGTCAAAAATCAAATTTTTCTAAAATGGCAAAAAGGTAATTCCATTCCACACAATCAAACGCTTTCTCCACATCAAGAAATAACACATTCAGGAGTCCCAGTTGAGGGTGAATATAAGATATTAAATAAGCGCCATATATTAAAAAAGGGAAGACAATTTTTAATAAAACCAGTTTGATCCTCAGAAATAATAAGTATAATGTTCTCTAATTTACGAGCCAAAACTTTAGCCAAAATTTTAACATCGACATTTAACAAAGAAATCGGCCTATATGAACACTCAGTCGGATCTTTACCTTTTTTAGCTAAAAGAATGATACATGGCTCGTTAAATGATGCAGGCAATTTACCATGTTTAAACGAATCAGATAGAACTAAAAGTAATTGAAACGAAAGCAGCGAAGAAAATGATTTATAAAATTCTGCAGAAAAGCCATCAGGTCCAGGAGATTTACCCGACTGTAATGCAGAGATGGCAGATGACAATCCCTCTAAAGATATTGGTTCATTGAGTTTTGCTTTAAAGTCAGAGGAGAGCAAAGGAATATTTAAACTATTTTAAAAATGCTCAACAGAGATACTACCATCTGAAAATTCAGAGATATAAAGTCGAGAATAATAGTTCTTAAATGTATCATTAATATCAGAATGATTTGAAGTAATGTTCCCATTTCCCATACGAAATTTTGTAATTTGTTGTTTAGCTTTAGAGCATCTTAGTTGGTTAACTAAAAACTTACCGGACTTATCACCATGAATATAAAATCAACTCTTACTTTCAAGAAGTTGGCGTTCAACTGGCTGAGTGGAGAGGAGGTCAAACTTAGTTTGAAGTTCTACTCAAACAACAGGAATTCTGCAGATGCTGGAAATTCAAGCAACATACATCAAAGTTGCTGGTGAGTCCTGACGAAGGGTCTCGGCCTGAAACGTCGACTGCGCCTCTTCCTATAGATGCTGCCTGGCCTGCTGCGTTCACCAGCAACTTTGAAGTTCTACTCGCAGTTCGGGATTTTTGGTCTGGGCATACAAATGGTCTGTTGCTTTAATTTGACCAATCGGGAGGACTTCCGGGTCATCAAGGGAATGGCGGCGTAAGGAAAAGGTCTCTCGACAAAAAAGAAGGTAAACTGCCCCAAAATCGAACTTAGACAAATACTTAATATTGCATAACTATATTAATAAAAGGGGCAAGGATGATGTCTAAGAACAAGAATAAAAAGTCCGCTTCGAAGGCTGATAAACATAAAGAGATGCAGCAAGGCGAAGGGCCTAGCTCTCCCATGGCAAGCCAGGACGGAGATAATGAGGGGGAATCGGTGACTTTGTCTTTGATTCTCGGAGAGATTCGCGAGTTCCGACAAGATAACAGCAAACAGCTGGAAGATATTAAAGGAGAAATAGTAAAAACTAACTCGCGGATAGATGAAGCCGAAGCGAGGATTGTTGGAATTGAAGAGAAGCTACAAAATGCAGAGGAGGTGATAGCAGAAATGCTGAAGCTACAAGACCAACTCCAGTGGAAACTAATAGATCAAGAAGGCCGCTCGAGAAGGGAAAATGCGAGGATCTACGGAGTTCCCGAAGGAACCGAAGGTAAACCCGGATTGATGATTCCCTTTGTGGAGAAGCTGCTTAGAGAGAACCTTGATATACCGGCCGCAAAAGACCTACAGATAGAAAGGGCTCACCGTGCGTTGGCACCACAGCCTCCGGCAGGCACCCAGCCCAGATCGATTCTGATCAGATTTCTCAGTTACAGAACGAAGGAAGAGGTGCTTAAAAGAGCATGGCAAAAGAAAGGTTTCATGTGGAACAACTGTGAAATCAGTTTAGACCACGACTACGCACCGGGGATTCTTGCCAGACGGAAGGAATATACGGAAACACGGAGAGTCCTGAAGGAAAACAACATCAGATTCCAGACCCTGTATCCAGCTCGGCTGAGAGTCTTTTACGACGAAGGGACAAAAACTTACGCTACGGTGGAGGAGGCAACGTCGGACCTGGCGGACCGGGGACTACCTATTAAAGTTATCACCCAACCGGAGTCGCTACTGGAGAGGATTCGGCAGAAGTCGTGGCAGTTAGTGGGGCGAGGACGCTCCACTCGAACCAGAGTGTCAAACTACAAGGAAAAGCTGCAAATATTCAGACGCGAATGTACAGAGAATACAGATTAATTAAGAGAAATGACTGAAAAGAGTAAATCGGACTTAAAAGTAAAATGAAAACTGGTAACTGAAAATAATCTAGGCGGAATAACTTGAATGATAGCAATATGGTCGAGACATAAATAGGAGAAAATTCTCTATGATTATTCAAACTGCTGAGGGCCCTCTAACACAGGGTGAAGATAGAGGTTATCCCTCTGAACTGAGGCAGGTCGGTGCTCAGGCCTCACTGTGGGAAGTCGGGGAAAATTTTCAAATGTTATACGTTCAGAAATGTCTAGGGTGTGGTTATATGTCTTGGTTTACTGTTGAGAAGGGGTTGCTTACTGTTTGGTTAGAAAAGGAGAGTGCTTTTTTTCTACTAGAGAAAAATGCAAACTGAATTGGTAAAAATAATTTCCTATAAAATGTTAATGGGGTTTTGAATCCAATTAAAAGAAATAAGATTATGTCTAAATTGAAAAAAGAGAGGGCACAAATAGCTTTCTTCCAGGAAACACATATGAGCCAATCTGAACATGGAAAATTAAAAAGAATGGGCTTTAAGCATGTATTTTATTCATCATATAAATTGAGTCACAAAAGAGGGGTAGCTACTTTAATATCAAGTACTCTTAATTATGAACATATTTCAGAGACTAGAGACAAAGAAGGACGGTTTGTAAAAATCACAGGAAGAATAGAAGGTACAGAAATAACATTGCTGAATGTTTATGCTCCTCCAGGTAGTGAATGGTCATTTTATAGACACATTTTTGACCTAATGGTCAGTTCTCGAGGGGTAGTAATTTGTGGAGGGGATTTTAATATTGGATTAAATCCTATATTAGATTCTTCAAGAATAGTTACTCAGAATAAACCTCTGACTCGGAAAGTGAATTCATTGATGGAGGAGTTGGGAATTATAGATGTCTGGAGGGAATTACACCCTACTAGTAAAGATTATACATATTACTCTTTCCCTCATTCAGCCTATTCAAGGATAGACTATTTCTTTATCTTTAATACAGATAGACTCAGGATAAAAAACTGTAATATTGCAACAATTGATCTGTCGGATCATAGCCCAGTCTCTATGTCTCTAATCCTGGAAAGGAAAATGAGGAAAACACTATGGAGGCTAAACTCACATATACTTAATAACCCAAAAGTAATGGAGAGATTAAGGGGAGAAATCAAAGAATATCTAGACCTTAATGACACGGGAGAAACATCACCAGTGATTTTATGGGATACATTGAAAGCTGTACTGAGAGGGAAAATTATTTCCATTACTACTCACATGAAAAAAATCAATGCACAAAAATTAGCAGACCTTCAAGGAAAATTAAAACAACTTCAAGTTGGAGATAGCAACAAAAGTAATTCAAATCGAAAACAGGAAATTAGGAAATTGCAAAGTGAAATTGATGATATTTATACGTTGGAAACTCAAAGAAATTTTCTTTACCTGAGACAAAATAATTATGAAGTAGGAGGTAAATCAGCTAGATTATTAGCATATAAATTACGAAAACAACAAGCAGACAATACAATTCATAAAATAAAGAATCCAAAGACAAAGCTTGTGGAGAGTACAATAGGGAAAATTCAAGAGAGTTTTGAAACGTATTATCGAGAGCTGTACTCCCAACCCCGGGCCCCCAATGAGCCCTATATAGACAGTGTATTGAATTTTTTAGATCTACCTAAACTTACAGATTTACAAAATGAAAGTTTATTAGAACCAGTAACTGTCAAAGAACTGAACGTGGCCATCTCTAGGTTAAAGGCTGGAAAGTCCCCGGGTTCTGATGGGTTTACCTCAGAGTGGTACAAGTCCCTGAAGACACAGTTAGCCCCATTACTACTTAACACCTTTAATTGGATCTTGCAGAGAGGAGAAACTCCACCTTCCTGGAGAGAAGCGATTATTTCAGTTATTCCTAAAGAGGGTAAAGATAAACTAGAATGTGGCAATTATCGGCCAATTAGTGTTCTTAATTTAGATTACAAACTATTTATATCTATATTAGCGCGCAGATTGGAAAAGCTTTTACCTGGCCTAATCCATTTAGACCAGACTGGATTTATTCAACAAAGACAAACACAGGACAACATAAGGAGAACTCTGCACATATTAGAACAGGTTAATAAGAACGAGACAGAGACAATGATAGTAGGATTGGACGCTGAGAAAGCTTTTGATTCGGTTAGTTGGGCATTCCTTTACAGAGTGTTAGGAAGATTCGGCATTCAAGAAAGGTTTATTAAAGTAATTCAGACTCTGTATGACAGCCCAACAGCCCGAATTAAGATAAATGGGGACCTCTCTGACTCCTTCATTTTAGAGAGAGACACTAGACAGGGATGCCCAATTTCTCCTCTCCTTTTTGCGCTATATATTGAACCACTTGCCCAACTAATAAGACAGAGTGAAATCGTAAAAGGTATCAAGGTGGCAGGGATTGAACAGAAAGTGGCGTTATTCGCAGATGATGTTTTGGTCTATCTGAGTGAACCAGAAAAATCATTTATAGGATTGTTTACACTGTTGGATGACTTTGGAAAAATACCAGGTTATAAAATAAATGTAAAGAAAACGCAGGTTATGTCCCTAAATTATACACCATCCAAAAAATTGCAGGATACATACGATCTTAAGTGGGAAGCTAAATCATTAAAATATTTAGGAATAACCCTGCCGAAGGATCTTTCAACACTGTCACAGGTAAATTATGGGCCATTAATCTCAGAGATAAAAGCAGATATGCATAGATGGAATCTTATCCCCTTTTTAAGTTTAAATTCAAGGATAAATACTATAAAAATGAATATTCTTCCTCGGTTATTATATCTTTTCCGTACTTTACCAGTGGAGGTGGATGATAATCAATTCAGGGAATGGGACAAATGGATTTCCCGCTTCATTTGGCAAGGAAGGAAACCTAGAATTCGATATAACACCTTACAGTTAGGGAAGGAAGGAGGAGGTATGGTTCTTCCTTGCCTGAGAAATTATTTTTATGCCTCACAGATAACCCCTCTGTTATATTGGTGTAATAGGGAATATAAGGCTAGATGGAAGGAAATAGAATTTGGATTAGTTGACAGTTTTCCTCTTCAGGCCTCAATAGCTGACAAAGGATTGATGGCCCAGTTGGAAAAATTTAATAATGCTTGGATAAATCTTACATTAAAAGTATGGCAGAAGGTGGTTAATTCATGTGGAATTAATAACATGCTAAAACTCTTTAGATGGTGTGCATATGATACCGAATTCCTTCCCAACAGAGGAGATAAAAGATTTGAGCTATGGATAAAGAAAGGTCTTACAACCTACCTCTCATTTATAGATAAAAGAGTATTACAAAGTTTCCAAATCCTGCAGGACAAACATGGCCTAGAACATAATGACTTTTTTAGGTACCTTCAAATACGAAACTATGTTAACCAGAGTTGTAGATATACAGTCCTATCAACAGTAGAATTAGAATTTTTCAAGATTCTGAATTCGGCTTGCAGTTCAATACCTAGTAAATCAGTTTCTCGCCTATATAATGCACTCTCCCATGCTAAAAATGTAAATACACTGTATATTAAAGAGAAGTGGGAGAAAGAAGCGGGGTTGGTACTTTCAGAGGAGGCTTGGGGGAAAATCTGCAGCTTTCAATGGTCCTCGACTAATTCTTTGACTTGGAGAGAACATTGTTGGAAAAACATTATAAGATACTTCAAGACCGCATATCAGGAAAAATATAAAGATACAAATGTGATGTGTTGGAGAAGGTGCGGCTCCAAGGAGGCAAATCATTTTCATATTTTCTGGGATTGCCCTAAATTAAGTCTATTTTGGGAAGGTATTCATAGAACATTAGTTAAGGTACTTAGGTCCCAGATACCTCTGAACTTTGAGACGCTCTATTTGGGGCATGTATTGTTCCTTGAACAGAAGAAAGATATAAAGTTGCTGCAGGCCCTCTTAGCGGCAAGTAAGAAATCAATCACTAGAAAATGGCTAAATCCAATACCACCTACATTAGAAGATTGGTACGAAATTATCTTGGAAATATTTAAAATGGAAAAGTTGACCTACTCCCTGAGAACTCAAAAAGAAACATTTTATCAAATCTGGAATAAATGGATTGAATATATAACCCCAATGCGAGCAGACTTTAGATGACTCTCCTAATGATTTATATTGCTCTTCTCATCAACACAGTAATATTGCTAACGTAAGCACCCCTAGTCTAAATGTTTGTTGTTTTTTTTTGGAAAATAGAGAATTAACACAAGTAAAGGGAAAGATTTAGGAAAGGGATAAAAAAAAATGAAAAAATTAAGTAAATAAGTACATAGGGATTGGATAATTATGTCTGCGGGCAGGAACAAGCACGAACAAATTGGGATATAAACACCTACAATGGTTGGTATATAGGCTTGTATGCAACATTTTGGACCAGTGGAAATGGTCCAGAAGGGTTGTATGGAAACTATTATTACCATTTTTCTTAACAACTAATTTCATTACTTAGCCTAATAGGTTAGATTTACCACAGTACATAATTATCTATTTAAATGTTTATTTTGCTTTTATATCATCTCAATGTGTACTTAAGAATATATAAATAATTGTAGTTTTATACATATAAAAAAATGGAAAAGGTTATATGTGTGAAAAAAGTACATGATAATTGTGAACTCCTTATCCAAATAAAAATAAAATTAAAAAAAATAATAATAATTTGACCAATCAAGTCTAACCGCTCTAAATAGGTCTTTCTTTTCAGATTCGCAGTATATGAAATTATTTGACCCCTCAAATATGCTTTCATAGCATCCCAGACAACCTGGGATGAGATTTCAGATGACATGTTAGTACTTTACAAAGTTATCTGGTCCTTAATAACTATTACAAAATCATTATCCGACAACAAGGTCGGGTTAAAACGCCAATGTTTATTCATTTGAGGGAAATCAGGGAAATTCATGGACAGGGTAACTGGGGCACGATCTGAAATCAAAATACTCTGATAATCGCAAGAGCGAACAGATGGAATCAGCTGATTATCCGTTAAGAAATAATCAATTCTAGTAAAAGCATGATGGACATGTGAAAAAGAGGAATAATCTCTCTCAGTAGGATGGAAAAAACGCCACACATCAGAGATACCATAATTAGAAAGGAAAGAGTGAATAGATAAAGCAGATTTAACTGGGGAGTCTAGGAACAGACGAGGATCGATCCAATACTGGATCTAACCAACAGTTAAAATCACCACCCAATATGAGGGAATATCAAGTCAGGCAATAAAGAGAAAAAACTATCAAAAAAGTCCACATCATCTGAGTTGGGACCATAGAGGTTAGCCAATACAATTTCCCAGAGACAATAATAAAATGACTATTTGTATCCGATATTTTGCTGTGAAGCTCAAAGGGAATATTCTGATTAATAAGGATTGAAACCCCCCCGGCTTTATCCGGAAAAGCAGAATGGAAGTGCTGTCCCACCCACCGAGACAAAAGGCGAGAGTTACCAAAACTACAAGCGCTTAAGTTGTGAAAACACCTTCCTTCTTTTAACATGATGGTTCAATCCCTTAACATTCCAGTTTATAAGATTCAACGGGCTAACCATTGCCACATAAAAAAGCATATAGGGTAGTAGGCATAAATAGGAACAAACATTCTAATAACAGCTCTGGGGCAAAAGTATAATACAAGAAAATCAGGACAAAAAAAAGTCCTGAGTAACAAAGAACAACCAAGGGTTGTATAAATAGTATTGGCACTAGGGAACCCTACCCCCGCCCCCAATCCCAAAGCAAGAAAGCTACCAAAGAACAGCAACAAGCTCTTCAGAAAAAACTACCCCTAAACCCAACTTCCAGTTTCTGAATATCTTCATAAACTCCATTAAATTAACAGTTCATAAAAAAACCAGAGAGCTTATACACTTTGAATTAAAATTGTACATAAAGAAAAAAAAGAAACTACTATCAAAAAGTGTTAGACTCAACTTAAAATAATAATCCAGAGTACCCATGAAAAACTATAAAAAAGAATTCAGTAATTAAAAATTTAGTTTAAAAAGAAAACAGGTGAAGAAAAACAAAGAGAAAAAGGAGTTGCTATGGCAGGGAGACTTTCGATAAATTTCTGAACTTCATATAACAGAGTTAAACCATTTTCAGTAATTTAAAAAATTAATTTTAAAAGAAAACAAAAAATAAAAAAAAACCAAAGAGGAAAAAAAAGTAGTAATTGGCCATTTTAAATAATCAAATTGAGTCTGAAGAAGTCACAATGGCAGGGAGACTTTCAATGAATTCCTGAGCTTCTGTAACAGATTTGAACAGTTTTTTTTTGTCCCCAGTACTAAGAGTTATTCGGAGATGAGCGGGATAACAGAGAGAGGGCCTGAATCCACGATTGTAGAACTCTTTCATAATGACTTTGTATTCGGTACACAGCCTCAAAACTTAAGGAGCATAATCTTCAACAACACGAATGGAATGACACTTACAATGCAATTTTCCTCTCCGACATGCTTCCATAATCAAAAGGTTTTTCACCTGATATTAATGAAAACAGAGTGTAACTGGGCGTGGCTGAGAGCCTAACTCGAGCTTGGCCCGAAAAGTACAGTGAGCTCTGTCTAACACGGGTAAATTCAGAAGAGTATCTTTCCCAAAAATCTCACAAAGAAAAAAATTCAACAGGAGCTCCGCTTTCAATAGCCTCTGGTAGACCAAGGATTCATAGATGATGCCTTCTGCTCCGACCTTCGAGATCAGCTATTTTAGATGATAACTTGGTGTTATACTCACTCAAATTAGAGCAAATGGCTTCCAGCTGCTGAACACGACATTTTAAATCCTCAGTTTCGGAGTCAAGATGAGAGAGACGAACGGCATGATCCTCCACTTTGGAATTAATTTGATCCAATTTTGACTCCAAAAAACTGAAAGACGACTTAAGTTCGGACTTAAGTTCAGATATAATCTCTTGTCGGTGCTGTCCAAACTGGCGATAATATCGGCAGAGGAGCCAGAGACCGTCACATTCATAGAGACTTCTTTTTTCCCAGCTTTAGAGAGCTTGTAAGCCATTGTAGGACAGATGTATTTGCAGGCAGGTAGGAGAACAAAAAAACAGTCTGGGGTAGAAAAAAGAAGATAAGAAGTGCGGAGGTAAGAAATGAAACGGAGCGACAGTTTTAAGCAATTAACTTATTGCTGTCTTACCGAAGTCTTGTTATATTTTCAGAAAACTGTTTAGTCCTGACGAAGGGTCTCGGCCTGAAACGTCGACTGCGCTTCTTCCTATAGATGCTGCCTGGCCTGCTGCGTTCACCAGCAACTTTGATGTATGTTGCTTGAATTTCCAGCATCTGCAGAATTCCTGTTGTTTATGGAATAAATCCCTGATTGAGTCTGCACAGCTCATACCAATGCACCATGAAAAACTATTGGACTAAAATGGCTGATAGTCTACACTGAGACAGAGAGAGGTACATTGTTCCTCCTTTCTCTATCTTAATAAACCCTGTCAGCAGAGCCTCCAGCAGACTCACGCCCACGGCTCCTAACCAGATAATGGTGGGTCTATGTTTTTACCACACACACTTTGATACAAGTGCCAAGAAATGCCGACACATTGCAGCTTCAACAGGTCAGTGCTTCGGGTCATCAAAAGTCTGTGAACTGTAGGTTCCAGCTGCCAGGGTCGTCTATTGTTCACTATAGTCACCTTTTCAGGGTGACACTTCTTACGTGACACGGGCACTCAAGTGAGTGTGCTGCCAGCACTGCACATTGATTATAAGGCAGACAGCGACGAACCCTCTCTGGAGGTCACCGATGGCAACAGGATCCGGACTTACGGGACATGACACATGATGCTGTTTCAGTGGACAACATTACACATGGGACTTGGTCTTGGCTCAAGATGCAAGACATCTGCTTGGCACAAATTCCCCATGTGCCCAAGGACTGTTAGTAGATCTTAACCACTACCAGCTTGTGAGCACAAAGAACTTTGCATCATTACCCTTATACCCCAGTAAGTTCATGCCTTATGCAGGCTTCTCATGGTCTGAGTCAATGTTCCCCTCCCCCAGTAAGTTCCCCACGATGACTCTGTCCAGCGCATGCACCACCAGAAGTGAATTCACTCACTTGCTGGGTAAATTCTCAACACATGCTTGAGTAAAACATAGAAACATAGAAAACCTACAGCACAATACAGGCCCTTCGGCCCACAAAGTTGTGCCAAACATGTCCCTACCTTAGAAAATACTAGGCTTACCAATACCCCTCTATTTTTCTAAGCTCCATGTACCTACCCAAAAGTCTCTTAAAAGACCCTATTGTATCCATCTCCACCACTGTTGCCGGCAGCCCATTCCACGCACTCACCACTCTCTGAGTAAGAAACTTACACTGAGTATGGGACCCGAGCTGGGCACCCCTTATGCACACCAGACAGATTCACAATGGCAGTTTTGGTGAATTCCGGGGTGTGGGGCTGGTCTGAGTAGGGTAATGAAATGGGTGACACAGACGACACATTCTGTTCATAAGAGAAACTGTTCTACATAATTCACAAACACTGCCATTGAGAAGATGTGTTCACTTTAAGAGACAATGCCTGACATAAGGCAGCTGATTTTTGGTTTGTTCATAATGGAAGTAAATAGCTGTGGCTTTTGTTAAGCACATAAAATGACTTTCACATGTTTTATTCACAAAATCCTACAGTACCAGGGAACCATTGCAGGTCTGTATAACAGCTGTTTTTAAGCCTGGTAGGCTTTCAGGCTATTATATCTTCTGCCCAGTGGGAGAGGGGAGAAGAGAGAAAATCTGAGGTGGGTAGGGTCTTTAATTATGGTGGCTGCTTTACTGAAGAAAGCAGCAAGAAGAATAAATAGAATCCATAGAAGGGAGGCTGGTTTCCTTGATGTGCTGAGCTGTATCCACAACTCTCTGCAGTTTCTTGCAGTCACGTGCAGAGAGTTGCTATACCAAGCCACGATGTATCCAGATAGGGTACTTTCTATAGTGCATCAATAAAAAGTGGTAAAGGTCAACGGGGGACATGCCAAATTTCTTTAGCCTCCTAGGGAAGTTGCGATGCAAGGAGGCTTTCTAGGCCATGTTGTTGACCAGGAAAAGCATTTGATGACGTTCACCTCCTTGGAACTTGAAGCTCTCAATCCTCTCAATGTCAGTTCCGTTGGTGCATGTGCACTTCTCCCCTTCCTTGAGTCAATGGCTAGCTCTTTTGATTTGCTGACAATGTGGGAAAGCTTGTCATGACACTATGTACCAGGATCTTCATTTCATTCCTGCACTCAGATAGAATACACAGAATGAAATTGCTGAAAGAACTCAGTGATCAGGCAGCATCTGTAGAAGCAAAAGGATACTCAACATTTCAGGTTGAGACCCTGCATCAAGACAGAGTGTCAACACTTCTCTCTGTAACTGTATCTTGGACTTCATAATAGAAAGACCACAGTCAGTACATGTTGACAGCAGCATTTCCAATTTCATCATGCTGCCCCCAAGGGCTGCGTGCTTAGTCCACTGCTGTTTATGTTGCAGACGCATCACTCTGTTGCTAAATCTAGATCAAATTGAATCAAGTTCACTGATGATGCAACAATGGCTAGCCTTATCAACGATGTTGACGACGAGGCAACGTACAGAGAGGAGGTAGAACAGCTGGTGCAATGATGCGACCCTTGACAGCTTCACTCTCAACGTGGACAAGACCAGAGATGATTGTGGACTTTAGGAAGGTGTAGGCTGACCCCTTTTCACTGCACATAAACAGCTCTTCCATAGACAAGAGTTAGGAGCACAAAGTTTCTGCGAGTGCACATAATGGACAATCTCACTGGTCCCTCAACACCACCTCTTTGGTGAAGAAAGCACAGCAGTGTCTCCACTTCCACAGGACACTGAGGTGAGCAAGGGTCTCCCCATCATTCTAAATAATGTTTGCAGGAGCATCATTGAGAGTGTTTTGACCAGCAGCTTCACAGTCTGGTACGGGAATTGCAAGCCATCTGACCACAAGTCCATACAAAGGATTGCAAGGACTGCTAAGAGGCTGACTGCAGTCTCTCTTTCACCCTTCAGAGATATTTATCAGGAGCACTGCATATGTAGGGCCCTTAGCATTGTCAGTGTTCCCTCCCATGCATCCAACAATCTCTGACTCCTTACCATCAGGCAGGGGTACCAAAGCATTAAGGCAAGAACTGTTAGGATAGGAAACAGCTTCTTTTCCCCAGGCTGTGAGACTACTCATCTCCCTGCCACCATCCAAGTTACATTACGCATGAAACATCAGTGGCTGTATACCGTTTACTTTTTAGCTTGTATCATAAATGCACCAGAGTATTTGTCAACTTATTTATGGCAATATTATTTACATGTTGTGTATGAGTTTTATGTACCGTGTTGTGCACCGTGGTACATACATTGTCATTGTTTCGTTGGGCAGTATACATGTGTACAGTTTTATAGACAATAAACTTGAACTTGAAATCTTCAACAATTAAGTCTCTACCTGTGAAGTTGCTGCAGAAGCTCACCATGCCTATCCATAGCACTTGCTGAATCTAGTGCAGACCATTCAAAATCATCAAACTAATATCAAATTCAGTGCATTTTAGATGCTTGTAAAGTTGAGAGAAAGTACATCTCATTTTGAGTGACTGAAATCAGTGATATCTCTGACAAACCTCAGCAACAGAAAGAAAGAAAAAGGTTAATAGGCATAAACAAAAGCAAACAAATTACAGTAAAATCCATTAGCATCTTGGGTGAACGTATTTACTGCACTGCAGACAAGTCTTCTTTCAAAAGCTTTGGGAAATTTTCTCTGAGTACCTATCTCCCAGAAGATAAGCAAATCCATGCTGCTGAATTTCTCTGTCTCATCTGCTACATCAGAAAATTTGATATCCCTCATTAATCTGTGTTGCAGCTACTCCGGGAATCGCAGGGCAGAATAAACCCTTTGTAGCTATGTCTTTTTTAAGGACAGTAGGATCCCTTGAAGCTGAGTTCACAGATTTCTCACCCTTCAATCACTGAAAATGTGTTTCATGCAGGCAGATTACCAAGTTCATTTACAAACAGCCACAAAAATGCAATACAAGTTCACCCACCCTATATTTATTGCACCACGCACCATGTAACGGCCTTGTGCAATTTTACTCAAATGTGGCTCACAAAAACAAATTAAATTGCAAAGATACCAGGGCTCTTACTACCATTATTGTGATTTTTTTTTTCTTGCAGTTCAGTGTGTAATTGAAACAGAAGACATTTAAGCATATGACCAAGGGGGAAGAAAAGGCAAAATTCAGCAGTGTGCATTGTCTGATACCATCAAATAATCTGCAATTCACTTCCAGTTTAATGCTGACCTCTTGTGACAGACATCTTATATTACAACTTGAGTCAGACGAAAAAATGGTTTAAAAAAAACAAACAAAAGGCTTTTAGTCTGAATGCACACAGCTCTCATAACATGAAGGAACTAATAGAAATAAATGGCCATTATGAGATATACACAAGGGGTAATGGTAAATAAGACAATACAGCATTGGTTTAAATTGAGTAAAAGAAGTAGTCATGGTTAAAAAATGTTAATTCTCTGTGTAGGAAAGAAGTAGGCACACCCTGGGAATTAAAGACCAGTGAGTCTTACCCTGGTAGCAAGAAATTATTGGAGAAGATTCTTAGAGACAGGACTTACGAGTATTTGGAGAAGTATAGTCTAATTAGGGACAGTCAGCATGGCTTTGTGTGGGGCAGCTTTTGCCTTATAAACATGAGCAGCCAATGTGGTACATATGGATTTTAGTAAGATGTTTTGATAAGGTTCCCCGTGGTAGGCTCATTGAGAAAGTCAGGAGGCATGGGATCCAGGTAAACTTGGCTGTGTGGATTCACAATTGGCTTAGCCATAGAAGGCAAAGGGTGGTTGCAGATGAAGTGCTTTCTGCTTGGAGGGCGGTGAGCAATGGTGTTCTGCAGGGATTTCTTCTGGGACCACTGCTCCTTGTGATTTTTATATATGGTTGGATGAGGAAGTGGAAGGGTGAGTTACAGCAGTAAGTTTGCAGATGACATGAAGGTTGGTGGAGTTGTAGATAGTGAGGATTATCATAGGTTACAACAGGACATTGACAGGGTGTAGAACTTGGCTGAGAAGCAACAGATTAAGTTTAACCTTGAAAAGTTTGAAGTGATTCACTTTAAAAGGTTGAATTTGAAGGCAGACTATAGAGTTAATGGCAGGATTCTGCCATCAGTGTGGAGGAACAGAGGGATCTTGGATCCACATCCATAGATCCCACAAAGTTGCCACGCAAGTTGATCGTGTTGTTAAGAAGGTGTATGTATTGGCCTTCATAGTAAGGAGATTGAATTCAAGAGCCACAAACAAGGTAAAGTTGAAGAATTGGCTTGCCTGCAGAAAGCAGAGGGTCGTAGTGGAAGGAGCACATTTGGATTGGAGGGTTGTGACTAGTGGTGTCCCACAAGGATCGGTTCTGGGACCTCTACTTTTCATGATTTTTATTAACGACCTGGATGTGGGGGTAGAAGGGCGGGTCGGCAAGTTTGCAGATGACACAAAGGTTGGTGGTGTTGTGGATAGTGTAGAGGATTGTCAAAGATTGCAGAGAGACATTCATAAGATGCAGAAGTGGGCTGAGAAATGGCAGATGGAGTTCAACCTGGAGAAGTGTGAGGTGGTACACTTTGGAAGGATAAACTCCAAGGCAGAGTACAAAGTAAATGGCAGGATACTTGGTAGTGTGGAGGAGCAGAGAGATCTGGGGGTACAAGTCCACAGATCCCTGAAAGTTGCCTCACAGGTAGATAGGGTAGTTAAGAAAGCTTATGGAGTGTCAGCTTTCATAAGTCGAGGGATAGAGTTTAAGAGTCACGGGGTAATGATGCAGCTCTATAAAACTCTGGTTAGGCCACACTTGCAGTACTGTGTCCAGTTCTGGTCACCTCACTATAGGAAGGATGTGGAAGCATTGCAAAAGGTAGAGGAGATTTACCAGGATGCTGCCTGGTTTAGAGAGTATGCATTATGATCAGAGATTAAGGGAGCTAGGGCTTTACTCTCTGGAGAGGAGGAGGATGAGAGGAGACGATATACAAGATTTTAAGAGGAATAGATAGAGTGGATAGCCAGCACCTCTTCCCCAGGGCACCACTGCTCAATACAAGAGGACATAGATTTAAGGTAAGGGGTGGGAAGTTCAAGGGGGATATTAGAGGAAGGTTTTTTACTCAGAGAGTGATTGGTGACTGAGTCAGTGATGGAGGCAAATACACTAGAGAAATTTAAGAGACTACTTGACAGGTATATGGAGGAATTTAAGGTGGGGGGGTTATATGGGAGGCAGGGTTCAAGGGTTGGCACAACATTGTGGGCCGAAGGGCCTGTACTGTGCTGTACTGTTCTATGTTCTATGTTCTATAAAATCCTGGTTAGACCACACTTCGGGAATATTGTGTTCAGTTATGGTTGGTTGGCTCATTATAGGAAGGATGTGGAAGTATAAGAAGGGGTGCAGAGGAGATTTATCAAGATGCTGCCTAGATTATGAAAGAGGACCAGGGTTGGGAAATGAATATTCAGGGATACATCCTATCAAAAGGACAGACAGGATGGCAGAGGGGGTGGGGTGGCTCTGTTGGTAAGGAATGAAATTCAGTCACTTGCAAGGGGGGGCATAGAATCCGGAGATGTAGAGTCAGTATGGATAGAACTGAGAAATTCTAAGGGCAAAAAGACCCCAATGAGAGTTATCTCCAGGCCCCCAAACAGTAGCCTGGATATAGGGTGCAAGTTAAATCAAGAGTTAAAATTGGCACGTCGCAAAGGTAATACTACGGTTGTTATGGGGGATTTCAACATGCAGGTAGACTGGGAAAATTAGGTTGGTACTGGACCCCACCAAACGGAGTTTGTGGAATGCCTCAGAGATGGATTCTTAGAGCAGCTTGTATTAGAGCCTACCAGGGAGAAGGCAATTCTGGATTTAGTGTTGTGTAATGAGCCAGATTTGATAAAGGAACTCGAGGTAAAGGAGCCATTAGAAGGTAGTGACCATAATATGATAAGTTTTAATCTACAATTTAAGAGGGAAAAGGGAAAATCGGAAGTGTCAGTATTACAGTTGAAGAAAGGGGACTATGGACCCATGAGGGAGGAGCTGGCCGAAGTTGACTGGAAAGACACCCTAGCAGGGATGACAGTGGAACAACAATGGCAGGTATTTCTGGGAATAATACAGGTGGTGCAGGATCAGTTCATTCCAAAGAGGAAGAAAGATGCTAAAGGGAGTAAGGGGCCACCGAGGATGACAAGGGAAGTCAAGGACAGTATAAAAATAAAAGAGAGGAAGTATAACATAGCAAAGATGAGCAGGAAGCCAGAGGATTGTGAGACTTTTAAGGAGCAACAGAAGATAACTAAAAAGGCAATACGGGGGGAAAAGATGAGGTACGAAGGTAAGCTAACCAAGAATATATAGGAGGATAGTAAAGGCTTCTTCAGGTACGTGAAGAGGAAAAAATTAGTTAAGACCAAAGTTGGGCCCTTGAAGACAGAAACGGGTGAAATTATTATGGGGAACAAGGAAATGGCAGACGAGCTGAACAGGTACTTTGGATATATCTTCACTTGGGAAGACACAAACAATCTCCCAGATGTAATAGTGGCCTGTAGCGATGTGCTACACACAGAGCTAGAAATAATGACACGTAGTCTGTAAGTCGCACTCGAGACTCGTTTATTCAAACTTTGCGGCACTGGCTTTTAAGCAGTTCCCTTCCAGCCCTCTCCAGGTAGAAATGACATCAGAGGTGCATTACAAAAATCTTTCCCCGCGCGCGGGCTATTTTGTGAGCCAGTTCACTTGTGTAGAAAGTGGGTCGCCACATAACCCCCCCCACCCCAGAACCAGCGATACACCCTCAATGTCCACAGCCTGGATCAGTCTCTGTTTGGGCTGTCTGCCTCTGCGCCACAGTGCCTGAACCTCAACTGACTGCGCCAAGTCCACATGGGCCGGTTTGAGTTGGTCCACCGTGAAAACCTCCTCTTTCCCTCCAATGTCCAGAATGTACGTGGACCTGTTGTTCCTGATCACCTTGAGCAGCCCCTCGTACGTCCACTGTAGCAGTGCCCGGTGTGCGCCCCTTCGTACGAATACAAACTTACAGTTCTACAGGTCTTTGGGTACGCAGGTCGGGATCTGTCCGTGCTGTGAAGTCGGTACGGGGGGCAGGTTGCCGAGCCTTTTGCGTAGTCTGTCCAGAACTGCTGCAGGTTCTTCGTCTTGCCCCCATGAGGCTGGTATGAACTCTCCTGGGACGACCAGGGGTGTGCCGTACACCAGCTCAGCCGACGAGGTGTGCAGATCCTCTTTGGGTGCTGTGCGGATTCCAAGCAGGACCCAGGGAAGATCGTCCACCCAGTTAGGCCCTTTCAGGCAGGCCATGAGAGCCGACTTCAAGTGACGGTGGAAGCGTTCCACTAGTCCGTTCGACTGTGGGTGGTAGGCAGTTGTGTGGTGTAATTGTGTTCCCAACAGGCTGGCCACAGCCAACCACAGGCTGGAGGTGAACTGGGCACCTCTGTCAGAGGTAATGTGGGCCGGTATCCCGAAGCGTGCTACCCAGTTTGCAATCAGCACTCAGGCGCAGGAATCGGCGGTGGTGTCGTTGAGCGGGACCACCTCTGGCCATCTCATGAACTGGTCTACCATAGTTAGGAGGTACCGCGCTCCTTGCACAATGGCAGGGGCCCCCCGATAACCACATGAATGTGGTCGAACCTCCGGCGGGTGGGTTTGAACTGCTGCGGTGGGGCTTTGGAATGCCGCTGCACCTTGGCTGTTTGGCACTGAGTGCACGTTTTGGCCCATTCGCTGACCTGTTTGCGAAGTCCGTGCCACACGTGCTTAAGTGCTTAAGGAAGTAGCCCAAGAAATAGTGGATGCATTAGTGATAATTTTTCAAAACTCTTTAGATTCTGGACTAGTTCCTGAGGATTGGAGGTGGTGAATGTAACCCCACTTTTTAAAAAAGGAGGGAGAGAGAAACCAGGGAATTATAGACCAGTTAGCCTAACATCGGTGGTGGGGAAACTGCTAGAGTCAGTTATCAAAGATGTGATAACAGCACATTTGGAAAGCGGTGAAATCATCGGACAAAGTCAGCATGGATTTGTGAAAGGAAAATCATGTCTGACGAATCTCATAGAAATTTTGAGGATGTAACTAGTAGAGTGGATAGGAGAGAACCAGTGGATGTGGTATATTTGGATTTTCAAAAGGCTTTTGACAAGGTCCCACACAGGAGATTAGTGTGCAAACTTAAAGCACACGGTATTGGGGGTAAGGTATTGATGTGGATAGAGAATTGGTTGGCAGACAGGAAGCAAAGAGTGGGAATAAACGGGACCTTTTCAGAATGGCAGGCAGTGACTAGTAGGGTACCACAAGGCTCAGTGCTGGGACCCCAGTTGTTTACAATATATATTAATGACTTGGATGAGGGAATTAAATGCAGCATCTCCAAGTTTGCGGATGACACGAAGCTGGGCAGCAGTGTTAGCTGTGAGAAGGATGCTAAGAGGATGCAGGGTGACTTGGATAGGTTAGGTGAGTGGGCAAATTCATGGCAGATGCAATTTAATGTGGATAAATGTGAAGTTATCCACTTTGGTAGCAAAAACAGGAAAACAGATTATTATCTGAATGGTGGCCGATTAGGAAAAGGGGAGGTGCAACGAGACCTGGGTGTCATTATACACCAGTCATTGAAAGTGGGCATGCAGGTACAGCAGGCGGTGAAAAAGGCGAATGGTATGCTGGCAAGAAGATTCGAGTACAGGAGCAGGGAGGTACTACTGCAGTTGTACAAGGCCTTGGTGAGACCACACCTGGAGTATTGTGTGCAGTTTTGGACCCCTAATCTGAGGAAAGACATCCTTGCCATAGAGGGAGTACAAAGAAGGTTCACCAGATTGATTCCTGGGATGGCAGGACTTTCATATGATGAAAGACTGGATGAACTAGGCTTATACTTGTTGGAATTCAGAAGATTGAGGGGGGATCTGATTGAAACGTATAAAATCCTAAAGGGATTGGACAGTCTAGATGCAGGAAGATTGTTCCCGATGTTGGGTAAGTCCAGAACGAGGGGTCACAGTTTGAGGATACAGGGGAAGCCTTTTAGGACCGAGATTAGGAAAAACTTCTTCACACAGAGAGTGGTGAATCTGTAGAATTCTCTGCCACAGGAAACAGTTGAGGCCAGTTCATTGGCTATATTTAAGAGGGAGTTAGACATGGCCATTGTGGCTGAAGGGATCAGGGGGTATGGAGGGAAGGCTGGTGCAGGGTTCTGAGTTGGATGATCAGCCATGATCATACTGAATGGCGGTGCAGGCTCGAAGGGCCGAATGGCCTACTCCTGCACCTATTTTCTATGTTTCTATGTTTCACACGAACTTGCTGGAGACCATCTGGACAGGTGTCCTGATAGATGGGTGTGCCAAGCCGTGTATGGAGTTGAAAACTCGCCGCCGCCAGGCTGCTGGGACGATGGAGCGAGGTTGGCCAGTAGCCACGTCACACAGGAGGGTCCTCTCACCTGGGCCTACGAGGAAGTCTTGCAGCTGCAAACCAGAGACTGCGGTCCTGTAGCTGGGCATCTCGTTGTCTGCCTGCTGCGCCTCCACCAGTGCTGCATCGTCCACCCCCTGGGACAGGGCCTGGATAGTTGGTCTGGAGAGTGCGTCTGCCATGATGTTGTCCTTTCCCGAGACATGCTGGATGTCCATCATGTACTCGGAGATGTCGCTGCTGGCGGGCCGACCAGGGATCGGACACCTTCGTGAACACGAAGGTCAATGGTTTGTGGTCCGTGAATGCGGTGAACGGCCTGCCTTCTAAGAAGTACCTGAAATGCCGGATTGCCAGATATAGTGCCAACAGCTCCCGGTCGAAGGCACTGTACTTGAGTCCGGGTGGCCGTAGCTGCCTGCTGAAGAACGCCAGGGGTTGCCAGCGCCCCTCGATGAGTTGCTCCAGCACCCCACCGACTGCAGTGTTGGATGCGTCCACTATGAGGGCAGTTGGAACGTCCGTTCTGGGGTGCACCAGCATCGTGGCGTCTGCCAAGGCTTCCTTGGCTTCAACGAAAGCGGCCACGGCCTCTTTGTCCCAAGTAATGTCCTGCCTTTACCCAACATCAGAGTGAACAAAGGGCACATGATATGGGCTGCTGAGGGGAGGAAGCAGTGGTAGAAGTTCACCATACCAACGAACTCCAGCAGGCCTTTGACTATGTTGGGCCGGATGAAGTGGCGGATCGCGTCTACCTTGGCGGGCAGAGGTGTTGCCCCATCTTTGGTAATCCTGTGGCCCAGGAATTCGATGGTGTCGAGTCCGAACTGACATTTGGCCGGGTTGATCGTGACGCCGAAATCACTCAGGCGGGAGTGGAGCTGGCGGAGGTGTGACAGATGCTCCTGACGACTACTGCTGGCTATGAAGATGTCGTCCAAATAGATGAACGCAAAGTCCAGGTCGTGTCCCACCACATCCATTAGTCGCTGGAACGTCTGTGCGGCATTCTTCAGGCCGAACGGCATTCGGAGGAATTTGAACAGGCCAAACAGGGTGATATGTGCTGTTTTGGGGATGTCTTCAGAGTGTACCGGAATTTGATGGTACCCCCGGACGAGGTCTACTTTGGAAAAGATGCTTGCCCATTCAGGTTTGCTGCAAAGTCCTGTATGTGCAGCACGGGGTAACGGTCTGGAGTTGTAGCCTTGTTCAGTCTGCGGTAGTCGCTGCATGGTCTCCAGCTCCCAGCTGCTTTGGGCACCATGTGCAAGTGGAGGCCCATGGGCTGTCGGACTGCCGTACGATCCCTAATTCCTTCATCCTCTTGAACTCCTCCTTCGCCAGGCGGAGCTTGTCCGGGGGGAGCCTTCGTGCACAGGCATGGAGGGGTGGTCCCTGGGTCGGAATGTGGTGCTGTGCTCCGTGTCTGGGCATGGCTGCCGTGAACTGCGGTGCCGGAACCGATGGAAAGTCCGCCAGGATTCTGGTGAATTCGTTGTCAGACAGCGTGCTGGAGTCCAGGTGTGGGGCCGGCAACTTGGCTTCACCCAGGGAGAATGTCTGGAAAGTCCTGGCATGGACCAGTCTTTTCCCTTGCAAGTCAACCAGCAGGCTGTGGGCTCGCAAGAAGTCCGCCCCCAGGAGTGGTTGGGCCACGGTGGCCAGTGTGAAGTCCCACATGAACTGACTGGCGCCGAACTGTAGCTGCACTGTGCGGGTGCCGTAGGTCCGAATCGTGTTGCCGTTTGCGGCCCTCAGGGTGAGTCCCGTCGCCCTGTTGCGGGTGTCATACCCTGTCGGGGGTAAGACACTGATCTCCGTTCCAGTGTCGACCAAGAAGCAGGGTCCCGACTGTTTGTCCCAGACATACAGGAGGCTGTCCTGGTGGCCAGCCGCCGTAGCCATTAGCGGCGGCTGGCCCTGGTGTTTCCTGGGAACTTGCAGGGCGGGCGACAACGGCAGACTTCTGTGCCCCACCGCTGCTGGTAGAAACACCACTGTTCATTGGCCTGCTGTTGGGCGCGTGGCTTGGTAATCTGTCCGACGGACGCCCTGCTCTCCCTCTTGGATTTCCACAGCACGTCTGACCGGGCCGCCACTTCTGGGGGTCACTGAAATCTGTGTCGGTCAGCAGCAGATGTATGTCCTCGGGCAGTTGTTCAAGGAACACCTGCTCAAACATGAGGCAGGGCTTGTGTCCTTCAGCCAGGGCCAGCATCTCGCTCATTAATGCTGACGGCAGCCTGTCTCCCAAACCGTCCAGGTGCAGCAAGCAGGCACCTCGCTCACACTGTGAGAAGCCAAAGGTCTCTAAGAGCAGCGCTTTGAATGCTGCATATTTGCCTTCTTTGGGGGGTGACTGTATGAAATCCCCAACCCGTGCGGCTGTCTCCTGGTCAAGGGAGCTCACCACATAATAGTAATGTGTGGAATCCAAAGATATCTGCTGAATCTGGAACTGGGCTTCTGCTTGGTCAAACCACACACGTGGTCGCAGCGTCCAGAAAGTTGGCAGTTTTAGCGAAACTGTGTGAACAGATGAAGAAGAGTCGATCATCTTTGGTCCAAATCCCGTTTGGACCGTCAGGGTCACCAATATAGCGATGCGCTACACACAAAGCTAGAAATAACGACACGTAGTCTGTAAGTCGCACTCGAGACTCGTTTATTCAAACTTCGTGGCCCTGGCTTATAAGCAGTTCCCTTCCAGCCCTCTCCGGGCGGAAATGACGTCAGAGGTGCATTACAAGAGTCTCCCCCTGCACGCGGGCTATTTTGTGAGCCGGTTCGCTTGTGTAGAAAGTGGGTCGCCACAGGCCAGAGGACCTAGGGTAACAAAGGAACTGAAGGAAATTCACATTAGGCAGAAAATGGTGTTGGGTAAATTGATGGGACTGAAGGCTGATAAATCCCCAGGGCCTGATGGTCTGCATCCCAGGGTACTTAAGGAGGTGGGTCTAGAAATCGTGGATGCATTGGTAATCATTTTCTAATGTTCTATAGATTCAGGATCAGTTCCTGCGGATTGGAGGGTAGCTGATGTTATCCCACTTTTTAAGAAAGGAGGGAGAGAGAAAACAGGCAATTATAGGCCAGTTAGTCTGACATCAGTGGTGGGGAAGATGCTGGAGTCAATTATAAAAGATGAAATAGCGGCACATTTGGATAGCAGTAACAGGATCAGTCCGAGTCAGCATACATTAATGATTTAGATGACGGGATTAAAAGTAACATTAGAGCAAATTTGCAGATGATACAAAGCTGGGTGACAGTGTGAAATGTGAGGAGGATGTTATGAGAATGCAGGGTGACTTGGACACGTTGGATGAGTGGGCAGATGCATGGCAGATGCAGTTTAATGTGGATAAATGTGAGGTTATCCAATTTGGTGGCAAGGACAGGAAGGCAGATTACAATCTGAATGGTGTCAAGTTAGGAAAACGGGAAGTACAATGAGATCTGGGTGTCCTTGTTCATCAGTCACTGAAAGTAAGCATACAGGTACAGCAGGCATTGAAGAAAACTAATGGCATGTTGGCCTTCATAACAAGGGGGGTTGAGTATAGGAGCAAAGAGGTCCTTCTGCAGTTGTACAAGGCCCTGGTGAGACCTCACCTGGAATATTGTGTGCAGTTTTGGTCTCCAAATTTGAGGAAGGACATTCTTGCTATGGAGGGAGTGCAGTGTAGGTTCACTGGGTTAATTCCAGCAATGGCAAGAATGTCATATATTGGAAGATTGGAGCGACAGGGCTTGTATACACTGGAATTTAGAAGGATGAGAGGGGATCTGATTGAAACATATAAGATTATTAAGGGATTAGACACGCTAGAGGCAGGAAACATGTTCCCGATGTTGGGGGAGTCCAGAACCAGAAGCCACAGTTTAAGAATAAGGGGTAGACCATTTAGAACGGAGTTGAGGTAAAACTTCTTCACACAGAGGGTTGTGGATCTGTGGATCTGTGGAATGCTCTGCCTCAGAAGGCAGTGGAGGCCAATCCTCTGGATTCTTTCAAGAAAGAGATAGAGCTCTTAAAGATAGCGGAGTCAAGGGATATGGGGAGAAGGCAGGTACTGATTGTGGATGATCAGCCATGATCACAGTGAATGGTGGTGCTGGCTCGAAGGGCCGAATGGCCTACTCCTGCACCTATTGGCTATTGTCTATTAGAGAGCATGCTTTACAAGGATAGGTTCAGAGTGCTGGGATTTTTCTCTTATATTACTTGATAAGAGGTGTACAAGATGATAACAGGCATAGGATCGAGTGGATAACCAAAGACCTTTGCAAAGCACATAAAATGCTGGAGGAACTCAGCAGACCAATCCGCAATGGAAAAGAGTGAACAGTCAACTTTTCGGACCAAGACCACTCATCAGGGTGGAGTCTGATGCTGCCTGGCCTGCTGAGTTTCTCCAGCATTGTGCGTGTGTTTCTTTGGATTATCAGCATCTGCAGATTTTCTCATGTTTGTGACCACAGACTTTTTCCCAGGGAGGAAATGACGAATGCGAGGTGACATAATTTCAAGCTGATTGGAGAAATGTATAGGGACGATATCAGAGATAAGTTGTTGTTCAACACCCCCCCCCCCCCGCCACAGTGCGTGTTGGGTGCGTGGAGCACGCTGCCAGGAGTGGAGGTAGAGTCAGATATATTAGTGACATTTAAAAAACTCTTAGACGGGCACATGAATAATAGAAAAATGGAGGGTTATGTCTCTACTCCGAATAAATGCAGACACAGAATAACTAAATATATTCAAGGCCAAGACAAAGGTACTTGGTTCACAGTAGGATTAAGGATTATGAAGGACAGGCAAGAAAGTGGATCTGTTGGAAGATCAAATCCACCATGATTTTAATGAATGGGTGAGAAGGCTTATAGAACTAAAAGACCTTGGAAATGTCATTAGAAAATCTAACCATTCTGTCCTTGTTGGAAGATGCCCAAGAACAAAGAGAATACCTTGCTGAGGGAATATCAGCAAATGGAAACTAAATTTTTAAAAAAAACAGGGATCAACATACTGTGTTATACCCTCGTGGACCTAATCTGGTATAAAACAAACATGCAAGAAAATTAGCAGAACTAAAGATCAGTGTGGGAAAGGGTGTTTCCTTTTCCACTGGAAATCAATACTCTCAGAACATGAAGTTAATTGGGGAAAAAACACACACACACTTCATTTTAAACATAGGAAACATACAGGAAGTTACAAGGGGAGAATTTATAAGAAACTAGAGTCTAAATACTAACAAAAGAGATTATTGTACCAGCAAATTCAGATACCTGTAAATTTGCAGTTGACATCATCCTTTCAACAGAAAACTCTGATTTATTTATGTATTAATACCCAAATGTTTTCAGGTAGCTAATAATATTTGTCTGGATTATTTTCATACTATCAATGCTGTATTTGCTTCAGTGACTTTCCTGGTCGCCAAAGCAGTATTGAATGAGAGGGGCATTAGTGAGCTTTAGTAAAATTCAAGTCAAGGTGAATCAATGATAAAACTTTCCACTGGCTAGAGTTGTACCACAGGGTGAATTCCAAGAGAATGGAAAAAGGCTCATGGCAACAGTATCCAGTCAGTCCAATACTCTTTTTCTCATACCCTTGATCTTTTCTTTCTTATATTTATCCAATTTTCTTTTGAGCATCCCAAGTATTACACAAAATCTAATGTTATTTTTTCAAGTTTTCCTATTTCTTTAAACACTTAGTAGCTATAAATTCTAGCAAGCTAACTGTGCTCCATCACTTCAAGCATTTATAAAAGAGAATATAAGGAAGAGAAAAATAAAAGGAAACAATGGGCTATTTCTGAATCATAAAATCAACTAAGCTTTTAAAATAAAAAGTTACTAATTCATATCTAATTATTACATTTTCATGCACACAAACTTGCCTTATATTTAATTTTCCATTCATAATACATTTAATGATAAAAATGATGTTCATGAAAGCAGTGAAATGTATAGCAGAGAAACAACATTATTACCCCATTGCCATAAACTGTAATTGCTCCAAGTTCAATTATGACATTAAAAGTAGTTCTCTTTTACTCCCTGTCCACAATGTTATTTTATCACCTGCTGACAACTTTATCAGTATTACCATTTCCTTCACCCTTTTCACAAATACCTTGCTTGAGTTTTGAAGTGATTCACATAATGAATTCTGCTGCGTTCCTAATAATTACTTCATAAAAGACTAATTTCTAAGAGATTTGTTAATTTCTCAATATTCTCTAAAACATTGCAGTTATATTTTCACAAGTTAATTTGTGTATTACTACCATGTCTAAAGAGTGGTTATTTGAATTCTAAAATACTAGTTTCTTACCCTAAATACAGGGTTGGCTCCATGTTCCAATAAACATTTCACAGCTGACAAGCAAAGATTTGATGCTGCAATGTGTAAAGGTGTTCCAAAATTGAAGTCACTGCAGGTGGCATCTACTTCTGACAATAACAGGTACAAAACAAATGATCAAATTCTGTTTCAATCAAACAAAATTGTTAGATCAACATTAGATGATTATTTTTTAATTTTTTTGTCTTCAAATTATTATCATGAATCCGAAAAGTTTTTACTAATCTTCAACTTTTGTAAGCATGAGGTCAGACATCACCAAACATTCTAATATTGCAACTGAATATCACAAATTCATAAAGCATACTTTTCTTCCCACAACTATTTTGTGGTTTGAAAAGGAAATATAATTTTGTGATGAAATACAAAATAGATTCTTCACATTGATTTTCATATGACAATATTTTGGATTAACGCTAATAATGAATATTTTGCATGATTTATTTGTAAAAAAGACGAATAGCTCCAAATAGGCCATAAGCATGAGGAAACTGACTATTTTGGAGACATTTAAACCCAGTTCACAAGATCAGATGACATATGGAAGATCTATTCTAATGTACTTAGAGATATTGGATTATACAAATTAAAAACACCTCCCACCCATATTCCTATCATCCTACTGTTGTCAGTATCTCGATCCAAAAAGGGTGTTTTGGGGTGTACCAACAACGGCTATAGAGGTTATTCAAAACACAATCTTTAAAAGGCAATGCCTCAAAAAGGTGGCATCCATCATTAAGGACCACACTCCCCCCTCCCCATCACCTAGGAGATTCCCTCTTCTCCTTGCTACCATCAAGGAGGTGGTATAGGAATATGACAACACACACTCAGCATTTCAAAAGAAACTTCCCCTCCGCCATCAGATTTCTGAACAACCCATGTGCACTAACTTACTAGATTTTCCTCTCTTTTTGCATCACTTATTTAAATTATATTTTTATTTTATATTTTAATTTATATTTTTGGTGTATATATATATATATAGAAACATAGAAATCCTACAGCACAATACAGGTCCTTTGGCCCACAAAGTTATGCCGAACATGTCCCTACCTTAGAAATTACTAGGCTTACCCATAGCCCTCTATTTTACTAAGCTCCATGTACCTATGTTTCTATGGTTTCCACATCCTTCTTGTAGTGAGGTGACCAGAACTGAGCACAGTACTCCAAGTGGGGTCTGACCAGGGTCCTATATAGCTGTAACATTACCTCTCGGCTCCTGAATTCAATTCCACGATTGATGAAGGCCAATACACCGTATGCCTCCTTAACCACAGATTCAACCTGCGCAACCGCTTTGAGCATCCTGTGGACTCAGACCCCAAGATCCCTCTGATCCTCCACACGGCCAAGAGTCTTACCATTAATACTATATTCTACCATCATATTTGTCCTACCAAAATGAACGACTTCACACTTATCTGGGTTGAACTCCATCTGCCACTTCTCAGCCCAGTTTTAGATCCTATCAATGTCCCACTGTAACCTCTGACAGCCCTCCATACTATCCACAACACCTCCAACCTTTGTATCATCAGCAAACTTACTAACCCATCCCTCCACTTCCAGGTCATTTATAAAAATCATGAAGAGTAAGGGTCCGAGTCCCAGAACAGATCCCTGAGGCACACCACTGGTCACCGACCTCCATGCAGAATATGACCCGTCTACAACCACTCTTTGCCTTCTGTGGGCAAGTCAGTTCTGGATCCACAAAGCAATGTCCCCTTGCGTCCCATGCCTCCTTACTTTCTTAATAAGCCTTGCATGGGGTACCTTAACAAACGCGTTGCTGAA
Organism: Mobula hypostoma; assembly: GCF_963921235.1. Lineage (NCBI taxonomy): Eukaryota > Metazoa > Chordata > Chondrichthyes > Myliobatiformes > Myliobatidae > Mobula > Mobula hypostoma. Next base: position 28,864,330 of record NC_086104.1, read on the forward strand.
ATCCATATACACAACATCTACTGCTCTTCCTTCATCAATGTGTTTAGTTACATCCTCAAAAAATTCAATCAGGCTGATAAGGCACGACCTGCCCTTGACAAAGCCATGCTGACTATTCCTAATCGTATTACACCTCTCCAAATGTTCATAGATCCTTTCTATCAGGATCTTCTCCATCAACTTACCAACCACTGAAGTAAGACACACTGGTCTATAATTTCGTGGGCTACATCTACTCCCTTTCTTGAAGAAAGGAACAACAACCGCAACCCTACAATCCTCCGGAACCTCTCCCGTCTCCATTGATGATTCAAAGATCATCGCCAGAGGCTCAGCAATCTCCTCCTTCGCCTCCCACAGTAGCCCGGGGTACATCTCATTCTGTCCCGGCGATTTATCTAACTTGATGCTTTCCAAAAGCTCCAGCACATCTTCTTTCTTAATATCTACATGCTCATGCTTTTCAGTCTGCTGCAAGTCATCACTACAATTACCAAGATCCTTTTCCATAGTGAATACTGAAGTATTCATTAAGTACCTCTGCTATTTCCTCCAGTTCCATACGCACCTTCCCACTGTCAGACTTGATAGGTCCTACTCTTTCACGTATTATCCTCTTGCTCTTCACATACTTGTAGAATGTCTTGGGGTTTTCCTTAATCCTGCCTGCCAAGGCCTTCTCATGACCCCTCCTGGCTCTCCTAATTTCCTTTTTAAGCTCCTTCCTATTAGCCTTATAATCTTCTAGATCTCTAACATTACCTAGCTCTCTGACTCTTTTCTAAGCTTTTCTTTTCTTCTTGACTAGATTTACCACAGTCTTTTTACACCATGGTTCCTGTACCCTACCATACAAATATCCCCTGAACATTTGCCACATTTCTGCCGTACATTTCCCTGAGAACATCTGTTCCCAATTTAAGCTTCCAATTTCCTGCCTTATAGCCTCATAATTCCCCTTAGCCCAATTAAACGTTTTTCTAACTCGTTGCTTTCCCCAGATAGGCTGTTCTCCCACCCTCCCCCAACAGTACTCAAACAGGAGTACTTATTGTCAAGGGGAACAGCCACAGAGGTACTCTCTAGTACTGACTCTTCCCCTTCCCTCTCCTGACTGTGACCACTTGTCTGTCTCCCGTGGCCCCAGTGTGACCACCTGCCTAAAAAGTTCATCACGTTCATCTATAGTATGATTTAGACCCTAAAACCAGAAGTGTGCTGACATAATTCAATTCCAAACATCATCTGAGTGGGTGAAAGGAGATGTGATTCAAACTATGACACCAACATCTCCTGCAGGGTGGATCAAATTCACACCACCAGGCAGAAGGTTGTGCATGCATTGAACTACAGTGTAGCCAATATGCTCATTTGTCATCTACTAGTGCCATTAAGAACTAAATCAATTATTCTGCTCCTATACATGACACACGTTTTGTTGTTGCACTTGCTTATTATTATTATTATTACCAATATTCTTAATATTATTCATCTGATCAGATACTGACCCTCAATCTCATTTGGTGCACACCGTCACCAGTTTGTAAGGAACAACTCTTTTTTAAAAAAGGGCATCTCATGCTACTGGCTAGAATTTACTGGTTTCACAGTATTTTCAAAACAAATACCAGTGCGTCTTCCACAAAGTTTAAAATGATTTACCTCCAGCATTTGCCCCCTTCAAAATTATTCTTATTAGTTCAGGAACATCAAAATATGCAGCATAATGCAATGCATTCATGTTAGTCCATCGGCTTCGAATTTTTACATCTGCTCCCATCTCAATCAACTCTAAAGCAAACTTGGCTGCAACTTCTGCATCTCCTGGAAAATAAGAATATAATGCGAAATCTGTGCAACATGTCAATAAGGCATAGTTTAGATTAAATGTCACAATAAAGTACCATGTAAGGTGCTACAATGAATAGCAGTTTATAGGAAACAGACCGAGCAGAACAACTGTTCCAGAATTAGAAAAGATCCTAAGCACATAAAGAACCGAAGTGAAACAGAACCTGCATGAAGCAAAAGCCTTACAAATGACATGGCTTGCAGTTGTGAATGGCTTGGAGATGATGGATATGTTGGCAAGGGAAAGAATGGGGTAAGAAGAGTGGTGGGGAAATAAAATAGCTGTATCATAGGAATTAACGCATGTTGCAGTTATTCGGATTTCAAAGTCTGACATCAGATAACAAGGATAAAAATATCAAATCTAAGCCCAAATTTCAGAAAATTAAAGCAATGTATAAAAAATGGCATCATGACAAATAAATTTAGTGAAATAAGTATTAATAAAATTTTATTTGACCCTGTTTTTCGAATTAGAAATATATGTTCCAAAATGTAATCAAGAGAGCATCACTGATTGCATTTAAGCTGAACAGGCATGTGAAATATAAATACTGTAATTGACACATTACTTCTGAATGCTTAACAAGCTCTTCTATTTCAGAAGCAGCCACTCAATCTCTTTCTACTTCATTTTCATGGGTTCTGGGCAATTAATGAATCTTATATTGGATCTTCTGATCTTGCCACAGCTGTGATGATTGGAATTAAGGGGGCAAATGGATGGGGTGTTTCTGCTGTTTGTACTCGGACTTCCCAGATCAGAGAGATCCCAATTCTTTGTTTGTGACGCATGATGGTACCAGTTTGTGAAGGACCTTCATCTTTTGGATGCTTAATGCAAGGTTCATCCTCTTGAATATTCCGGTAAAGGAATCAACAATAATTCCACAAGTATCTGAAACTGAATGATTAAACGTGACGTGATTTTGATTCTGAAGGTGACCCACTTATTATGTAGATTAGCTTCATTTCAGAAGATAAAATACAGTTGCAAAAAAGGCTAGACTGAGGAGCAATGTAAAGATTTCGGCTTAAGCCTAACTTGTATTGCAGTAGTGGATCTGTGGTTAAGGATCATGAATTACATTTCATTGTGTATCAAATATAATTATGAGGACAGTCAAAGTTGAGAAGAACTCTTGATTATCATTTTAGTTGATGGAGTTCAAAGTTTTCTTGTGGTCATGCTGATCCCTCTGTTCTTCTGGAACATATCATGAAGCAAATGTATGCCCTTTGTGCTCCTTGCTGCATTATGATTATGAAAAGAACTATTTGGTCCCAGGAAAACTGTTCTAATGCCTCGATCAAGATCAATATCATGAGAGCTTGAACTTGTTTCTTTCACAAATATCAGTGTTATGACAAGGCACTAAGTAATCTTTGACAGGTTCAGTACATTGCACAGCACCATAGAGAAAAAGGAATACCCTTTATCATCTGTTTCCAATTTCTCCTAAACTGGAGGGGCAACTAGAGCCAACAGCATTACTGAATCTGCTGTCAGCAACAGGTCAATACAGGCAAGGATGACAGATTTCCTTCTCTGAAGGCCATTAGCAAACCAGCTGAGCTTTTATGAAATTCATCATCATCATCATCCGTAATTTTACCATAATTGTTACAAAGATGAGTTATTTTAATTCCAGGTTTACTCGAATATAAATTCCTCTGCAATAATTGCTGGATAATTGCTTAGACATATATTGCACCATTCCATAAGTAAAATACCAATACCCTAATCATGTCTACATCTCCAGTGGCATCATAAATAGTACTTTTAAAGATCTAGTGTTTATAAGAATAACATGCAATTTAAAGCTCTCAAATGTTTATATGTAAACATGTAGCAAATTAGCAATGTGGTCAACTAAAATTTAAAACTTCATTTGACATATTTAAACTTAGAATTGCACAATATGATATAGCATGTTCTAGCTGTCCATGAGGTGCCCTGACATTCCAAGCCCCAAACAGCAGTGTTGAATGGACATTGCACCCTAATCTGACCATAATTCTGGTTCTGACGACATAGAGGCATCAGCAGAAGGCAGGTGGAGCACCACCAAAAGCAGTGAGTTCTTTCTCCTTGCTTTGGCGGGGGGGGGGGGGGTTCTTAATTTTTTAAACCATAATAGAGAGAAACGGTCTAGCAGAACAGCTATCATTGGAGCAGCCATCGTCACCGAGTGGGAACCTAGAGGCTTTGATGCAAGGAGGCCAAGGCCAAAGAAACAGGTAAGAAGGATAGGTTTTTCTTTTCGTTATTGCTGATTTGGTCTTGGTTGCCCCTTAGTGCAGTGCACGCAGGATGGCAGATATGACAGTGGAATGCTCTGCCTGTAGGATGCGGGAACTCATGGAACCTGATGGTCTCTCTGATGACTACACCTGCGGGAAGTACAGCCAACTCTAGTTCCTGAAAGACCACATTAAGGGGCTGGAGCTGGAGCTGGCTGAATTAAGGATCATCCAGGAGGCAGAGCAATTGATAGACAAAACTTTTGAGCAGCTGTTACACCCAGAGTGCAGAATTCAGGGAGTAGATGGGTGAACACCACAGGAGGTAAAGGGAGAAAGAAGTCAGTGCAGGGTCCCCCTGTGGCTATTGCCCTCAGCAACAGGTACACCTGTTTGGATACTGGGGGGGGGGGGTGACCTCTCTGGGCAAGACAGCAGCAGCCAGACCAATAGCACTGTGGTCAGCTCTGAGTCTCAGAAGAGTAGGGTGAAGTCAGGCAGAGCAATAGTCGTAGGGAACTCAATAGTTTGGGGGGCAGGCAGGAGATTCTGCGGCAGCAAGAGATGCCAGAATAGAGTGTTGCCTCCTGGTGCTAGGGTCCAAGATGTCTCTGAGCAGTTGCAGAATACCCATGAAGGGGAAGGTGAAGAACTAGAGGTCATGGTACATATTGGTACAAATGACAAATGCAAGAGAGGACTAGAGTAAGTTTAGGGAGTTAGGAAGGAGCCTGAAGCGCAGGACATCAAGGTGGTAATCTCTGGATTACTCCTGGTGCAACAAGCTAGGGAAGGTCAGAACAGGAAGACAGCGCAGACAAATGAATGGCTGAGGAGACAGTGCAGGGGCAGGGTTTTAAGTTCTTGAATCATTGGAACCTTTTCTGGGAAAGAACTGACCTGTAGAAGTGGGATGGGTTGCACCTGAACTGGAGGGGAACCTCTATCCTGGGAGGGAGGTTTGCTAATGCTGTTGGGGAGGGTTTAAACTACATGCAGCGGGGATAGAACCGAAGTGAAGAGGCAGAGGATGGGGTGGTTGGAGCACAAATAGAGACAACTTTTTGGGAGCTTGTGAGGAAGGATAGGCAGATCACAGACCAAAGACGCACTCAGCCTGATGGTTTGAGATGTGTCTATCTTAATGCAAGGAATATCATAAACAAAGCATGGATCAATACATAGAACTATGATGTTGTGGCCATTGCAGAGACTGAGATGTCTCAGGGGCAGGAATGACTGCTGAGTGTGTTGGGTTTTCGATGTTTCAAAAAGGACAAAGTGGGAGGCAAAAGAGGTGGGGGCGTGGCATTGTTAATCAGGAATAGTATCATGGCTGCAGAAAAGGAGGAAGTCATGGAGGGATTGTCTGCTGAGTCAGTGTGGGTGGAAGGAAGAAACAGGAAGGGGGCAATAACTCTATTGGCTGTTTTTCATAGACCTCCCAATAGTAACAGAGACATTGAGGAGCAGATGGGGAGGTAGATTCTGGAACGGTGCAATAATAACAGAGTTGCTGTGATGGGTGATTTTAACTTTCCTAACATTGACTGGCATCTCCTTAGAACAAGGGATTTGGATGGGGTGGAGTTTGTTCAGTGTGTTCATGAAGTTTTCCTGACGCAATATGTAGATAAACCAACTCGAGGAGAGGTTGCACTTGATCTGGTGTTGGGAAATTAACCTGGACAGGTGTTCGATCTCTCGGTGGGGAAGCATTTAGGAGGTAGAGTACACAACCTTACCTCCATTACCATAGTGCTGGAGAGGGATAGGACCAGACAATCTGGGAAACACTTAATTGGGATGGGGGAAATATGATGCTATCGGGCAGAAACTTGGGAGCATTAATTGGGAGCAGATGTTTTCAGGAAAATGCACGGCAGAAATGTAGCAAATGTTCAGGGAACATTTGCATGCTGTTCTGCATAGGTATGTTCCATTGAGGCAGGGCAAGGATGGTAGGGTAAAAGAACCATGGTGTACAAAGGATGTAGAAAATCTAGTTAAGAAGAAAAGTTTACGAAAGGTTTGAGAAACTAGGTACTGTTAGAGATCTAGAAAATTACAAGGTTGCCAGGAAGGAGCTTAATAATGAAATTAGGAGAGCCAGAAGGGGCCATGAGAAGGCCTTGGTGAGCAGGATTAAGGAAAACCCCAAGGCACTCTACAAGTACGTGAAGAGCAAGAGGATAAGCCATGTGAGAATAGGACCAATCAAGTGCAACAGTGGAAATGTGTACATGGAGTCAGACGAGGTAGTGGAGATACTTAATGAATATTTTGCTTCAGTATTCAGCTGGGAAAAGGACCTTGGCAATTGTGGAGACGACTTACAGCAGATGGAAACGCTTAGGCATACAGACATTAAGAAAGATGTGCTGGAGCTTTTGAAAAGCATTAAGTTAGCTAAGTCATCGGGTCCAGATGAGATATACTGTAGGAAGCAAGGGAGGAGATTGCTGAGCCTCTGGTGATGATCTTCACATCATCAATAGGGATGGGAGAAGTACCTGAGGATTGGAGGGTTGCAAATCTTGTTCCCTTGTTCAAGAAAGGGAGTAGAGATAACCCAGAAAATTATAGACCAGAGACCCTTACTTCAGTGGTGGGCAAGTTGTTGGAGAAACTCCTGACAGGCACAATTTATGAGCATTTGGAGAGGCATAATCTGATTAGAGATAGTCAGCATGGCTTTGTCAAGGGTAGGTGGTACTTCATGAGCCTGATCGAATTCTTTGAGGATGTAACAAAACACATTGATGAAGGTAGAGCCGTGGATGTAGCATATATAGACTTCAGCAAGGCATTTGATAAGGTTTCCCACGCCAGGCTCATTCAGAAAGTAAGGAGGCATGGGATCCAAGGAGACCTTGCTTTGTGGATCCGGAATTGGCTTGCCCACAGAAGGCAAAGGGTGATTGTAGATGGTTTGTATTCTGCATGGAGGTCGGTGACCAGTGGTGTTCAGCAGGGATCTGTTCTGAGACTCCTTCTCTTTGTGGTTTTAATAAATGACCTCATGAGGAAGTAGAAGGGTGAGTTAGCAAGTTTGCTGATGACACAAAATTTGGGGATGTTTTTGATAGCCTAGAGCACTGTCAGAAGTTACAGCACAACTTTGATAGGATGCAGAACTGGGCTGAGAAGTGGCAAATGGAGATCAACACAGGTAAGTGTGAAGTGGTTCATTTTGGTAGGTCAAAATTGATAGATTGATTGATTCCTCATTGATTCCTGGGATGGCAGGACTTTCATATGATGAAAGACTGGATCGACTAGGCTTATACTCTCTGGAATTTAGAAGATTGAGGGGGGGTCTTATTGAAACGTATAAAATTCTGAAGGGATTGGACAGGCTAGATGCAGGAAGATTGTTCCCGATGTTGGGGAAGTCGGGATGTTGGGGAACGAGGGGTCCAGTTTGAGGATAAAGGGGAAGCCTTTTAGAACCGAGATGAGGAAAAACTTCTTCACACAGAGAGTGGTGAATCTGTGGAATTCTCTGCCACAGGAAACAGTTGAGGCCAGTTCATTGGCTATATTTAAGAGGGAGTTAGATATGGCCCTTGTGGCTAAGGGGATCAGGGGGTATGGAGAGAAGGCAGGTACAGGGTTCTGAGTTAGATGATCAGTCATGATCATACTGAATGGTGGTGCAAGCTCAAAGGGCCTAATGGCTTACTCCTGCACCTATTTTCTATGTTTCTATGACAAGTTTGAAGACAGAATATAATAATAATGCTAACGCTCTTGGCAGTGCAGAGGATCAGAGAGATCTTGGGGTCAGTGTCCATAGGAGACTCAAAACTGCCATACAGATTGACAGTGTTAAAAAGGCATACAGTGTGTTGGCCTTCATCAACTGCGGGATTGAGTTCAAGAGCCTTCAGCTAATATTACTGCTATACAAGACCTTATTTAGACCCACTCAGAGTACTGTGTTCCGCTCTGGTCACCTCTATACAGGATGTAGATACTAGAGAAAGAGTGCAAAGGAGATTTACAAGGATGTTGTCTGGATTGGATGACATGCCTTCTGAGAATAGGCTGAGCGAACTTGGCCTTTTCTCCAAGCGATGGGGGATGAGAGGTGACCTGATAGAGGTGTATAAGATGATGAGAGGCATTGATCGCGTGGATAGCCAGAGGCTTTTTCCCAGGGCTGAAACTAGAGTGGGCCTAGTTTTAAAGTGCTTCGAAGTAGATACAGGGGGGATGTCAGAGGTAGGTTTTTCACAGGGAGAGTGGTGGGTGCATGGAATGCACCACCAGCGATGGTCGGTGGTAAAGGGGGGGGGTACAAAAGGGTCTTTTAAGAGACTCTTAGATGGGTACACGGAGCTTAGAAAAATAGAGAGCTATATGGTAGGGAAATTCTAGGCAGTTTCTAGAATAGGTTACATGGTCGGCACAACATTATGGGCTGAAGGGCCTGTAATGTGCTGTAGATTTCGATGTTCCATGTTCTGATTTGCCCAGGTACTTGGCCCTGGCTGTGGCCACACACCCAGCAGCCCACCTCCCACTCTGCCTGGCATGTTTTCACCCCATTCTTGGCTTACGCCTCTGGTCGCACACTTAGCCTACATTCCAACATCCAACTTAAGACTTTACTTGTGCTGTTATTCAAAGATAAGCTCAAATCATGCAGGTATTTACAAATATTGAAGTTCCTTTGAAAAGCAGTATGGTACCATTATTCAAATAGAGTCTACATGATCTTAAAGGCATAACAGAGGTGTTATTCCCATGTGAAGTCTGTTGAAGGGGAGGCACAGTGCAGAAGCAAACCTCAACAAAGTATCATGACAATGATACAGACTTATTTAACAACATGAATTAATGCACCTGTAGAACTGTTATGATCATGGCTTGCACGCTATCATAAAGCAAATATAGCTGAGGAAAAGTTATCTGAAGAGAACGCTAAATAGTCTCTTCATGGTCATAGAACCAAAGACTTTAGCAAGAGGAAACAGCCTTTCTAAAGCTTTTACCCCTATTGATGTTTACCAAAGCAGTCAGCTGCAGTACATAGATGTAGTTGTGTTTGTGCTCACAGGCTGACCTCCAGCCCAAGAAGTTCTCAATCCACTGGGTGGCAGCATCTGCTTCATGATAAACTCATCATGGTGCTCGGACATGGCAGTCCTGTCTCACTCTCGATCACAGCTAGAAACATTAATTCATCGTTCATTTCCACAGATGTTTCCTGATCTGCTGAGTTCCTCCAGTATTTTGTATGTATTTTCCAGCATCTACAGAAACTCTTGTGTTTATAACTTGTCTTGCTCTTATTCCCCTGACCTAGAACATCGAATGATAAAGTGCCAACTACTCTACGTACCAAGAGACTTCTCCGCCATGATCCTGATTGCAGTTTACATACCACCAAAGACGGATGTCAAACTAGCACTCGAGGTATTGAGTGTCATGATTAACAAACAAGAAATGGCCTACCCTGGTGCCTTTCACATCGCTGCTGGGGATTTCAATCAGGTTATCTTCAATAAATCTCTGACCAGCTACAATGGGTACATCACCTACAGCACCAGAGCACCCAACATGCTTGAGTACTCCTGCACAATAATCAAGAATCCCTACTGTTTTATCCCACAAATGCACTTCAGAAAATCTGACCATCTGGCTGTCCTCCTCCTACCTGCATATATAAACAGAATCTAAAGAGCAAGGCACCAAGTAAGGACAAGCACGAGGTGGTCATGGGAGGAAGAAGAGCAGCTGCATGACTGCTTCGAGTCAGTGGACAGGCCATGTTCAAGGACTAATCACGGACCTGAATGAATATGCCATGGTTGTCATGGACTTTACAGAGACACATACGGGTAAGTGTGACCCCACTAAATAATGAGACAGTTGCAGGAAGGGCAGGACTGGCAGCTCAATATTCCGGGGTTCCGTTGCTTTAGACATGACAGAGCAAGAGGCATTAAAGGATGACAGGTGGTGCTACTAGTCAGGGAAAATGTCACGGTAGTGCTCCATCAGTACACACTGGAGAACTTAACTACTGACATGTTATGGGTATAACTGAAAAAAGAAAGGAATGACCATGTTATTGGGGCTAAATTACAGACAACCCAACTGCCCTGGGGATTAAGAGGAACAAATCTGTAAGGAGATCGCAGACTGTTGCAAGATACTCAAGGGTGTTATAGTAGATGATTTTAACTTTCCACATATTGACTGGGATTCCTATACTGTAAAAGGACTAGATGGGATAGAGTTTGTCAAATGTGTTCAGAAAAATTTCCCTCATCAGTACATAGAAGTCACAACTACAGAGTGTGTGCGATTCTGGATCCGCCACGAGGAAATGAGACGTGGCAGGTGTTAGAAGTTTGTGTCAGGGAACACTTCGCATCCAGTGACCACAATGCCATTAGTTTCAAAGAAAATATGCAAAGAGATAGGTCTGGTCCACAGGTTGAGATGCTAAATTGAAGCAAAACCAATTTTGATGGTATCAGAAATGATATGGCAAGCGTGAATTGGGACTAGACGCTTTCTCACAAAAGTGTACTTGGAAAGTAGGAGGCCTTCAAGAAGCAAAATTTTGAGAGTACAAAGTTTGTATGTACCTGTCAGAATAAAAGGTAAAGATAACAGGTGTAGGGAACCTTGGTTTTCAAGAGATATTGAGGCCCTGGTTAAGAGAAAAAATGAGGTACATAGCAGGTATAGGCAAGTAGGAACAAATGAGTTGTTTATGGAGTTGCTAATGAAATGCAAGAGAGCGCTTATGAAAGAAACCAGGAAGGCTGAAAGCATAAAGTTGCTCTAGTAGTTAAGGTGTAGGAGAATCCCAAGGGATTCTACAGGTATATTAAGAGCAAAAGAATTGTGGGGGACAAAATTGGTTGTCTGGAAGACCAGAATGATAATCCATGTGTGGAGCCAAAACAGATGGGGGAAATTTTAAATGCATTTTCTGTACCTGTATTTTGTCAGGAGACAGATACAGAGTCTATAGAAGTGAGGCAAGGCAGCATCCATTTCATGGACCCTGTAAAGATTACAGAGTACAAGGTGTTTGCTACCCTGAGGCAAATCAGGGTGGATAAATCTCTAAGGCCTGATAAGATGTTCCCTCAGACTCTATGAGAGGCAAGTGCAGAAACTGATGAATTGCTCCTGCAATGATATTTAAAACATCCTTAGCAACAGGAGAGATAGCAGAGGATTGGAGGATAGCAGAAGTTGTTCCACTGTTGAAAAAGGCTCTAAAGTGAAACCAGGAAATTATAGGCCAGTGAGTTTGACATCAGTTTTGGGAAAGTTATTGCAAGGTAATCTAAAGGACGGGATATAGGTATTTGCATAGTCATGGACTGATTCAGCATGGCTTCATGCATGGTAGGCAATGTCTAACCAATCTTAGGGAATTTTTTTGAAAACGTTACCAGGAAAGTGGATGAAGGTAAGACAGTAAATGTTGTCTGCATTGGCTTTAGTAAGGCATTTAACACGGTAACACATGGGAGGCTGGACATGAAGGTCCAGTCGCTGAGCATTCAGGGGGCAGTAAATTGAATTAGACATTGGCTTTGTGGGAGAAGCCAAAGAGCGGTAGTTGGGGGTCACCTCTCTGACTGGAGGCCTATGATTACAGGTGTGTCACAGGGATCAGTGCTGGGTCCTTTGCTGTTTGTCATCTACATCAATGCTCTGGATGATAATGTGGTTAACTGGATCAGCAAATTTACGGATTACACCAAGGGCTGTTGTGGACGGTGAGGAATTCTATCATGACTTGCAAAGGGATCTGTATCAGCTGGAAAAATGGCAGATGGAATTTGATACAGACAGGTGTGAGGTTTCACACTTCGGTCGGACCAATCAGGGTAGTTCTTACACAGTGAACAGTAGGGCACTGAAAGGTATGATAGAACAAAAGGATCTGGGAATGCAGGTCCATAATTCATTGAAAGTGGCATCAAAGGGTCGTAAAGAAAGTTTCTGGCATTTTGGCCTTCATAAATCAATGTACTGAGTACAGAAGATTGGATGTTACGTTGAAGTTGTACGAGATACCTGATTTGGAGTACTGTGTGCAGTTTTGGTCACCTACGTACAAGAAGGATATAAACAAGGTTGAAAGAGTGCAGAGAAAATTTACACGTATGTTGCTAGGTCTGGAGGATTGGAGTTAAGAGGAAAAGTTAAGACTGTATTCTTTAGAGTGTGGAAGGTTAAGAGGAGATTTGATAGAGGTATACAAAATTATGAGAGGTAAAGATAGTAAATGAAAGCAGGCTTTTTCTGCTGAGGTTGGATGGGACTACAACCAGAGGTCATGACTTAAGAGTGAAAGGTGAGAAGTTTAAGGGGAACACGAAGGGAAACTTCTTCACTCAGAGTCATGTGAGGGTGGAATGAGCTGCCAGCACAAGTAGTGCATGAAAGCTTGATTTCAAGGTTTAAGAGAAGTTTGTATAGGTATATGGATAGTAGGGATATGGAGGGCTATAGTGCTGGTGCAGGTGGTTGGGAGTAAGCAGTTTAAATGGTTTTGACATGGACTAGATGGGCAGAAGGGCCTGTTTCTTTGCTGTACTTCATTTGACTTTAAATCTGTCTTCCACAACCAGATACACTGTATAAACCAAGAGATTCACAAGCTAGATTAGTGTGCTTAGGTGATCTGTGAAAGTACAGGGAAGATGGCCAGGTATGACCTCGGAAAGACATCTCACATGCAAAATGACACTTCACCTGTGAGTCGGCTGGTGTGATGTACTGCGTCCGGTGCTCCTATACATATTGGTGAGACCCGACACAGACTGGGAGACAGTTTCACTGAACAGCTATGCTCATCCACCAGAGAAAGCAGGATCTCCCAGTGGCCACACACTTTAATTCCTCATCTCATTCCCATTCTGATATGTCTACCCATAGCCTCCTCTACTGTCAAAAATGCAATAAGCCAATATATCATTGTTAGATACTGTCCCAACCTTGGGAATGATAGAGTCTGTATTTATTTAAAACATCCTGAATAGAAAAATACCAGAAGAGACAGTTAAGTGGGCTCTTAAATGGTAGACATACACTAAATATGGAAAATTAGTAAACACTGCCACAAACTGCATAGCTTTTCTGCCTAGATTTTTCAAATATAGCTCAATTAGCTATTTTGTGTTTTTTAAAAATAATTGACTGTTTTTAAAGTATGCTGCCAGAAGGTGATAAGATTAAATGAAACATGATGGAAGGAGACTTGCTAAAACTCGGTGGATCATAATGCCTGGTTCTATATAATAAAATGTTTATAACTGTGATACAATTATAATGATCTTATGCTTTAAAATGTGTTCATGAGGGTATACTAGATGTTGATAACAAAATGATCTGATAAACAATCACATTTCAAAAATAAATAGCATTATCCCACAGGCTTTTATGTTACGCTGCCAAATATTTGCTCAATAAATGCTCAAACTGTTTAAGATAATTCCACTGTACCAGTTATTTTGAGTGAAAGACAATAGGACCCACCAGTAAAATATTCATGTTACCAAATGCACTGATGAAACTGAGGGTGCAAAGCAAAATATTAACAAAAAAATCATTTAATTTACAATTCATTTACAACTCACCAATTCCTTGAGCCCCAGCTTTGCAGGTGTAATGTAGAAGAGTCATATCTGTCAAACCATCTCTGTCATTCACATGACATCCTCGATTCAGAATCTAAAACAATTACATAAGAAAGAAGATAATCGAAGATTCCTTTGTTTTCTAAACTTCGGGTAATTGCACATGACAATTAACTAAGGAAAATAAAACTGCAGATGCTGGAATTTGAAATAAAAGCAGAAAAACAGCATTTGTGGAAAGAAAAATTAGTTTTAATGCTTCAGGTCAGTTGTCTTTCCTCAGAGCTGGGGATAGAGTGAAGGGTGTAGTTTTCAAAGCAGAGCCAGGTTGGAGTAAGACAAAAGGATATGTGGAGCTAGGTTAAGATTAAAGATAAAATGTTGTTCTTCTTGATTATACTGGGCCTCCCTATAGCAGTGGAGGAGGCCTCAGACAGATAAATTGAAAAGGCTGTGAGATTGAGATTTAAAAAGGCACTGAAGAGGAAACTGCAACTCAGTAAAAAGAATGGAACTCCGCATCCTATCACACAACACTCATTAATAAATACACATTTCAAACAAAACCGTTAAGGTAAAATCAGCTTTATTTGTCACATGGATGTCAAAACATCAAAACATATGCATTGTTTGTGTCAGCGACCAATGCATCCTGAGGATATGCTGGGGGCAGCCTGCAAGCTCCTTCAGGCCAGCATTCCCACAACTTACTGACTGTCACACCTCACTATCAGGTGTGGGTAAGCATGCCTGACAAGGGTCACCAGTTGAAAAAAAGACCACATGGTAAGCAGCAACAGCACGGGGTTTTATTTCCAGGTGAAAAAAAAATGCAAAAGCTGCCCAAAATTTGTAAAGAAAAATTGTATTTTAAAATACCTAGACAAATGAAAACAAACATGTATGTACAAAATTTACAAATATACACAGGCTTTCCACATGACACACTTCGTCTTTAACTTTCCAATATCACTATCCACCAACCATCAAATCCAGCCTCCACACCTCTCTAGCAAAACCAGATTGAGCATTTAAATCTGCCTTCGCCTGGTCTAGAAGAAACAGGAAATTCTACTGTTGGTCAGTGGGGGTTGGTGATCACGTGACCAGACCATTGTAATTATTTCAGATGCAGAATTGGAACATTTTAAATAGGGATTCTAACAACCTACAGTTTTATTCCACAACAAGTGCCTTAGTTAAACCCATACACCAGTGTTAGCATGCTCAGACGAATATAAAAGAATAATGCCTCCCCAGCAGTGGTATTGTCTGCGCAAGGTATAGGACACCTGCTCCCACTAACACAGGCATAGCTTTAGGACAAACCAAACTTCCCTTGGGTCTTTAGGGCCCTTCTGCTGTCGACAAGCCGATGTAACCAATGTGACTGAAAATAAATGAAACTGTTTGGAATGCCTGGATCTAGAATACTTATTTTATGAGTTATAAACCAACAGAGCACACTCACTGAAGGGATTGTTTGATTAGTCAAGCTGGCAATTGTTTTACTGTTGGGGTGTGTAAATGGTGAACACCAGAATGGGAGAACACAGTGTGAGAGCTACTGGGGAAATTAGAGCAGGAACAGAACGAGCAGCGACGAACCAGGCAAAGGGGCAAGGTTTGCGGGAGAATTAGGATTGCTAACCTGTTCTGTCACACTAGCCTTCACTAACCCATATGTCTTTGGAATGTCGGAATGTGGGAGGAAAACAGAGCACCCAGAGGAAACCCACGCAGTCATAGGGAGAATGTACAAATTTTTTTTTACAGGTAGTGGTGAGAATTGAAACCCCATTGCGGGCCCTGTAAACCATTCTAGCCACTACACATCCATGCTGCCCTACTACACTGTTGTGTGTTACTGAGCGATCTTCAGAATAAACATTTTTTTGTGAATGCATCCAGGTCCAGTGCTTAAAAAAAGTTTGAAAGCCTCATACAGTTGGTCGAGGTTAGAGCATCTATTACCAGCAGTATGATAACTCTCGCGGTCACTGCTCATATATTTCACAGACCAACAATTCAGCCATGGCAAGTACATTAAACACATTGACACTGCAAGACACTCACAAAAGCTCTTCCCTCTCTTGTGGTAGAAGGCTTCCAATGTCATGGCTGAAATGTGGTGAGCATAGTCAACAGTCATTGAGAAGACTGAGACGTGTCACTTCTCAGAGACATAGCGCTGACCATAAGGATGCACAGTAGGCACTCAATCTGGACATTCAGAAAATGCAAGAGTTTCCCAGGCTGAAGAAATCTTCAGTCTGGAGTGACACACAAGACCATAAGACATAGGAGCAGAATTAGGCCATCTGGCCCTTCGAGCCTGCTCCGCCATCCAATCATGGCTGATCCTTTCTTCTATCTCCTCCTCAACCCCAGTTCCTGGCCTTCTCCCCGTAACCTTTGATGCCATGTCCAATCAAGAATTTATCAATCTCTGTCTTAAATACACCCAATAACCTGGCCTCCACAGCAGAACGTGGCAACAAATTCCACAAATTCACCACCCTTTGGCTAAAGAAATTTCTCTGCATCTGTTTTGAAAGGGCACCCTTCTATCCTGAGGCTGTGCCCCCTTGTCATAGACTCTCCCACATGGAAAACCTCCTTTCCACAGCTACTCTGTCTAGGCCTTTCAACATTCAAAAGGTTTCAATAAGATACCCCTCCCCCCCCCCCCCCCCAGTACAGTGAGTACAGACCCACAGCCATCAAACATTCTTTGTATGATAACCCTTTCATTCCTGGACTCATCCTTGTGAACCTCCTCTGGACCTTCTCCAATGCCAGCACACCTTTTCTAAGAGGAGGAGCCCAAAACTGTTCACAAGGCCTCACCAGTGCCTTATAAACCCTCAGCATTACATCCTTGCTCTTATATTCTGGACCTCTTGAAATTAATGCTAACATGGCATTTGCCTTCCTCACCACTGACTCAACCTGCAAGTTAACCTTCAGGGTGTTCTGCACAAGGACTCCCAGGTCCCTCTGCATCTCAGATTCCTGGATTTTATCTCCATTTAGAAAATAGTCCGCACATGTATTTCCACTACGGAAGTGCATGACCATGCATTTTCCAACACTGTATTTCATATGCCACTTTCATGCCCATTCTCCTAATCTGTCTAAGTCCTTCTGCATCCTGCCTGTTTCAACACTACCTGCCCCTCCATCAATCCTCGTATCATCTGCAAACGTGGCAACAAATTCATCTATTCCATCATCTAAATCATTCATATACTGTACAACATAAAAAGAAGTGGTCCCAACACCAGTCCCTGCGGAACATCACGAGTCACTGGGAGCCAACCAGAAAAGGATTCTTTTATTCCCACTTGCTGCCTCCAATCAAGCAGCCAATGCTCTAACCATGTCAGTAACTTTCATCTAATACCATGGACTCTTAACTTGGTAAGCAGCCTCATGTGTGGCACCTTGTCAAACACTTTCTGAAAGTCCAAATATACAAAATACACTGCATCCCCTTTATCAATCCTACTTGTAATCTCTTCAAAGAATTCCAACAGACACATACATGCAGTCTATCCCTCTCTGACCTTCAGGAAACCATAATCTGAGTAAAGTGACATTCCCAAGCAATATAAAAGCTCATTATTCAAGGAGCAAGTAAAATCACCCTCCCTTGTACAGGCAGAAGGTGTCACATGTTCAACAGTATACTGCATGTTGAAACACAAGATCATATATTAACTGTTTGACATCATGCCATCTACTCCAGTCACTAAGGCTCTCACTTTACAAATGTGAAAGGTAACCTTCACCTCAGGGTTCATTATAAGTCACAGCAAGACTATACAACCGCTTTCAACCTTGTTCAAATATTAAATCATGTCAACCTGGTGCTATCAACATTTACAAATAATTAATTACAGTATCTCTTCAAATATGCTAGTTCCCAGGCTTCTATGTGTTGGTGTTAAAACCTAATTTCCTATAAGTGGTCCTAACAGAGCGGTAATCGCATATTTTTCAAATAATTTGTGACATTACCTGTCAGTTCCAGGTGCTCTGGGCATTAACACATTAGATTAGATTAGATTATGAGGACACTCAGTCCTTGTTTATTGTCATTTAGAAATGCATGCATTAAAAAATGATACAATGTTCCTCCAGAAAGATATCACAGAGACACAGGACAAACCAAGACTAAAACTGACAAAACCACATAATTATAACATGTAGTTACAACAGCACAAGGCAATAACGTAATTTGATAAACAGCAGACCATGGGCACAGTAAAAAAAAAAGTCTCAAGTCCCAATAGCCTCATCATCTCACGCAGACGGTAGAAGGGAGAAACTCTTCCTGCCATGAACCTCCAAGTGCCGCAAACTTGCCGATGCATTGAAAGCGCCCGATCGCAGCCGACTCCGAGTCTGTCCGAAAACTTCGAACCTCCGACACCGAGCACCATCTCTACCAAGCGCTTCGACCCCGCCCCAGCCGCCGAACAACAAACAAAGCCAAGGACTTCGGGCCTTCCCTTCCGGAGATTCTGGATCACAAAGTAGCAGCGGCAGCAAAAACAGGCATTTCAGAAGTTTCACCGGATGTTCCTCTGTGCTCTCATGTCTGTCTCCATCAAATCAGGATTGTGCACGGCACCCTACTTGACAGATAACTGATATCATTCACTGGAGTGAATCGCGCCGCCATCTTCGCTTCTTCCCCTCATGAGGAACATTATGATTGAAAGCCAAATTACAAGGATTCTAATCACAAACAAGAGAAAATCTGCAGATACTGGAAATCCAAGCAACACACACAAAATGCTGGAGGAACTCAGCAGCCAGGCAGCATCAATGGAAAAGAGAACAGTCCACATTTCGGGCCAAGACCCTTCAGCAGGCCTGATGATGATTGCTACAAAGTACCCACTACATTTAAAAACTATTTATGCATAACTAATTTCTCTGTGACAAAAAAATGTCGCACAATTGAATTCCCAGGATGCCGGGTATAGTAACAAAGGAAATGTAAATTATGGATTACCTCATTTCCAATCATATCAATATGCTGCTGAACTTGTGGAACCCATTGACGCAGGATAGCGAACAATTCTGGCACGGTTGTTTTAGGATCATGTAGGATTTGCCTGCATGCTGGGTCTTGTGGATCAAAGAAGGAAAATTCTGAAAATGAAAAATTTAAATAAAATTATTAGTCTCTAACTGGTATTTTGATAACAAATTTGCGAAAGAAATACCACTCCATTACTCAAACCCACTCACTTTGTCACAAACGTTCCAGCCCTTTCCCCCCCAAGTGCTTGCTACCCACATAAAAACTGAACATTCCCAATTTTACAGCTTTTTACAAATTACAAGCAGTGATACTATTTTATTTTTGTTGGGAACAAGGTTTAACAAGAGGCAGATGTTATTGATCATGAATTATTGCCATACAAGACAGGAGAAGATACAATGTGATAGAAGGGAAAGAGCAAAGGAAAGTGGCAGACAGATTATTTGGGAGAGGGGAAAAGGGAATTAACAGAAACAAACTGAACAGAAAAATGGCAGTCAATTGTGCTTGTGACAATAAGAAAAGAAAATAAATTGCAAACAGAAGAGCCACAAATAGCAGGATCCCCCACAGGCCATTCATTTCAATTTGACTTTCCATTCCCATTCAACATGTCTGTCCATGGACACCCTCTACTGCCACGATGAGGGCACTGTCAGACTGGAGGAACAATACCTCAAATTCCATCTGGGTTGACAGCATGAACATCAATTTCTCCAACTTCTAGTGATTTCTTCCACCACCACCCCCCCCCACCCCTTCTCTCTTTTACAATTCTCCATTCTGGTTCTCTTTCACTTCTCCTCTTCTGCTTGCCTATCCAGCTTCTCCATCTGATGCCCTTCCTCTTTCCCTTTCTTCCATTTTCCACTGCCACCTCAGACTAGATTCCTTCTTATTTTGTCCCTTTTCTTTTCCACCTATCACCTCCTAGCTTCTTACTTCATGCTCCTTCCCCCACTCACCCACCCTCCCTCCCCCTCACCTGGTTTCACTGATCAACTACCAGCTTGTACTCTTTCTTTTTCTAGCTTTTGCTCTTTTCTTTTCCAGTTCCAATGAAGTCTCAGCCCAAAACATCGACTGTTTATTCCCTTCCATTCATGTTGCCTGGCTTTAAGAGGTCCTCCAGCATTTTGTATGTATTGTGCAAAAATTGCAAACATATATTCGTGAACAAATAATTAACTTACCATTTTGAAATGTTATCATGTACTTAAGTACTTCTGTGTTTTAACATTTCTATTTACATATATTTTAGATGTTTGTAGAATTTGGAAGTTTGTGTGCCTCAATGACCCAGAGAGCTATGGTGGCTAGAGTCAGGGCATTGTGCTTTTATTCTTGGTAGCGTCACCCATACCAAGCAGGCCAAATGACTAAGAGTGCTCCAACGGTCCTCCAGTTTTGGAGGTTCAGCTCAGGGCAAACAACCTTGACTGGTCAAAACAAATTGTTACAGAAATAGCAATGAAGATCCTTCTATATCTGTGTGCAATGACATTCCAGAGTCTCCATTCAGAACTTACATGGCTGACAGTAGTGAAAACCAAGAGAAAGCCACTGGCATGATGAAGGAAGCCCTGAACGCTGCCAAGATCAAGACCAAAATTGTTTTTTGGAACCATGTACAACACTGGCAAGTTAGCAGAAATAACGACAGAAATGCATTGTTACAACCTGGGTGCCGGTGAAAGCAAATGGACAGAAACTGGCAGACTAAAGGCAGTAACTGGTGAAAAAAGTTTTATACTCAAGAAGGTAAGATGGTCAGCTGTCATTTTGAAGAAGGGCATTGAGAAATGCTTGCTAGAGTGAAAACCAATCAACAGTAGGCTGATGAGAGTCAAAATGAAAGGGAAGCAAGTGAACATGCCTGTGATCCAACAAATGATAGTGATATTGAAGAAAAGGACATCCTCTATGATCACCTGTAATCAGAGGTAGAGTTAACATCACACCGTGACCTGATCATACCAAAGTGAGAAATAACAACGCACACTTCACTAGGGTCATGGGCACACATGAATGTGCAATGATGAATAACAATGGTGAAAGACTGGTGTAATTCAGTCCCATAACATTCTGGTCATAGGAGGGATGCTCTCTCCACACCATGAAGTCCTCAAACTGACACGGTGCTCATCCAGTGGATGTGACAGGTACCAGGCTGACCATTTGATGACCAATGGAGACAAATCTTGCAGGATGTAAATGTGAAGAGAGGAGCAGATACAGGAAGTGATCACCACCTCATTGTAGCAGTGATGAAATTCAAGCTGAGAAACACTGGGACTAGAACACATGTATAAAGACATTTTGATGTTGAGAAGCTCAAGGATACTAGTGTGAGATCTGCCTTCACCATTCAGCTTAAAAACAGATTCCAGGCCTGGCAAGACCTTGACGAAGATGTGTCAGTAAACAAGATCGACACAATATGGAAACGGATTGCCTCAGTCTTCATGGAGAGCAGCGAGGCTTGGTCTAGGATATAAAACTGGAAAGAAGAACAAAGCAACACCCACAAAATGCTGAAGGAACTCAGCAGGCCAAGCAGCATCCATGGAAAACAGTACAGTTGACATTTCAGGCTGAGACCCTTCAGCAGAACTGGTGAAGGGTCTTGGCCCAAAACGTTAACTGTACTCTTTTCCATATATGCTGCCTGACCTGCTGAGTTCCTCCTGCAGTTTGTGTGTGCTGCTCAGATTTCCAGCATCTGCAGATTTTCTCTTGTTTGCGTATAACAACAAAGCATGGATACAGCAGGAAATATGCTCAGCTATAGAAGAAAGACAATAACTAAGGTGTTAGATGCAAAGTCAACATGAATTAAGGTGAAACTTCAACGAGCATATATTGAAGCTAACAAGAAAGTAAAGAGACTTGTAAGAAAGGACAAGATATTCTACATTGAAGGCCTTGCAGAGCTGGCTCAAGCAGTATCCAGTTGAGGTGATTAGGGAAATAGAA
The DNA here is from genome assembly GCF_963921235.1 of Mobula hypostoma. NCBI lineage: Eukaryota > Metazoa > Chordata > Chondrichthyes > Myliobatiformes > Myliobatidae > Mobula > Mobula hypostoma. Next base: position 28,886,083 of record NC_086104.1, read on the forward strand.
ACAAAATTTCAAAATTGGTATCTGGAAAGTTCCAGGCCAGATCCAGTGGTCCCATGAGAGATAATAACTGTCTGCTTTTGACAACTGCAAAAGAGCAAGAAACACTATGGACAAAGTATTTTAGAGAATTACCGAACAGACCACCACCAGATGAAGAACCTGACATTCAATAATCTGCAGAGGACCTCAACATCAACACAGATCCACCCAAAAAATGAGATACTTGTTGTGATTAAATTAAAGAACAACAATACTCTGGGACATGACAATTTGAACGTTGAATTGTTCAAAGCTGAACCAAACGTTGCAGCAGCCATCCTGCAACCACTGTTTACTATAATCTGGGAACAGGGACAAACAGAGTTATTGTTAGGATACCCAAGAAAGGAGCACTAAGTGATTGCAACAACCAGCGTGGCATCACACTTTTGTCAGCGTCCAGCAATATTCACGCCAAAGTCATTGTCCAATCGATTACAGATGCTGTTGATGTGTGCTTGGAGAAAGAGCAAGCTGACTTCAGGAAGAATAGAGGCTGTGTCGAACAGATCTTCCTGCTGCGTAACATCATAGAATAGTGCACAGAGTGGCAGAGACAAATGTATGTGAATTTCATGGCCTTGAAAGGGCTTTTGAAAGCATCCACAGGGACAGCCTCTGGCAAATTCTCAGATCATACAGGATACATTCCAAAATTGCCCAGCTTATTCAGAGTTTCTGTGTTACTTTTACCTGCACAGCAGGGGACTGCAATTTGAGCTTCGATGTTAAGACAGGAGTTAGGAAAAGCTGCCATGTCAGCGATATTGTTTATCCTGAAGATTGATGGGGTTGAGGCAAACAATGAAAGATAAGCAGAGAGGCATTAGATGGACCCTATTCTCTACTTAGAAGACCTTGACGTTGCGGATGACCTCGTATTACTAATGCCTCAGTACCTGTGTACCTTTGGTGGACAGGCTGAACTTAAGAATCAGCCAGAGAAAAACTGAGACCATGACCCTTAACGTGGAGTCTCTTTCGCCCATCAAGGCATACAGCATTGAATTACCCAGCACCAGCAGAATCATCTACCTGAGCCCATCATTCGGCAAGAATAGACAATAGGTGCAGGAGTAGGCTATTCAGCCCTTCGAGCCAGCACCGCCATTCACTGTGATCATGGCTGATCATCCACTATCAGTATCCAGTTCCTGCCTTATCTCCATAACCTTTGATTCCGCTATCTTTAAGAGCTCTATCCATCTCTTTCTTGAAAGCATCCAGAGACTTGGCCTCCACTGCCTTCTGGGGCACAGCATTCCACATATCCACCACTCTCTGGGTGAAAAAGTTTTTCCTCAACTCCGTTCTAAATGGCCTACCCCTTATTCTTAAACTGTGGCCTCTGGTTCTGGACTCACCCATCAGTGGGAACATGCTTCCTGCCTCCAGCATGTCCAATCCCTTCATAATCTTATATGTTTCAATCAGATCCCTTCTCATCCTTCTAAATTCCAGTGTATACAAGCCCAGTCGCTCCAATCTTTCAACATATGACAGTCCCGCCATCCCGGGAATTAACCCTGTGAACCTACGCTGCACTTCCTCAATAGCAAGAATGTCCTTCCTCAAATTTGGAGACCAAAACTGCACACAATATTCCAGGTGTGGTCTCACCAGGGCCCTGTACAGCTGCAGAAGGACCTCTTTGCTCCTATACTCAATTCCCCTTGTAATGAAGGCCAACATGCCATTAGCTTTCTTCACTGCCTGCTGCACCTGCATACTTGCTTTCAGTGACTGATGCACAAGAACACCTAGATCTCGTTGTACTTCCCCTTTTCCTAACTCCATTTAGATAATAATCTACCTTCCTGTTCTTACCAAAGTGGATAACCTCACACTTATCCACATTAAACTGTATCTGCCATGCATCCGCCCGATCACAAAACATTCAGCCCATCGAGTCTGCTCTGCAGCTCCCCCATGAGCTAAACTATTCACCCATCTAGTTCCAATTTCCGGCTTTTTCCCCATATCCCTTGATACACTGACTAATTAGATACCTGTCAATCTCCTCCTTAAACACCCTCAAAGATCAGGCCTCCACAGCTGTATGTGGCAATGAATTCCACAAATCCACGACCCTCTGGCTAAAAAAATTTCTCCTCATCTCTGTTTTAACTGGGTACCCTCTAATTCTAAGACTATGGCCTCTTGTCCTGGACTCACCCACCAAGGGAAACAACCTTTCCACATCTACTCTATCCAACCCTTTCAACATTCGAAACGTTTCTATGAGATCCCCTCTCATCATCTTCTATACTCTAATGAATACAATCCAAGAGCCGACAAAAGCTCCTCATATGTTAGCCCCTGCATTCAGGAATCATCCTCGTAAATGTTCTCTGACCTCTCCCCAACATCAGTACATCCTTTCTAAGATAGGGGGCCCAAAACTGCACACAGTATTCCAAATGAGGTCTCACTAATGCCCCATAGAGCCTCATCAACACCTCCTTACTCATATACACTATTCCTCTTGAAATGAATGCCAACATAGCATTCGCTTTCCTTACCGCCGATCCAACCTGGTGGTTAACCTTTAGGGTATCCTGCACGAGGATCCCCAAGTCCCTTTGCACTTCCGATATTTGAATTTTCTCCCCATCTAAATAATAATCTGCCCGATTATTTCTTCTTCCGAAATGTACAACCATACATTTGTCAACGTTGTATCTCATCTGCCATTTCTTTGTCCACACTCCTAAACGAACTAAGTCTCTCTGCAACCTTTCCATTTAGACATAGACATAGAATAGTACAGCACAGTACAGGCCCTTTGGCCCACAATGTTGTGCCAACCCTTAAACCCTGCCTCCCATATAAGCCCCCACCTTAAATTCCTCCATATACCTGTCTAGTAGTCTCTTAAACTTCACTAGTGTATCTGACTCCACCACTGACTCAGGCAGTGCATTCCACGCACCAACCACTCTCTGAGTAAAAAACCTTCCTCTAATATCCCCCTTGAACTTCCCACCCTTTACCTTAAAGCCATGTCCTCTTGTATTGAGCAGTGGTGCCCTGGGGAAGAGGCGCTGGCTATCCACTCTATCTATTCCTCTTATTATCTTGTACACCTCTATCATGTCTTCTCTCATCCTCCTTCTCTCCAAAGAGTAAAGCCCTAGCTCCCTTAATCTCTGATCATAATGCATACTCTCTAAACCAGGCAGCATCCTGGTAAATCTCCTCTGTACCCTTTCCAGTGCTTCCACGTCCTTCCTATAGTGAGGCAACCAGAACTGGACACAGTACTCCAAGTGTGGCCTAACCAGAGTTTTATAGAGCTGCATCATTACATCGCGACTCTTAAACTCTATCCCTCGACTTATGAAAGCTAACACCCCATAAGCTTTCTTAACTACTCTATCCACCTGTGAGGCAACTTTCAAGGATCTGTGGACATGTACCCCCAGATCCCTCTGCTCCTCCACACTACCAAGTATCCTGCCATTTACCTTGTACTTTTGCCTTGGAGTTTATCCTTCCAAAGTTTACCACCTCACACTTCTCCGGGTTGAACTCCATCTGCCACTTCTCAACCCACTTCTGCATCCTATCAATGTCTCTCTGCAATCTTTGACAATCCTCTACACTATCTACAACACCACCAACCTTCGTGTCATCTGCAAACTTGCCAACCCGCCCTTCTACCCCAACATCCAGTCGTTAATAAAAATCACGAAAAGTAGAGGTCCCAGAACAGATCCTTGTGGGACACCACTGGTCACAATCCTCCAATCTGAATGTACTCCCTCCACCACCACCCTCTGCCTTCTGCAGGCAAGCCAATTTTGAATCCACCTGGCCAAACTTCCCTGGATCCCATGCCTTCTGACTTTCTGAATAAGCCTACCCTGTGGAACCTTGTCAAATGCCTTACTAAAATCCATAAAGATCACATCCACTGCACTACCCTCAGCTATATGCCTGGTCACCTCCTCAAAGAACTCTATCAGGCTTGTTAGACACGATCTGCCCTTCACAAAGCCATGCTGGCTGTCCCTAATCAGACCATGATTCTCTAAATGCCCATAGATCCTATCTCTAAGAATCTTTTCCAACAGCTTTCCCACCACAGATGTAAGGCTCACTGGTCTATAATTACCCAGACTATCCCTACTACCTTTTTTGAACAAGGGAACAACATTCGCCTCCCTCCAATCCTCCGGTACCATTCCCGTGGACAACGAGGACATAAAGATCCTTGCCAGAGGCTCAGCAAGCTCTTCTCTCGCTTCGTGGAGCAGCCTGGGGAATATTCTGTCAGGCCCCGGGGACTTATCTGTCCTAATGTGTTTTAACAACTCCAACACCACCTCTCCCTTAATATCAACATGCTCCAGAACATCAACCTCACTCATATTGTCCTCACCATCTTCAAGTTCCTTCTCATTGGTGAATACCGAAGAGAAGTATTCATTGAGGACCTCGCTCACTTCCACAGCCTCCAGGAACATCTTCCCACCTTTATCTCCAATCGGTCCTACCTTCACTCCTGTTATCCTTTTTTTCTTCACATAATTGAAGAATGCCTTGGGGTTTTCCTTTACCCTACTCGCCAAGACCTTCTCATGCCCCCTTCTTGCTCTCCTCAGCCCCTTCTTAAACTGCTTTCTTGCTTCCCTATATTCCTCAATAGACCCATCTGATCCTTGCTTCCTAAACCTCATGTATGCTGCCTTCTACCACCTGACTAGATTTTCCACCTCACTTGTCACCCATGGTTCCTCCACCCTGCCATTCTTTATCTTCCTCACCGGGACAAATTTATCCCTAACATCCCGCAAGAGATCTCTAAACATCGACCACACGTCCATAGTACATTTCCCTGCAAAAACATCATCCCAATTTACATCCGCAGGTTCTCCAACATTTCCTGCTCCTCCACCTATCTTGGTGTCATCCGCAAATTTAGCCACAAAACCATTTCATCCATAATCCAAATCATCGATATACATCGTAAAAAGAAGCAGCCCCAACACCGACCCCTGCGGAACATCACTAGTAACCGGCAACCAATCAGAATAGGATCCCTTTATTCCCACCCTTTGCTTTCTGACTATCAGCCAATGGTCCACCCATTTCAATATCTTTCCTATAATTCCATGGGCTCTCATCTTATTAAGCAGCCTCATATGCGGCACCTTATCAAAGACCTTTTGAAAATCCAAATACACAACATCCACAGCCTCTCCCTTGTCAATCTTATTCAAGATTACTTCAAAAAAATTCCAATTGGTTGGTGAGGCAGGATCTTCCCTTCATGAAACCATGCTGGCTTCAGCCTATCTTGTCATGCACCTCGAGGTATTTCATAACCTCATCCTTGAGGATCGACTCCAATATCTTTCCAACTACCAATGTCAGACTAACAGGTCTGTAATTTTCTTTTTGCTGCCTCCTTCCTTTCTTAAATAGCGGAACTACACTTGCGACCTTCCAGTCCTTCGGAACCATGCCAGAGTCTATTGATTCCTGGAAGATCATTTCCAATGCTTCCACAATCTCCAAAGCCACCTCCTTCAGAACCCTTGGGTGCACCTCATCCGGGCCGGGAGACTTATCTATTCTTAGTCCACTTAGCTTCCCAAGCACTTTCTCTCTAGTAATCTTGACTGTACCTAATTCTATTCCCTGATACCTCTGGTTATCAGGTATATTGCTCATGTCTTCCAGTGTGAAGACTGATGCAAAATACTCATTCAGTTCCTCCGCCATCTCTTTGTTACTCATTATAATTTCTCCAGCATCATTTTCAATCGGTCCCGTATCTACCCTTGTTACTCTTTTACTCTTCATATACTTATAAAAAACTTTTAGTATCCTTTTTTATGTTAATCGCCAACTTCCTTTCATAATTCATCTTTTCTTTCCTCATGACTTTCTTAGTTTCCTTCTGTAAGTTTTTAAAAGTCTTCCGGTCTTCATTTTTCCCACTAATTTTTGCTTCCTTGTTTTCTTTTGCTTTTATTTTTGCCTTAACCTCTCTCGTTAGCCACATTTGTGCCATTTTTCCATTGATGATTTTGTTTTTTCTGAGAATATATTTTTCCTGCATTTTCCTTATTTCTTGTAGGAATTTCATCCAATTCTGATCTGCTGTCTCTCCATTTAGCTTACTTTTCCAAACGACTTGGGCCAGTTCCTCTCTCATACCACTGTAATTTCCCCTGTTCCACTGAAATATCGATACATCTGATACCAGCTTCTCCTTTTCAAATTTGAAACTGAACTCAATCATATTATGATCACTACTTCCAAGGGGTTCCTTTACCTCCAGCACCCTAATCGCCTCAGGTTCGTTACACAGCACCCAATCCAAAACAGCCGGTCCCCTGGTGGGCTTCTGGACAAGCTGCTCCAAAAAGCCATCCTGTTGGCATTCTACAAACTCCCTCTCCTGAGATCCATTACCTTCTTGACTTTCCCAATCCACTTTCATATTAAAATCCCCCATAATTATCTTGACATTTTCCTTCTGACACGCTTTTTCTATTTCCAGCTGCAACTTGTAGTCCACATCCCGGCTGCTGTTTGGAGGCCTGTATATAACTGCTATTAGTGTCTTTTTACCCTTGCCATTTCTTAATTCTACCCATAAGGATTCTACCTCTTCTGATCCTATGTCCCTTCTTTCTATTGATTTGATATTAGGGCCACGCCACCCCCTTTACCTACCTTCCTATCTTTCCTATCTTTCCTATACACTGTGTATCCTTGGATATTCAGCTCCCAATCACATCCATCATTTAGCCATGACTCGGTGATGGCCACAATGTCATATCTTTTAACCTGCAGCTGTGCAGCAAGGTCATCCACTTTTTTCTAATGCTGCGTGCATTTAAGTACAGTACATTTAGATCAGTATCTGTTGCCGATTTTGCTATATTTCTATTTTGCAGCAAATTATCCTGTATATTCTCCGGCCTGTCCTTCTTGCCATCTTTGCTGCACAGTATTTTTGACTTATTTCTATTTTCCTCTTCCTCGACGCCAACACCTTGGTTTCCTTCCCCTTGCCAACTTAGTTTAAACCCTCCCTAACAGCTATATTAAACAATCCTGCCAGGATATTAGTACCTTTTGAGTTCAGGTGTACTCCATCTTTTTTGTATAAGTCATATCTTCCCCAAAATAGATCCCAATGATTCAAGAATTTGAAGCCCTGCCCCCTGCACCAGTTACTTAGCCACACATTCATCTGCTTAATTCTGCTATTCTTACCATCATTAGTGCACAGCTCAGGCAGCAGTCCTGATAATATTACTCTGGAGGTCCAGCTTTTCAATTTTCTTCCTAGCTCCCAGTAATCTTTCTTCAGGACCTCCTCTCTTTTTCTGTCTGTCATTGGTACCAACATGTACCAAGACTTCCGGCTGCTCGCCCTCTCTCCTCAGAATACTGTGCACTCGATCTGAGACATCCTGTACCTGGGCACCAGGGAGGCAACACACCATCCGGGTATCCTTGTCTGGCTCGCAGAATCTCTTGTCCGTCCCCCTTACGATGGCATCCCCTATAACAGCGGTCCCCAACCACCGGGCCGCAGAGCATGCGCTACCAGGCCGCGAGGAAACAATATGATTTGGCGATACGAGTCAGCTGCACCTTTCCTCATTCCCTGTCATGGGCGGCACCTTTCCTCATTCCCTGCCAGGCCGTGAGGAAACTATATGATTTGGCAATATGAGTCAGCTGCACCTTTCCTCATTCCCTGTCACGCCCACTGTTGAGCCATTACGCATGCGAGATCATTACGCGTCCATGTCAGCGCGGGAAGGAGATCAACTCCTCGAGCTTGCAAATGACGGTGGGCTGTAAAGTATGTTTGACATAACATCTCTGCCGGTATTCGGGATCAAAGTCAAGGCTAAATATCCTGAGATAGCCACGAAAGCACTGAAAACATTGCTTCCATTTCCAACGTATTTCTGCGATGAATGCAACGAAAACTAAATTGTGGAATAGACTGGACATAAGGAACCCCGTCTCCCATCACCCCTCGATGGCACCGTCTTGTTGCAGGGAAACAAGCCCAGGGCTCCCACTGGTTCAGCGATATTGGTGCGTTGCAATGATTTTATATGTTCATACGGGGAAAATATGCGCTGTGTGTTCAATATCCAAATGTTACTTAAAATATTATGATGTTTTTGACTTATATAGCCATATAACAAATACAGCATGGATACAAGACATCTCTGCCCTTCTAGTCCGTGCCAAACGCTACTCTCACCTAGTCCCACCAACCTGCACTCAGCCCATAACCCTCCGTTCCTTTCCTGTCCGTATACCTATCCAATTTAACTTTAAATGATAATATCGAACCTGCTTCTGTCACTTCTACTGGAAGTTCGTTCAACACTTACTTCAAGCTCCCCTGTCCTCCCCTGATAATTGACTTATCACTATATTCACGCGAGGAAAATATGCGTTGTGTGTTTAATATTAAATTCGTTAGATAAACCCATTTAGAAAAGAAATTGAGTGTATTAGCCACTTATCACCTATATTCCGCTCGTGATTAACATCCCCCCCGAACAGAATCGCCAAAAACAATTTGTAGAAAAATAATCGGCACGTGCACGCATGTGCAAGTCACACATGCGCACTGGTGCCCATGCAAGGTTTCATGGTCAATGTAGTCTTTCTCGGGGTAAACCCAACGTATTTGACTGCTACTCTTGTCCATTGGCAACCCTACCCACCCCCCACCCCGTCGGCATGTCCACAAGAATGTTGTCAATATGAAACCGGTCCGCAGTGCAAAAAAGGTTGGGGATATAACTACCACATTTCTTCTTGCTCTCTTGATTTCGGCTCTGGGCAGAATGCCAGAGTCTCGTTCACTGTGGACCCCCTCTGTCAGGTCTGCCTCTTCAACAGTACCCAAAACGATACATCGGTTTCTGAGGGGGACTGTCACAGGGGTGCTATCCACTACCTCTCTATAGGTAGTATCTATCACCTCCTCACTTTCTCTAATTAGCCAAAGGTCATCAATTTCCATCTCCAGCTCCTTAACACAGCCCTTCAGGAGCCTCATCTCAGTGCACCTGGTGCAGATGTAATCCTTTGGGAGGCTGGGAGTCTCCCAGAGTCCCCACATCTGGCACTCCAAGCACAACACTAATCCTAGATGCATACCTCTCGTGCTACTGTTTGTACTAAATACCAAAAAACTGTAACTTACTCCATTACTATGAAACTCAATGGTCGCAGGAAGCCTCTTCCCGTCTCCGCCGAAGCCTGTTGAGCCAAAGCCCTTTTACTCTGCACCCTCTCACTCCGCAGCCCACTCCGATGCTGCCCACTGGATATGGCGGTTTGCTTTTTAAACTGTTCACGCTCAACTGGCTGACGTCACGCGCCTGCGCAGTCTGGCCTCTCTCCTACTCCGAGAAATAAAATGTCTTCTCGTTGGAAATCCTTAGCCTCTTACCGCTGTCTTCTTGATCCAAAGACAGAACTCACCCTGCCTGTCCAAGTCACCCTGCATTCTCATAACATCCTCCTCACATTTCACACTGTCACCCAGCTTTGTGTCATCGGCAAATTTGCTAATGTTACTTTTAATCCCTTCATCCGAATCATTAATGTATATTGTAAACAGCTGCGGTCCCAGCACTGAACTCCGCAGTACCCCACTGGTCACCGCCTGCCATTCCGAAAGGGACCCGTTAATCACTACTCTTTGTTTCCTGTCAGCCAGCCAATTTTCAATCCGTGTCAGTACTCTGCCCCCAATACCATGTGCCCTAATTTTGCCCACTAATCTCCTATGTGGGACTTTATCAAAGGCTTTCTGAAAGTCCAGGTACACTACATCCACTGGCTCTCCCTTGTCCATTTTCATAGTTACATCCTCAAAAAATTCCAGAAGATTAATCAAGCACGATTTCCCCTTCGTAAATCCATGCTGACTCAGACCGATCCTGTTACTGCTATCCAAATGTGTCGTAATTTCATCTTTTATAATTGACTCCAGCATCTTTCCCACCACTGACGTCAGGCTAACCGGTCTATAATTCCCTGTTTTCTCTCTCCCTCCTTTCTTGAAAAGTGGGACAACATTAGCCATCCTCCAATCCACAGGAACTGATCCTGAATCTATAGAACATTGGAAAATGATTACCAATGCGTCCATGATTTCTAAAGCCACTTCCTTAAGTACCCTGGGATGCAGACCATCAGGTCCCGGGGACTTATCAGCTTTCAGACCCAACAGTCTATCCAACACCTAGTATAAATTATAAATATCCTGCCTAGTATAAATTTCCTTCAGTTCATCCATTACCCCAGGTCCTTTGGCCACTATTATATCTGGGAGATTGTTTCTGTCTTCCCTAGTGAAGACAGATCCAAAGTACCTGTTCAACTCGTCTGCCATTTCCTTGTTCCCCATAATAAATTCACCCGCTTCTGTCTTCAAGGGCCCAATTTTGGTCTTAACCTATACTTCTTCTCTTTTATTTTTATACTGTCCTTTACTTCTCTTGTCAGCCACAGCCTCCCCTTACTCCCCTTAGGATCTTTCTTCCTCTTTGGAATGAACTGATCCTGCACCTTCTGCATTATTCCCAGAAATACCTGCCATTGTTGTTCCACTGTCATCCCTGCTCGGGTTGAACTTTGGCCAGCTCCTCCCTCATCGCTCCATAGATCCCCTTGTTCAACTGTAATACTGACACTTCCAATTTTCCCTTCTCCCTCTCAAATTGTAGATTAAAACTTATCATATTATGGTCACTACCTCCTAATGGCTCCTTTACCTCGAGATCCCTGATCAAATCCGGTTCATTGCACAACACTAAATCTAGAATTGCCTTTTCTCTGGTAGGCTCCAGGGCAAGCTGTTCTAAGAATCCATCTCGGAGGGACTCCACAATCTCCCTTTCTTGGGGTCCAGTACCAACCTGATTCTCCAGTCTACCTGCAAAGGATGGGAGAAAGGATGGCATCCACTGCAGACTCAGCAAAGCTAGAAACGTTTTCAGATCAATGAGCAATACATGGGGATCACCAAGTACAGTCTCAACACCAAGCTGAAGCTGTACCAGAGCTGTGTTCTGTCCACACTCTTGTACGGGTCAGAATGCTGGCACATAACAGAGAGCTGTCATCATTATGCACCATGAGTTCCGGAAGATCTTTATTTTCTGGCCGAAAAAGATCTCCAACCATGCCCTATTCCCTCAGTGTCATCAAGAGGACATAGCCACAATCATCATGAAAAAACGTTGGCAATGGATTGGGCACATGATGAGAAGAGAGGCTAACTCCATCATCAAGACAGCACTTCACTGGACCCTTGAAGGGTGGAGGAAATGTCGGACACCAAAGACAACTTGGCACCATATCATTGAGGCAGAAATGGGGACCCTGAACCACACCTGGGGCACAATAGAGAAAATGGCCAAGGACAGACAGAATTGGAGGACCTTCATTGTTGCCCTAAGTACAAGCAGTGTAGTGGGCAGTAAGTAAGAAAGACAGCAATTACACTAAAATTAAATGACATGGAGTATACTGACCACTCAGCTCAAAAAACAAAACCTGAGAATTAATCTCAAACACAAGAAAGTCTGCAGATGCTGGAAATCTAAACCAACAAAAGCAAAATGCTGGTGGAATTCAGCAGGTCAGGCAGCATCTATGGAAAAAAGTAAATGAGTCAACGTTTCGGGCCGAGACCTTTCTTCAGGACCAGAAAAGGGTCCTGAAGCTGGAATGCAACCCAGAGTGTCAACTGTTTACTCTTATCCATATACGCTGCCTGGCCTGATGAGTTCCTCCAGCATTTTGTGCATGTTGGTAGAGAATTAATCTGTTGGTGCAGATCAACATGCTCTAACTTAATGCATTTGATTATATTCAATATATTATTTGAGCAATGAAGTAACTGGCAATTTCTGGAGATATGCTGTTGAAAATTAGTTATTTCTAATATTCCAATCCAGACAAATATAGGGCCTTGTAAAAGAATTCACTCCCCAACACTTTGTTCACATATTACAACCAAGGATTTTGATCAATTTAACTGAGAATTTTTATTTGCGTATTGCACGCTCTTTTTCTCACAGCAGAGTCCAAAAATCATGAAAAACTAAAACTTCAAAATGTCAGTAGTTCAAAAGAATTCATCCCCTTTGCTCAGTACTTAGTTGAACTACCTCTTGCAGCTACACAGCCAGTACTCTTTTTGGATGTCTACATGAGCTTTGCACAACATAACGGAGCAAGGTTTGCCCATCCCGCCTTGCAAATTTCTCAAGCTAGGCCTGGTAAGTTGGGCAGCGGCAGAAGACAGCAATCTTGAAGATGTTTGATCGGGTTAAGGTCAGGACTCTGACTGGGCCACCCAAGGACATAAATTTTCTTAGTTTGAAGCCACTCAATGCTTGCTCTGGCAGTGTGCTTTGGGGCTCTGTTCTGCTGAAAGATGAACTTTCTCTCCAGTTTAAGCTTTCTGGGAAAGGTTAGCAGGTTTTTTTATTCAGGCTCTCTCTGTATATAGCAGCATTCATTCTCCCATCAATCCTGATCAGGTTTCTGGTACCTGCTGCTGAAAAACATTCCCATAGTATGATGCTACCTCCACCATACTTTATACTGAGTGTACCATGTACCATTTAGTGTTGAGTCCGAAAGGTTCCACTTTACTCTCATCCAACCACATCTTCCACATCTTTACAGTATATTCTAAGTGATGATTGCAAAGTCTTTATGAGCAAGGATATGTTTTTTTTTAAGCCAGGGCTTCTTCTTTGCCACTCTTTCAAAAAATACTCTTTTTGTGCAAGGCCTTAGAGATTGTGGAGACATGAACTTCATCTCCAGTTGCAAGCACTGACTTCTGCAGCTCACTCAGAGTGACTGTTGGTGTAAAAGTAGCCTCTTTTACAAATGCCATTCTTCACCAGCAACAAAGTTTAGAAGGGTGGCCTGACCTCGGCAGAGTGGGTGTGCTGTCATATTTTTTCCACTTTTACATAATGAACTGCACTGAGTTCTGAGGTATGCTCAGTGCCTTTGAGATGGACTTAGACTCTTCCCCAGATTTTTGCTTCTTTATTATCATTTCTCTGACTTGTCTTGAATGCTCGCCTTCATTTTGGTTTGGTTTGTTGAAAATGTACCATACTGTTGGGCCTTACAGAGAGGGAAGGTATTTATTCTTGTGAATTCCTTGAAAACAGGTGATCCTCCAATTTCCTACATCAACAAATTGGCTGATTTGGTAAGGTAATACACACCACCCCCTGGAAGTTTTTATGCTTTATTGCTTTACAACATTGAATCATAGTGGTTTTAATTTAGCTTTTTTTTTGGACACTGATCAACAGAAAAAGATTCCTTTGTGTCAAAGTGAAAACAAATCTCTACAAAATTATCTCAATTAATTACAAATATAAAACACAAAATAATTGGCAGCATAAGTATTCACCCCCTTCAAGTCAGTATTTAGCAGAAGCATCTTGGATTCTCCAGGAGGTGCTCATGGAGTGAGGTTGTTTTTGGCTTCGCTCCATTACCATTACTTTTTTTTAAACCTATGATCTCCCTTACTTAATTTATTTTTACCTACACTAGAAGATTTATTCTATACTATTGATTTATCCTTGAATTGTAACTGTGAAACTTGAAGAAATGAGCAAAGAAATAAGTACAAGATCTAAAGTGCAAGATCCTAAAAATGGGAAGGACTCCTACAGGAACAAAAAGGTGAATCCAAGCAAACTGAACTATCTTATGATACTCTTTTGAATCTTTTAAATGAAAAATTTGAACAACAAAGTCAAAGTTTAACTGAAAAATCTGAACAACAACGTCAAAGTTTTAAAGAAGATTTAAAGTCAATTATGGACTTTGAAATCGCTTGATTGTGAAGTTAAGCAACATCAAAGTAAAATTACTGAATTGGACATTGAAGCTCAGAGGAGAGATTTGAAAATTGAGAATTTGGAGCAAAAATTATCTTCGCGACTAAACAACTGGAACGTTTTAAATCCAAGGTTATTGATCTTGAAAATCGATCTAGAAGACAGAACTTATGTATAATTGGTCTCCCCGAGGATGTCGAGGAAGGGGACCCTTCAAAATTCTTCTCTCAATTTTTAAAGGATGCGTTTAGCTCTGTATTCCCGGACAATTCTCCATTGCTTGACTGTGTTCACCGTACACTGCGTCCCAAACCATCCTCCGAATTTAAACCGAGGCCAGTGATTCTCCATTTCCATTATGTTCACGTTAAAGAGCATCTCATTCAAATTGCCCGTCGGCAAGGTATGATTAAATTTCAACAATATCAGTTCCATTTAGTGGAGGACTACAGTCCAGAAGTGATGAAGGCACGGCTGGCTTTTAAACCTCTGATGTCGGAATGCTACCAAAAGGGTCTCAGACCAGCCCTATTGTATCCTGCCCATTTAAGAATCTCTCCTTCGGAGAGTCCACTTTGTGTCTTCCATTCCACAAATGCAGCTCGAAGATTTTTGGATGAGCACTATTCAACCGCCACGGATACTTCACTCTAATTAATGTCTAGCTCTCATAGCATTGGCTCAGTTTTTACGTGCTTTTTCTTCAAAGCCTATAATCATCATATGAAGAAGGTCTTTTATAAGTTCAAGATTTTCGTTTTCGGTTAGTAGTGTAGGCATTTTTCACATCTCAATTGAAGTTTTTTTTTCTTGTTGATGAATTCATTTTGTTTTGCATAATTAAGATGGCGGTCTGTTTACCTTCTTTCATAATATCTTTTGCTCTTTTCACCTCCCCATCTTTTCAAGCTTCTTCTCCCCATAATTCCTTTCTTCTTTTTTGAAGTACCATTTTCAATTATTTATGCTTGTAATTGATTAATAATATGCATCAGTGCTTACTTTCTTTCGTTCATTTTAGAAATCACAATATGAAGATTATTACAGTACGGTGTTTAATTTTTTTTTGGACTTTGGGGGGTTCTCTTTTTAACATATACCTTTGGAGCTGCCTTCTGGAGAAATGGGAGTAGATTTAGTATTAGTTCTTAGTTCTTTTTCTAGCCCTTTCTGGCTTAATTTGGGACTTCATGGGTGGAAGGCGGGGGGTTCTTTACTTTTTTTTATTAATATTTTCTATTGGGCTGATTCAGTACTACAAAGATGTCTGCAGTGTCATGACTTCCGGTTCCATTCTGAATTATTTATTCCTCTTCCAATTTCATGAGTTTACATTATGGTTAACTCTTTATATACCAAAGGGTTAACTTTAAACTATGGCTCAGGTTATTAATTTTGTCACTTGGAATACAAATGGTTCAAAACAATCCAATAAAACGGAAAAAAGATTTTTAAAGTATTCCAAAGACTGAATGCTCATATTATTTTTGCACAAGAAACTCATGTAAGGAAAGAGGATAATCAACGTTTCTTTGGGTTTTGGGACAAGAGTATCACTCGAACTCTCAGGCCAAAGTGAGTTGTTTCAATTTTTATAGATTCCTCAATCACATTTACTCATCAAGACATTGTTTCAGATCCGAGTGGTAGATTTTTGTTAATTACTGGGTTACTTTTTAATAAAGAAGTTGCCATGGTTAATGTTTATGCTTCAAACGTGGATTATCCCGAATTTTTAAGCAATTATTTACTTCTTTTCCTAATTTAAACGGATATATGTTGATAATGGGTAGTGATTTTAATTGCTGTTTAAATCCCATGATGGACAGATCCATTTCTAGTCAGGCTTTACCGAATAAGTCGGCTACTCTTATTAACTCTTTTATGATTGACTCTGGAATTTCAGGAATTTGGAGATTTCTACACCCTAAGGATAAAGAGTTTTCATTCTTCTCACATGTTTATCATTCTTATTCTCCAATTGACTACTTTTTTATTGACTCTCGTTTAATTCCATCTGTAATTGATTGTAATTATGACATTATCGCCATTTCTGATCATGCTCCAATGAAACTTTCTATTAACATAATGCATACTTCTTATACTATTAGACAATGGCGATTTAATTCTAATTTGCTTCAAGACCCGGATTTTGTTAAGTTCATGAAGGAACAGATTGATCTTTTCTTTTCAACTAATATTACAGAAGATATCTCCAACAGGATAGTATGAGACACTTTTAAAGCATATATCCGTAGTGGCCAAAGGACCGAGGGTAATGGATGAATTGAAGGGAATTTATATTAGGCAGGAAATGGTGTTGGATAGGCTGTTGGGTCTGAAGGCTGATAAGTCCCCGGGACCTGATGGTCTGCATCCCAGGGTAGTTAAGGAGGTGGCTTTCGAAATCATGGACGCATTGGCAATCACTTTCCAATGTTTTATAGATTCAGGATCAGTTCCTGTGGATTGGAGGGTGGCTAATGTTGTCCCTCTCTTCAAGAAGGGCGGAAGAGAGGAAACAGGGAATTATTGACCGGTTAGCCTGACGTCGGTGGTGGGAAAGATGCTGGAGTCAATTATAAAAGATGAAATTACAACACATCTGGATAGCAGCAACAGGATCAGTCCGAGTCAGCATGGATTTACGAAGGGGAAATCGTGCTTGACTAACCTTCTGGAATTTTTTGAGGATGTAACCATGAAAATGGACAAGAAAGCCAGTGGATGTAGTGTACCTGGACTTTCAGAAAGCCTTTGATAAAGTCCCACATAGGAAATTAGTGGGCAAAATTAGGGCTCATGGTATTGGGGGCAGAGTACTGACATGGATTGAAAATTGGTTGGCTGACAGAAAACAAAGAGTAGCGATTAACGGGCCCCTTTCGGAATGGCAGGTGGTGACCAGTGGGGTACCGCAGCGTTCAGTGCTGGGACCGCAGCTGTTTACAATATATATTAATGATTTAGGTGAGGGAATTAAAAGTAACATTAGCAAATTTGCCGATGACACAAAGCTGGGTGGCAGTGTGAAACGTGAGGAGGATGTTATGAGAATGCACGGTGACTTGGACAGGCTGGGTGAGTGGGCAGATGCACGGCAGATGCAGTTTAATGTAGATAAATGTGAGGTTATCCACTTTGGTGGTAAGAACGGGAAGGCAGATTATTATCTAAATGGAGTCAAGTTAGGAAAAGGGGAAGTACAACAAGATCTAGGTGTTCTTATACATCAGTCACTGAAAGCAAGTATGCAGGTATAGCAGGCAGTGAAGAAAGCTAATGGCATGCTGGCCTTCATAACAAGGGGAATTGAGTATAGGAGCAAAGAGGTCCTTCTGCAGCTGTACAGGGCCCTGGTGAGACCACACCTGGAGTACTGTGTGCAGTTTTGGTCTCCAAATTTGAGGAAGGACATTCTTGCTATTGAGGAAGTGCAGCGTAGGTTCACAAGGTTAATTCCTGGGATGGCGGGACTGTCATACGTCGAAAGATTGGAGTGACTGGGCTTGTATACACTGGAATTTAGAAGGATGAGAGGGGATCTGATTGAAACATATAAGATTATGAAGGGATTGGACACGCTGGAGGCAGGAAGCATGTTCCCACTGATGGGTGAGTCCAGAACCAGAGGCCACAGTTTAAGAATAAGGGGTAGGCCATTTAGAACGGAGTTGAGGAAAAACTTTTTCACCCAGAGAGTGGTGGATATGTGGAATGCTCTGCCCCAGAAGGCAGTGGAGGCCAAGTCTCTGGATGCTTTCAAGAAAGAGATGGATAGAGCTCTTAAAGATAGCGGAATCAAAGGTTATGGAGATAAGGCAGGAACTGGATACTGATAGTGGATGATCAGCCATGATCACAGTGAATGGCGGTGCTGGCTCGAAGGGCTGAATAGCCTACTCCTGCACCTATTGTCTATTCTTGCCAAATGATGGGCTCAGGTAGATGAATCTGCTGGTGCTGGGTAATTCAATGCTGTATGCCTTGATGGGCGGAGGAGACTCCACATTAAGGGTCATGGTCTCAGTTTTTCTCTGGCTGATTCTTAAGTTCAGCCTGTCCACCAAAGATACACAGGTATACAGGTACTGAGGCATTAGTAATACGAGGTCATCCGCAACGTCAAGGTCTTCTAAATGGAGACTAGGGTCCATCTAATGCCTCTCTGCTTATTTTTCATTGTTTGTCTCAACCCCATCAATCATCAGGATAAACAATATCGCTGACATGGCAGCTTTTCCTAACCCCTGTCTTAACATCGAAGCTCAAATTGCAGTCCCCTACTGGATACTGCAACTGGGTACTGATTGTGGATGAACGGCCATGATCACAGTGAATGGCGGTGCTGGCTTGAAGGGCCGAATGGCCTACTCCTACACCTATTGTCTATAATTACGTGACTTCTAAAACCGATTGGCTGTACCTGTGATGATTAGCTGTGTTACATTAAACATAGAAATATAGAAAACCTACAGCACAATACAGGCCCTTCGGCCCACAAAGCTGTGCAGAACATATCCTTACCTTAGAACTACCGAGGCTTACCCATAGCCCTCTATTTTTCTACTTTACATGTAGCTATCCAGGAGTCTCTTAAAAGACCCTATCGTTTCTGCCTCTACCCCCGTCAGCAGCCTATTCCAAGCACTCACCACTCTCTGTGTAAAAAACTTACCCCAACATCTCCTCTGTACCTCCTTCCAAGCACCTTAAAACTTTGCCCTCTCATGCTAGCCATTTCAGCCCTGAGAAAAAGCCTCTGACTATCCACATGATCAATGCCTCTCATTATCTTGTACACCTCTATCAGGTCAACTCTCATCCTCCATAACTCCAAGGAGCAAAGGCCGAGTTCACTCAACCTATTCTCATAAGGCATACTCCCCAATCCAGGCAACATCTGTCCGTGGACTCACTTTACACCGAACGCTGTCGGAGCAGTGCTGCCAAGATAATCAAGGACACGACCCACCCAGCCAACACACTTTTCATCCCTCTTCCCTCCGGGAGAAGGTTCAGGAGCTTGAAGACTCGTACGGCCAGATTTGGGATCAGCTTCTTTCCAACTGCTGAACGGATCCTGACCCAGATCTGGGCCGTACCCTCCAAATATCCGGACCTGCCTCTCAGTTTTTTTTGCACTACCTTACTTTCCATTTTTCTATTTTCTATTTATGACTTATAATTTAAATTTTTAATATTTACTAATTTTAACTATTTTAAATATTTTTAATATTTAATAATTGTAATCCAGGGAGTGTGAAGCGCAGAATCAAATATCACTGTGATGATTGTACGTTCTAGTACCAATTGTTTGGCGACAATAAAGTATAAAGTAAATCTCCTCCACACCCTTTCTATGGTTTCCACATCCTTCCTGCCATGAGGCGACCAGGATTGAGCAGAGTACTCCAAGTGGGGTCTGACCAGGGTCCTAAAGGTGAATACTTATGCAATCAATTATTTTGTGTTTTATATTTGTAATTTATTTAGGTCATGTTTAGAGATCTGTTTTCATTTTGACCTGAAAGAGTCCTTTCTGTTGATCAATGTAAAAAAAAGCTAAACTAAATCCATTCTGATTCAATGTTGTAAAACAATAAAACATGAAAACTTCTAAGGGGGGGGGGTGAATACCTTTTAAAGGTACTGTGTGCCCTTACTTCCGGTAATGGCATACTTCAGAAGTTTGGCAAGCATGACCAGCACTAACTAGTGTCATTGGGATGCATCACTTACTTTTAGCACAGGAAGGTTACATTAAGTCATGCTTTGTTTCTACAGACGGAGAATACTTTCACAATGCTCCATTTGTTGCAATGCCAAATTTATAGCGTCACAAACACATTTGACACTCACTCAACTCAAAAGAGCAATGGTACTTCCTGATTCAGGAGCTTTTGCTATGAAAGCTGGTTTGGACATACTGACTTTGGCGAAGATGGACTGTACATTACCTCTTCATGATTGCTGGATAAACAGACAACATGCTAATGCAAACACAGGAATCAAAAACAGTCTAGATTTCCCTAAAGGTCCCAAGGCAGAAGGGGAGGCACTCTGGAAAGACAACAGAGTTTGCTGAGATCTGCTATTTCCTGGACAACCTTGCCTTTGCCCCAGGGAACCAGCGATAAAAGGAGGAAGAGATGGCGGAACAATTCAACAGGTGGCAGGAGAGGTGATTCCTGGCTGAACCTGCTATCTGGGCCAATCTGTCAAGAGATATTGAGGATTCTACCAACAAATATCTAAAAGCATTTTGCCTTTCTGCCTTCCAATTAGATTTGTTGGCCCTACTCCATCCATGAAAGTACTCTAGAAGCCGAGTCAGGCTGATAGAATGTTGTTCCCTTTCAGCTGGCTGGACTCCAGATAGCTATGATGAATGGCAATGAACAACTTTGGCTCTGAAAGGAGTGTGGGTGGTGATAATGTGATTGTATTGGTATTTCCTGAGATTCTGCAACAATAAATGTAAAAATAGTATGGGAACATGGTACTATAATGCAAACTGACTAGGAAACTGTATGTGCAGAATAAGATAGAACATACTGCTATGAGGGAAGGTAGGACCAATTAGAGATAAAGATGGGAGGATGTGTCAGGACGCTGTGGAAGTCAGCGCGATCCTCAATGAATACTTCTCTTCAGTGTTCACCAATGAGAGGGAACTTGATGGTGAGGACACTATGAGTGAGGTTGATGTTCTGGAGCATATTGATATTAAGCGAGAGGAGGTGCTGGAGTTGTTAAAAATATATTAGGACAGGTAAGTCCCCAAGGCCTGACGGAATACTCCCCAGGCTGCTCCACGAGACAAGGGAAGAGATTGTTGAGCCTCTGGTGAGGATCTTTATTTCCTCGTTGTCCACGGGAATGGTACCGGAGGATTGGAGGGAGGCAAATGTTGTTCCCTTCTTCAAAAAAAGGTAGTAGGGATAGTCCAGGTAATTATAGACCAGTGAGCCTTACATCTGTGGTAGTAAGGCATTTGACAAGGTTCCACACGGTAGGCTTATTCAGAAAGTCAGAAGGCATGGGATCCAGGGAAGTTTGGCCAGGTGGATTCAGAATTGGCTTGCCTGCAGAAAGCAGAGGGTCGTGGTGGAGGGAGCACATACAGATTGGAGGATTGTGACTAGTGATGTCCCACAAGGATCTGTTCTGGGACCTCTACTTTTCATGATTTTTATTAACAACCTGGATGCGGGGGTAGAAGGGTAGGTTGGCAAGTTTGCAGACGACACAAAGGTTGGTGGTGTTATCGATAGTGTAGAGGATTCTCGAAGATTGCAGAGAGACATTGATAGGATGCAAAAGTGGGTGAAGAAGTGGCAGGTAGAGTTCAACCCAGAGAAGTGTGAGGTGGTACACTTTGGAAGGACAAACTCCAAGGCAGAGTATAAAGTAAATGGCAGGATACTTGGTAGTGTGGAGGAGCAGGGGGATCTGGGGGTACATGTCCACAGATCCCTGAAAGTTGCCTCACAGGTAGATAGGGTAGTTAAGCAAGCTTATGGGGTGTTGGCTTTCATAAGTTGAGGGATAGAGTTTAAGAGTCGCAAGGTAATGATGGAGCTCTATAAAACTCTGGTTAGGCCACACTTGGAGGACTGTGTCCAATTCTGGTCGCCTCTCTATCGGAAGGATGTGGAAGCATTGGAAAGGGTACAGAGGAGATTTACCAGGATGCTGCCTGGTTTAGAGAGTATGCATTGTGATCAGAGATTAAGAGAGCTAGGGCTTTACTCTTTGGAGAGAAGGAAGATGAGAGGAGACATGATAGAGGTATACAAGATATTAAGAGGGATAGATAGAGTGGACAGCCAGCACCTCTTCCCCAGGGCACCATTGCTCAATACACGATGACATGGCTTTAAGGTAAGGGGTGGAAAGTTCAAGGGGGATATTAGAGGAAGGTTTTTTACTCAGAGAGTGGTTGGTGCGTGGAATGCACTGCCTGAGTCAGTGGTGGAGGCAGATACACTAGTGAAGTTTAAGAGACTACTAAACAGGTATATGGATGAATTTAAGGTGGGAGGTTATATGGGAGGCAGAGTTTAAGGGCTGGCACAACATTGTGGGCCAAAGGGCCTGTACTGTGCTGTACTATTCTATGTTCTATGTTTCTATTCCCTGGTTACTTACACATCTAGGATATCAGCTGCATTCTTGGTCGTTCAGGGCTAAGTCTTCAGTTACCCAGTAGCAAGCCACTTTACCAGACGGTTCCCCTTAAATTTGTTGTAGGTGTTACGGGAATACACATAAAATTAAGGTGTTTGCTGGCCTGGGCTAGCATCAGTGGCATCAGCAGTTGGTCTGCCACCTGCCCTCAGGGGAAGGAGAGATAAGGAACAATGGAGCAGCGTCTGGAGATGTGTAATGAAGGGATGTGGGAGGAAGAGCTGTCTGGAGCGGCTCCCCCCTTTGAACCCTGAACTGTTTGAAGTGATGGACAGGCGATACCCCAGCAGGGGGATAAAAAGGGACAGGTTCGCTAAGACAGACACACACGCCACCCGAGGTAACGAGACCCTGGAAGCGGTGCGCCTCTCACGAGTGGTGAGAAGTACCGGACAACGCACAGGGTGGAAAGGTACGATCAGCGGGAACCCGGTGTGTGTCCGCCCTTGCCTGGGTGCCGGGTTCACTGCAGAGGATCGACCGCATCTGGAGGAGGGGTCACAGTCGGTGACCTCAGGTGACATCACCAAGGACCCGCCCAAATGCTGTTTGTGAGCCATCTCGCTGGTCTGTGAGTGAAGCTGTGCTGAATGATGAGTTGTTCCTATTCTATGTCTCTCTTCCCCACCTTGTCCATCGCCATGACAACGATTACTGCGAACTGAACTACAAACTGGACTGAACTTTGAGTAATTTTGAAATTGGTCATTTACCCCTAGACAACGATAGAGCTTGATTGATGCTGTTATCTTAATTCTGTGCACATGTGTGGTTATCATTGTTGAATTGTTGCTTTTATTATCCTTTCGATTACTGTGTTGCTTGTTTCTTTAATAAAACTTTCTTAGTTCTAATACTCCAGACTCCAACTGAGTGATCCATTTCTGCTGGTTTGGCAACCCAGTTACGGGGTACGTAACATAGGTAACAAATGCCAGGAAAACAACATGTGGGAAGAATAACGAGTAGACATTCTTATCCCTTACTACCATATTTCCTTGGAGCCCTTTGAGTTTAAACGAGAATTGTTGGGGTGTGGGAACCGAACTGAAGGGACTGGGGAAGCGGCAGTTGGCTCACAAATAGAGGATGCTCGGAGACAGTGAGTGAGGGAGGATAGGCAGGCGATAAAGAAGGGACGCGCTCAGACCGACGGTTTGAGATGTGTCCATTTTAACAGAAGGAGTATTGCAAACAAAGCAGATGAGCTTAGTGCGTGGATCAGTACTTGGAGCTATGATGTTGTGGCCATGACAGAGACGTGGATGGCTCAGGGACAGGAATGGTTACTTCAAGTGCCAGATTTTAGATGTTTCAGAAAGGACAGGGAGGGAGGCAAAAAAGGTGGGGGCGTGGCACTGTTGATCAGAGATAGTGTCATGACTGCAGAAAAGGTGGATGTCATGGAGGGATTGTCTACGGAGTCTCTGTGGTTGAAGGTTAGGAACAGGAAGGGGGTCAAGCACTCTACTGGGTGTTTTTCATAGGCTGCCCAATAGTAACAGGGATATTGAGAAGCAGCTGGGGAAACTGATCCTGGAAAGGTGTAATAATAACAAAGTTGTCGTGGTGGGAGATTTTAATTTCCCAAATATCGATTGGCATCTCCCTTGAGCAAGGGGTTTAGATAGGGTGAAGTTTGTTAGGTGTGTTCAGGAAGGTTTCTTGACACAATATGTAGATCAGTCTACATGAGGAGAGACTGTATTTGGTTTGGTACAGTATTGGGAAAAGAACCTGGTCAGGTGTCAGATCTTTCAGTGGGAGAGCATTTTGGAGATAGTGATCATAATTCTATCTCCTTTACAATAGTATTGGAGAGAGATAGGAACAGACAAGTTAGAAAAGAATTTAATTGGAGTAAAGGGAACTATAAGGCTATCAGGCAGGAAATTGGAAGCTTAAATTGGAACAGATGTTCTCAGGGAAAGGTACGGAAGAAATGTGGCAAATGTTCAGGGGATATTTGTGTGGAGTTCTGCATAGGTGCGTTCCAATGAGACAGGGAAGTTATGGTACAGTACAGAAACCATGGTGTACAAAGGCTGTGGTAAATCTAGTCAAAGAGAAAAGAAAAGCTTACGAAAGGTTCAGAAAGCTACGTAATGTTAGAGATCTAGAAGATTATAAGACTAACAGGAAGGAGCTTAAGAAGGAAATTAGGAGAGCCAGAAGGGGCCATGAGAAGGCCTTGGTGGGCAGGATTAAGGAACCCCCCCCCCCAAGGCATTCTACAAGTATGTGAAGAGCAAGAGGATAAGACGTGAAAGAATAGGACTTATCAAGTGTGACAGTGGGAAAGTGTGTATGGAACTGGAGGAAATAGCAGAGGTACTTAATGAATACTTTACTTTAGTATTCACTATGGAAAAGGATCTTGGTCATTGTAGTGATGACTTGCAGCGGACTGAAAAGCTTGAGCATATAGATATTACGATAGAAAATGTGCTGGAGCTTTTGGAAAGCATTAAGTTGGATAAGTCGCCGGGACAGGACAAGATGTACCCCAGGCTACTGTGGGAGGTGAGGGAGGAGATTACTGAGCCCCTGGCGATGATCTTTGCATAATCAATGAGAACGGGAGTGGTTCCAGAGAAATAGAGGGTTGCGGATGTTATTCCCTTATTCAAGGAAGGGAGTAGAGATAGCCCAGGAAATTATAGACCAGTGGGTCTTACTTCAGTGGTTGGTAAGTTGATAGAGAAGATCCTGAGAGGCAGGATTTATGAACATTTGGAGAGGTATAATATGATTAGGAATAGTCAGAATGGTTTTGTCAAGGGCAAGTCATGCCTTACGAGCCTGATTGAATTTTTTGAGGACGTGACTAAACACATTGATGAAGGAAGAGCAGTAGATGTAGTGTACATGGATTTCAGCAAGGCATTTGATAAGATACCCCATGCAAGGCTTATTGAGAAAGTAAGGAGGCATGGGATCCAAGGGGACATTGCTTTGTGGATCCAGAACTGGCTTGCCCACAGAAGGTAAAGAGTGGTTGTAGACGGGTCATATTCTGCATAGAGGTCGGTGACCTGTTGTGTGCCTCAGGGATTTGTTCTGGGACCCTTACTCTTTGTGATTTTTATAAATGACCTGGATGAGGAAGTGGAGGGATGGGTTAGTAAATTTGCTGATGACACAAAGATTGGGGGTTTTGTGGATAGTGTAGAGGGCTGTCAGAGGTTGCAGTGGGACATTGATAGGATCCAAAACTGGGCTGAGAAGTGGCAGATGGAGTTCAACCCAAATAAGTGTGAAGTCGTTCATTTTGGTAGGGCAAATATGATGGCAGGATATAGTATTAATGGTAAGACTCTTGGCAGTGTGGAGGATCAGAGGGATCTTGGGGTCCAAGTCCATAGGACGTTCAAAGCTGCTGCGCAGGTTGACTCTGTGGTTTAGAAGGCATACGGGGCATTGGCCTTCATCAATCGTGGAATTGAATTTAGGAGCTGAGGGGTAATGTTGCAGCTATATAGGACCCTGGTCAGACCCCACTTAGAGTACTGTGCTCAGTTCTGATTGCCTCACTACAGGAAGGATGTGGAAACCATAGAAAGGGTGCAGAGGAGATTTACAAGGATGTTGCCTGAATTGGGGAGCATGCCTTATGAAAACAGGTTGAGTGAACTCGGCCTTTTTTCCTTGGAGCAACGGAGGATGAGAGGTGACCTGATAAAGGTGTATAAGATGATGAGCGGCACTGATCGTGTGGATAGTCAGAGGCTTCTTCCCCAGGGCTGAAATGGCTGCCACAAGAGGGCACAGGATTAAGGTGCTTGGGAGTAGGTACAGAGGAGATGTCAGGGGTAAGTTGTTGTTGTTTTTTTACACAGAGAGTGGTGAGTATATGGAATAGGCTGCTGGCAACGGTGGTGGAGGCGGACACGATAGGGTCTTTTAAGAGACTTTTGGATAGGTACATGGAGCTTAGAAAAATAGAGGGCTATGGGTAACCCTAGTAATTTCTAAGGTAAGGACATGTTCGGCACAACTTTGTGGGCTGAAGGGCCTGTATTGTGCTGTAGGTTTTTCTATGTTTCTAACATCTGTGCATAGAAAACTTGCCACCAGGTTAGTAATATTCAAGTCCGAGAAGTGGGTCAATTCTGCCACCCATTTTATGCCTTAACCTCCATCAAAGAGCCCAGTCAAAAAGAGAACCAAAATGTCGCCACCCTGCTAAGCCACAGCCCTGTGTTTTGCGAGCTTCCAAAACAGAATGTTTCATAAACACATTGCAAAAATCTACAAAAATAGTATTAAAATTATTCCATTAATTCTTTAAATACAAAAGAAACTTAACATTTCCAAAAAGTCAAATAGCCAGAATCTAAAAATCACTTATATTTACCCATATCCCATTGAAAACAATGAGAAAGAATTCTTTATGCCACATCTAACCAGGCACAGGTTGCTTCAACAGATTCCCAACCATAAGTGGGGAGGAACCTCTTCAGCTTGTGCTTCCTTGTTGGTTGTTGAAGCTTAGTGGAGGAGATGCCAGCAAATAATTGGCAGCAAGTTCAGAACTTCACAACCATATGCACACACATGAAAAATCTAAACTTGCTGGCACTTATACAGAATGTGCTCGCAGATGTAATTCCCTGAAAACTTTGAGTCTGTATCCACAGAATTCTTGTGAAAAACAGAACAATTTAAAATAATCTTAAATTTCAGAATCTATCAGAATCCAAAAAACAAAATAATGCAGACATGGGAAATCTGAAGAAAAAATGCTGGAGAAGGCAAGGAGTCACCTTTAACTATTTCTTTCTCTGCAGATGATGCTTGACTTGCTGAGTACCTTCAGCATTTTGCTTCTATTTACAGAGCAGTGTTATTTGATTATTACAGATAAGCAATACAAAGCAAAGCCCAGGTCTCACAGTTAGTCTATAATTATCCTGTCATCCACGTCATGCAATCAGTACCATAGTTTATGTTGAGCTCTGTATGCCTGATTTGCAAGTTTTACATGAAATTCAAAATATCCATCATGTTCTATGAACATAAAGATAACACATACAATTAAAATTAGTTTAGTTTATGAGAAGAATGATGAAAGATATTTTTTCCAAAGCTAGCTGTTATTTTTTTTAAATTACTTACCACAATCTGTAGGCATAGGTGCTGAAACTACTGGATGTACAACTGGTCTCTCAGAATCTGAGGATATAGTGCTATAATTTCCACTTATGGAGTCCTCATCATTGGAAGGTTCGACAGAATCTTCTTTTGTCATTTCAGTGCTACTTTCTGCAAAGAGTAAAGAGAACATGAAAGCTTGGCTTATTCACTCATTCCATTCAACTTTTACAAATTTGTTCTGGTATTACTTAATGAAAGTAATTGGTGTGAAACTTCCAATTGCTGCAAATTTTCTTTGTTAATTATTAACCTGCAGAGTTTTGTTTTAGAGATGCACAATGACAAGACTCCTCATTAGTTCAGTAAGTTTATCAAGAAACTGACTCAATCATCAGACAGAGCTCTCTTTATAATCACTTTAAATTATGGAGCTTCTTGCCAATACTAATGGCTTAAAGGTCTTCTGACCCACATAGAGCAGGAAGATGCTTGGTTTCAGACCAATTGTGCAGAGCAAACAGATCTCAGCCAAAACAACAGTGCAATCAAAACAAAAACAAAAAATGTTAGAAGATGTTCAGATGTGGCCTGAGCTGCTGAGAAGATGGAGAAATAGATGTTTCAAGTTGATGACCTCACTTCAGAAATGAGAAAACCTGCAAAGGAAGGAAGGATGGAGAAAATAAAGGAATGTCTGCAGTAAACACTTTCTCAATTTCAAGGACTCTTTCCAAGTCATGTTCTCATTATTATTATCTATTTATTATTTGTTTTTCTTCTTTTATTTATGTTTCTCCCACCGTTGGTGCCTTTTATTCCAGATTTCTAGCAACTATCATGCTCCCAAACAGTGAGATAGACAACAAGGCAGCTTCTGGTAATCAGAAATAAAGGAAAATGGTAGAAAATTTTACTTCAGCATTCCCAGATTGTGCATTGAGTACCGAAGTTGCACACCCCACATCCATGATTTTCCAACAATTAAGCAATTTTTTTCCAGCTAATTGACTTTAAGAAAGGGTTCCTGGACAATAGGAAACTATTTGATACAAATCTTGGGTGCCAAAAAAATGGTTAATGGACCATAATCAGGTTGATATAAAATTTAAGATTCTAAATTGGAAAAGCAAACTTTGATGCATCAGAGAGGATCTGGCAAGCATAAACTAGGATAGGTTGTTTTCTGGCAAAGAGACGTTTGGCAAGTGGGAGACCTTCAAAGCTAAAATACTGAGAGTACAGAACAATGGAGAAAGGGAAGCCCCATTCTTTGAAGAAGGTGGACATCTCTGATTTTCTGGAAAGGAAAGTCTTACATTGGGAACAGATGCAGCAAGTAAAAGGAACTGAGAAAAGGGAATGGCATTTTTACAGGAGACAGGGTGGGAAGAGTTATAGTCAAGTCAGCTGTGCGAATCGGTAGGTTTATAAAAGATGTTGGGAGATGGTTATCAAGAAAGTGGAGAGATGCATCAAACATGGGCCAAGTGAATTTAAGGGCAGGGTGGAAGTTGAAGGGAAAGTTGATAAAATTGCCGAGCTCAGCATGGGTGCATGAAACAGCACCAATACAGTTGTCGATGTAGTGCAGAAGATGGTTCTCTCTGTGACTGCGGTCTGAGATTACAGACATGCCACAGGGATCAGTGCTGGGTCATCAACAATGTGTTGATTATCATCAATATTAAGGATTTACATGATAATACTTTAAACTTAATCAGCAAATTTGCTGAGAACAAGTTTGGGGGCATAGTGGACAGAAAGGAAGGCTATCAATGCTTACAGTGAGATCTTTACCCACTGGGATAATGCGCTAAAAAATAGCAGATGAAATTTAATACATACATGTGTGAAGTGTTGCAGTTTAGGAGGTCAAACCAGGAAAGACTACACAGTGAATGGTAAGGCACTTGGGTATGCAGTAGAAAAAAGAGACCTGGGAATACAGATCCATAATTGCTTGAATGAAGCATTACAGATAGGAGGGGTGAAATAAAGAGAGCTTTTGCACAGCAGTAATCATAAACCAGGGCATCAAGAACAGGAACAACACACACAAAATTCTGAAGGAAATCAGAGGTTCAGGCAGGATCTACAGAGCAGAATAAATAGTCAATGTTTCTGGCCAAGACCCTTCAATAGGACTGGAAAGGAAGGAGGCAGAAGGCAGAAGAATGAGAAGCATAAGGAATAGGAGAGGTGGTGGGGAGGGGGAAGGTACAAGCTGGGAGGAGATAGGTGAGGGGAAATGTGCATAAGCTAGGGGGGAATGATATAAGAAGGTGGGAGGTAATAGATGGAAGAGGTAAAGAGCTGAAGGAGGAATCTAATAGGAGAGGATAGTGATCAATGGAATAAAGGGAAGGAAGTGGGAACCAGAGGGAGGTGATAGGCAAGTCCAATAAGACCTTACAACTATCCAGATCTTTTCCTACCAATCTTCTCTGATTTCCATGGAGATTACTCTCTTTGTGACTCCCTTGTCCATTAGACCCTCCCCACTGATCTCCCTCAGCACTTATCCCTGTAATCCTGACAAATGCTACATCTATCCCTATACTTCCTACCTCACCACCATTCAGGTCTCTTAGCAGCCCTTCTGTGTGAGGCAAAGCTTCACCTGCAAGTCTGTCAGGGTCCTGTACTGTATCTAGTGCTCTGGGTGCAGCGTCTTCTACATTGGTGAGACCCAATGCAGACAGAAAAACTGCATCTTTGAGTACCTTCACTCTGTCTGCCACAAAGGCAAGATCATGGTGACCACCCCAGTTCAATTCAACTTCCCATTCCTTTTCCAACATTTCTATCCATGGCCTCCCCTACTGCCCCAGTGAGGCTAAACATGTTGGAAGGGCAACACCTCTTATTTCATCTGGGTAGTCTCCAAAATGAATGCATGAACATCGTTTTCTCTGCCTTCCAGTAATCATTCCCCTCTGTTCCCTCTGCCACACCCCTTCTTTCCATTTCCATTCCCCATTATGGTTATTCTTTCACCTCTCATATTCTTTTCCTATTCTACTCTGCCCATATGACCTGTCCAACACCTTCTTCCCTTTTATTCCATGGCCCACTGTCCTCTCCTATTAAATTTGTTCTTCCTTCTTCAGCATTTTACTTCTTTCATCTATCAGCTCTCAGCTTCTCACATCATACTGCCTCCCCCACCCACAAAACCACCTTCCCTCTCATCTGGTCTCACCTATCACCTACTAATTTGTACTTCTCCTCCTCACCCCTTCTCCCACCTTCTTATTGTTGCTTCTGCCCCCTTCTTTTCCAATCCTGATGAAGAGTCTTGGTCCGAAATACCATCTGTTTATTCCCTTCCAAAAATGCTGCCTAATTTTCCTAAGTTCCTTCAGCATTTTGTGCGATTTCCAGCATCTGCAGAATCTCTAGTGTCATTGATTATGATAGTTGGATGTTATAAGATGCTGGTGTGACGGAATTTGGAATACTGTGTGCAGTTCTAGTCACCTACCTACAGGAAAGGTAGCAATAAGCTTGAAAGAGTACAAAAAATGTTGACATGACACAAGGACCTGAGTTAAAGGGAAAGGTGAATAAGACTTGGCCTTTTCTCCTTGGAGCGATGGAGGATGAGAGGTGACCTCATATAGGTGTATAAGATCATGAGAAGCATTGATTGTGTGGATAGTCAGAGGCTTTTTCCCAGGGCTGAAATGGCTAATGTGAGAGGGCACAGTTTTAAGGTGCTTGGAAGTCGGTACACAGGAGATGTCAGGGTTAAGTTTGTTTGTTTTACGCAGAGTGGTGAGTGTGTGGAATAGCCTGCCGGCAACGGTGGTGGAGGCAGATACAATAGGGTCTTTTAAGAGACTCCTGGATAGGTACATGGAGCTTAGAAAAATAGAGGGCTATGGGTAACCCTAGGTAATTTCTAAAGTATATGTTAGGCACAGCATTGTGGGCCAAAGGGCCTGTATTGTGCTGTAGGTCTTCTATGTTTCTAAGACTTTATTCACTGGAGCACACGAGAATGAGGGGAGAGCTTATTAAACTATGCAAAATTATGAGATGTATATATAGGGTAAATGCATGCAAGCTGTTTTCCCTCAGTTTGGGTGAGACTGGAACTGGAGGCCATTGGATTTAGGAGAAAAATGAAATATTCAAAGAGAATCTGAGGGGGAGCTCCACTTCAAGAGTGGTGCAACTGTGAAACGAGCTGCCAGTGGAAGTGTAGGTGCAGATTCTGTTCTACTTATCTTAAAAGTCTGGATAGATACATGAATGAGAGTGACATGGAGAGATAAAGTCTCAGTGGAGATAGGTGGGATTAGGCAGAAGATCAGGTCAACATGGACTAGAAGAGCCAAACAGCCTATTCCTGTACTTTAGTACTCTATGATTAGTGGAAGTTAGGGGATTGGGAAGCTTTTAAAAACAAACAGAAGGCAACTAAAAAAGTCATTAAGGAGACAAAGATAGAATACAAAAGTTAGCCAGTAATATTAATGAGGATACCAACAGTTTCTCGAGATATATAAAGTGTAAAAGCGAGGTAAGGCTGGATATTGGACCACTGGAAAACAATGCTGGAAAGGTAGTAATGGGGGACAACAAAATGGTAGAAAAACTGAATTAAGTATTTTGCATCAGTCTTCACTGTGGAGGACTTGAACAGTATGGTAGAAATTCCACTTTAGCAGAAGAAATGAAAAGGTTAACAATTTTCAAAATGGAGAGAAAATACAAAACTGAGGTGCAAAGGGATTTTGAAGTCCTTGTGCAGGATTCCCTAAAGGTTAATTTGCATATTAAGTCTGTGGTGAGGAAGGCAAATGCAATATTTACACTCATTTCAAGAGGACTAGAATACAAAATCAAGGACATAATATTGAGACTTCATATTAAAAAAGCACTGGTGAGGCCTCACTTGGAGTATTGTGAAGTTTTGGGCCTCTGAATAGAGGGGTGCCCTTTTAGAACAGAGATGAGGAGGAATTTCTTTAGCCAGAGGGTGGTGAATCTGTGGAATTCTTTGGCACAGGCAGCTGTGGAGGCCAAGTCTTTATGTATATTTAAGGTAGAGGTTGATAGATTCCTGATTGGTCAGCACATGAAGGGATGCGGGGAGAAGGCAAGGAGATTGGGGCTGAGAGGAAAAATGGATCAGCCATGATGAAATGGCAGAGCAGACTAGATGGGCCAAATGGCCTAATTATGCTCCTATATCTTATCGTTTTATGGTCTTATGACTCTATCTGATTAAGGGTTGATAGTTAAAACCGGCCAATTTAAGATTGGATCATGCTGTCTTGTCCACCAATTCCTTCCAAAAAAATCACAGATGCTGTCGACCTCCTACATTAACTCAGCAAGCCTCCTAAATTATCAACTTAGTACTACTAAATCTTACTGAGTTCAAAAGTTGTTTCCTTATTCCCTCAAACTAAAACACTATCTTCATGCTAACAGGTCACTACTTCACATAGTCTGGACTTCCCAATCCAAAAAATACACATTTCCAGACCCTAAGATCCCTCTTCCAGCACTGAGATCCATAAAATAGATATACATTGTATGAACAATATTCCTGCAACTTCTGAAATATTGGATGATTGCTCCGAAAATTGTAACTTGTAACCCATGTTCAGAATATTGCAATACACCGATACACCACCCTCACTATTACTGCCAGACATCAAGCAACTTTCCTGTACTGGGTGCCACCGAAATGCCAAAGCAATAGCCATATTATAGTATTTTTTCACAACCGATCCTCAGTAAGGCCTCTGGTTTACCACAAGCCACACAACCAAAATTTCTGGTGTCCACTTATAACTCCTACTTCCAAAATCTTTCTCACTGTTGTAAGTTCCTTCAGCAGCCCTTCTACTAACCAAATTCCAGTAATAAATTCAAAATGGAAATCACTGAAGTACAAATGTTATACAATTCTACCACCAAATAAACTTCATAATTTTAGCTCTAAATGCTTCCTTTTTAAGCTAATGACTGAAACTGAAAATTTTAATACCCCTATTAATTGATTAAATAAGACATGAATTATGTGACAAAATAACAAGAAAAATGATCAACTGAAATTTCTTTTCATGACTTTCTCAATAGTCTTAAGTTTGCAGAAATAGCTTTATGCAGCGAGTCACTACATTTCTAAGGACGCACAAGGCAGAGCTGTTCAAGACTTTGAACCAATCTTGGGATTCACTGAGGGAGAGAGACATGACAGTTGGAGATCAATTTGAGACTAGAGAGAAGGGTTTGCTATAGCTGTTAGAGGTATGGGGCCAGGGTGCCGGGGCCAGTGAGGGAGAAAGGATGGAGGTGTCAGCTGGCCAGAAATCAGTCCCAGTGAATCTTGAGGAGATGCAAGGTAGTGATCAAGTTCTCTAAAGGGGAAGGAAAAGAAAGAGAAGAGGCAGACAGGGTTATGAGTCCTGATGTCCAATCACTCAGAATTCAGGGTTAATACAGTGGAGAGGTAAATTCTGAAATTACTGTCTACTGAAGGAGTTTTTCCCCAAGGAAAGAAGGCATACAGGTTGACTTAATATACCCAGACCACAGTCAATCACAGAACTTCCTTTCAAACAATTTCACGACGGATTTCCTAGCTTGAGTCGATTTACTTCTTTAGTTTCATTCCCCTTCCAATGTCCCTTTTGATTTAGTGGAAGAGGAGTAAGACCAAACAAGTGAACAAACTCAACCCAGGAAGTCCCCAGTTAAATTTTCTTTTCAGAGTGATGCAAACAGCATGGAAATGGATATTACCTTACCCTGGGAAAACTTCATTTTCTAAAGCTTGCACTAAAATTAACACTATTACCTAATCTAATTTCTAAACTGAAATGGGCAATTTGATATTAATTATAAACCGAACTATTTCAAAAACACAGCAACATCTAAACAGCACGTTAAGTAATTGCAATTTGTGCATCTAATTATCTCTATTCCCTTAACTTTCACCAAGTACTTCCAATTATTTAAAACAATTTTCTAATTGCACCTAGAACTTCAATATATTTTCATCAAAAAATTGCACAATAACAAGTTTCTTTTAAGTTGGAGATGGCCATTTGAGTCATGCAAATTGAGACTTAATACTCACGAGCTTGGAGCATTGTGAAATACTTTTCAAGCTTGCCCAGTTGGAACACAACTATCACTCAATCACACTGATTTTATGCACCAATAATCCAAATTTTGCAAATTAGTGCTGGTTAAACTACTCAAAAAAAAAACTGCAAGAAATACTGGTTAAAATTAAAGCCAACAAGTACAACTACTACCAGTGTTACAGAGAAGATTCATGAGTTAATGATAGTTTTTAAATAGCTCAGCTGCTATTTCAGGTGCTGAAAATCCATCCAAGTATTTATTGACTCAATGTACATCCAAATCACATGAACACTGAGCACTGCTCAGATGACATTGATGCCAAATTAACTATCACAGTCCTGAACAAAGTTGAGGCATGCGAAATTAAATTTCTAGTCACTTTAAAGCTAAATCAATCACATCTAATATTCACTGCTAATTTTAACTGACGCAAGTAAGAGCATGAACTCTTTTACTCTGAGAATCAAATTCCAATCAAATCAACTGAGATTATTGTTGAAAAATATAAATCATAGATATGTTAGTCAAAGATGATTTGGATAAATAAAATCACAAGTAATCAGTTTGACCTCTTGTGTCTGCTCCACCGTTCAATAAAATTGCTTATCTTTACCTCAGCGCCGCATTTCTGCATTTACTCCATATCCCTCAATTCTCTGATATTTAAAATCTGATCAATCTCCATTTAAAATCTGCTCAGCAATGAACATCAACTGCTCCTCTAAAAGGAACAGAATTCCAAAGAATCATCTCCTTAGACAAAAAGAATATTACTCAACCCTGTCCACGACTGTCCAACCTTTATTTTGAACGTGTAATCCCTGGTTCTGGTACCCACCCTGTCAAACCTCTTAGGGATTTTGTACATTGCAATGAGATCACTTCTCTTTTTTCCTGAATTTAAGAGAGCGTCGGGCTAGCCTCTCCCCACAGTCCCAGGAGTTGAAACATTGCTGTACCCCCTCAACTTTAAGAATATCCTACCTTGGTAGAGAGAACTAATATACCACTTGTGTTCTCATCAGTATTCTCTATAATTAATACAAATCCTCTTATTATTTAGATTTGCCACTTTAATTCCTTGCTGAACCTTCACACTAAATTTCAGTGACTAATATAGAAAAAGGGCACTCAGAATCCTCTAAAAGCTAACACATTTCAAGTTTTCAGTATTTAACAAAATATTTTGTCTTATTTTTCTCCCCATGAAAGTGAATAATTTCTTAACTCTAATTTTGTTTATTAATCTCTTGTCTGGCATCCTGTCAAATACCTTCTTAAAATCCAAATATATGACATCAACTGAAGTCATTTTACATCTAATCTGTAGGTTACAACTTCAAAAAAATTCCAACATTCAAACACAATTTCATTTTCAGAAATCCATGTTAACTCTGCCAATTATTATTTTCCAGCACTTTCCCATCAACTGACAGCAAGCAACTGAGTTTATACTCCCCTATTTCATCTCTGTATCTCTCTCTTTTTATAAATAGTTGGTTACAATTGCTAGTTTGCAATTTTGGCAAATAATAATTGGTACATCCTCTCTCTCCATATCCACCTCTTATAATACCTAAGGAAGCACATGTTCACGTCCAAGGAATTTAATCAGTGTACTGCAACACAAGGTCAAAGGATTTAGAGTAGATAATCCAGATATAGTTGCACATGCCTCAATTACAAGCAAATGTTAAATCCATTTCCTCAGTGAATAACTTGAGATTTGTTTTTTTTTAATTTCCTGTATCTTGAACAACTTGACTTCCATTTGTTATTACTTTATTGTCGCCAAACAATTGATACTAGAGCGTACAATCATCACAGCGATATTTGATTCTGCGCTTCGCGCTCCCTGGATTATAAACCAATAGCAAATGTAAACATTTAAATTATAAATCATAATCATAAAATTATAAATCATAAAGTTATTTATTAACTATATTAAACTGACACAAAAAGGTGCAAATCAAGTGAACAATGCTGAATTTCAAGTGTAATATTTACGTTCCTTAACAGTGCTCATTTGCAAGAGCACTGAGCACTTGCAAATACCTTCAGCAAGAAGCACTAAGTGGATGATTCAGTTCAAACAAACAATAAGTTCCTAGCTTGGAAGAGACAGGTAAATGGGTGACAGCCAGGATAAAGTAAGGAAGTACACAACGAATACAGAATACACCTGTGGCCATTCCCCTCAATAATAAGCATAAAACTTTAGATACTATTGAGGGGGACAATCTACCGGGCGAGCCAGGAGTGACTGGGTTTCCAGCACTGAGTCTGTTGCTGTGGCTCAGGACAGCAGAGAAATGAAGAGAACTGCAGTATTAACAGGAGATTCCTTAATCAGAGGAACAGAGACACACTGATGGTATGTTGCTTCCCTGGTGCCAGGATCAGCAATGTCTTGGATTGTATCCATGGCATTCTCAAGGGCAAGGGTGAGCAGCCAGAAGCCTTGGTACAAATTGGCTTCAATGACATAGGTAGAAAAGGTGAGGAGGTCCTGAAGAGAGATTCTAGGGAGCTTGGTAGAAAGCTGAGAAACAGGACCTCCAGGGTAGTAATCTCTGGATTGCTGCCTATGCCACGTGCCAGAGAGTGCAAGAACAGGATGATTTGGCAGATGAATGTATGGCTGAGGAACTGGTGCAGGGGGAGCGGTTCAGATTTATGGACCACTGAGATCTCTTCTGGGGTAGGTATGACCTGTACAAAAGGGACAGGTTACACCTGAACCCGAGGGGGTCCAAAATCCTTGTGGGCAGATTGTCCAGAGTTGTTTGGGTGGGTTTAAATTATTTTGGCAGGGGGATGAGAACTGGAGTAATACAGCTGAAGATGGGGTAGTTGGTTTACAAACAGAGGCAATGTGTAGTGAGACTCCTAGCAAGGAGAGGCTGATGATAGGGCAAAATTGCAGCCAACAGGATGAGTTACAATGTAAAAGGTGGACAAAATTGAAAAAGGTGAATATAGGACTAAAGGTGTTGTATTTGAATATGTGTAGTATATGAAATTAGGTTAATGAACTTGTACCACGGTTACGTATCGGCAAGTATGATGTTGTAGTCATCACTGAATCATGGCTGAAAGAAGATTATAACTGGGAGCTTAATGTCCAAGGATACACACTGTAACAAAAAGACAGACAGGAAGGCAGAGGGGCTGGCGTGGCTCTGTTGGTAAAAATGAAATTAAACCATTAGAAAGAGGTGACACAGGGTCGGAAGGTGTTGAATTGTTGTGGATAGAGCTAAGGAACTACAAGGGTAAAAAGACCCTGATAGGAGTTACATACAGATCCCCAAACAGTAGTAAGGATGTGGTCTACATGCAAATGGGAGAGAGGTAATGCATGCCAAAAGGGCAATATTATAATACTCATGGGAGATTTCAATATGCGAATAGATTGGGAAAATCAAGTTGGTGCAGGTTTCAAGGGGAGGAATTTCTCGAAGGCCTAAAAGGTGACATTTTAGAGCAGCTTGTGGTTGAGCACACTAAGGGGATCAGCTATTGTGTAATGAACTGGAATTGTTTAGCGAGCTTAACGTAAAAGAACTCTTAGGGGAAAGTGATCATAATATGATTGAATTCACCCTTCAATTAGAGAAGGAGAAGCTAAAGTCAGATGTCTCAGTATTACAGTGGAGTAAAGGAAATTACAGAGGCACGAGAGGGGAGTTGCCCAGAATTGATTGAAAAAGAACACTAGCAGGGTGATGGCAGAGTAGCAATGGATGGAATTTCTGGAAGCAATTCAGAAAGCACAGGATATAAGCATCCCAAAAGGGAAAGTATTAGAAAGGCAAGATGACATAACCATGGCTAACAAGGGAAGTCAAAGCCAACATAAAAGCCAAAGAGAGGGCATAAAACAGAGTGAAAAAATAATGGGAAATTAGAGGATTGGGAAGCTTTTAAAAACCAACACAAAGCCACCAGAAGTCATTAAGGCAAAAATGGAATATGAAAGTAAGCATCACTGAGCTGCTCTCTATACACCCCTGAAGTAAGGCCAACTTCAGACATTATTTCTTCCACGGGATATTATCATATCTCTGGGAAGACCAACTACAGCCTGCCAGACAACAGAGGAAAGGCAAGGGACAGGTGGTTGCAGATGGAGCAAATTCTGCCTGGAGGTTGGTGGCTAGGCGTGTGCTGCAGGAATCTGTTCTGACAGCCCAGCTCTTTGTGACTTTCACAAATGACTCAGATGAGGAAGTGGAAGACTGTGTTACTAAGTCTGCAGATGACAAACACTAGAAGAGTGGATGGTGTAAAAGTTTGTCACAGGTTACAGTTGGATATAGACAGGATGTAGGGCTGGACTGAAATGTGGCAAATGGGGTTCATTACAGAAAAATGTTAAGTGATTCACTTTGGAAGATCAAACTTAAAGGCAGAGTACAAGGTTACTGTCAGAATTGTCAGCAGCATGGAGGAAGGGAGGGGCTTTGGGGTCCAAGTCCATAGATCCCTCAGTTGACACACAAGTTGATAAGTGTGTTTAAGAAGGCATATGGTGTGCTGGTCTTCATTAGTCACGTTCAAGAGTCGTGGGGTAACTTAATAAAACTATGGTTAAAAGTATTTGTTTCGTTCTGTACTGGATGCCTCATTAGAGGAAGGATGTGAAAGCTTTAGAGAGAATGCAGAGGAGATTTACCAGGACATTGCTTAGTAATGGATTAGAAAACACATCTTATGAGGAAATGCTGCGCGACCGTGAGCTTTTCTTTTGTGAGCGGTGGAAGATGAGACAACAGTAGAAAGCATCAGAAGAAGAAGAGACATCAGTTCAAGGACCCAGCCACCTGTTTTTCAACCACTGAAAAGGATTTTATGCCTTTGTAAGAGTTGCCTTTTGGCGAGTTTTCCACCAACACAAATCCAGTCAGAAGACAAGAAAAAGCCATCCAGTCTCTCGATCCAAGCAATTTCTCTCCTCCCTGTGACTCAGCCTACATTCTCTATTCATCCGAGGGTTCCTCCAAATATAATCCCGTCCCCTTCACTCATCTAAAGAATTAGTTCCTCTCCATTCGGAACCACTCACTCCGCTTAGCCTGGTGAGCCTGCCTTTACTGCACGATTCCCTGAGCTCTGCATTGATACTTTCCAATACCAGGCAGTTCCTGTCACAGGAAAAGTCAACAAAGAGCTTCTGGTCAACAGCTTATTATGTTAGAAAATGCAGGTATTGGAGCTTCTAGTCTGCAGCGCAATACAGAGAGATTTTAGGCCTGACATCTTGCTCGTCCCAAGAGCTGATTGGATGTGAATTTTCCAATGATTCACCACAATCTGAGGCTGGAAATTTCGCCCTCTCTCCTTCAACTGGTGGGTATTGAAGCATTAAAACAGCCTGCCTTTACTGTATGATCGTCTATATGTATATCATTTCCTTCACCTATTTTACTTATTTTCCTGTCTCGGTATCCCTGGGTCAGATCCATTCCAGATCTCTCTCTCTCTCTGGCTATCCATAGGATGATGATGGTTCCTTTCAGTCAGTTAGTGAGGTAACTACCCCACTCCTCAGAAAGGAACAGCACGTGCATGAATGGATTTTAGGTGAGTAGGGGGTTGCACAGGTCCAGACCCACCCTCTCGACATCCTCTCCCAGATCCAGCAGCATGGTGGGGTCCAAGACGGCTGGGGGATATTCTGTTGCAGTGAATGGCCAGACCAAGCTTTGATGCAAGGGATGCCCTTTCCACACTTCATGGCACGTGTTTGTTAGATGGCCGTTGACCGTACGAAAGGGTTCATCTGCCCTTTGACAGGTCTTGTTTTTCATCCTGCAGGGTGTCTAGCCACCCTCCTCACCAGGCAAGCCTGGTGGGGGAGCCAGTTTAGTCGCCCACCGCCCAACCATGTGACAGGTAGTACTGGGTTACACGGTACCAGTAGCACTCAGACAAGTGACCTGACAATTCCATTCCATTCCAGATGCACAGTGTACATTTCCCGTCTCTGTATACCTGGGTCAGATTCACTCCAGGTGTACAGTGTACATTTCCCATCTCTGTATCTTTGGGTCAGATCCACTCCAGGTGTACTGTGTACATTTCCCATCTCTATATCCCTGGGTCAGATTCACTCCAGGTGTACAGTGTACATTTCCCATCTCTATATCCCTGGGTCAGATTCACTCCAGGTGTACAGTGTACATTTCCTTTCTCTGTATCCCTGGGTCAAATTCACTCCAGGTGTACCGTGTACATTTCCTGTCTCTGTATCGCTGGATCAGATTCACTCCAGGTGTACAGTGTACATTTTCCAGCTCTGTATCGCTGGGTCAGATTCACTCCAGATACACAGGGTACATTTCCCGTCTCTGTATCCCTGGGCCAGATTCACTCCAAGTGTACAGTGTCCATTTCCCATCTCTGTATCCCTGGGTCAGGGGGCACAGGAGGAGAAGGTGGAAGCGCGCCATGGCACAGATTTTCCATCCCCCAAACACTCACCTCTTTCCCTCCATCTTCCAGGAATCCACCAGCGACTCACCACCACCACCAGCCAGACTCTGTACTGCGAGGAATCCTGCGGCGTGTTTGGATGTGGATCTGCAGATCACTGAAGTAACACCGACATGGGGCAGCCATGTTCCAGACCGCTCGGACCAAAGCCCAGAGATTAGCAGGAGCTGGAGTCACACGATGACATTGGAACTTTGCAATTTTCTTCAGTTTTTTTAAACACACACAGGAAGAGTGTGTCTGGAATGTGCTACCAAGGATTGGCAGTAGAGACTAATACGATGGAGGTGTGTAAAAGTCTCCCTGTCCCCTTCCCATTCTCACTGCACACCAGAGACTCAGTTCAATTCTCCTACCCCATTTGCCCCTTTCCTCAGCCGTCTCCCCCAAACCTCCTCACACCGACAACCTCCCCATCTACCCACTCCTACTGGAAACAGGCTTCCTGACCCCGAAACATCGAGTGTCCCTCTGCCCCCACAGATGTCGCTCAAACCACAGAGTTCCCTCCACTGGGGACACGAGAGATGCTGATGCTAGAATCCAGAGCAACACGCTGATTCTGTAACCCTTCTCCGACAGGGAGGGTTATAGGGGCTGGCGTAGTTTATAGAGATAAGGAGAGGTCTAGGGGCCGGAGAATTCTCAGGGACAGGTAGGAGTGTTTGGGTTGGAGCTGGTTGCAGAAATAGGGAAGGGTTTAGGGGGTGGAAGAGTTTAAAGAGCTGGTGGAATTTAGGGGCACGTGGAATTTACAGAGATAGAGAAGGGTGCAGAGGATGTAGGGGGTTACTGAGAGAGGGAGTAGTGCAGGAGCCTGTGGGGTTCACAGAGACTGTTAGGTGTGTAGGAGCTAGAAAGTTTACAGAGAGAGGAGTGGTGTAGGGGATTGAAGGGGCCCCATGCATGCACAGGAGAAATGCCGTGGTATAGTAATGGGGAACAAAGAAATGGTCAACAAACTCAAAAAGTATTTTGTTTTAATCCTCACAGTGGAAGACACCAGTAGCACTGTTCTGCAAAGGTCGGTTTTGGATTTTCTCATTATATGCCGAAGAACTCAATGAGGGAATTGATGGTCTTGTGGCCAAGTTTGCAATTGAGACAAAGATAGGTGGAGAGGCAAGTAGTGTTGAGGAAGCAGGGAGTAAGCAGAAGGTGCTGAGAGATTAGGAGAATAGACGAAGAAGAGACAGATTGAAGACAGTGTTCCGGATGTGTATAGTCATGCACTTTTGTAGAAGGAACAAAAGCCTAGACTACTTTCTAAATAAGGAGAAATTTTTTAATACAGTGAAGACTAAGGAGCTAATTATCAACTTTGGAAAGTCACGGGATAACGAGTACGCTCCAGTTTACATTAACGGAGACACAGTGGAGAGAGTGTCCAGTTTCAGATTTCTGGGAATACGTATCTCAGAAGACCTTACATGGTCCACTAACACCACAACAATAGTTAAGAAAGCACAGCAATACTTGTTTTTCCTCAGGACGCTGAAGAAAGCTGGTCTACCTGAACAGATGCTGGTGACCTTTTACCGCTGCACCATAGACAGCATCTTAACATACTGTATCTCTGTGTGGTATTTCAGTTGTACAGCAGCTGATAGGAAAGCACTTCAGCGAGTCGTCTCTAGCGCACAGAAGATCATCGGGACACAGCTCCCAGCCTTGGAGGACACCTACAGCTTACGCTGCCTAAGGAAAGCTACGAGCATCTGTAAGGACAATACACACCCATGCAATCATCTGTTTGAACTTCTTCCATCTGGCAGACATTATAAGATTTCCTATGCCCGCACTTCTAGACTGAAAAATAGCTCTTTCCCCAGAGCTATAATTGCCCTGAACCAATCAATCAAGCATCATCCATAAATTGTTATATTGCTACTTTTAATACTGGTTTTATGGCTGTCATGCATCTGAGTTGCGCATTTGTACTGCTGGACATTTACTTGATTTTATTTATTGTTTATTTATTTTATTTGTTGTTTTATAGCATTGAGTACGAGAGTTGCAAACTCATTTTCGCCATATTGGT
The DNA here is from genome assembly GCF_963921235.1 of Mobula hypostoma. Lineage (NCBI taxonomy): Eukaryota > Metazoa > Chordata > Chondrichthyes > Myliobatiformes > Myliobatidae > Mobula > Mobula hypostoma. The sequence goes on from NC_086104.1 coordinate 28,928,959, forward strand.
GCATGACAAATTGTACTATGCAATGACAATAAAGGTATTTCATATTTCATTTCAAAAACCAGAGGTGCAAAAGAACTTGGACGTTCTCATGCAGGATTCCCTAAAAGTTAACTTACAGGGTGAGCTGATAGTGAGGAAGGCAAATATAGTGTTAACATTCATTTTGAGAAGACTAGAATATAAAAACAAGGAAGTAATACTGAGGCGTTTCTGCGGCCAGATATTGTCTGCAGTTTTAAGAAAAGATGTGCTGACCAATTGGAGTGGGACCAGAAGGCATTTACAAGAATGAAAGGGATAACATGTGAAGAGCCTGTACTCCCTGGAGTTTTGAAGAATAAGGGGGAATCTCATTGAAACCTATTGAATACTGAAATTCTGAGGTAGAGTGGATGTGGAGAGGATTTTTTAATAGTAGGAGAGTCCAAGACCAGAGAACACACCTCAAAATGGAAAGATGACCCTTTAGAACAGCGATGAGGAGGAACTGCTTTAGCCATAGGGTGATGCATCTGTGGAATTCATTGCCATTGATCACTGTGGAGACCAAGTCATTCAGTATGCTTAAAGTGGATGTCGATAAGCTCTCAAATGGCAAGGATTTTAACATGGGAGCTGTAGATAGTTACAGAGACAGGTTGAGGTCTAAGGACTGGAGGGGTGAATAGCTTATAGAGGCATGAAGGAATGCAAGAGCTGGAAGGAGTCAACAGAGACAGGTTAGGGTGAGGGGGCTACAGAGAGTTAAAGAGTCAGGAGTGCTGAGACTGGAGTTGTTTACAGAGTCAGAAATGAGTGAGTGTTTTACAGAGATAGAGTTGTGCTTAGGGCCTAGAGGGGTAAGGGGTGCAAGGACAGCAAGGGTGAGGGATTTAAATAGCTAGTGAAGGGTGCAAGGGCAGCAAGGGGTGAGGGGGTTACAGAGCCAGTGAGAGGTGCAAGGGCAGCAAGGGTGAGGAGGTTACAGAGCCAGTGAGGGGTGCAAGAGCAGCAGGGATAGAGGGGGTTACAGAGCCAGTGAGGGAGGGCAAATGCAGCAGGGGGAGAGGGGGGTTACAGCCAGTGAGGAGTGCAAGGACAGCAGGGGAGATGAGGTTACAGAGCCAGTGACGGGGGTGTGGGAACTGCAGCTGGGATAGAGGGGGTTACACAGCCAGTGAGGGGGGTCAAGTGCAGCAGGGGGAGAAGGGGTTGAAGAGCAAGGGAGGGGTGCAAGTATGCAGGAAATTTACAGAGACAGGGGTAAGGTGGTGCTGGGGGGTTTCAGAGAGAGAGGGAGGTCTACAGGGGCTGGAGGGGTTAACAGAGACAGGAAGGGGTGCAGGGGCTGGAGGGGTTTACAGAGACAGGAAGGGGTGCAAGGGCTGCAGGGAATTTACAGAGATGGGGGTTAAGGCAAGAGGGGATTCAGAGAGAGGGAGGTGTATAGGGGCTGGAGGGGTTTACAGAGACAGGAAGGGGTGCAGGGGCTGGAGGGGTTTACAGAGACAGGAAGGGGTGCAGGGGCTGGAGGGGTTTACAGAGACAGGAAGGGGTGCAGGGGCTGGAGGGGTTTACAGAGACTGGAAGGGGTGCAGTGGCTGGAGGGGTTTACAGAGACTGGAAGGGGTGCAGGGGCTGGAGGGGTTTACAGAGACTGGAAGGGGTGCAGGGGCTGGAGGGGTTTACAGAGACAGGAAGGGGTGCAGGGGCTGGAGGGGTTTACAGAGACTGGAAGGGGTGCAGTGGCTGGAGGGGTTTACAGAGACTGGAAGGGGTGCAGGGGCTGGAGGGGTTTACAGAGACTGGAAGGGGTGCAGGGGCTGGAGGGGTTTACAGAGACAGGAAGGGATGCAGAGGCTGGAGGGGTTTACAGAGACAGGAAGGGGTGCAGAGGTTTACAGAGACTGCAAGGGGTGCAGAGGTTTACAGAGACTGCAAGGGGTGCAGAGGTTTACAGAGACTGCAGGGGGTGCAGAGGTTTAGGGTTTCACAGAGAGGCACACAGAGACAGGTGTGTTGGGTCCAGTGGGAGGTTGTTGAAACAGGTACATAGGTAGGTCAGGGTTAGATGGGGTTGTGGAGGATAGAGAAGCACTAGGGGCCAAAGCTCGTTAGGGAAGGAGAGGATGTGACTCTGTAACCCACTCCAGTCTCTACACCCCTCCCTGTCAGAGAAAGATTACAGAATTTGTGTGTTGTTCCAGATTTCAGCGTCAGCATCTCTCGTGTCCCCAGTGGAGGGAACTCTGTGGTCTGAGCGGCATCTGTGGGGGCAGAGGGACACCCAACATTTTGGGATCAGGAACCCCATCTTGGGATGGAGAGGACAGACTGGAGGAGGTTGTCGGTGTGGGAAGAAAAGGGGGAGAGCAGCTGAGGAAAAGAGCTGGTGGGGCAAAAGGAGGGTCAAACTGATTCTCTGGTGTACAGTGAGAAAAGGAAGGGGGCAGGGAGAGGGGAATGTGGCATGTGAAAGGGGGTAGGAGGGACAGAGAGACATCCCTCCATTCTCGGCATCTTCACCTGCCAATCTGAGAGACCTTTACACATCTCCATCGCAGAAGGATCCAAATTTCTCTTTGCAATTCTCCCTTTTTGCATTATATTTTCATTTATTTCTTATTGCAACTTATAGTAATTTTACGTTTTGCACTGTACTGTTGCGACAAAAATAAAATAAATTTCATGACATTAATAACGATAAACTGATTCTGATATCGGTCTCTATTGTGGGCTAAGGTGGGAAGGGGGCAGGGAGAGGGGAATCATGGTTGAGAAAAGGGCATGGGGGAGGAGTGGGAGTGGGAAGCACCAGAGAGATGTTCTGTATTGATCAGTAAACCAATCATTTGGAACCAAGTGACCTTGCCTGGTGGTTCAGGGCTGGGTGCATCTGCAACATCACCACTCTCCCATGCACTCCTTCCCTGTCACCTGTTCCATATCCCTCCCACAGCACTCCACCCTCAGCATTCCCAACATCCTCTGCTCCTGCCAGATTTACAAATTCACTCTCAGCTCCACATTGGCAAATATTTAAAATTCGTCATCAGTGAATAAACTCCTGTAAACCGGACATGAGTCCCCTTAGTAACAATGGTGTCTGTGCCCCTGATCTAACAGCTCTGCAGAAAGGGGTGAAACTCCCCAGTGGTCTGGGAAGAAAAGCTCCACACAATGACTCTACAATCAAAGTTTGACCTGCTTGCCTAGTTTTGTTTGAGGGTGACTGCAATCTATTGTTGTCAAGCTCCACATCTCTATCTTTTCCCCCGCTGCATCAACACTTGTCTCAGTTCCTCACCTTCAACTCATTTTTCCTGCTCCTCCCCGATTCAAATCAGCCACTATCATCCCTACACCGAAGAACTCTACACCTTCACACTGATGCCAGTCATGAAGTGATTTGTATGGCTGATGAAGGCACATACAAAAATTCCATTCCTTGCCACACTGGACACTCACCATTATGCTTACTGACAGAACCACCCCACAACAGATGTCACAGCATCGATCATGAACCTGGCCCTGAACTGTATATAAAACAAGGACACATGTCAGAATGCTGTTTCTGGATTCCAGTTCAGCATTCAACACTATTGTTCCACAGATCTTGGTGAACAAACTCCTCCTCCTCGGTCTGAAGACACCACTGTGCAACTGGGTGTTGCACTTCCTAACCAAAAGACCTCAGATAGTGAGGATGCACAACACTTCCTCCCTCTCCATCATCCTCAACATGGGTGTCCCCAAGGGATGTGTGCTGATCCCATTGCTGTGTACACATTGCTCTGCTTACACACGACTGCTCGGCCAAACACCCGAATAATGTCATTGTCAAGTTCACTGAAAACACAACAGTGGTGGGGCTCCTGACCATCAATGATGAGAAAAGGTGAAAGAGCTCAACGCTTGGTGCCAGACAAATAACCACTTTCTCAATGTCAACAAGACAAAGGAGATGGTTATCAAATTTAGGAGAACTCACATCACTCACACCCCTCTTTACATCAGTAGCTCAGCAATGGAAACAGTGAACAGTTTCAAACTCCTGGGAGTGGACAAATCACACAACCGTTCAAGGCCCCAGAACACTGCACATTGTCACGAATGCTCACAAACACCTCTACTCTCTCTGGAGGCTGAAGAGAGCTGGACTGTGTACATCTACGCTCATGTCCTTCTGCAGATGTGCAGCAGAGAGCATCCTAACATGCTGCATCTCTGCAGAGTACAGAAACTTCTCTGTGGAGGACAGGAAGGCTCTACAATGGGGATAGTTCATACTGTCCAACACATCAGCAGTACCCACCTACCCACCATAAAGGATATAGCTACAGAAAGAGTTGTCTATTTAATATTTCAGTAATATTTGAGTAATCCTGTAACTATATTGTTTGTTGAAACATTCTTTGGTGTTTATATAATTCATTCTGATTATATGTGAAAAATACATGAATTGCATACATCATGACACCACCACATAACACATGTGCACCTTGCGTAAAGGAAAAAATTAAGTGCACACAATTACCTCCTATCTCCTTGTTTTCAATTTGATTAATTTAATGTTTTAGAGTTACAAAACATAACAGAAAGTTGCTGGAAAAGGGCCAGTAGCATCATAAAGGATCACACAAACCTGCTAATGACACGTGTCCCACTCCCATCAGGGAGGAGGCTGCATAGCATCCACGCCAGGACCACCAGACTCAAAAACAATTACTTTCCCCAAGCAGTCAGTCTGATCAACACCTTCCCACCCCTCCACACCCCCAACGCCAGTACTTTATCATTTCCTGTCGGAGTTACCTTATGTACAAAAAGCCTGTGCTTAGCATCACTTTATGGACATACACTCGCTGTATCTATACAAGCTATCTTATGTATTTATATTTATTGAGTTTTTATTTTTGTGTTCTCCATCTTATTGGGTTTATTTTGTGCTGCATTGGATCGAGTAACAATTATTAATTCTACTTTCCACTTGTGTACTGGAAATGACATTCAACATCTGGAGCATTTTATACTGGCCCCAGAATTTTTGTGAAACTGTTACGAAACAGTGCAGTCCCGATAATAGTCCTGTGGCATCTCACTAATATCACATTTCTGATTGAGATTCTAAACCTTGGATTGTTTGTCCTTCCAGATACCTAAGAATTACACTGCATCTCGTTCCTAAGGTTGTCATAGCTGTTGGTGGTAGTGGGGATAAGCTCTCACTACCTATAATGGTGTGCGTCTCTAACAGCCTCTGGCAACCAAGTCCAACTCTTGGCTTTCATGTGTGGCTAGCCACTAGGCCTGGTGGAACCATTTCTACTGACAAGAGAAGGGGTAAAAGCACACCACCGGCCCCTCAAAACCAATTCCTTCAGGCAGGTGGGGCTCATCAGCCTTGGACGGCAGACCGCCTAGGAGGAAAACTCTGATATTAAACCACCCATGGGAGAGGCTTCAAGAGTAACCCCTGAGGAAGAAACCCAGAGCCAGAGTCCCAAAGGCAGTTTGATGTTGTTGACAACCTCACTCTGGCAACCTCTGTGACAACACTAGTGCCAAGTTGTATTGGTGCTTGCCCTTCCTTTGGACTACATCAGTGATGTGGAGAGGAGGAACCGGTGTATGGGCAATACTGGTTCTTCAAATCTTCCTGCCCAGGCTTGAGCACAATCCACCAGAGGTGCAAACTCATGATCCCCCAGGATCGACAGGTGTCTACCATGTATACGGAATACAACTCTGAAAGTTATCGTCTCCAAATAGTCATAGTCATACTTTATTGATCCCGGGGGAAATTGGTTAAATAGCCATGAAATACAGAAAAACTATGAAAGTTGTTGAAAGACATCAAACCCTCCAACAAGAAAAAGAAACAAAAACTCACAAGCTCCAAACCCCCAATCCTCTCCCTCACAAGAAACTAATACATCACCCACAATGAAAAAAAGTGACAATAACATCAAACCCCCAACTCCCTCTCTCACACACAAATAACTAACAGATCGCCCACAAGAAAAACATCAACAACATCAGACCTCAAATCCACAACTCTTCTCTCGCACAAAAAAATAACGTATCTCCCACCCAGAGAATGGCAAGGCCATCAAACCAACAACAGTCCAATCAGCAACAAGAAAGAAAAACACAAAAAACTGAAGAAGACCAACATAAACTGCATTCCACACCAATAATCACATAGATCTCAGTATCTGGAAAAAGTCCTTTGTAACTGCAAAACTCAGTCCTTCCGTGAAGAGCAACCACCACCACGCAGCCTCCATGGAGAGCTTCCGCCAACTTGCCTCCTCCACATTTTCCTCGATGTTTCAATCTTCCATGATGCTTTGATTGGCAAGAAATGCAGTCAATCGTGGCCCCACACCCCATCACTGGTCTTCTCTTCGAGGCAGCTGATGCTCACAATTCTCTCCTGGAATTTTCCTCAGAGACAGCAGAGCGCTAGATCACTCGATCGAACTCCAAACTCTAAGTCACAGGTCCCAACAGTTTCAGACATCCCACCTCTCCCGGAAGTTCTGGGAGTCTCCCGCATATCGATAGTGGCTCCCTGACGCCCGGAAATTATATACAATATCCTGGAAAGCGATTTCTTTGACAGAGAGAAGGAGAGGGAGAGCGAGCATCCTGATTGGTCTCTCTTCGCCCTTCCTCATTCCCTGTCACGTACTGTTGAATTTGAACGCACGCGAGGTCATTATGCACGCGTCATCCATGTCAGTGCTGGAAAAAGATCAACTCCTCGAGCTTGCAAATGACAGCGAGCTGAAAAGTATGTTTGACATAACATCTCTGCCAGCACTCTGGATCAAAGCCAAGGCTGAATACCCTGAGATGGCCACGAAAGCACTGAAAACGTTGCTTCCATTTCCAATATCATATCTCTGCGAAGCGGAGTTTTCTGCAATGAATGCAACGAAAACTAAATTGCGGAATAGACTGGACATAAGGAACCCCCTTCCAGTATCACTGTCTCTCATAACCCCCTGCCCCACCCCCCCGATGGGACCGTCTTGTTGCAGGAAAACAAGCCCAGGGCTCCCACTGATTCAGCGATATTGATGTGTTGCAATGATTTTATATGTTCATACGAGGAAAATATGCACTGTGTGTTTAATATTCAAACGTTACTTAAAATGTTATGATGCTATTGACTTATAATTGACTTATCACTATATTCATGCAAGGAAAATATGCGCTGTGTATTTAATATTAAATTCGTTAGATAAACCCTTTTAGAAATTAAATTGAGTGTATTAGCCACTTATAAGTGACTTCTAGTTGACTTATCACCTATATTCTGGTTGTGATTAACACCCACCCCCTCCCGTCCCCCCCCCACCGCCCGGTCGGATGGTCCGCAAGAATATTGTCAATATTAAATCAACCTGCGGTGCAAAAAATGTTGGGGACCCCTGCTAAGTAGACCTATCAGTTTTCTCTGTGGGCAGGCTTTACAGTCGACCTCAAAAATAATGACAGTGTTGCTCGCTGCACTGTTTGCAACAGTGACTTTTCTATTGCCCATGGTTGGTTAAAATGTAAAAGACATGTTGAGGTGATTTTAACAGGTGTCATTCGTTCATTAGCATAGCTAACGTTATTTAAACTAGCTGGCTGGCTGCTAAGGAGCTACGCTATTGATGTCCTATTTGATGAGGCCAAACTCCCTGTACACTTACTTAAAGTTGTAATAGAATAAACATAATATATTAGTACATATTTTAATGTCACATTTTCTGCATATACCCAACTTGGTTTACAGTATAGACAAAATCACTAAACAAAGTATTACATACACCCTTGGAGGTCCACCGGGAAGGGGGAATATGGGGTTGAGGGGGCGGGGTGCTACCTCCCTGAAATGAGTTTTTGTAGGGTGGGATGTCTGCAGTTTCCAAAACACAATTAAGATAAAAAGAAAAATAGAAGACATAGAAAAACTGAAATAATTGACTATGTGGAAGATGTCGCCCAAGAAGTCGTTGTTTTCATTGGCGCCATCTTGACCATTATTTATGTAGTCAGTAGCAATAAGAAAGATTTTGTCAACTTCTAAAGTTTATTACTACCTTTTACTGGCAAATCGAAAGCCATGTGGCAAAGCTCACTTCACCACCTCAAATTCTTTAAATTTCAAGGTTTCCTTTGTAATAAATAAAACTCCCACAAAGTAGAGTGAAATTCTATCACCGTCTTTGTTAAATTACATAGGGCAAGAATACTTCAGGTCAAATACTTCTCATATTATATCACAACAGCTAATCATCAATTGCAATTCGGAAAGGCAGCCCAATAAAAACAAACAGAAGAAACTTCCACATTCCATGATTATAAAGCACAGCAATGATTGTAATGCACTTTACGTGACAAAATTATAGTGCATATGATACTTATAATCAGCAAACTTGCAAGTATGCTGCAATTTGACCCATTTGAAACATCGCTTGTACAACATTGTACATCCAAGTCAACAAACTCATTGCATTTGGAAATAATTCCATCTGAGTTGCACTTCAAACACTTGTACATTTTGTCCCATTATCAATTATACAGTATAATCAGTTTACCACAGAATATACTGAACAGAACATTACAACTTTGCAACATTATTTCCCAAAAAAAATGACAATAAATGTATCTTTTACTGGCCTGTATAAATCTATTGGGCAAATGCTATCCTCTTTGTTTCCAGGTGACCAGATTACCAACACTCTTTCAAAGAAAATGAACAAGGAAACAAGCTTTTGATCCAATGAACCGACTATCCTGCTAGAATTCCCCAAGTGAAAAGTAGTATAGGAGAAACAGCATGTATTTTAACTAAGATACTGAATTTAAGACTCCTTTTTTGTGAAGTTAGTAACATTTTAAAGCACATCATATAGAATTCTACCAAAGCTACCCATAAATTTATCCCAATTTTGCTCCAACTTTCTCTATTTTTTTAATCCTCCTACCCTATCCAAGCTCCTTTTGTCAAGATATGCAAATCACTCAACCTATCCTTCCTAATTTGCTACATCATCAACTTTGTGCCTCCATATTAACTGATATTGTGAATAGTTTCAGGAGATTCAAGATTCTCTTTTTCCAAAAGTGTCATGATCAGTCTCTCATTCAAAAATTATCCTCAACATTCCTGTCCTAAATTACTGTTTAATCCACAACTTTAATTTCCTCCCCATAGTTCTTGAATATAATGTTTAAACCTTTTCCATTAGGTCTCTATTCCTGCCCACTACTTTTTTGAAGATACATTGTGTGCCCAAGATGCACTAATGTTACTCATTCACAGTTGTTCTTCAGCCTTTGATCCTCTTCCAATGCCTCTCCCCCATCAAATGGGTGCCATATCCAATCTTAGCCAAAGAATCTCTTCCCATAACTTCTATACAAACTTGACCCAGCCCCATTTCTTATCTATGTCCTGCCACTCAGCAAAACCATTCAAAAATCATAAGAACATAAGATATAGGAGCAGGAGTAGGCCGGCTGGCCCGTCAAGCCTGCTCTGCTATTCAATAAGATCATGGCTCATCTGGCCATGGACTCATCGCCACTTACCTGCCTTTTCCCCATAACCTTTAATTCCCCTACTATGCAAAAATCTATCCAACCTCGCCTTAAATATATTTACTGAGGTAGCCTCCACTACTTCATTGGGCAGAGAATTCCACAAATTCATCATTCTCTGGGAAAAGTATTTCCTCCTCATCTTCGTCTTAAATCTACTCCTTCAAATCTTAATGCTATGTCCCTTAGTTCTAGTCTCACCTAACAGTGGACACAACTTTCCTGCCTCTATCTTATCTATCCCTTTCATAATTTTATATGTTTCTATAAGATCTTCTCTCATTCTTCTGAATTCCAGCAAGTACAGTCCCAGGCGACTCAATCTCTCCTCCTCGTCTAACTCCCTCATCTCTGGAATCAACCTGGTGAACCTTCTCTCACCGCCCCCAAAGCCAGTATCTCCTTCAAGTAAGGAGACCAGAACTGCACACAGTACTCCAGATGTAGCCTCACCAGTATCCTATACAATTACAGCATAACCTTCCTGCTCTTACATTCAATCCCTCCAGCAATGAAGGCCAACATTCTTGATAGCCTGCTGCACCTGCAAACCAGCCTTTTGTGATTCGTGCACAAGCACTCCCAAGTCCTTCCGCACAGCAGCATACTGCAATCTTTTTTTACCATTTAAAAAATAATCTGCTGTTTCGTTCTTCCTTCCAAAGTGGATGACCTTGCAATTACCAACATTGTACTCCATCTGCCAGACCCTTGCCCACTCACTTAACCTATCTATATCTCTCTGCAGACTCTCCGTAGCTTCTGCACAATAAACTGTTCTATTCAATTTAATATCATAAGCAAACTATACTCGGCCCACTCTTCTAGATTGCTAATTTATATCGTGAACAGCTGCGGGCCCAGCACCAGCCCCTGCAGCACACCATTCACCACTGATTGCCAACCAGAGTAACAGCCATGTATCCCAACTCTCTACTTTCTATTGGTTAACCAATCCTCTCTCCATGCTAATACATCACCCCCAACTCTATACATCCTTATCTTAAAGACGAGTCTTTTATGTGGCACCTTATTGAATTCCTTCTGAAAATCCAAGTAAGTACGTCCATCTGTTCCACTCTATCCACTGCACTCGTTATTTCCTCAAGGAACTCTAGTAAAGTTGTCAAACAGGACCTGCCTTAGCTGAATCCATGTTGTGTCTGTCTAATAGATCCATTTCTTTCCAGATGCCTCGTTATTTCTTCTTTTATGATAGCTTCAAGCACCTTCCCAATGACAGATGTTAAACTATTGCCTACATCCTTTTTTTGAACAGTGGTGTGACATTCACTGTCTCCCAATCCACTGGGACCTGCCCAGAGTCCAGAGAATTGTGGTAAATCATCACCAAAGCCACTTCTATAACTTCTGCCATTTCTTTCAGTACCCTGGGATACATTCCATCAGGACCAGGGGACTTACCTATCTTCAGGCCCACAAGTTTGCTCAGCACTACCTCTTTAGTGATAGCAACTGTATCAAGGTTCTCACCTCCCACTGCATCCACAACATCTCTCTTTGGCATATTAGATGCATCCTTCACCATGAAGACAGACACAAAAGAGTCATTCAAAGCCTCGGCCATTTCCTCATTACTCAATATCAATTCCCCCTTCTCATCCTCCAAGGGACCTACATTCACTTCAGCCACCCTTTTCCGCTTTATTTTATAAAAACTTTTATTATCCATTTTTATATTTTGTGCTAGGTTGTTTTCATAATCTATCTTCCCTTTCTTTAATTGCTCGCTTAGTGGTACTTATGTTGCTTTTTAAACTTTTCCCAATCTTCCAGTTTCCCACTACTCTTGGCAACTATATATGCACGAGCTTTTAGTTTGATGCCTTCTTTTATTTCCTTAGTTATCCAAAGCTGGATCTCCCCACTCTTACTGTCCTTGCTTTTAAATGGAATATACTTTTACTGAGCACCGTGAAAAATCTCCTTAAAAGTCTTCCACTGTTCCTCAACTGTCCCACCAAATAGCCTGTGCTCCCATTTTACACTAGCCAAGTCCTCCCTCATCCCTTTGTAGTCTCCATTGTTTGGGCATAATACACTGGTTTTAGATTGAACTATTGCACCCTCCATTTGTATGAGAAAATCAATCATACTGTGATCACTCTTTCCAAAAGGATCCTTAACTACAAGATCACTAATTTTACCTGTCTCATTGCACAGGACTAGATCTAAGATTGCACATTCCCTTGCAGTTCAGTAATATGCTGGTCAAGAAAACCAACTCGGATGCATTCTATGAAGTCTTCCTCAAGACTACCTCAACCAACTTGATTGACCCAATCTATGTGCAAGTTAAACTCTCCCATGATAACTGCTGTTGCATTCTTACATGCCTCATATACTTCACTGTTTATTGCCTGTGCCTCTGTAATATTATTATTCGGTGGCCAATGGAAAACTCCCACCAGTGAATTTTTTCCCTTTACTATTCCTAATCTCCACACAGATGGATTCAACATTCTGCTGCTTAGATTTTATTTTATTTATTAATTTTTATTGCAACACCAACAAATTACATTCAATACAACCAACTGCCAATTACATTTTGACTGTTTAACCCAGCCACCCCCCAATCTTCATCACCATCCCCCCTCCACCCCTCTCTCCCCCCATCCCTCCCCTCTCCACCAACCAACTGAATAGTAGTACATACACAGACAAAGCATTCCTATTTTAACAAAAGATCTTTTTAAGTTAGATATCAAATTTGTCCACATTAAGATTGTGTTTGGTCGTGCATCATTTACTCTTGCTGATGAAAGTTCTGGGTAGGAAATGTCCAAAAAGCTCCAAAGCCAGTGAGTATTTGAAATATCATGGGGAGGTTTCCACTGCTGGACTACAATCTTCTTAGCTGCAGTCAGGCCTGCCAGCCAGACTTTGCGTGTTTTTCCCGTAAGGGAAAGGTGGGAGTCATCATTTAGAAGACGTACAGCGGGATCCATTGGTTATTGTACCCCCTGTTAGTTCCGTAAGAGTACTGATAACCTTCCCCCCACAAACCAAAAACCCCTGGACATTCCCATACAACATGTATAAAAGAGCCAATGGCTCCATGAGGGCAAAATAAGCAATATGAGTCAGGAACCAGTCCCATTTGATGTCTAATTCTCGTTGTTAAATATGCTCTATGACAAAATTTCAAGTGTATATACTGATGATCTGGGTTTTTCGAAGCACCGGCAGCATTATCCCAAATCGCACCCCAGTCCAAGTCTTGTCCCAATTCAGATATGTCCCTATCCCAGGCTTTCAATCCCGATGCGGGCATATAATTCTGGGAGTTTAATTTATCATAGATATATGACACTATCTGTCCTGGAGCACTCTGTATCCAACTTAAAATGGGATGGTCCTTTAAATCTGATCCCCAGGAAACGCCATAGGCTTTACAAGCTGATCTTACTCGAAAAGTAGAAGAAAAGAGAGTGCTTATCAATATTATATCCAGATATCAGTTCTTGAAAGCTAAGGATAGTACTTGCGCCATTAATATCTTGAAGAGTAGTAATACCTTTATCCTCCCAAGTTCTGTTAGTGAATGGTTTCCCCCAAAATAGAAACGATTATTGTTCCATAATGGAGATGATGTGCACTATACGCTTTTAAATTTTAGTAATTTTTCTGCTGCTCTAAACATTTGTAGCATATGGGTTAAAATTGGACCGTAATACAAATCAGATTTTTTGGTAGACATACCTACAAGGAGAAAGTCCTTCAACCTTATTGGTGCTATTAGCTCTTGTTCTATATTTTTCCATGATGAAACTTTATCCTCTTCCATCCAATCGCTAAGACTTTTTAATACAAATGCCCAGTGATACAAATTAAAATTTGGACATGCCAATCCCCCATCTGACTTTTTGAATTGTAGAACTGACCATTTTATATTGGGTCGTTTACCATTCCAAACATAGCATCGTAGTAAGGAGTCCAGTTTTTGCCAATATCCTGCTGGAGGTGCAAGTGGGATCACTGAGCTGATAAAATTAATGCAGGACAAGATGTTCACTTTAATGACCGATATACGGGCTGGGACTGATGCTGGCAGGTGTCTCCATCTATTAATATCTTCTTCTATTTTTTTCAAAATTAAAGAGTAATTTGTTTTAGCCACAGATGACAGGGAAGTACTAACTTTAATACCCAAGTAGAGGACCTCATTTGTAACTTGCTTAGATTTTATATGGTCTCTCACTATCGCCCTGATCTCGTCTTTAATTAAGAGTGCTACCATCTCCCTTACCTTCCTGCCTATCCTTCCGTATTACCTGATATCCTTGGATATTAATTCCCAGTCCTCTCCACCCTGCAATCATCTGTATCTCTCTGCAGACTCTCCATATCTTCTGCACAATTTGCCTTATAGACATATAGATTTATATAGATTTTGTATGTCATCATCTATAAATAATATACACATTGACAAAACCTAACTGTACCAGCTTTCTGGACTCAGAGTTATCATCACATTAGCAGAACATACAGCCCCAAATGAGCTTCAATCTCAACTCTTTAAGCACTGGGAATACAAAGTCACTGTTTCCAGGGCAACTTCAACCTCCTGGCAAGTCCTTGTTGTCAGGCTGAATCAAATTGTTTACCTATTCCCTCCACTATTTAATTCTAAATTGGGTTTCTTCTCCATAGCCCATTTTGTTTCTTTAAAAAAAAACGATCAGTTACTTCCACCTCTGTAACAGCTCATATCCATCCCTGACCAGGTTGTCTGTTGCTCAAATTCTGATTGATAATTGTTAATTCCTAACTGGATATTTTGAAGAGGGATTGGCTAGTAGTCCATCTTCTACCATAAGTATGTCTTCTGCTTATCCTAGCATACTCTATTCACATAATTTCCACTTTTCCTTGATTTTATGGTAGCCTTTACAATTAATCTACCGGATGTTATTTTTCCAAAGGAAGCCTTTACCTTTTCTGGAGCATTTATTGTACAAAAAAAAATTATTTGAAAACTTCCCATTGTTTTCACGCTTACACATTAAAAGCTCAATTTAATTTTTTGCTCATCACTATACAATTCAACCAGCTTAAATTTATAATTTTTCTCAATTTAGATGAAATTATTCATCAGTCACACCATAACGTTGTTAACTTAACCTACTTTATATTCTCTCTCAAAACGTGGCATAGCCTGTCACCACGTCAATTCCAAAATTTTCTCAAATACACCAGGAATTTATAGTCTTAATAATTATCCTGTACAGATTATTTGAAACAATGTCAATATTAAAAATCACACCATAATCAGTTTCTGCTACATCCTTAATTTTAGTATTTATCCATCTCCTACTGCAGTACCATGATTCAGAAGTCTCCAACTAATTCTCACTCAAGATTTTTAAATATCCTTACTTCTCCTGAGTTTTGTCTACAGTGTCATTGGTGGATTTGATTTTTTCTATTTTTGTTTTTGGTCTTTGTTCCCATGTTCCCATTTTGTAAATCTTTTGGTTTTTTTTTAATTTTGTCTTCATGAAATGATCAGCAACAAAAGTTCTGAAATTATTCCCCCCCCCCCCCGGTGTTCTCGATGCACTTCAGCCTCTGCAGTACCCACCCAGAAAAAGCCCTCATCGAGCTAGCAGACACCGCAAGCTTACTCTCCAAATACACTTGGACACCAACAGGCATCAGAAGGTGGGCCAGCAATTTGTATGGAGTGGTCAGGCCTGGGAGCAGACCAAACAGGAGGAAATGACCTGCTGCCTGAGGGTCAGCATAAAAATTGGATGTACTTGGCCATTCAAGGCAACATCCTCCTACTTCAATGCCCAAAAGGGAGCATTTCACATTGAGACCTCATCTGGGGTCCTCTCACTGTCAGATAGCCGAGAAGACTACCACAACATGTCAGATCAGCTGGTGAGGGCAGAGAAGAGGAGAATATACTGGAGCACCCTGTATAAGAAAATAAGATGGAATTAGCTGAAAGGCATTTTAGCACCTGACTCAACTCTCAAGGATCGTTGCGGGGTCCAATGAATGTGGAGATCAGGTCAATTAGGATTGCTCTGTACCTTTGTGTCCATTGTTGTGATTGTGTCTCATCTGTAATGATACTCCCCCCTTCACTTTCTAAAGGATCTATAGAGCTTAGATCCTAAGCATAACCAGCTTTGCCTGCCAGGACAGGATTTCAAGTTCTTGGATCACTGGAACCTCTTCTAGGGTAGGGTAACCTGTACCAGAGGGACAGATTGCAACTAATCTGGAGGGGAATTAGTATCCTAACCAGGAGGTTCACAAGTGCTACTCAGAAAGGTCTCAACTAGTTTGGCAGGGGGATGGGAACCAGAGCGGCAGGTCAGAAAATGGAGGGATGGAGAGGAAGGTAGACGTCAATGCCAGTAAAAACAGGCAGATGCAAAGAAATAAATATGACAGGACAGGGGTCCCCAACCTTTTTTGCACCTTGGACCAGTTTCACATTGACAATATTCTTGCGGACCGGCCAACCAGGGGGTGGGGGAGGTGTTCAAGTAGGGTTAAACTCACCTCAACATGTCTTTTACAGTTAGGGTTGCCAACTTTCTCACTCCCAAATAAGGGACAAAAGTAGCAGTCAAATCCCGGGACACTTGTGTTTACCCCGAGGAAGACTACCACGACCACGAAGCCTTGCACGGGCACCTGTGTGTGCATGCGCATACGTGCCGATTTTTTTCCACAAATCAGTTTTGGCTTAATCTTTCTAACTATACTGTACATACATTATTCCTATTTTATATAGGTTGTGTACTTATCATATCATTCCTGCTTTTACTATATGTTAGTGTTATTTTAGGTTTTATGTGTTATTTGGTATGAATTGGTAGGTTATTTTTTGGGTCTGGGAACACTCAAAAATTTTTCCCATATAAATTAATGGTAATTGTTTCTTCGCTTTACGCCATTCCGGCACAAAAGGTTTCAAAGGAACGTTCTACCTTAGCGGGAGAAATACGGGACAAGGGCAGTCCCGTATGGGACAAACCAATTTAGCCCAATATACAGGATGTTCTGGCAAATAAGGGACAGTTCAAGTTCAACAGTGCGGGACAGGGAATGGGGAAAAGCTGCAGCTGACTCGTATCATTTCCTCGTGGCCCAGTAGCACATGCTTTGCGGCCCAGTGGTTGGGGACCACTGCGATAGGACACATAGTTTGAAATGTGTGTATTTTTTAAAATTTTTTTTATTGCAAATGTGTGTATTTTAATGCCAGGATAGAGGTCATCAACTTAGGACATCAATCAGTACCTGGAGCTATGAACTATGGATATTAGAGACATGGTTGAAGGAAGGACAGGAATGGGTGCTGAATGCCCAACGGTTTCAATGTTTTAGAAAAGCTAGAGAGGGAAGTAAAAGTGGTGGGGCGGGGGGGGGGGATGAGCAGCTGCACTACTAATCAGGGCCAATATCATAGCTGCACTCAACGGAGACACAAAACTCATCTACTGAGTCTGTACAGGTAGAAGTCAAAAATAAAAAGGGTGCAATCATTCTGACCAGATTGTACTACAGATCTCCCAGTAGCCACCGGAACATTGAGGAAAAAATATCCAGGCTGATTAAGGAAAGGTGTAAAAATAATAAAGTTGTTGTCACAGGGGATCTTCAACCTCCCTAAAATAAACTGGGACCTTCTTAGTGCAAGAAGTTTATATAGGACAGAATTTGTTAAGTGCATCTAGGAGGATTTCTTAAATCAATATTGATGTTGAGTAATGACCCTGGCCAGGTGACCGACCTTTCAGTGCATGAACAGTTAGAGAGCAGTTTGCACACTTTTAAGTTTTAAGATAGTTATAGATAAGGATAAGTATAGACCTTCCGTGAGAGTATTAAATTGGAGCAGGGCAAATTACGAAAGCATCAGGCAGGAAGGGTTAATTGGGAAGAGATGCATTCAGGCAAGTACACATCTGATATGTGGAGTGTGTTTAAAGACCAACTGCACAGAGAACACGGCAGATATGTTACAGTAAGAAGGAAAAAAAAAACAAAGATAGCAAGGTAAGAGGACATTGGATGTGGAGGGAGGAGGGACCATGAGAAGTCCTAGGCAAGTAGGAATAAAAAGAATCCCAAGATATTCTAGATTCAGAATTGGCTTGCCCATAGGTCCTGCCTTCATCAACCCTAATGAAAGGTCTCAGCCCAAATGTCGACGTCTTATTGCTTTCCATACCAACTGCTGACCTTCTCCAACATTTTATATATGTTCTTCCAGCAATTTGTTTAATCACTCCAGATTCCAACATCAACAGTTTCACGTTTCCGAATTCTTGAAACCATCAGAGAAGAACTACAATGAAAAATGGGCAACTTTTTTTCCCCAAATCTTGGAAGTATAATTAAAGCCAGGACAACCCCAACAGTGGTGTGTAATCATGACCATTGTCAAGATAGGAGACAAGCTCAATTGTGCTAACACCAGTGTGTCCTCCCTGCTGTTTTTACAAGGAAAGGTATTGCCAAAGTGTTTTTCACTCACCTTCTCCTAGTTCCCACTAAACTGCTCCCAATATCACGGTGTGGATTTCTTTCACAGGTAGGATAATCATTACATAGAACTTCGAACAGTATTGCACAGGAACAGGCCCCATGACGAATGATGTTTGTACTGATCATGATACCAATTTGAACTAATCACATCAGCCTGCACAGACTCTACATCCCTTCATTCCTTGCCTATTCATGTGCCTGTCTAAATACCTCTTAAACATTGTTATTGTAATAATTTAAACCACTTCCTCTGACAGTGTGTTCCGAGCTCCAACCACCAAAAAAACTTGCTTTGTAAATCTCCCTGTAACTTGCCCCTCAAGTCTGTGCCTTCTAATATTTCCACTCTGGAGAAAAAAGACTACACAACAAAGCAAAGAGAAGTGAGGTACGGTAATAGTATCAACCACAATACATGGCATTTCTGACCATTAAAGCCTTTGGCTCCATCAACAGAGAGAGAATAAACTTCTCAAATTTGATTGCCTGGCAAAATTCATATCCAACATACGCCCACTTCACAATAACATGCAAACCCCTTAACCAAAGGGTCGACAGCAGGCCTAACCCCAAAGCAGACCGGAGTCAAGCAAGGCTGAATGATCATCCGAGCACTTCCTGCAATCTTTTTTGCCTCACCTTCAACAACCAGAGCAAATGGGAAACTGTTCAGTTTATGTCACCTCCGTGACCGAACCCAAGTTCACTCATCAAACTTGTGTAGGCGACATTTACAAATGCACATACTCACAGGTCATGCTCCAAGCCATCACTGACTCAGGATACTCAACAGTCTCTCAGAAAAGAGGTCTCGCCTTACATCTACAAAACAAAGGTCCTCTGCCAATTTGTCCTCATGATGCACTGCCACCTCCAACAATCAAGATCCACAATGAGACACGAAATAAAAGAGAATAAATAAAGCACGAAACACTTCCTCCATTGTGGAAATCACCTCTAACTGAAGGGAGATAAAAGTTAATGGTGAAACTCACCATCGCCTTCAGTGCACTAACACAACCTTTGGACATCTGGGAAAAGAATCTGAAGATCAATCCCTACCTTCCTGCATAGTCCTGATTTACCAATTATTTCCAGCAAATACCTCAAAACAATGGTAAAAATCCACCCAAACTGTCTTTGTAAAATCTTCCACAACCACTGGGAAGCTAAGATGTCCCGCATGACATCTCTCACAATGAAACCTTAATTACACCAAGTTTGTTCTGATGGGCAAGCCATATTGTTTGCTCACTCAACACCCAAGTCCGAGCTTTGTCTGAGGTGCAACACAGCAAAAGATGAATCAGCTGACAGTAATCTTTCAAGGACACATTTAAAGCTTCATTGAAAAAAATCGTAAACATCCCCATGGGTGTTCAAGATTGAGGAATGCCTGCATTATCTCCAGTACATGTGTTAAGAGCACAAGAACTGCACCACCACCGAAGTTATTCACCTCAACTCGTTACATGGCAGAGAAGGTTTGGCAGCAGGAAGTTAAAGTTACAGAAAGTCTTTGACTGAATGTGTATTATGTTAATTACAGTTTGTAGGAACTACTTTTCCTTTCATTCTTGAGATCAGCTAGGACCTGCAGATTCTTTAACAGGTGGAACATGAAGTACTAAGCAGAAAAAGCAGGTGGCTAACTTAGGGACTGGTACAATTTAATGACAGGTGCTTCAGTTAATAACATGGCCAACTGTCTTTGTGCAAGATATTTTAAATAATAGCCTAGTAAATCCATGTTAAAAATCCACCTTGTCCATATTTGCTTCATTTACTTTCATTTATCCTCACCTTTATTATTTCCAAATTGTTAATTTAAACATGAAGCCACTATGAATTAACTTACATTTCTTCAGCTTTCTTAATCTTATACCTTAAATAATGACTCCAACTTTTCACTTACAACCAAAGTAAAACTAACCTATCATATCTGTGGTATCTCATTAAAAAGTCTCACAACTGGAAGAGTTCACCCATCTGTAAGTTTTTCCAGCATGCCCACACTCCTCCAATGCAAGTATTTTAAGCAGTAAATTTTAAATCTCTCCACTACTAGTGACTGTCTTTAAGTGTGGAGCTCCCAACTGCCAATACTCCCTTCCGAATGTGTGCATCCTTTTCACCACTTTCTTTAACCTCAATTCTTTGACCGTCAGTCCGAACCCCTGCTCAAGTGGTGTGGCACTGACCTTAGCCGGTTAACGTTCCTATAAATCCCTTCAGTACGCTTTTGCTTAAGTTAGATGCGTTATGTTACTTGTTAATAACATTCCTATCTAATTTCCCTGTGACGATTCGATCTTTAATTGTCTTTATTTCTCTCTAAATCTGTGTGTGTATATGAGGCGAGGGTTGCTGTTGATTGACAGGTGAACTTGGCCTGCACTTGGCCCAGGTCCCCAGTTACACATAATGGTCTCCTGCGTCTAGCACATGTTCTGTTCCCTCTACAGAACCCACCGGATGACACTAGTGGCCTATAGTTCAGCTCCTTTTAATCAATATTCCTTCCACCATCTCTAACCGCCCCTCAAAAAAAGTGAACACTTGGTACCGTTACTCACTGACCGCACCATGGAACCTGCAGTGTAGAGCGCGTTGACCGTTGAAGCGACCACGGTCGCTTAAGCAAGTGTACGCTGACGACTGGCGACCGACACGGGGATTTAGCTCCGGACCCTGACCGCTCCGAGCAACACAACAGCGGTATCATACAGCGGGGCCTCGCCTCCCTTGCAGCCGCCCGCACCGGGCAGGCGCGCGCACGCACCTGTGCGCAGGCGCCACCACTCCCGCGCATTCCCTCCCTCGGGCACGCGCTCAGTCGCGCTCCCTGAAATTGTCCGCCCGCCGTACCCTGTTGGTTGTCGTCTACCGAATGAGCAGAGTGGAGCCACCTCTGCCCGCCCCCAGACTCTGCCATGGTTCTGGAGGTAGAATTTACCTTCTCCTCTTTAATCTAGTTAGGTTCTTCATATCACCCTGAATGCCCTTTCTTCATTTTGAGCGGTCATGGACCAGAGATTCACATAAATCGGGTTAGGATTTTAACATCTTTAACTTGGGGTTTTTGACAATGTGCTTTTCTCTATCCAACAGGTTACTGAATATTGTCAAGAAAATAATTGCCTGAGCAATCTGGCCATCAAACAACTTGGCCTGCCACTAGAGCCAATTGAGTCATAGAAAAATACGGCACAGAAAAACGGCATAAATACAAAATTACAGCACTAGACCCTTTGGTCCGTCTAGTCAGTGCCAAACCATTGAAACTGCCTAGTCCATCAACCTGCACCAGGACCACAGCCTTCCATACCCCTACCATCCATGCATCTGTCCAAACTTATCTTAAATGTTGAAATCGAGCTTGCACGCACCACTTGGGCTGGTAGCTCGTTAGACTCTCACGACCCTCCGAGTGAAGAAGTTTCCCCTCATGTTCCCCACACACTTTTCATCTTTCCCCCTTAACTCATAACTCTGGTTGTAATCTCACCCAACTTCAATGGAAAAAGCCTGCTTGCATTTATGGTGTCGATACCCCTCATAATTTTGTATGTCTTCTTTGGAACAATTGAGGAGAGATTTCATAAAGTCCTACCTGTTCAACCTTTCCTCAACTCCTCAGGTCCTGGTAACATCCTTGTAATTTTTCTCTGTACTCTTCCAACCTTATTTACATCTTTGCTGCTGGTAGGTGACTGAACACAATACAACAAATTAGGCTTCATCAACATCTCATTTTCAATATAACTTCCCAACACCTGTACTTAATGTTTTGATTTCTGAAGGCTAATGTGCCAAACGCTTTCTTTATAATATGACCCTATGTATGATGCTGCTTTCAATGAATTATGGGCCTGTATTCCCAGATCACTGTGCCCACTGTTCACTGTGTAAGACCTACCCTGCTTGGTCCTACCTAAGTGCAACATTTCACACTTGTTGCATTAAATTCCATCTGCCATTTTTCCAGCTGGTTCAGATCAAACTGCAAGCTCTGATACTCTTCCTCACTGTCCACTACACCCCCAATCATGGTGTCATCTGCAAATTTGCTAACCACATTATCATCCAGATCGTTGATATGACAAACAACAACAGACCCAGCACTGATCCCTGCAGCACTCCAATAATCACAGGCCTCCAGTCAGAGAGACAACCATATACTACCACTCTCTGGCTTCTCCCACAAAGCCAATGTCTAATCCAATTTACTACCTCATCTTGAATGCCGAGCTACTGAACCTCCTTGACCAACTTCCCATGCAAGGCCTTCTCAAGTGCCTTGCTAAAGTCCATGTAAACAACATCCACTCCCTTGCCTTCATCAACTTTCCTGGTAACTTCCTTGAAAGACTCTGGTTAGACATGATCTACAACACACAAAGCCACGTTGACTATCGGTAATCAGTTCAAGTCTAACCAAATTCTTGCATAAGTGGTACTTTAGAATATCTTCCAATAACTTTCCCACTACTGATGCCAGACTCACCAGCCAATAATTTCTTGGTTTATTTTAGAGCCTTTCTTAAACAGCAGAACAAGTTCAGCTATCCTCCAATCCTCTCGTACCTCACCTGCTGCTAAGGATGATTTAAATACCTCTGCTTGGGCTCCTGAAAATTCAGCACTTGTCTCCCACAGGGTCCAAGGGAACATTTGTCAGGCCTTCGGTATTTAGAAACATTCAAACATAGAAAACCTACAGCACAATACAGGGCCTTCAGGTCCACAAAATTGTGCCGCACATGTCCTTACCTTAAAAATTACTAGGCTTGCCCACAGCCCTCTATTTTTCTAAGCTCCATGTACCTATCCAAAAGTCTCCAAAAAGACCCTATCATATCCGCCTCCACCACCGTTGCCGGCAGCCCATTCCACGCACTCACCACTCTCTGTGTAAAAAACTTATCCCTGACATCTCCTCTGTACCTACTCCCCAGCACCTTAAACCTCTGTCCTCTTGTGGCAACCATTTCAGCCCTGGGAAAAAGCCTCTGACTATCCACATGATCAATGCCTCTCATCATCTTATACACCTCTGTCAGGTCACCTCTCATCCTCCGTTGATCCAAGGAGAAAAGGCCGAGTTCACTCAACCTGTTTTCATAAGGCATGCTCCCCAATCCAGGCAACATCCTTGTAAATCTCCTCTGCACCCTTTCTATGGCTTCCACATTCTTTCTATAGTGAGGCGACCAGAACTGAGCACAGTACTCCAAGTGGGGTCTGACCAGGGTCGTATATAACTGCAACATTACCTCTTGGTGCCTAAATTCAATTCCACGATTAATGAAGACCTTCTGAACCACAGAGTCAACGTGCACAGCTGCTTTGAGCATCCTATGGACTCGGACCCCAAGATCCCTCTGATCCTCCACACTGCCAAGAGTCTTACCATTAATACTATATTTTGCCATCATATTTGACCTACCAAAATGAACCACTTCACACTTATCTGGGTTGAACTCCATCTGCCACTTCTCAGCCCAGTTTTGCACCCTATCAATGTCCTGCCGTAACCTCTGACAGCCCTCCACACTATCCACAACACCTTTGTGTCATCAGCAAACTTACTGACCCATCCCTCCACTTCCTCATCCAGGTCATTTATAAAAATCACGAAGAGTAAGGGTCCCAGAACAGATCCCTGCGGCACACCACTGGTCACCAACCTCCATGCAGAATATGACCCATCTACAACCACTCTTTGCCTTCTGTGGGCAAGCCAGTTCTGGATCCACAAAGCAATGTCCCCTTGGATCCCATGCCTTCTTACTTTCTCAATAAGCCTTGCATGGGGTACTTTGTCAAGTGTCTTGCTGAAATCCATATACACTACATCGACTGCTCTTCCTTCATCAATGTGTTTAGTCACATCCTCAAAAAATTCAATCAGGCTCATAAGGCACGACCTGCCCTTGACAAAGCTATGCTGACCATTCCTGATCATATTTATACTTCTCCAAATGTTCATAAATCCTGCCTCTCAGGATCTTCTCCATCAACTTACCAAGCACTGAAGTAAGACTCACTGGTCTATAATTTCCTGAGCTGTCTCTTCTCCCTTTCTTGAATAACGGAACAACATCCGCAACCCTCCAATCCTCCGGAACTTCTCCTGTCCCCATTGATGATGCAAAGATCATCGCCAGAGGCTCAGCAATCTCCTCCCTCGCCTCCCACAGTAGCTTGGGGTACATCTGATCCAGTCCTGGCAACTTAGCCAACTTGATGCTTTCCAAAAGCTCCAGCACATTCTCTTACTATCTACATGTTGAAACTTTTCAGTCTGCTGCAAGTCATCACTACAATCTCCAAGATCCTTTTTCATAGTGAATACTGAAGTAAAGTATTCATTAAGTTCCTCTGCTATTTCCTCCGGTTCCATACACACTTCCCCACTATCACACTTGATAAGTCCTATTCTTTCACACCTTATCCTCTTGCTCTTCACATACTTGTACAATGCCTTGGGGTTTTCCTTAATCCTGCCTGCTAATGGCCCCTTCTGGCTCTCCTAATTTCCTTTTTAAGCTCCTTCCTGTTAGCCTTATAATCTTCTAGATCTCTAACATTACCAAGCCCTCTGAAACTTTTATAAGGTTTTCTTTTCTTCTTGACTAGATTTACTACAGCATTTGTACACCACGGTTCCGGTACCCTACCACAACTTCCCTGTCTCATTGGAACATACCTATGCAGAACTCCACAAAAATTTCACCTGAACACTTGCCACATTTCTTCTGTACTTTTCCCTTAGAACATCTGTTTCCAAGTTAAGCTTCCAATTTCCTGCCTGATAGCCTCATAATTCCCCTTACTCCAATTAAACGCTTTCCTAACTTGTCTGTTCCTATCTCTCTCCAATGCTATTGTAAAGGAGATTTATCCCAGCAATGTTACTGTTAGGGAAATTGTTAGGGATGTGGGCTTGAAACAGGATGCGGACAATGGTTCACTTCTGCCAGTGAACATGAACGTGTAAGCTTTTGTAGACATAGCATTCATGGCCACAGTACAAGCTTATTTAGAGATAGCAAGTAAACGTGCAGTCTGGATGAGTATCCAGTGATCTTCCAATCATGCCACACAAGTTACAAAATGAAGCATGGCAGGTCTATTAAACATCAGATAAGTGCAATTGAAAGAGCTTGTGGACCATGTGATGGCTTGCACCCCAACAACTCTCAATCAATAAATAATACATTTAATTGGGATCTTATATACAACTTTTCTGCTGTTTCCCCATTATCAAAAATCATACATTGGCATTCTTTAGTTCAAGTGTCATCAAACATGTTTTAAAGTATTGTATAGACTTTTGATACCAAGCAGACTGAAAGGTATAATGCAAGTGCAGAATTATTAAGTAATATATGAAATGCAAGGAATGTAAACATAAAATGTAAGGAAATTCTATAATGTATTTAGTAACTCAGCAAAAATAGCAACCTATATTAAGATTTGAATGAAAATTAAGCCCAAATGTGAACATAGTACTTTCCCGGTGTATATGACAAATAAACTCCTATCGGGCTTCCGGTGGGGTACAGATATCATTTTTAACTGACATTTTGATGATAAACTCTGCCATCTTCATCAAGGATGATGCCTGGGTATGTCTAGCCCAATGGTATTTCAACCCCTGATCATCCTTCCCACCTCATTGGTTAGTCCTCATCCAGTCAGGTTTTCACTCTCCCATCTTCTTTACAATTGAATTCCAGTTCTTACTTAGATCGAGACCTTCACCTTTGTTAAAATTAATTTCCTCCAGTTTTATTTCAATGGCCTCCTTCACCAGGCAGTCCAAAAAGTCATTGGCGTGGCCTAGTTTTGTGCCAAAGTCAATCATATGGCCATTGCAAATGCGATGTTCTGCTACACTGATTTCTCCGGGTACCACAAACGGGTACACCTCCTGTGCTCATTGATAGGGGTTTCTTTCCACTGTGCATCCTATCTGGCTGAAATACGCCAGACATCCTGAGTCCCAGGTCATCCTTGACCCGCATAAGCTATGATTTGAGCTTCCTTACGGGTTTGGAAGAAAGCCATTGAAATAAAACTAGAGGAAAAGAATGTAGGCCTTCGTTGCCAGAAGGATTGAATTCAAGAGCCGGGAAGTCATGCTGCAACTATACAGGGTGCTGGTGAAGCCACACCTGGAGCACTGTGTGCAGTTCGGGTCTCCATACTTGAGGAAAGATATACTGGCTTTGAAGGCAGTGCACAGGAGGTTCACCAGGTTGATTCCAGGGATGAAGGGGTTAACTTTTGAGGAGAGATTGAGTTGCCTGGGACTATACTCTCTGGAATTCAGAAGAATGAGAGAAGATCTTATAGAAACATACAAAATTTTGAAAGGGATAGATAAGATAGAAGTAGGAAAGTTGTTTCCATTGGTAGGTGAGACAAGAACTAGGGGACATTGCCACAAGATCCAGGGGAGAAGATTTAGGACGGAGACGAGGAGAAACTGGTTTTCCCAGAGAGTGGTGAATCTGTGGAATTCTCTGCCCAGGGAAGCAGTTGAGGCTTCCTCACTAAATATGTTTAAGATACAGTTAGATAGA
The DNA here is from genome assembly GCF_963921235.1 of Mobula hypostoma. NCBI lineage: Eukaryota > Metazoa > Chordata > Chondrichthyes > Myliobatiformes > Myliobatidae > Mobula > Mobula hypostoma. The sequence continues at coordinate 28,955,673 of NC_086104.1, forward strand.
TTTGTACAGAGTAGGGGAATTAAGGGTTATGGGGAAAAGACAGGTAGATGGAGCTGAGTTTACAGACAGACCAGCCATGATCTCATTGAATGGCGGGGCAAGCTCAATGGGCCAGATGGCCTACTCTTGCTCCTATTTCTTATGTTCTTATGTTTAACAAAGCTCAAGGTCTTGCTCCAGGTAAGAACTGGAATTCGATTCAGGGTGGCACAGCAGAAGCCGAATTGGATGAGGACTAACCAGTCAGGAGGTTCGGGTGACGGAGGTCTATATAATTCCAGATTAGACATGCCCAGGCATCATCCCTGATGAGGATGACTGACTTTGTCATCGAAACATCTATTAAAATTGTTACCTGTACCCAGCCAGAAGCCTGAGAAGAATTTATTCATAATAAAATTAATTTAAATTTACTTGGACACATCTTGGCATTAATAACAAAGTGTAATCACTAATTTAGCCAGCTAACCCCGAAGATCACAAATATCCACAAGCAAGTTACAATTAAATACAATTGATGTTGAAAGTGATGTTGGATATCATTTGTAAAAAAAACACAATCGACTTGAAGTCTGATACCCCTCATCAGAAGGGAGGAGGTGTTCAGTTTAGTTGTACTTAGTTTCACCAGTGTAGAAGAAACCACATTATGGATACTAAACATAGTGCACTAGATTGGAAGTGTGATTAAGTTACTTCCATGAATTGTTTTGATCCCTGGATGATAGATAGAAAATAACCGCATGGCATTTAGGATCCAATGGAATAGTGCTAGGTAGTCCGAGGAGTTGCAAGAAGGGTGATCCCGACAAAATGCTGTGAGGTGAGGCAATTGCACATCTGGTAGTGGATTCTTGTTGGAAATTGCAACTGCTGAACGATTGATTCTGGAGGCTGGTACTGTGGAAAGTAGGATCCAGGGAAGTTCTATTCTCAAATGTTGTATGGGAAAATAGATGAATTGCAATCAAGGGTTATGTCTATATAGAACATAGAATAGCCCAGCACAGTACAGGCCCTTTGGCCCACAATGTTGTGCCAACCCTCAAACCCTGCCTCCCATATAACCCCCCACCTTAAATTCCTCCATATGCCTGTCAAGTAGTCTCTTAAATTTCACTAGTGTATCTGCCTCCACCACCGACTCAGGCAGTGCATTCCACGCACCAACCACTCTGAGTAAAAAACCTTCCTCTAATATCCCCCTTAAACTTCCCACCCCTTCCCTTCAAGCCATGTCCTCTTGTATTGAACAGTGGTGCCCTGGGCAAGAGGCACTGGCTATCCACTCCGTCTATTCCTCTTAATATCTTGTACACCTCTATCATGTCTCCTCTCATCCTCCTTCTCTCCAAAGAGTAAAGCCCTGGCTCCCTTAATCTCTGATAATAATCCATACTCCCTAAACCAGGTAGCATCCTGGTAAATCTCCTCTGTACCCTTTCCAATGCTTCCACATCCTTCCTATAGTGAGGCGACCAGAACTGGACACAGTACTCCAAGTGTGGCCTAACCAGAGATTTATAGAGCTGCATCATTACCTCGCGACTCTTAAATTCTATCCCTCAACGTATGAGAGCTAACACCCCGTAAGCTTTCTTAACTACCCTATCTACCTATGAGGCAACTTTCAGGGATCTGTGGACATCTACCCCCAGATCCCTCTGCTCCTCCACACTACCAAGTATCCCGACATTTACTTTGTACTCTGCCTTGGAGTTTGTCCTTCCAAAGTGTACCACCTCACACTTCTCTGGGTTGAACTCCATCTGCCACTTCTCAGCCCACTTCTGCATCCTATCAATGTCTCTCTGCAATCTTCGACAATCCTCTACACTATCTACAACACCACCAACCTTTGTGTCGTCTGCGAACTTGCCAACCCACCCTTCTACCCCCACATCCAGGTCATTAATAAAACTCATGAAAAGTAGAGGTCCCAGAACCGATCCTTGTGGGACACCACTAGTCACAACCTTCCAATCCGAATGTACTCCCTCCACCATGACCCTCTGCCTTCTGCAGGCAAGCCAATTCTGAATCCACCTGGCCAAACTTCCCTGATCCCATGCCTTCTGACTTTCTGAATAAGCCTACCATGTGGAACCTTGTCAAATGCCTTACTAAAATCCACGTAGATCACATCCACTGCATTACCCTCATCTACATGCCTGATCACCTCCTCAAAGAACTCTATCAGGCTTGTTAGATATGATCTGCCTTTCACAAAGCCATGCTGACTGTACCTGATCAGACCATGATTCTCTGAATGCCCATAGATCCTATCTCTAAGAATTTCTTCCAACAGCTTTCCCACCACAGACGTAAGGCTCACTGGTCTATAATTACCTGGACTATCCTTACTACCTTTTTTGAACAGGGGGACAACATTTGCCTCCTTCCAATCTTCTGGTACCATTCCTGTGGACGAGGACATAAAGATCCTAGCCAGAGGCTCAGCAATCTCTTCCCTCGCCTCATGGAGCAGCCTGGGGAATATTCCGTCAGGCCCCGGGGACTTATCTGTCCTGATGTATTTTAACAACTCCAACACCTCCTCTCCCCTAATATCAACATGCTCCAGAACATCAACCTCACTCATATTGTCCTCACCATCATCAAATTCCCTCTCATTGGTGAATACCGAAGAGAAGTATTCATTGAGGACCTCGCTCACTTCCACAGCCTCCAGGCACATCTCCCCACCTTTATCTCTAATCAGTCCTACCTTCACTTATGTCATGCTTTTATTCTGTCATGGGGTTTTCCTTTACCTGACTCGCCAAGGCCTTCTCATGCCCCCTTCTTGCTCTCCTCAGCCTCTTCTTAAGCTCCTTTCTTGCTACCCTATATTCCTCAATAGACCCATCTGATCCTTGCTTCCTCAACTTCATGTATGCTGCCTTCCACCTGACTAGATTTTCCACCTCACTTGTCACCCATGGTTCCTTCACCCTACCATTCTTTATCTTCCTCATCCAGACAAATTTATCCCTAACGTCCTGCAAGAGATCCCTAAGCATACACCACATGTCCATAATATATTTCCCTGCAAAAACATCATCCCAATTCACACCTGCAATTTCTAACCTTCCTTATAGCTTCATAATTCATCCTTCCCCAATTAAAAAATTTCCTGTCCTCTCTGATTCTATCCTTTTCCATGATAATGTTAAAGGCCAGGGAGCGGTGGTCACTATCCCCCAGATGCCCATCCACTGAGAGATCTGTGACCTGACCCGGTTCGTTACCAAATACTAGATCTAGTATGGCATTCCTCCTAGTCGGCCTGTCAACATACTGTGACGGGAATCCAACTTGGACACACTTAACAAACTCTGCCCTGCATAAACCATTGGAACTAATCAGGTGCCAATCAATAATAGGGAAGTTAAAGTCACCCATGATAACAACCCTGTTATTTTTGCACCTTTCCAAAATCTGCCTCCGAGTCTGCTCCTCAGTATCTCTGCTGCTACCAGGGGGCCTATAGAATACTCCCAATAGAGTAACTGCTTCCTTCCTGTTCCTGACTTCCATCCATACTGACTCAAAAGAGGATCCTGCTACATTACCCACCCTTTCTATAGCTGTAATAGTATCCCTGACCAGTAATGCCACCCTCTTCCCCTCCCCCCCATCCTTTTTAAAGCACTCAAATCCAGGAATATTGAGAATCCATTCCTGCCCTGGTGCCGGCCAAGTCTCTGTAATGGCCACTACATCATAATTCCATGTACATATCCAAACTCTCAGTTCATCACCTTTGTTCCTGATGCTTCTTGCACTGAAGTACACACACTTTAGCCCTACCTTACTACCTTTACACCCTTTATTCTGCTTCTCTTTCCTCAAAGCCTCTCTATATGTTAGATCTGGCTTTACTCTTCGCACTTCTTTCATTGCTCTATCGCTCCGGGTCCCATCCCCCTTGCAAATTAGTTTAAACCCTCCCGAACCATGCTAGCAAACCTACCTGCAAGGATATTGCTCCCCCTCGAGTTCAGGTGCAACCCATCCAATCTGTACAAGTCACACCTTCCCCAGAAGAGATCCCAATGATCCAAAAATCTAAAACACTGCTCCCTGCACCAACTCCTCAGCCACACATTCAACTGCCATCTCCTCCAATTCTTACCATCACTGTCACATAGCACTGGCAGCAATCCTGAGAATGCCATCCTTGACGTCCTGTTCTTCAGCTTTCTGCCTAGTTCCCGAAACTCACACTTCAGGACCTCATCCCTCTCCCTTCCTATGTCGTTGGTACCAACATGTATCACGACTTCTGGTTGCTTTCCGTCTCGTACCAGGATGTCGTGCACCCGGTCAGAGACATCCCGGACCCTGGCACCCAGGAGGCAACAAACCATGCGGGTGTCTTTCTCACATCCACAAAACCTCTGTCTGCTCCCCTAACTATAGAGTCTCCAATGATGCAAGCTCTCCTCTTCTCCGTCCCACCCTTCTGCACCACAGGGTCAGAATCAGTGCCAGAGGCCCTGCCACCGTGGCTAACACCCAGTCGGTTGTCCCTGCCAACAGTATCCAGGACAGTAAACTTATTATTCAGGGGAATGGCTACAGGGGTGGTCTGCACTACCTGTCTACTCACCTTCGCTTTCCATCCTCTGAGCGTCATAGGAATTCATTCCTGCCTGTGGCCATCAAACTTTACAACTCCTCCCTTGGAGGGTCAGACACCTTGAGCCAATAGGCTGGTCCTGGACTTATTTCCTGGCATAATTTACATATTACTATTTAATTATTTATGGTCTTATTACTATTTAATTATTTATGGTGCAACTGTAACGAAAACCAATTTCCCCCGGGATCAATAAAGTATGACTATGACTGTCACCCAACGACCTGATTCTGGCAGCCTAGGTATGAGTACCTCCCTGTAGCTCTCATCTATGACTGCCTCATTCTCCCTTATGAGTCAAAGGTCATCCAGCTGCTGCTCCAGATTCCTTACATGGTCTTCCAGATCGTCCAGCTGCATGCACTTCTGGCAGATGTGACTCTGCGGGAGAGGGGAGTGCCCCCAAGACTGCCACATCTCACATGAGAGGCACATCATTGTCTCAGGAGGCATTGTAAAGACTAACTGGGAACAAGCTTGTCCTCTGCCTCTTCTTGTTGAAGCCTCTCGAGTCAAAGCCTCAAAGTGCCACTCCCTCCCTGGCTGCTCTGCTTGAGCTACCCTTCTATTTATTTGTTTGAGCTTTTCAAACTGCTTGGTCACCTGACCTCGATATAATTGTGAAGGGTAAGGAGGCAGCTTTTGGAAGCTATCTGTGCAGTGTGTTAGAATCCTGATTGCCACAGAAGATGAATATTACTAGGTCATTTAATCATGAATCAACCAGCATGAACTAGGGTAGATTTCATAGAACAACTGTTTAAGAATCCAAATAGGATGTAGGGCATAGAGTACTGCAGAACAGAAACAGGCTCTTTCTTCTATCTAGTCCCATCAACCTGCACCGAGACAATAGCCCTCCCATCCATGTACTTTCCCAAAATGCTCTTAAATGTTGAAGTCAAACCCACATCCACCACTTCTGATGGCAGCTCATTCCACACTCAAAACCCTTTGTGTGAAGTACCCAATGCTCCCCTTAAACATTTTACCTTTCAACCTTAATCTCTGGCCTCCAGTTTTAGTCTCACCTAACCTCAGTGGAAAAAGCCTGCTTGCATTTATCCCATCTATACCCCTAAATATTGTACGCCTCTATCAAATCTTCCCTAATTTCCCTACACTCCAGGGAATAAAGTCATAACCTAATTAAACTTTACCTACAACTTAGGTCCTCACATCCTGGCAACATCCTTTTAAAATTTTCCTGTACTCTCAATTGTATTTACATGTTTTCTGTAGGTAGGTGACCAGAACTACAGACAATGCTCCAAATCAGGCCTCACCAACATCTTACAAGCTTCAAGATAACATCCCAACTCCTGTATTCAACACTTCGATTTATGAAGGCCAATGAGCCAAAAGCTTTCTTTGAGCCTATCTTCCCGTTAAGGCTTTCCTCAAAAGACTTCCAAGAAATTACGGATCTGTAGCCCAGATTTGCATGAAATAAAATAAATCACTGTATTAACACTCAATTCAGCAATAAATTTAGGAACACTTGAAGCAGCCCAAGTAATCAACATTACCTAAATGTACATTACCTGGATTTTAAGCAATTGTTTATCAATTTTCAACAATATTTCTTTCATTGGAGAGCAAAAACAAATTCAATTTTTTGAGATAATTTAGACATATATTCTGTAAGTTTGCATGAACAAATAATTTAATTTCTTTTTAATCTGGGAGCTCTGTAATATACTGTTAACTCTGCATCCATCTTGACCATCTCATCAAGCTACATTTTTTTCCCCTAAAAAGTTAACATAATAACTTGGCCAATATTTACACATTCTCTGAAATCCCAGGACAACAAGTCATTCAGGTCATTATTTGAAATTTTGAACAAGTTTGCCAGGTATAGAACAAAAATAGAATTCTTAAACTTAATTAAAACAGCATCCTAACACAAGCAACAACTAATACATAGGCAAGTAAATCATTGGTAATAAAGTACAAAGGTGAAAGTTTGTTTGGGGAAGGCTGCATAGAACAAAAAACATGAAAAACAAGTTACAATTTTTTTCCACCTACATCAGCTGGATTTGTTGCAAATCATTATCATGTGTTTTAAGTTATTTATTGATACCAAGGCCAAAAAAGCAGTCTAGAATTCATTTTATTGAAATAAAAATCAAAGCAAAAATGACAATACTTTCTTCCAATTCATAATCATTCCTGTATTAAGCTTGAAAACAAAACGTTGAAGAAAATTGAACCTCAAAAAAATATTTAAGTCAAAGTCATGTAGCATTTCATAGTGTTCAAAGGAGCATTATGGGCCATCAGTTAATTAGTTTTAAAGCCAGACCAGAGATTACTCTAAGGAAACATGCAACATAAGTGCTTGAAGTATAAATAAAGAGCAATGCAACTTAACATGCCATATTGCGAATATAAACAAAGCCAAGTGTCAAATTTTAATACCTAATGCTCTTTTATAGTCGGCAGTTCTATTTAGAATTTAAGAAGCAAGGTTGACTTATACTGAAGAGGTGCCAAATGCTGACATTACAATCTTTTTCCTCCAAATGTGGATCACAATGTTTATTGCAGCAATAACAAATATATTCCTACTTCCAAAAGTGAAGTGTTTCAGTTAATTATGGTATGCCAAAATAGTGAGGAAAAATAAACTGAATACTTTGAGATTTTAATCTATTACTAACTAGTGAGCTCACACTGCAGGTACCATGCAGCTGGGAAAATGCTAAGCAGAAAATGGAGATTTGGTCTCCTTTACGGCCACTATAAAAGACTTCCACAAGAATTCTTGGAACAGAAACAGCCATTGCTTTAATGTTAATTTCCAGTTTGTTTTCAAAATCTACATTAAAACACATGGAAGGTGCAATGTGATAATGCTAAACAAAAGTTAAACACATTTTAAAATGAAGTTACTGATTCCCATTATTTTCTGCTTCTGAACTCAAAAGACTTGATTTAAAAACAAATCAATCTTCAGCAATAATGTGGGTCTGATTCTTGACATGCATTAAAGGTAAACTTTATACACAAAACTGGACTGACAAGTTTAATATTAAACAATGGCTTACAAAATATTTTAACAAAACTTCAATGTATTTTTCTGATTTATTTTTAAATACAACAAGCACAGACATTGTCAGGTTACAACACTTGGAAAACAGATTGCTGCAAACCCAATCTATGGATTCAATATTTGAAAAGGTTAAGGCATTTCATAACAATATACCACAATCAGTTCATTGTTCTTTCAACCATAAAATGCATTAAAATTTATTCAGGTTGGATAGTAGAATGCATAATGAAGATGTTTTGTGGGGACTTAACTTTCACCATCAGCAATCAACGAATTAGCAAAAGTATCTGGCTACCAAATTGTTATAGTTGGATTGATAAATCTTTAAGTTGGACAGTCATCTTAAAGTTGCCACGTTATGCTAATTTCCACTATGCTAATGATGATAAACACTTGACAACTAAAGACAGACTAAAAGTTAAAATCAAGATAATAAGGTCCATTTTACTTCCCATAAGCAAGAGAGGAAGTAACAGAGTCCAAGTACTCTTTATATGTCCTGAGCTCTTGGATCAAAGAGTGGAGTAAGGATATTGTCTTCAGTTGTTTCTTCGAAAGGTGTAGTGGGCTGTGGTTTTGGCTTCTTGAACAGCAAGGGCAAGTTTTTGATATGTACCTCTTTTTTGAACTTCTGCCCAAGCGGTTTCTGGAAAGGACAGAAAAAAGGTTAGTAAGGTTAGTTTTTGTGGAATTCTAATAATTATTATTCAGCTATTCAATTTTGGACCAATTGTACACTTACTGAGAGAAAAGAGTATGACTTTCAATGAATTACACTGCAACCTCACATAATATTACCCCACATAGCAATGATTCGTACAATGCGGTTATTCAATTCTTTATTTATATTTTTTAAATGACAAAATTAATTCTAAACAACACAATTTCTCAAGAGCAGCCAGCATTACAATAAACTTTCAATCAACCAATGAGAGTGCTTTACATGCACCCTGGAGTACAAATCACACATTAGTTCATGCTCTGCCTCCTCCGCATGTGTAAACGTTCTTGCTCCCTCACCAGTTTATTCAATTTTTTTTCACCCATAATGTCTGGAAAACAACCTGTAACTTGCAATGAGGATAGTAGATCTAAGATGTCTAGGAAAAGCATTAGCATGCATGTGAACCTGCAAACGATACAGCATTTGGAAGCTGGTGAGAATCAGGATGATGTTAGCGCCTCTTTAAAATTTGCAATGTTCAGCAATAATGACCCTGACTGGGAGCAAAGCGATAAGGCAAAGAGAGATGTTCTCGACATGACTTCCTGTTACCAAGAAATGCTTCATCAGAGGAAACTTAAGAAAAGGCAGTCGAATAAAAACATAGAAAACCTACAGCACACTACAGGCCCTTTGGCCCACAAAGCTGTGCCAAACATGTCCTTACCTTAGAACTACCTAGGCTTACCTATAGCCCTCTATTTTTCTAAGCTCCACGTACCTATCCAGGAGTCTCTTAAAAGACCCTATCGTTTCCGCCTCCACTGCCGCCGCCAGCAGCCCATTCCACGCACTCACCACTTTCTGCGTAAAAAACTTCCCTCTGACATCTCCTTTGTGCCTACTTCCAAGTACCTTAAAAATATGCCCTCTTGTGCTAGCCATTTCAGCCCTGGGAAAAGGCCTCTGACTATCCACATGATCAATGCCTCAAATCTCGACATCTACTTGAAGAAGCCAAAGTTAGAGGAGGGCCCACAGCCTGGTCCTTCTAATACAAGGGGTGATTGATAAGTTCGTGGCCTAAGGTAGAAGGAGTCAATTTTACAAAACCTAGTACATTTACTTTTCAATATAGCCCCCTCCTACATGTACACACTTAGTCCAGCGGTCGTGGAGCATACGGATCCCTTCTTTGTAGAAGTCATCCACAGAAGGGGTGATTGATAAGTTTGTAGCCTACAGTAGAAGGAGATGAGTTATTAACTTCAAACTTTCTGCATTATCACTCAAAGAGTTGAACTGCACGAGCATGTAACAAGAGCATCTTGGACCTCCAGGTGGTCCACAGCAGGGGTGATTGATAAGTTCGTGGCCTAGGGTAGAAGGAGATGAGTTATACAGCTCTCGTTACATATTTTATACTTTATTGTCGCCAAACAATTGATACTACAGCATACAATCATCACAGCAATATTTAATTCTGCTCTTCGTGCTCCCTGGATTACAAATCGATAGTAAATATTAAAAATATAAATTATAAATCATAAATAGAAAATAGAAAAGGGAAAGTAAGGTAGTGCCAAAAAAAACCGAGAGGCAGGTCTGGATATTTGGAGGGTACGGCCCAGATCCAGGTCAGGATCTGTTCAGCAGTCTTATCACAGTTGGAAAGAAGCTGTTCCCAAATCTGGCCGTACGAGTCTTCAAGCTCCCGAGCCTTCTCCCGGAGGGAAGAGGGACGAAAAGTGTGTTGGCTGGGTGGGTCGTGTCCTTGATTATCCTGGCAGCACTGCTCCGACAGCGTGCGGTGTAAAGTGAGTCCAAGGACAGAAGATTGGTTTGTGTGATGTGCTGGGTTGTGTTCACGATCTTCTGCAGCTTCTTACTCTTGGACAGGACAACTTCCATACCAGGTTGTGATGCACCCCAGAAGAATGCTTTCTACGGTGCATCTATAAAAATTAGTGAGGGTTTCATGCACGTGCAGTTCAATTCTGAGTGATTATGCAGAAAGTCTGAAGTTAATAACTCATCTCCTTCTATCTTAGGCCACGAACTTATCAATCACCCCCCCCCCCCCGCTGTGGACCACTTTTTGGAGGTCCAAGACGCCAACTTCTACAAAGATGGGATCCGTATGCTCCACGACCACTGGACTAAGTGTGTAAATGTAGGAAAAATAAATGTGCTAGGTTTTCTAAAATGGACTCTTTCTACCTTAGGCTATGAGCTTATCAATCACCCCTCGTATGTACCACAACTGCTTCCCTCCGCTGCCGTGATGCATTGCTGCTCCACTGGTTAGGCCTATTTGTGTATTTGTTACTCCATGAATTACTCTGTATACATATCATATATCTGAAGTTTGATTTTTTTAAAAAAAAACAGGCACACATGTCCATTTACATAATGTTACAGTGACCCTCCATAGCGCTGATTTACATAGTGCTCCACCTCTGAGGAACACATCCTCAGCGTTGAGCGGGGTCTGAGTATACTTAAGAAACATAGTCACCATTGTAGAACATTGCAGCTCAGGAATCATAATGGCCAAAAGTTTATATTTTAGTCCAAAGACATCCAACATAAACACAAGAGATTCTTCAGATGCTGGAAATCCAGAGTAACACATACAAAATGCTGGAGGAACGCGATCTTGGGTCCAAAAAGTCGATTGTTTATTAATTTCCATAGATGCTGCCTGAGCTGCTCAGTTCCTCCAGCATTTTGTGTTACATATCCAAAATGCAAATACTGCCAAATAGCATTTTTACTATCCATGAAAAAATTTGCATTGATCAAACAAATGTAAAATTTAATGATTGAAGCCAGTTAGGTCAGAATGCGATTTCAGTTCAGCATTCAACACCATTATCCCAGACCTTGGCAAACAAACTCTACTCCTCAGACTAAATACACCATGGTACACTGGGTGGTGGACTTCCTAACCAACAGACCTCACTCAGGAGGTAAAACATCCTCATCCTCAAAATGGGTACCCCTCAGGGCTGTGTGCTGAGCCCACTGTTGTACACTCTGCTCACACAATTGCACAAACACCCGAGTCATCACATTGCCAGATTCACCAATGCACAACAGTGGAGACTAATCAACAATGAAAAGGCCTACAGAGAGGAGGTTTAAGAACTTGAAACTTGGTGCCAGGCAAATAGCCTCTTTCTCAATGTCAACAAGACAAAAAGGAGATTGTTATCAACGTCACAGCTATCATCACTCACACCACTCCACATCAGCGGCACAGCTGTGGTAACTGAGCAGTTTCAAACTCAAAGAAGAGAAAATCTGCAGATGCTGGAAATCCAAGCAACACACACAAAATGCTGGAGGAACTCAGCAGGCCAGGCAGCATCTATGGAAAAGAGTAAACACAAACAAGAGAAAATCTGCAAATGCTGGAATTCCAGGCAACACTAAGTTCTGATGAAGGGTCTCGGCCCAAAACGTGAACTGTTTACTCTTCTCAATAGATATTGCTTGGCCTACTGAGTTCCTCCAGCATTTTGTGTGTGTTGCTGCAGTTTCAAACTCCTGGGAGTGCACATCTTGTATAACATCTCCTGGTCCCAGAACACATCCTACAAGCTCACCAACACCTCTACTTTCTGAGGCTGAAGAGAGCTGGACTATGCACATCAATACTCACTACGTTCTACAGATGCACAGGAGAGAGCATCCTAGCATGTTGCATCACCGCATAGTATGGAAACTGCACTGTGGCAGACAGGAAGGATCTACAGCGTATAGTCAAATTGCCCAACGCATCGCTGGCACCAGTCTACCCACCATCAAGGACACAAATACAGAAAGGTGCCAGAAATATCACAAAGGATGCCACCCATCCTGCCCATGATTGATCATCCACTTCCATTAGGGAACAAGCTGCTACGTAGCACCAAGACCATCAGACTCAAAATCAGTTACTTTCCCCAAGCAGTAAGGCCGATCAACATCTCCACCTACTTACCCACCACCAATACTTAATCATTTCTTGTCACAGTCACTTGATGGACATACAATCAATGTAAATAAGCCATCTATCTCTATTACTGTGTTTTTTTTATTATTGGGTTCTTTATCTTATTGTGTTTTTTTGTGCTGCATTGGATCCGGAGTACACTTATGAAATGGAAATGACATTAATCAGTCTTTAATGTTAAACAATCTTGAATTATTTTGGCATAATCAGACACTAAGTAAGGATTGAAACCAATTATCTTGGCAATTTATTTATTACTGAACAGACAATGGATGAGGCTTCAGTTGTTTGAAGCTAATAGAATAAAACTGCACAAGATTGTTCTTCCTCTATGTGCAGGAATGTAATTTTCTTTGCACAGCGCAGTGAAGAGGAAGTTAAACAAAACTAAACACCTTTCTGCCATCTAACAAGATGTATCAGGACTGTGACAGAATACTCTCCTTTTCCCCACATGTACGATTTTCCAACAATACTTAGAAACACAGAAAACCTACAGCACAATACAGGCCCTTCAGCCCACAAAGCTGTACCAAACATGTCCTTATCTTAGAAATTACCTTGGGTTACCCATAGCCCTCTAGTTTGCTAGGCTCCATGTGCTAGCCATTTCAGACCCAGAAAAAAGCCTCTGACTATCCACACGATCAATGCCTCTCACCATCTTATACACCTCTATCGGGTCACTTCCCATCCTCCGTCGCTCCAAGGAGAAAAGGCCGAGTTCACTCAACCTATTCTCATAAGGCATGCTCCCCAATCCAGGCAACATCCTTATAAATCTCCTCTGCACCCCTTCTATGGTTTCCACATCCTTCCTGTAGTGAGACGACCAGAACTGAGCACAGTACTCCAAGTGGGGTCTGACCAATGTCCTATATAGCTGTAACATTACCTCTCAGTTCTTAAACTCAATCCCACAATTGATGTAGGCCAATTCACCATATGCCACAGAGTCAACCTGCACAGTAGCTTTGAGTGTCCTATGGACTCGGACCCCAAGATCCCTCTGATCCTCCACACTGCCAAGACTCTTACCATTAATACTATATTCTGTCATCATATTTGACCTACCAAAATGAACCACCTCACACTTATCTGGGTTGAACTCCATCTGCCACTTCTCAGCCCAGTTTTGCATCCTATCAATGTCCCGCTGTAACCTGACAGCCCTCCATACTATCCACACCTCCAACCTTTGTGTCGTCAGCAAGTTTACTAACCCATCCTTCCACTTCCTCATCCAAGTCATTTATAAAAATCACGAAGAGTAGGAGTCCCAGAACAGATCTCTGAGGTACACCAATGGTCACCGACCTCCATGCAGAATATGACCCATCTACAACCACTCTTTGCCTTCTGTGGGCAAGCCAGTTCTGGATCCACAAAGCAATGTCCCCTTGCATCCCATGCCTCCTTACTTTCTCAATAAGCCTTGCATGGTGTACCTTGTCAAATGCCTTGCTGAAATCCATATATACTACATCTACTACTCTACCTTTATCCTCATATACTCAAAAAAATTCAATTAGGCTCGTAAAGCATTACCTGTCTTTGACAAAGCCATGCTGACTATTCCTAATCATATGTCTCTCCAAATGTTCATGAATCCTGCCTCTTAAGATCTTTTCCATTAACTTACCAACCACTGAAGTAAGACTCACTGGTCTATAATTTCCTGGGCTATCTCTACTCTCTTTCTTGAACCATCCAATCTTCCGGAACCTCTCCCATCCTCGTTGATGATGCAAAGATCATTGCCAGAGGCTCAGCAATCTCCTCCCTCACCTCCCACAGTAGCCTGAGGTACATCTTGTCCAGTCCCGGTGATTTATCCAACTTGATGCTTTCCAAAAGCTCCAGCACATCCTCTTCCTTAATATCTACATGCTCAAACTTTTCAGTCTGCTGTAAGTCATCCCTACAATCACCAAGATCCTTTTCCGTCATGAATACTGAAGCAAAGTATTCATTAAGTACCTCTATCTCCTCCGGTTCCATACACACTTTTTCACTGTTACACTTGATTGGTCCTATTCTCTCACATCTTATCCTCTTGTTCTTCACATACTTGCAGAATGCCTTGGGGTTTTCTTTAATCCTGCTTGCCAAGGCCTTCTCATGGCCCTTCCGGCTCTCCTAATTTCATTCTGAAACTCCTTCCTGCTAGCCTTATAATCTTCTAGATCGCTATCATTATCTAGTTTTTTTGAACCTTTCGTAAGCTCTTCTTTTCTTCTTGACTAGATTTACAACAGCCTTTGTACACCACGGTTCCTGCACCCTACCATCCTTTCCGTCTCATTGGAACGTCCCTATGTAGAACTCCACGCAAATATTCCCTTAACATTTGCCACATCTCTTCCGTTCGTTTCATCCTGAAAACATCTGTTTCCAATTTATGCTTCCAAGTTCCTGCTTGACAGCCTCATATTTCCCCTTACTCCAATTAATCGCTTTCCTAACTTGTCTGTTCCTATCCCTCTCCAAAGCTATGACAAAGGAGATAGAATTATCAATACTATCTCCAAACTGCTCTCCTCTTGAGATCTGACACATTATCAGGTTCATTTCCCAATACCAGATCAAGTGCAGCCTCTCCACTTGTAGGCTTATCTACTATAAAAAGCATGACACCATTCTGAACACTATAACCATGTAACTGATACCGCATCCACCATCAACTGCACAGTGGCTCATTGTGTGCCATCTACTAAATACATTGCACTTACTCATCTAAGCTGTTCAGGTAACCCCTCTCAAAACCTGCAGCCTCACCAGCAAGGACAACCAGAGCTAGAGAAGCATAATTAAACAGACAAGTGTTTTATGAATTTATAGTTCAATTATCATTACATTATTAAAATATCACATCCAATGTCAAAGTCATGTTTTGGGAACTAGATCCCCCACTTACCCCAATGCAGCCAGTCAAGAGTTTCTTAAAAAGATCTTTTCTCTTCTTATCGCCCATTTTATGAGACGATGGGTTCAGAAGTTTTATATCAAATTGATCCAAAGCATCACTGGAGATTTGCGGAACCTGCTGCATCACTGTTTTTAACTCAGGATAACGTGGTCTCTACAACAGGATTTAAAAAAAAAATCAGTAATGTAGTTGGTTTTCTGAGGACCCTCAAAGCTCCTGTGAAACTACGGACAATTCGTTTAAAGAGGTGCTGTGAAACAGAATAGTGAACTTTGCTTGTGTAATGATTCAATCACAAACAAGAGAAAATCTGCAGATACTGGAAATCCAAGTAACACACAAAATTCTGGAATCCAGAGATGCTGCCTGGCCTGCTGAGTTCTTCCAGCATTTTGTATTTGTACTTCTTAAAGTATCCAAAACAACACAATCATAAATTCTTTCTGGAATTGTACAGAGACAGGCAAGGAAAATATTCAATATTAAATTCTCCATATCCTAATTAGCACTAATTTAAAATATACAGGGAATCAAATTTACAGTGAGAGAACAGGAAAAGGGTACTGAAGTAGCTGACCAAGTGTTAAATGGTAGAGCAGGCCCAAAGGGATGACACTGCTCCCATTTTCCATGTTTTTAAGAAACACTAGAGTGTATGGCACAATGTTGAAAACAGTCATTAAATAGTTGAAGAGAGCTCAGGAAGGAAGAAGATTAGATTATTAGATTATGAGGACACACAGTCTTCTTTTATTGTCATTTAATAATGCATTCATTAACAAATGATACAATGTTTCTCCAGAATGATATCACAGAAACACATGACAAATGATAATATATAGAGGAAAGTTTTAAACAAACAGACAGCATTGCCAAGTCGGTAGTAGAGATGCTGCCTCACAGCTCCTGTAATTCTAGTTCTAACTGCTGGCTCAAGGTCAAAGTTCAAAGGAAAATTTATTATGAAAGTACATACATGTCACCACATACAACCAAGATTCTTATTTCTGCGAGCATTCTGATTAAATCTATCGAACAGTAACAGTAAACAGGATCTGTAAACTAAACAAATTGTGCAAATGCATCTTGCACAGTTTGCAGTTATAGCAATAAATAACGGGCATGAAATAACAAGATAAAATTTTGAGTCTTTAAATGTGAGTAGTTATCCCCTTTTGTTCAAAAGCCTGATGGTTGAAGGGTCGTAACTGGTCTTGAACCTGGTGGTGTGAGTCAGGTCCTGCGTCCTGGTGCTCTGTGTGTGGAGTTTGCAAATTCTCTGTGACTGTGGGAACTTCCCCCAGGGGTTTCAGTTTCCTCCCACATTCCAAAGATGTGCAGGTTAATAGGTGAATTAACTACTATACATTGTGTTGGCAAGTATTAGTACCTGGGGGGAGTTGATGGAAGTGTGGGGGAAATAAAATGGGATCAGTTTAAGTGGGTACTTAAACTCTGTTAAATTCTGTTTAGATTAGTTCTTTTTGGGGTGGGGTTTGTTTGTTTTTTTTCTTCTTTTTCATGATTTTTCTCCAGTTATTTTTTTGTCCTGTATTATTCATTGTTATCCTACATGATTGGGAGTTTTGTCAATTTATACTATTTGGTTTTATAATCACTCATCTTAAGTATAACAATGTATTTCCAACAATTTTGTATTATTGCTATGTTATGTTTATATTTTATGAAACTAATAAAAAATTGAAAAAGAAAAGAAAGGAAATGGGTACTTGATGGTTGGCAGAGGCTCAGTAGGACTCATTCATGAGATTGGTAGACCTAAATCCAGAAGACAGAATTGATGGATGAACATACTTAGTTAAAGCCAAAGCAATTTACAAGGTTGTGATGGTTACTTGAACTACCAGTCAACCATTGGAGACTTAAAGAACAAAATGGAAAGCAGCACAATATAACAAGATTTTCTTGTCAGTGAAGCCAATGAAAGGCAACAAAAGGTCACTGCAAAGTTTTGGACCAATGAAAGAAATCCTTCCACTTAACCAATCTGCACTCTTAACTTGATGTTCAGAACAGTTTATGATTTAATTGCAGATTGTGGATCTTCTATTTGCAAATTGACTACTTTCTTCCTGACACCAATAAAGATACTTCAACAAGGTACACAACTTTGAGCATCCAAAATTGTGAGAAATGCTATGTTAAAGTGTTTTATTTGCCAGGTGCTTAAAATAAAGCTATTCCACCCAGTGAATTCTTCATAATGTTCAAATGGAATTTAGAGTCAACAGTGTTAATACACTTGCTTACAGTTAGATGCTTACCAAAGCCTCATATATCATGAAAGCAAGATTAACCAATGCTGCAAGGCAACCTTCATGTTGTCCGTGCATCTGTAATCCACGAAGCACATTCATGAAAAACCAACTTGCTGCATCAGAGTGTAGAGTTGCAGACAACACCTGAAGCAAAAATAAAATACAAACTGATTTGTCAAATAGAAAAAAAAAGCACATCTTAGGGACAGAGAATAGAAACAAAGTTCATCTGCACCCTGGGAAAGCATGAAATAGCCATTGAAAAGTACAGCACAGAAATTTGCCCTTTGGCCCACCTTATCCTTAACCAGGACCAGAGCCCTCCATACCTCTAGCATCCATGTACTTGTTCAAACTTCTCTTAATCGTGGAAATCAAGACTGCTGTGCCCCACTTGGGCTGGCAGCTTGTTCCACACTCTCACAACCCTCTGAGCGAAGAAGTTTCTCCTCATGTTCCCCTTGCACTTTTCATCTTTCACCCTAACTCATGACCTTCCAACCTCAGTGGAAACAGCCTGCTTGCATTTACCCTATCTACACCCCTCAATTTTGTACACATCTATCAAATCTCCCCTCAATCTTCTACATTCCAAGGAATAAAGTCTTAAGCTGTTCAATCTTTCCTTGTAACCCAGGTCCTCCAGTCCCAACAACATCCTTGTAATTTTTCTCTATACTCTTTCAACCTTATTTACATCTTTCCTGTAGGTAAGTGGCCAAAACTGCACACAATGCTCCAAATTAGGCTTCACCAACATTTTATACAACTTCAACAAAACATCCCATCTATTGTACTCAGTACATTGATTTATGAAGGCCAATGTGCCTAAAGCTTCTTTATGACCATATCTACATGTAACACTGCTTTCAATGAATTATGGACTCATTTCCCAGATCCCTTTGTTCTACCACACCCCTCGGTGTCCTACCATCCACTATGCAAGACCTACACTGGTTGGTCCTACCAAAGTGCAGCACCTCACTTGTCTGCATTAAATTATTTTCATCCGTTAATATAGTATAAACTTAGTGAAGTCTGGCATAAATGCTGCCATATATTAGGCCAGATCAATCTGATAGACACTGGTCAGCTGTTTGGGCATCAGAATGTCTCAGACTTCAACGTATATTCAGCCAAACACGAATGCTTGAGGTCAAGCAGAAAGTCAAATCCCAGCAGATATGATCTCCACGGTTCGGCTCACCATTGAACCCAGAAAAAAAATATGGGCAAGCTAAGAAAACAGATGGTTTGCATTTTGCACCTTGCTGCTCAGTATTACACTGGAATGACAATGTGATCATTAACATGTCGAAAGCATGTTCTCTCAACTACCTTACAAACAATCTAAAAAACTCAAACAACAGGAATTCTGCAGATGCTGGAAATTCAAGCAACACACATCAAAGTTGCCGGTGAACGCAGCAGGCCAAGCAGCATCTGTAGGAAGAGGTGCAGTCGACGTTTCAGGCCGAGACCCTTCGTCAGGACTAACTGAAGGAAGAGTGAGTAAGGGATTTGAAAGTTGGAGGGGGAGGGGGAGATCCAAAATGATAGGAGAAAGACAGGAGGGGGAGGGATAGAGCCAAGAGCTGGACAGGTGATAGGCAAAAGGGGATACGAGAGGATCATGGGGCAGGAGGTCTGGGAAGAAAGACAAGGGGGGGTGGGACCCAGAGGATGGGCAAGAGGTATATTCAGAGGGACAGAGGGAGAAAAAGGAGAGTGAGAGAAAGAATGTGTGCATAAAAATAGGTAACAGATGGGGTACGAGGGGGAGGTGGGGCCTAGCGGAAGTTAGAGAAGTCGATGCTCATGCCATCAGGTTGGAGGCTACCCAGACAGAATATAAGGTGTTGTTCCTCCAACCTGAGTGTGGCTTCATCTTTACAGTAGAGGAGGCCGTGGATAGACATGTCAGAATGGGAATGGGATGTGGAATTAAAATGAGTGGCCACTGGGAGATCCTGCTTTCTCTGGCGGACAGAGCGTAGATGTTCATCAAAGCAGTCTCCCAGTCTGCGTCGGGTCTCGCCAATATATAAAAGGCCACATCGGGAGCACCGGACGCAGTATATCACCCCAGTCGACTCACAGGTGAAGTGATGCCTCACCTGGAAGGACTGTTTGGGGCCCTGAATGGTGGTAAGGGAGGAAGTGTAAGGGCATGTGTAGCACTTGTTCCGCTTACACGGATAAGTGCCAGGAGGGAGATCAGTGGGGAGGGATGGGGGGGACGAATGGACAAGGGAGTTGTGTAGGGAGCGATCCCTGCGGAATGCAGAGAGAAGTGGGGAGGGAAAGATGTGCTTAGTGGTGGAATCCCGTTGGAGGTGGCGGATGTTACGGAGAATAATATGTTGGACCCGGAGGCTGGTGGGGTGGTAGGTAAGGACCAGGGGAACCCTATTCCTAGTGGGGTGGCGGGAGGATGGAGTGAGAGCAGATGTACGTGAAATGGGGGAGATGCGTTTAAGAGCAGAGTTGATAGTGGAGGAAGGGAGCCCCTTTCTTTAAAAAAGGAAGACATCTCCCTCATCCTAGAATGAAAAGCCTCATCCTGAGAGCAGATGCGGCGGAGACGGAGGAATTGCGAGAAGGGGATGGAGTTTTTGCAAGAGACAGGGTGAGAAGAGGAATAGTCCAGATAGCTGAGAGAGTCAGTAGGCTTATAGTAGACATCAGTGGATAAGCTGTCTCCAGAGACAGAGACAGAAAGATCTAGAAAGGGGAGGGAGGTGTCAGAAATGAAAAAGGTAAACTTGAGGGCAGGGTGAAAGTTGGAGGCAAAGTTAATAAAGTCAACGAGTTCTGCATGTGTGCAGGAAGCAGCGCCAATGCAGTCGTCGATGTAGTGAAGGAAAAGTGGGGGACAGATACCAGAATAGGCACGGAACATAGATTGTTCCGCAAACCCAACAAAAAGGCAGGCATAGCTAGGACCCATACGGGTGCCCATAGCTACACCTTTAGTTTGGAGGAAGTGGGAGGAGCCAAAGGAGAAATTATTAAGAGTAAGGACTAATTCCGCTAGACAGAGCAGAGTGGTGGTAGAGGGGAACTGATAAGGTCTGGAATCCAAAAAGAAGCGTAGAGCTTGAGACCTTCCTGATGGGGGATGGAAGTATATAAGGACTGGACATCCATGGTGAAAATAAAGCGGTGGGGGCCAGGGAACTTAAAATCATCGAAAAGTTTAAGAGCGTGAGAAGTGTCAGGAACATAGGTCGGAAGGGATTGAACAAGGGGTGATAAAACAGTGTCTTTCTTTTTAAATCTTTTTATTAAGTAAGAATACAAAAAAGTTAAGCCATATAAACATTAATACAATGTTAAAGTATAATAAAATTCCAAAAGATAACAATACCAAAAAGAAAATACTACAAACAATGTAATTTAAGCATAAGAAACCAAGATAACATAATAGTATACTAAATTTTATATATATCAATGGAAAAAAAAGAAAAAAAAAACCCCAAAAAAAAAACCCACCGTGCAGCTAACTAAAAGCAAAGCAAAGCAATGGGCTAACTTGAAACCAAACAGAGTTAAACTTAAAATCACGTCCTCAATCCCGACCTCCATTATAACAGTGAAAAAAAAACAAGAAGGGTAAATATTACATTAAATGAAAATATCGAATAAGAGGTCCCCAAATCTGTTCAAATTTAAACGAAGAATCATAAAGGTTACTTCTAATTTTCTCCAAATTCAAACATAAAATCGTCTGAGAAAACCAAAAAAAGGTAGTTGGAGCATTAAGCTCTTTCCAATGTTGTAAAATACATCTTTTTGCCATTAAAGTAAGAAATGCAATCATTCTACGGGCTGAAGGGGAAAGATTACTAGAAATTTTAGGTAGTCCAAAGATAGCAGTAATAGGGTGAGGAGAGATATCTATATTTAATACCTTAGAAATAATATTGAAAATATCTCTCCAAAAAGTTTCCAAAGTAGGGCAAGACCAAAACATATGAGTTAAAGAGGCTATCTGCCCCGAACATCTATCACAGAAAGGATTAATATGCGAATAAAAACGCGCTAACTTATCTTTGGACATATGTGCTCTATGAACCACTTTAAATTGAATTAGGGAATGTTTAGCACAAATAGAGGAAGTATTAACTAATTGTAAAATCTGCCCCCAATCATCCACAGAAATGGTAAAGCCCCAATTCCTGTTCCCAATCTACCCTAATCTTATCAAATGGAGCTTTCCTAAGTTTCATAATAATATTATAAATCATAGCCGATGCACCTTTCTGACATGGATTAAGGTTAATTATCGAATCTAAAATATATATAGGAGGAAGCATTGGAAAGGAAGAAAGTATAGTACTTAGGAAATTTCTAACTTGTAAATATCTAAAAAAATGTATTCTTGATAAGTTATATTTATTAGATAATTGTTCAAAAGACATAAGGGAACCATCTAAAAATAAATCCAAAAACCGTAAAATACCCTTAGTCTTCCAAGTTTGAAAAGCGCGATCCGTAAAAGAGGGAGGAAAAAATATGTTACCTAAAATAGGAATCGCTAACCCGAATTGATTAAGATCAAAAAATTTTCTGAATTGAAACCAAATGCGCAAAGCATATTTAACTATCGGGTTAGAGACCTGCTTAAGGCGTTTCGAATCAAAAGGAAGAGAGGAACCTAAAATAGAACCAAGTGTATAACCCTGAACAGATTGTAATTCCAATGCTACCCATTTAGGAATAGATAGTATGTCCCGGTCAAGTAACCAAAATTTCATATGTCGAATATTAATAGCCCAATAATAAAATCTAAAGTTAGGTAATGCTAAACCTCCATCTCTCTTAGCTTTCTGTAAATGTATTTTATCCAGTCTCGGATTCTTATTCTGCCAAATAAATGAAGAAATTTTAGAGTCAACTTTATCAAAAAAAGATTTAGGAACGAAAATTGGTAATGCCTGAAACACATATAAAAATTTTGGCAAAAAAAACATCTTAACTGCATTAATACGACCAATCAAAGTTAAATATAAGGGAAACCATTTAGATGAAAGTTGAGTAATATGGTCTATTAATGGTAAAAAGTTAGTCTTAAATAAATCTTTATGTTTACAAGTAATTTTAATCCCAAGATATGAAAAGTAATTATTAATCAATTTAAATGGAAATTTATAATATAAGGGAAGATGTTTATTAATCGGAAAAAGTTCACTCTTACTAAGATTTAATTTATAACCTGAGAAAAGACCAAATTGTGCTAATAACTCTAAAACAGCAGGAATGGATCTCTCAGGATTAGAAATATATAAAAGTAAATCATCAGCATAGAGTGATAATTTATGGGACTTTAATCCCCGAGTTATCCCAGTAATATTTGAAGATTCTCGAATAGCAATTGCAAGAGGTTCTAATGCAATATCAAATAATAGGGGACTAAGAGGACAGCCTTGTCGAGTACCACGAAAGAGAGGAAAAAAAGGTGAGTTTAAAGAGTTAGTACGAA